>NW_024465035.1:15667500-16268333 GCF_017591425.1 Ochotona curzoniae | reverse complement strand
GGAAAAACAGAAGCAGCCTGGGTCCCCTGAAACGGGACATCACCAGGCTACCCTTCAACTGTCACTTTGGGGCTTCCTTTTAAGCAAACAAATCCTTGTATACTCACCAGTGTCCTGGGAGTTTCTTGTTATTGGGCTTGCATTAGAAAGCTTGTATCACTAATTAAAAAAAAAAAAAAAAGCTTTATTTTCATATTAAAAGAAGCATTGGATCCACAGACTAAATCATTGCTGTATTCAATGCCAAAGAGTAGGCAGCACAGTAGGCAGTGCTTATAGGGAGCCACTTAGCTGGGAACTCCTTTGGCGTTGCTGAAGAGAACAGAACCATGGTCAAGTTGGTGTAGCCAAGGTGTCGGGACTATATGGGTACTTCAAAGGAAACAGAATTAAGGGATAAGTGGTTTTGGTGCCCCCCCCCCCAAAAAAAATGGAAATATGTGCATATTTTTTTTCATAACACACATTTTGTATGAGCTTGTTGAAGTATCTGTTTTGACTGCAAACATTGAAACCACCGAGCAGCTCTGCATAAGTGGCAGGAAGCTCAGGCACAAGCATCTAAAGAAATGTTGGAGACATGCAGAAGCATGGTGGCCACCACCGTCTCATGAAGTTACTCTCCAGGGTCACCTGCAATGCTCTGTCTCAGAATCCGGGAAGAGGAGTTCCCATTGGCTCAGTTTGCTGATCCAGCCAGTTTAAACCACTGGCCAGCTGCTGGTTTGGCCACTTGGGGATTGGTCTCCATCGTTGGTCCATTGGCTGTACATCAAAGGGAAGGAAAAAAAAAGAGGAAGAGGAATAGAAGAATGGTCTCGAGGAAGCAGATCAGCCCTGCTCTGGCCATGGTGTCCATTCGGGGAATGAACCCCCAAAAAGATGTCTCTTTTTTCCTTTCCTCTCTGAATCTCTTTTAAGTAAATAAATAAATCTCTTTTTTTAAAGCTATTTCCAGTGAGTGATGGAACTCCACATCCAGCCATCTGATCTCTCCTGATGCCCATGAACATGCCCCTCAAGGCTGTGAGGGCAAGATGCGGATCCTTGTTGCTGTGTTAGAGGAAGAGACACAAACTCGTTTGCAAAACAATCCATCAGTTTCTCATGTGGAATGTTCATTGTGAAAAAGTCCCAAACACTCCAAAGTCCCACAGTAGAGTAGAAAAATAAATACAGGGCAAGGATTCAACTATGAAAAAATAATATGAGAGTTTGAAAACTTAATCAGCATCTCTCAACACAGCCCAGGAGTGAACCTAACAGCTTCAAAATTGAACTAGGCTCCATTCTGAGAAAGTCAGAGTGCCACAATACGTCAAATCTCTATTGAATTGCTAGTGCTTTCCTCAAAAG
The DNA here is from genome assembly GCF_017591425.1 of Ochotona curzoniae. Classification (NCBI taxonomy): domain Eukaryota; kingdom Metazoa; phylum Chordata; class Mammalia; order Lagomorpha; family Ochotonidae; genus Ochotona; species Ochotona curzoniae. Next base: position 16,266,977 of record NW_024465035.1, on the reverse strand, counting down.
GAGAAGGGATAAGACACAGGCCAAAATCCCATATGGGTGCCGATTTTTGGTCATTTTCCACTGCTTTTCCAAGAGCATTAGCATGGAGCAGGATTCCAGGGGGGGAATGGTTAGTTTAACCTACTTTGGTCTTTGATTCATGTCAAGAAGCTCTCCAGTTTGAAATTTCCAGACTCTTGCAAGTGTTTGAGGAGTCTTTAGACCATCCCACTTAGCCTGTGAGTGGGTAGAAAATATGAGCTCCTTCTGTGCCAGGCAAGAAAGGCAAAACAATGCCCTGATTTTGTTCAGCTTTGTTCTCCATCGTGTTGTCCTGGCTTGCAGCATTTTAGAAACAAGAAAGTAGGACACTCCCCCTCAAATTATCCCTAAATCAGAAAAGGTAGCAAATACTGATTTTCGGGGGTGGGGAAAAAAAAAACAAATTTCAGGAAAGCATTTCAAAGGCTCAATTATCTAACAAGCAAAACTGATCATTATTTAATTGCACAGCAGTTGGCAGCACAATTGCTTTGTTCAAAGGACTAGGTGGGGTTCGTTTTATGTCTCTGTGTCTGCAGAGTGCTGCGCTTCAGCTCTCCGAAGATATCTAGATTATCATCAGTCAAACGTCTTGCCAGGATAGGTCCTGTCTCTCTAAGCCTTTAGGGAGATGCAATCTGAACAGTGCACATGGAAACAGCCAGGAATGAAAACAGTCAAGATAGGATTTAAAGAATGCTCATCTCTGACAAGCAAAAGCAAATGACATACAAGCAGCGCAGAAGCCTTGGTTCCCAGGAAAATGGTTCCTCCTACATATTGAAGTTTAAGAAACCTGGGGTGGGTGTTTAGCCTGAGCCGATTTAGGATGCTATGCAATCCGACTCCAGCTTCCTGCTAATGCAGACCCTGGAAAGCAGCAATGATTTTGTTGTTGTTGTTGTTGTTGTTGCTTTAGAGTCTTAGTTTTAAGGGGCACCTTGGTTCTCAGAACCACCTTCAAGCATGGGACATTCCTGATTGTGCTGAACTCTGGTTACTGTATTTAAAGAAATTGTCTTAATTACTCAAGCCTACATGTGGAACAAATTATACCAATTTCAAAAATGAAGCAAGTGAAATGAGTTTCAAGACAATACAACTAATCAACCATAAGGATTTGAACCCCGATCTGTCTTACCATACTATGCTGCTATAGATTACAGTAAACAAGGACAATATTTTAGTTGGTTTCTACTGTGTAACAAATATAAAAGTTGTGGACTTGAAATCACGAGCGTGGGCTGTATAGTTAGCTTAGCAGCTAACACATTGTTTAAGACATCCACGTCCCACATGTGTGCCCGGGGGCACCTGTCTTGGGCACCTTGACCTTAGCTTCCTGCCAATGCAAATCCTGGTAGACACAGTGAGAGCTCATGTGGTCTGCTGCTCACCTCCTGTGTGGGACACGTGGATCGAGTTCCCTACGCCTAGCGTCCGTCTGGACTTATTCTGGTGTTTACAGGCATTCATCAGACGGGGGAGTGAATCACAGAATGGAAGCTGTGTCTCTCCGCATACATCTATCAGCCTTTGTCATTTCCTCTCCAGTAAGTATAAACTTTTCCATTATGAAGCTTACTTAGCGCGTGAGAGGATGAGTGAAGCTGGGATCCGATGAGCAGCTCCTCTTGTATTTGGCTGGGCTCACACACCCACAGTCAGCGAAGAGGTTGGCTGGGGAACCTGTCCCGTCTAGGATGGTCTTGGCTGGCAGGTTTGTGTTTTGTCTGTGCAGTCTGCAGCCCTCTAACAGGTCAGCGCATGTCTTCGGAAGAGATAGATGGTTAGTGTTCCAAGGAGAACCAGCAGCAGGTGTTTCAACTAGTACAACCCGCTTTCCATCACATTCCATTGTCAAGTATCAAACCCAGCCCAGATTCAACAGGGAACATACAGACTTCATCTCTGGAAGAGAGGAGAGCTACAAACCACCTCATACATCACCTCTGTGATTCTTCTCCAAACCCACCATTGCCAAGTTTGTGAAAACATCAGAGAAACTGAAATCGAAAGGTAATTTGTAAAGTTCCTTATGGGGTCTTTCCCAGGGTCAAGCTCAGCAAAGACTGTGGACCTGCTACAGTTTGGAGAAAACAAAGATAAATGACAAGCAAATACAACACAGGATCTGAATTGAATTCTGAAACAGAGGAAGGACATTGTCAGAAAATTAAGTCCAAACAAACTCTCTTAAAAATCAATGCCCTCGGGCCTGGGGCGGTGGCACAGTGGTTAAGGTCCTCGCCTTGCACGCCCGGGATCCCATATGGGTGCCAGTTCTGTAGCGGTGGCCCCACTTCCCTTCCAGCTCCCTGCCTGTGGCCCGGGAAAGCAGTCGAGGACAGCCCAAAGCTTTGGGACCCTGCACCCATGTGGGAGACCTGGAAGAGGCTCCTGGCTTCGGATCGGCATAGCATCGGCCGTTGCGCTCACTTGGGGAGTGAGTGAATCATCGGATGGAAGATCTTCCTCTCTGTCTCTCCTCTGTGTATATCCGCCTTTCCAATAAAAAAATAATAAAAATAAATCTTTAAAAAAAAAATCAGTGCCTTCAGTTGGATAGGTTAAATCATTAGTGTACTATTCCTGAACTGAACAAGAATGCTATCCACATAACATTTATATTGTAATTTATGAAATCTATTTAGGTTAAAGAAATTCTTGTCTATTCTTAGTTTGCATAATAAAAGTGTGACGAATTTCAGTAAACATTTTTTTCCGTATTTATTGGAACCATCATATGGTTCCATCTTTTGATATGCTAATAAGTAACCATATGCTAACTTATATAATTTGTTTCCTAGAATTGAGACAGTCCTGCGTGCTTACAGTAAACTAACTTGATCACAATATGCTGCATTTTAAATCTCCTGCTGAATCTACTTGGATATTTTCTGCAGATTTTGCATCCCCATGAGTAAGAGTGGCCTTTAACTTACTCAACCTCTCCTCGTAAGATTTTCATATCAAAATTAGGTTAGCTTGCCTTTCAACATGAATGGAATGGGGCTGGCATTGTGGCATGGTGTGTTAAGCTCCCACCTACAACATACCATCCCATTCAGGCACCAGCTGAAAACCTGGCTACTGCACTTCCAATCCAGCTCCTTGCAAATGCACCTAAGAAAGGCGGATTTAGAGAGGAGAGACAGAGAGGAAGATCTTCCATCCAATGGTTCACTCAGCAGGTGGCTGCAACGGCTACTGGTGAACCAGTCCGAAGCCAGGAGCTTTTTCAGGTCTCCCACACGGTTGCAGGGTCGCAAGGCTTTGGGCCATCCTCAACTGCTTTCCCAGGCCACAGGCAGGGAGCTGGTTGGGAAGCATGGGTGCCAGGATTAGAACCAGCAACCATATGGGATCCCGGTGCGTGCAAGGCGAGGACTTCAACCACCATGCTATCGCACCAGGCCTGGTCAGTCTTTTGACAGTAAAGACTGTGGTTCTTCCCCTACTTCAGTGATCCCCAAATTTGTTTAAAAATAGATACTGGGGCCAGGGCCAGGGTGTGCAGGCTAAGCCTCTGCCTGCAATGCCTGTAACCCATGAAAGGCACTGACTCTTGTCCTGGCTGCTCCACTTCCGATCCAGCTCCTTGCTTGTTCTTTGGGAAAGTGGACTCAGATGGTGCTAGGGCCCCTGCACCTGCAGGGGAGACCCAGAAGAAGCTCCTGGTTCCTGGCTTCACATTGGCCCAGCTTTGCTCACAGCCATTTGGGGAGTGAACCAGCAGATGAAGATCTCTCTCTGTCTCTTTGTAAATGTCTTTCAAATAAAAATACCTACATCTTTAAAGAATACAAATTAATAAAACATAAATTCTGACTCCGTGGGTCTGAGGTGAGCCCAGAGAATGCGCTCTTCTACTTCCTATCTGGCTGGTACCCATCCAGGGTGCTCATCTGTGGGCCTCACGCTAAGGAGCGAGGGCCCCCTCCCCACTTCTGCCTCAACTGCTGCAAGGAAGGGGGAGGAGGGAGCAGTTTAGGTTGTGGCTTGGAAGGACCTGTCCTAGACCACGTGTCTGTCGCCACAACTGTCTTCCTGGTTGCCAGAGGACAGGACGCTCCAAACTTTCATTTTAAAGCAGAATTCTCTGAGCAAATGAATTTTACTTCAGATCTATCGTTTATTTGAACGGCAAGGTTACAGAGACAGAGACACGAAAAGGGATCTTCCATCTGCTATTTCACTCACTAAATGGCTACAACAGGAGGGGCTGGGCCAGGCTGCCACTAGGGTCAAAGCACCTTGGCTATGAACTGCTGTTTTCCCAGGCACATTAGCAGGGAGCTGGATAGAAAGTGACAGCAGCCAGGACTCAAACTCACGCTCATGTGGAATGCCACGTCACAGGTAGTGGCTTAACTCACTGTGCCACAACACCATATTCTCAAGTGAAATCTTAACATGAAACATGAAACATACAAGATGGACAGCAGCAGAGGTTTCTTGGTAAAGATTCACTTCATGTATTGCAAGGTACAGCGTGCACGTGTTTAAGGGTGAGCACAACGAGACTAACAGAAAAATTCACCATGAGAGCTTGTGGCAGGTAAAATATTGTACGAGCACTATTTGGAAGGCAAGGGAGCTCAGGAGTATAACAGGTCTGTAAGGATTATGGGACAGGGCCAGCATCATGGTACATCAGGTTGACCAGCTGTTCACGATGCCCACTATCCCACATCAGAACCCAAGTTCAAGTTCCAATTGTTCTATCTGGTTCTGTGCTGGTGTGCATAAGAAAGCAGCAGATAATCACCAAAGTCCTGGAGTCCCTGCCACTTGTATGGGAGACCAAGTTAGAATGCCTGGTCCCTGGTTTCAACCTGGCCCAGCTTTAACTGTTACAGACTTTTAGGGACTCTATTTGGTGGACGGAAGATCTCTCTTCCTCCCACATAGTCTTTCCCACTGTCTGTGTTTAACTCTGGCCTAGATAAATAAACCTTTAAAAAAAAATAAATTAAGGATATGGAGAAATGTTTAGCGGAAGTAGCTATCAAAACAATGTCATTGTGTTGAGAACAAAACTCTCTAAGGGCAAGGAGCAGGACATTTTTTTCCCCATAGCAGCCCAGGCTGCCAAATGATGAAATGGGTGCTCATGGGAATTTCTTTTTATGGGTGCAATTTCAGAGAAGTAATTAGTTTTGAGACTGTGTCAAGAAATATTTTCCACTCTTTTCTCAATAAGTTTCTAAGAAAAGATGGTCCTGCAGAAATCATCTTGGATACAAAAGATGAAACTAACATTTGCTGAGTGCCTCCTGTTAGACATGTCACTAGGCACTTTTATTGAAGATGCATTTCTTTTTATTTGAAAAGTTAATTTCACAGAGGGAGAAGAAGAGATGGAAAGAGAAGATCTTCCATCCACTGGTTCAATCCCCAAATGGCTGTAATAACCAGAGCTGAGCTGATCCAAAGCTGGGAGCCAGAGCAAGAAGCTTCTTCCAGGTGTCCCATATAGATGCAGGGTCCCAGGGACTTGGGCCATCCTCCACTGCCTTCCCTGGACATAGCAGGGAGCTGGATCAGAAGTAGAGCAGCTAAGACACAAACTGGTGCCCATATGGGATGCCAGTGCCTCCAGGTTGAGGTTTACTCTGCACCATGCTGGTCTGATGCATTTTTTTTAACCTGTAAAAATCATGAGTTGGAAATGAAACAGATACTAGTATACTATTTTACAGTGTCTGGCTAGCTGATCTTGGCTGGGGTGGGTCTGTGCAGTGGGTGTGGAGGACATGAAAGTGTGAAGAGAACTGAAGGAATCTCCCACCTCATGGCAGGCCCAGTGGGTGTCTCTGAAGGTAATTCCACTTCCTTTTGCACAGACACTGAACCACCCCCTGCTGAGAGTTCTGTAATCTATTGAGGCATTATTTGTCATGGAGTTGGTTTTTACTATCAATGTGAGCTTGGAAGTTGCCGCTGCTTCTAACAGTAAAAAGGGCCTTTTACTATTCATACTGTCTCAGCTGTCCCCATGGACCATATGCTAATCAAGGGTGTTAAGTCCCTGCATGTAGTGGGAATCTATGTTTAGGGTTCTTTCCTTCTTTCCTTGATCTTTAAGTCCCTCCTTCTGCGATGCACTTCCTCCCTTAACTGATTCAAGATTAAATTGTAGAATGAGGATTGTAGTAGGAATGTGTTACTGGTTGATATGTCTATTGAGAACTTCCTGACCACAGAATTAGGATAGCTGATATCCTGCCTCAAGCTGAAACAATTGGCAGAATTATCCTTAGGAATAGCCCACTTGACCAGGTGTAAAAAGCACCAGAGTCTGTGTTAACCTCTGTATAAATAAAGCGGACAGCTTTCTTGCATTGTCCATTACGACCATGAAATCCTAGTGGTCCATTTCTTTTCTCTTTACGCCTACTCCACGCACCCTCCTCGAGTTCTGAACTCGGCTGGCGTTGGACTCCAGCAGATCTTATACCCAACAGCTGGATATTCTTGGCCAGCTCTAATTCTGAAAACCACAAATTTTGTCCTAGAAACTTCTGGATAGGCGGAAAGCTCTCCGAGTACCACGTGCCTTGCGTTTCCTTTGCTCACTCCTGTGACACTGGAGGATCCAGCTGCAGGATGCTGCTCAGAGCTCAAGCAGATGCCCTCAGATCAAATGTACCCCCTTCCCCATCAGGAAAGTGCTGGAGGAAAACATCTGACCCAGACAGGAAATGGAGAAAAGCCCAAATGCCAATGTAGTTCTTTGTGATAAACAGCCCAGTTCGCGATGAAAAATTCCACTTTTAAGTGCATGACAGTGTCTGAGCCTCATGGGAACTGCTTCCAGAAATTAGCTCAATGGAAAAACAGAATGTAGTCCAGAGATAGAAAGTTAACAGTGTTCTGTTAATACACTCCAGTAATCCCCAGGAGACCTACATCATGGAACACTCAAAGGACCCCGGAACACGTTCCAGAACAGCTAAGAAGATTCCCAAGGCCTCTGCTTTAGGCTTAGCCTGCCGGAGCCTGCAGGAGCCTAGCTGGCTGGTGTGCCCTGGGCAGTCAGATCGGGTCACCAAGAGCTCCTTCCCAGGAAGGGCCTCCAGGAGGGGGTTCATCAGTGGGGCCACACTCTCCTTTACAACACGGACTCTGTGTGCAGGTGCACCATGAGTGAGAGCTGATGCCCACCACATTGGTCTAAGGATCGAGGCCCAGGTTCACTGAGGACCCTGCTTCTTCCTGTGTTCAAAACCAGGGACCCAGCACAGTGGCTCAACAGGCTACACATCCACGGGCAGCGCTGTCTTAGCCTGCAAATCTGAGCGTCATCCGCCAACACAAAATTCTTTAATACCAGCCAACAGGCGTAAAGTAGCTCCCTACTTACTCCTTAGAAAAATACAACTCAACCCACAGTGAATACATCTACAAAATAACCATAAGAGCAAATATTTCAAGTATTTATTTTATTTGAAAGGGAGTGTGAGAGAGAGGGAGAAAGAGAGATCTTTCATCCACTGATTCACTCCCCTAAATTGCCACAATGGCTGGAGCTAGGCCAGCGTGAAGCCAGGAACCAGGAGCTTTTTCCAGATTTCCCACAAAGGGTATAGGGGTACAAATACTTGGAGCCAACCTTCACTGCTTTTCCAGGCAATAGCGAGGTGGTTTAAGTCTTTACCTTGCACGTGCCGGGATCCTATATGGATGCCGGTTCTAATCCCAACAGTCCTGCTTCCCATCCAGCTCCCTGTTTGTGCTCTGGGAAAGCAGCTGAGGACGGCCCAAAGCCTTGGGACCCCGCACCCGCGTGGGAGACCTAGAAGAGCTCCTGGCTCCTGGCTTCGGATTGGCTCACAGAGCTAACCATTTCTTCTGAAAGCCCTCACTCCTCTAGTACAGAGTGATGTGCAAAAATCCCAACTGGGTACCCTGTGTGCTGGCTGCTGTTACTGGCTCATTCCTTCTTCCAGTCTCCTTCAGTGAGCAGGGCTAAGTGTGTGTGTGTGCGTGTGTGATGTGTGTGTGTGGGGAGTACATACACATACACACAGGGTCCACTACATGTCTCTGTTTCTCTAAGTTGAAAGCTATAAATTAACAATGACCAGTCACCACAGGGTTGCTGGTTTCCCCTCTATTAGTGCTTTTTCTCTTCACTGTGCATATATATTGAGTCAATCCTCCCATTTGTACTGTGCCTGTCTTCCGTGGCTGCCACCAACCCACACAGATCATCTCCTGCTCACTGCGCTCTGAGATCTGCAGCAAGCCATTGCTCCCACTGCACACTGCCTTTCTCCCAGCCCCGACTCCCGGCGCTGGGATGCTCCTTCCGGCACCCCTCCTCCACTGTGCAGATGCACTTTACATACTGGATGCCAAGCCAGCCGCTCCCCCAGCATGTACAAGGACTTCCTTCCTCATCCTGCTGAAGCTGCTTGAGCCTTCCTTCCTCTCAATTCTTCCTTTCCTTCCTTCCAATTCTTCCTTCTTCCTTCCTTCTTTCCTTCTTTCCAATTCTTCCTTCTTCCCTTCCTTTCTTCCATCATTTAAAAAAAGATTTTACTATGTATTTATTTTTATTTGAAAGGTAGATTTATGGAGAGAAGGAGAGAGAGAGAGGGAGAAAGTGAGAGAGAGAGAGGTCTTCCCATCCAGTACTTCACTCTGTAAATAGCTCCCAAGGCTATTAAATCCAAAACCAATAGCCAGGAACCTGGAACCAGGAACTTCTTCTGGACCTCCCATGTGGATTCAGGGGCTCAAGGACTTAAGGCATCTGTGCTGCTATTGCGCCCCCCAATTTTTTAAAGACTTTTATTATTATTATTATTTTAATGAAAGGCATAATTACAGAGAGAAGGAGAGGCAAAGAATCTGCCACCTGCCGGTTCACTCATCAAATGACCACAATGGCCAGAACTGAGCCGATCAGAAGCCAGGCGCCAGGAGATTCTTCTGGGTCTCCCACCTTGATACAGGGTCTCAAGGACTTGAGCCATCCTCTGCTGCTTTCCCAGGACATAAGCAGGGAGCTGGATATGAGGTGAAACAGCTGGGACTAGAACCCGTGCTCATATGAGATGTTACTGCTAGCAGGCAGAGGATTAGTGTGTTAAGCCACAACATCGGCCCTGACCCCTATCCCACCCCCCCAAATATACTGTTTTTTTACAAAGTCAAAGATAAATAATTTAATTTTAACAGTTCGTTCTTGTTTGTCAGACTAATTTGCAGAATTCAACATTTGGTGATTTGAGTAATGTGTAGGTTAGGTTATAATAATCTACCCATTTCGTTTTCCAGTTTTGATGGTTGAAGGGTCATGTAGGGAAACATCATTTGTGACAAATACAAAAATGCTTTTGAAGGTAATGGGGCTTGTCAGTTGGCAACTTGTGCCAAATGGGTTGAAAGAATTTCTTTGTACAGGTATTGCAACCCTTCTGTTCAGTCTGAGCAGGTACAAAATAAAAAGTATTAAAAATAAAAGCAAGGTGAGGAAGGCTAGGAGAAAGAACTCAGCGTGCTGATTTATAAAAGGATTAGAAGGGGAGCAAGGCCTGCTCTGAGGTCATCTCCGTCTTCAGCAGTTTTGAGACAGGATAGAAACAGGATTCGCAACATCAAACTCCTCCTGAGCTGACCTGATCATGTAGCCGTCTCCCAACTGCAAGTCACCCTACCCAGCTGCAGACCAATCAGAAGCAGTAAGCATCCAGACTCCAACCATGACACAGCCCTCCTGTGCCCTGTTCGGGAGCCCCCCAGCCCTCCCCCATAGTCAGAAGAGCCGAGTACATAGATGTTTAGGTGGTACCATGTGCCAAAGCAGCAGGCACACCTACTTAGAATACCAGGCCAGGTGCAAACCAGCATGATGTTTGCAGAGATGGGTGAGCAAGAAACCAAGAGGGCACAGCCATGCCTCGCCCGGCTACTAAAACTATTCATTCAGCCCCCATCCAGAGCCTGTGCCCGAAACTTTATTATTTAATGTTACTGGAACTTCTTTCTGCTGTACTGTCTCCCTTGTGCTCAAGCGTCAGAGCCAAATCAACCTTCTCTAGGCTGAACAACGGACCTTCTGCCGATTTCCACTACAAGGGGTCCGGATCCCTGGCTCAGTGCACATTTAGCTGACGTGCACATCTGGATGGATCGCATGAATCCGACCTTAAAATAAATACTCGCAATGCCCAGGCCTTTCTGTGGCAATGGGATGCACCAAGAACCACATACGTGAGCAAGATGGGCATGATCACCCCTCCATCCGCGTCACTGGGCTCACTGGAGATACAGATGTATAATGGTTGCAGACACCTGCTGAAATGCAAAATGCAGATATGTGGGTTTCTTCCTCAAGGTAAAACACAAGCAGAACTGGAGGAGAAACTGAGAAAGAAGGGCGATCTCAAGTGCCCACAAGCGTGTATTCAAACATATCTTCTGTGTCCCCAACCCCAAGGTGAAGGTCATCCTTATTAACCTCTAAGCACCCCCTGAAGTCCTCATGTTGATCTATCAAGTGTCTGAGCCTAGCAAAAATGCTCCTTTAACCAACATCCCTGCAGACGCTACAGGTTTCATGTGCACACTGATCCATTCCCAAGTTCAAATCAAATCCCCCATGTGCTAACAACTGGAAGAGAGGCTGTCAGAGAGCCATACCACCAACTAGCTGGAGCTTTTTCTATAAAACTCCCTGATCCAGGTCTGCTCCTCTAACCTAGCCAGTCACTCACATCAGGATAGAAGAAAGTCAGTATTTATTGTGAAGTACAGAGCAAGGAACCGGGCAATTCTGCTTTAGGTCCAGGGCAGAGGAGGGCTGTGTCATGGTTGGAGTCTGGATGCTTACTGCTTCTGATTGATCTGCAGCTGGGTGGGGTGACTTGCAGTTGGGAGACGGCTACTGCAGAGTTAGAGATGAAGGTACTCATAGATTGAAACTGAAGGGGGCTGGTGTGGTGCCCCATTGAGCTAATCCTTTGCACTGTGGCAGTGGCTTCCCACTTTGTATTCTGGCTGTTCTACTTCCAATCCAATTATCTGTATATGGCTTGGAAAAGCAGTGGAGGATGGCCCAAAGCCTTGACCCCTGCACCTATGTGGGAGACCCAGAAGAAGCTCCTGGCTCCTGACTTTGAACCAGCCCAGCTCTGGCCATCGCAGCCATGTGGGGAAGCGAACCAGCAGATGAAAGATCTTTCCCTGGACTCCAACCATTGCAGCCACTGGGGGAGTAAACTAGCAAATGGGAGAACTTTCTCCTTGTCTCTCTTTTTCTGTGTGTGAAATCTGCCTTCCAAATGAAAATAAATCTAAAAGGAGAAAGAGAAAGAGGAGGAAGGGGAAGGGGGAGGAATAATTAGGGATGAGAGGTGAACCTTTAGCTCATATCCAGATTCCTGGTTGGTTAGTGGTACCAAGGACCTTGGCTTTGGTTGGTTAGTACTCGGGGGCTCTCTGCTGGTTGAGTGGGCTCCGGTTATCTAGCAGAGGGGATTACAGGTAAGTAGTGGTTAGTTTCCATAGTTTCTATCCCAGACCTGAAGTTTCCCTGCTTGGACCAGAGATTGATCAAACAACCTCCCCACCCAAACCCACCCAAACCCAGATAATATGGAAGATCTAGGTTTTATCTATTGGGGGAGAAAATGACTTCTTGAATTGGATAATGTGAATCTCTTAGGACTAGCTATGTTACTCCCTCAGTTTGGTAAATTGCTTTTGGACAGGCAAGGGCTCCTTGGGCTAAGTGAGACAGATAAGAAGCTGAATCCTGCCTTTCCATTGTACAACTTTGGTCTCAAGCCTTCAAAGGGGGATTAGATAAGATTTGGAAGAGGGTGGGATTAGTGACCTTATAAGAAAGACCGTGCTGGTGTGGACGTATGGTGTAATAGGTTAATCCTCCACCCTGTGGCATGGGCATTCCATATGCGCACCAGTTCGTGTCCTGGCTGCTCCATTTCTGACCATCTCCCTGCTAATTGTCTGGGAAAACAGTAGAGGAAGACCCACGGGCGCCTGCCCACTCATTAGAGACAGGAAAGAAGTTTCTGGCACTTGACTTCAGCTAGGTTAAGTTCCAGCCATTGCAGCCATCTGGGGAGTGAACCAACAAAAGGAAGATCTCTTTCTATATGTTTTCTTCTTTCTGTAAAATTCTTTTTAAAAAAGAGAGAGACAGAGGCCCCAGGGAGTCTCTCAGCCCTTCCACCATGCCATCACTGGGCTGGTCTGAGCCAGGACGTTGCTCTACATCAAGTCACAAATCAGATGGCATCTTGATCTCAGACCTCCCAGCCTCCCAAACCTTGAGAAATAACTGCTATCCCTCGCCACCTGGTGTGTGGTCATTTTGCAAAGAAGGACCAGATAAAGAAATCAGGCTTTGTTCACCTCCCAGGCAATCCGACTCAGCTGTTCTTTCTCACCACGTGGCAAAGAAGGGTCAGATAATTAATCTAAAAAAAAAAAAAGTCATCTTCTAAAAGTGACACAGCAATGCTCTGGGGACTTTCTGTGATGGCTCATAAAACAGTTGCCATGACAACAACCAAACAAGGCAGTTGACAAATGCCTGCTCCCCGCAGGTTCTACCAGACCCACGTGCTCTGTACTCAAGCTCCCCACTGCACCACCACCAAATGCTACCCCCTGGGGGAGGCCAAGCTATAATCAAATGTTTGGAGGGTTCTGCGCTGAGATGCTCATTACAGAGAATCGGGGTGTGCATGTCAAAGCAGAGAAAAAGGAAGACCTGGTGAGACTGACAGGGAAAAGGTTTGGTTTGAAAGCAAAAAGCTCAGTGAGCCTGAGGGGTAACCAGGCATGAAGCATTATGAACTAAGGATTTTGAGCCACTTGCTTTCTGCTTGAAGCAAGGCCAGGGCCATTGTGCAGCATAGGGCACTAGGGCTACAATGGGTAGTCCGTAGTCGTCATTCCTGGGCCTTGGATGGGGAGACAATCGAAGAACATCTTCGATGACAATCAGCTTTTCAGGTTTTCTGGTTACAAACAGCACTGGGCTGGGGCTCTCGGGACAGCTGAAAATCAGCTTGTGCTTGCAATAACAGCCAAGCAGATCACACCACAGCCTGTCAGACAAGCAGAGCCCGTGATAAAAGCTGAAGTCCCTTGGAGGTCAAAAGAAAAGAGGTCCCTCTCGTCCTTCTTTTCCAAGACCAGTTTGAGTGACAGGCATGTTCACGTCCACAGATTGATTGAAAAATGGCCTCCCTCGAAGACATGTGAAGTGTGATTCCAAGGTGTGCTTGGTTGACACTAAGACACACTTTGTGCAGCACACCCGGGATAGCCATGGGGGTGAGTGCAGCATGGGGGTACAGTGCAGTGGGCTTGGAGTCCAGCATGATGATTCTGGGCCCTCAATTCTCTGTGCCAACTTGTTTAGGAACTATGTAGAAATGTTAAGATCAGAGGATCCTTGCAGCCACTTGAGGAGTGAACCAGCATGTGAAACATACTTGTCTCTCCTTCTCACCGGAAATCTGCATTTCCAATTAAAAATAAATGAATCTGGAAAGTCAGATATACATAGAGAAGAAGAGACAGAGTAAGATCTTCCGTCCACTGCCATAATGGCTGGAGCTGAGCCAATCTGAAGCCAGGAGCCAGGAACCTCTTCCAGGTCTCCCACACAAGTGCAGGGTCCCAAAGCTTTGGCCATCTTCCACTGCTTTCCCAGGCTATAAGCAGGGTTGCCAGGAGTAGAACCAGTGCCCTTATGGGATCCTGGAGCGTGCAAGTAGAGGAATTTAGCCACTAGACTACCGTGCTGGGCCGTAACAGGCTAATCTTGCATCTGTAATGCCAGCATCTCATATGCCATATGGGAACCAGTTTGTGTCCCATGTGCCCCCACTTCCAATCCATTTCCATGTTTATGGACTGGGAAAGCACTAGGGGATGGCCCAAGTCCTTAGCACCCTGCATGCACATGGGAGACCAGGAAGAAGCTCCTGGTTCCTAGCTTTGGATCAGCTCAGCTCTGGCCACTGCAGCCCTTTGGTGAGTGAACCAGCAGATTGAAGAGCTCTTTTTCTCTTCTTGCTGTAAAATCTGCCTTTCAAATAAAAATAAATCTTAAAAAAATGTGATCCTATGGTTAACCCTGTTATTGGGTGTGAAGAACATAGAGAGGAATAAAGTAAATAAAATTCTTTTTTTTTCTTTAAAAAAAAAAAGCATCATTTTATTTACTTGAAGGGAAATACAACACAGAGAGAGGGGGAGACGGAGAGAAAGCTCTTCCAACCACTGGTTGGCATCCAAAATGGCCTCAACAGCTGAGCCAAGCAGAGAACAGGAGCTAAGAACTCCTCCTGGGTCTTACACATGGTTGCTGGAGCCCCCATACTTGAGCCATCAATTTATTGCTCTCCCAGGCACATTAGCAAGAAGCTGGATTAGAAGCAGAACAGCCAAGACTTGAACCAACAGTGTTTCAAGTGGCAGCTTAACACCTCTGCCCCACACCAGCTACAATAGATAACCTTATAATTGCCAAGGAATTTGCATTCTGATAGGCCAGAACAATCAAGGTGATAATAAATAACCCAGCTAATTTTAACTACGGTGACTGCTTTCTGTGATTAAAGCATAAAGCTGTGAGCACAGACAGCGTGCCTGAAGTCTGAGCCTCTCATTGTGCTGGCCATCGTGGCTGACACTGACATTGTGGCTGTGCTCATCCCCCTAGGGCCGACAAGAGCACCTCAAAGAGCCCAGGGTGGGATGTGGGTGGGAACCTTCTGTCATTTCAGCAGCATGTTGTCCTGGAACCCTACTGCCAAGCAACCATGCCAGAACCATGCCATTGGCAAACCTGGCAGAGAGCTTAGAATCCAGCTGAGCAAAGCCATTTTCTGCCAAGCAGGAGAGCGCTCAGCCAAGAGCCCCTTGGCTTCTGGAAGTCCTCTGCCCAACAGGTACTTTCAAGAGAGAAGACAACCAGCACTGGCATTCTAAATACAGGGAAGAAGATGAGCCTGAAACATTGCTGGCGTGGACAACCCTGCAGCAGTCACGCCTACGCTTGACTGGTTCAAGGGTACTTCCTATCCAGCTTCCTATTCATGGCATAGGAAAGCAGCAGATGATACAACCTTTGGGCCCCTGAACCCATGCGGGAAACCCAGAGGAAGTTTCTGGCTCCTGGATTTGAACCAACCCAATTCTGGCCATTGCAGTCATGTGAGGAAGTGAACCAGAAGATGGAAAATTCTTCTTTCTCTTTCCGTCTCTTCCTCTCTCTGTAACTCTGCCCTTTCAAATAAAAAAAAAAAAAATCTTCTTTTCTATAAAAACAATTAAGTCCACCAAGAGAGCAGGAAGAGCAAGGCTCAAGGGCAAGGACATTTTGGGGAGATAAGACAGGAGGTATAGAGCCAGGCTTGCTAAACAGAATGTCAAAGGATCAGGTGAGGAAGTTCAAGGGGAAAATGATGGAAAACCTTGGAGGCTGAGGTTCCCTTTGACTTCTGAGCAGCATCTGGATTTGACTCTGATAGATGAGAAGCCCAGGACCCAGCCAGACCAGGGCAGGGGAAGAAGGTGGCTCCTGGGGTGTCTAAACAAGCATCCCTTCCTACTAGGTTATCATCACCACGGGTCATCTGACATTACCCCACACTGTTGCTTTGCAGAAGCCTGAGGGTCTCATTGTAATACGAGTGTGGTTTATTCATGAACCACTTCCAGGGCAACATGATGTATTTTCTTCTACTCACTTCTCCAATAGGAATGTTTGTTTGATTTCTAAACATACCTTTATTGTGTTGCATCTATAAATGCAATCCAAATTATTTTTTTTTAAAAAATCCAACTCTGCCTTCTATAGAAACTTCGTAACAATAATAACATGAACTTCATGAGGTATACACAATTTAAAAGGGGGTTCTGGGGGGCTTGAACCACAGAGTCTCTACTGCCTGGGTTCAGGTCCCGGCTGCACCTCCTGTTAACGCATGCTCAGAGTGGCACATGATGACCCGGGCGGTTAGGTCTCTGCCACTCACGTGAGAAACCCAGGCTGAGTTCTCCGCTCTCGGATCTGCCTCCGCAGCTGGAGAAACTTGCTAAGTTGCATCAGTAGACAGAAAAATTAATCACAAAATAACAAATATGGTGTACTTCCACCTGAACCTGGTACTACCCGAGTATCAAGTTCCTGGAGGCACCAAGGAGAAGGGGATTGTCAGGGATACGGAGAACTGGTGTTAGGTGGGTACCAAGTCTCTGTCGGGGGAGTTAAGAAACTGCGGCACAATGTCGTGAACATACTCAACAGCACCAAGCATCCAAGCAAAACAGCGCAGGTGGTGATGTTCATCCTGCCTGTGTTTTAGCACAGTGAAGAGTGATGTCAAAATGGAAAAAAAAGGGAGAGCAATAAATGTGAGAAGCCTGGATCCAAAGTTGAGTCCATGTTTAACTTCCACAGACCCGGCTGAAGCACTTCCCAGGGAAACTGCCCAGCTTTCCGTGCCAGTTATGATGTAGGGTAAGTAGTTAGCTAGTTTAACCTCAAGAGTTGAAAGTCACACCCTACTGCATCATACATAAACCTCTCTCCCTATCAGTCAGTCAAACAACCCCTTCCTGAGCAAGTACTTCCCCTTACCTGGGACCTAGGAGTGGTGTGTCACCACTCCCTTTTCAATCCAAGCACCTAAGAAGCACACAAGGGAGGAAGCATTCTCTCTCTCTCTCTCTCTCTCTGTGGACATAGCAGTCTGGAGGTAGATTTCTCTCCCATCGTTCCCTCCTCGGCCCACTCTGTCCCTGAACAAAGCCCATATGTGTTGGTAGATTCCTCATCTTTTAGATAAACCTTGTCACTGTAGATCTGTATTGGCGGTCTCTGCTTAAAGCACTTTTTCGCTAAGAGGCAAGAGCCTACAGGAAATGGTAACCCCAAACTTACGCCCAGCAGCACTGTGTGCGAGGCACCTGGCTCTGGCAGCTTCCGCGTTGCCAGCCTTATCCCCATCGTCGTGTGTGAACAAGCAATCTGGAAGGAGAGGGGATAGACACGGATGGCCTCACTATTACGCTCAGAGAAACAGCCCCCTACCCAGCCTTGTCCAGGTAACGCTCCAGGGGAGCCGTGGAGTCAATTTATGTTGCAGCCTGTAGCTTTAAATCTCTGCGGGCTGAGAAAATTTCCAGAAAATTCAGCTGTTCTAGTCCTCTTCCCCATCCCACTCCCTAAGTTTCCAACGATGACTCCCGAAAACCACAGACTGGCCTACATATCTCCATCAAACAGCTGTCCTGCGGGATCACTGAAATTTGAGTTAAAATTAGTCTCAGGCTCCGAGGAGGAAAAGTTGGACCCCTGAGAACAAAGCCATCTTGGAAACATCCCCACCTCCATACATAGGGCCACAAGGGGCTGACCCAGCTGTGTCCCGGAGCTCCTGAGTGCTTCTTCCCCTGTCCCTTACACCACACCACCCTTCCCCATCCCGCCCCCAGCCAAATCTGGGCCTGGAAACAGTCCGTGGAAACCTTTCCCCATTCTGGTTCCATCCACAGAGGGCAGACAAGGAATGAGGGAGGGAGCGTAATGAATTTCAAGCTTGTGTCACGATTTCCATTTTCTAAATTCCCAGATGGGCTCCTAGACTTCAAATGAGGTGCTTGAATTCAGTTGTGAAGGAAGGCAAATTGTCATCTCGGCTTTTGCTTCCAAGATACTGCGATGGCATACCCCGTGTTTCTCAGTTACAACCCATCCCTGCTAAATCATCTCAGGTATTCAGGTCACATCCCCAAACGAGAAGAATAAGATGCAGGTGTCTGGAGCAGAGAACAAGAATTTTCGAACGGGGCTAGATTTTTGCAGCACCAGGAGACAGTTTTCTAAACCTCCATGCACCTAAAGAGGACCTGGTTTAGGAAGAGACTTTTCCCTTTTGCTTGGTGGGCTGGGCTGGGCTGGGCTGGGCTGGGCAGTGGGAGTGAGGACCAGCCCACCTGAACTCTCTGTGGCAGAAGGGAATTAAAGCGAAGCAGGAGAAACAAAAGTTTCCGACAAGCTCATCTCCTTGGTGCTGCTTTCAGGGCTGCTGTGGGGGTGGAGAGTGCCTCCTGCCGCCCACTGGGGCTTTTGTTCTGCAGACTTTCTGAAGCAGATTTTGAGTGACAGGATCAGATGAAGCCAACTGCCTAGGAGAGAAATCTGCAGCAGAAAGGAGAGCAATTACCTCCTGCATTTGTTCATCAGCCCCTGGGAACCATGACCTTTTTTTTTTTCAGACTTTAATTTTGTTTGAAAGAGAGTGAATCTTCCCTCTGCCGGATAATTTCCGGATAGCCATAGCAGCCCGAGCTGGGCCAGGCCAATACAGACACGCCAGGCGCTTCACTGGGGTCTCCCTTGCAGGTGATAGGAACCCAAATACTTGGGCCGTTTCCCTTGCTGTCCCAGGTCATTTGCAGGGAGCTGGATCAGGAAGTGGAACAACTGGGACATGAACCTGCAACTTTATGGGATGACAGTGTTACAGGCAGCAACTTTACATGCTACACCACAATGCCAGCCTGGAATCATGAACTTGAGGATGATCCCAGGGTCACAGATTCCTGGCAGTGAATGGTGGACCCAGCAACACATTTAAGGTATTGCAGACCCCAAAGATTTGTTGGGTGGGAGATGAGGAAGAGAAAGGAAGGAGTTAAGAATTTAGGCATCATGTGAATGATATGAATGTTAGATTCCTGTCCTTAAGGAAATTGTGATGGGGTGCAGCTGCTCGATGGCTAACACCTGCTTGTTGGGGTAACTGACAGCCCGAACAGTCCGTTTCCATGCCTGCCCCTCCTGCAGCATTTGAGTTAATTGACAACAAAGATGGCTCCAGAGGCTTCATACAGCCGGGCCCCTCCTGCCGCCTACTGTGCTGGGTTAGGTTAATTAACTACAGGAAAACTCTGGGCTCTGGCAGCTCCTTCCTGCCTCCTGCCCTTAGTTAACTAAATGCAGAGAAACTTTGTTCTGTATGGATCCCACAACTGTACAATGGAGCCAAGTATGCCATGAAGTGAAGACACACTGCCGTATGCATCTCCACTTCTGAACAAAAGATGGACTCCCAGTGAGACTTGAATATATCTTGACAACAGGATGCAGGACTTTATACCATTGTCTACACTTACACACAATGTCGTCATATGCTTAAACGGAAGAATGGTGCACTTGTGACATGTTGGAGGACTATACTACTGTCACATATAGGGGCGACAAAAGGGGAGAGGAAATTCCTGAGTCTAAGGAACTGTATCATGAAAAATAAAAATTTAAAAATAAGTAAATAGAAAATTTAAGCCCAGGATTCCAAGAGGACGAATATCACACGTTCTCTCTGGTATAAGGCAATCTTCATGAGAATACAAAATAGACACACAGGTGAATTGCATGTTCATCCGTGTTCTCATACATTAACTGCGTGACGGTGACTAGCATTCCCAGGAGTGATAAGCATCTGTGTTCCTGAATAAAAGCAGTGAAACAGTTAAATATACCTTGACAATTTGATACTAGGTTTTCTAGCATTACCTAACCTACAATGGCAAGATACAGTTAAATAGCAGAATTTTGAACTTGAGACTATTTCTGAAGACCTATTCTACTGTGATAATGGGGAAATGGAGAAAACAAGGAAGAAGGGAGGGGAGATGGCAGGGAGGGGAATCCATATACCTACAAAACTATAATCACGGAATATAATAATTTTTAAAATACCAAAAAAAAGTGCTCAGGATTATCAAAGCCATGCTGAACGTGGGTAGAAACACAGAAGTTTGCGTTCAATGGTACTAACAGTCAAATTTCTCATATATCGCAAATAAAACTGGGAAGTTGCTATATACTTTAAAACTGTGTTTTCAACCCTTGGTCATCTTCCTGGGCTGAGGCCTGACCTCCTGTTCTGCCCTAGAGGGTGGGGTGCTGCCTTGTCCACCTCCTGGCCCCATTCCTCTCATGTGCCATGAACCCTGTGCCCATTTGGCAGCCCTGGACTCAGCTCCTTGGATAAAGTCTGCTCCATAACACTGGAGAATTCCACAGTGGATGTGCCCCAGCTAACAGGGGTAGACCTTGACGACAACCAGGGCCTATGAGTAATAGTGTCCCCCATCCACAGAACAGAGTTAACGTAAGCTCTGAGTGGGTGTTCTTGTGGTTGTCAGTGTTAATCGAAGTGCCCAGCAAGCCTGGGGTTCATCCTGAACTGCAAGTGACCACTGTGGGGGAACTGAGGCAAGACAAGGTCACCGACAGGCTCTCTGTCCCAGATTTGATGATGATACAGGAATGGGATTCTTGAAAGTGGCCTACCATACCCAGGGTAGTGATGGGTGACCGCACCCAAGGCAGGAAAACTAGTGACTTTCGGAGCTGTGCTGTGCTGGGAATGATGAGGGCAGCTGGTCTGTCCAGGCCCTGAAGGTCAGACGCCAGGAGACTCCAGGTAGGTGGCGAACAAACCCACCTTTGTTTCCTTATTGGCTAATTCCACTGTCCTACAGGAAGCACCGTTGAGCCAGAACTAATGAGGAGCTGATGGGCGTGAGTTGACTGCTCGCAGGATGGCATACTCCTCTGTTGAGTGATACTGCTCAGCTGCAATAGGCCCCAAGAAAAGAGTGTTGGCATTTATCCCACTGACCGTGGTCCCTTCGTCCTAAAGGCAGACAGTGCTGGCTGGCAGGAGAACTCCTAGCTCCTGGTCTCGGTTTTGTGACCCACACTCAGCCCCCGACATTGGCACCTGCTTTCTCACCAGTAATCACTAAGGTACTAAGATGTTAGCAGAGAGTTTGGGATACTGTTGGATCCTAGCTTCAGTCCTTGGAAGGCTGTATTCCCATCACGGCGAGAATCTAAGAACAAAAGGTCTTGGTTAAGAATGAGTGGCCACGTCCTCGCCTAGCTCTGGCTCTGGGTCCCCACCTTCTCTCGCAATGACCATTAGGATCACTCCAGAAACCCCTCAAAACAAACGAACAAACAAACAAAAAACCTAGAATGGACAGACAACAACAAGGAAAGCTTAAAATCAGACAGGAAATGGTCATCGTGGATTCACTCATACCTCACTAGGTGGGACACAAAGATTAGTTACGCCTCACTGGGGTATTGGGGATTTCTCTGCACACCTCTCCTAAAAATATAAATAAAATAAAATAAATAAATAAATAAATAATGTTCTGTACCTAAACTGATGACACATGTCTTGCTAGAGTTATAAGCCAGTTCACACCATCTGAAAAACAACCAAGTTAAGCAAAATCATGCTTCAACACTATAAACAGCTAAATACTAAAATGAAAATAGACACGGGACAGCTGAATAGTAATCTATAGCCATTTTGAGGTGTATAGAACCCAGCTGTATATAAACCAAAATTGAAATGTCTATGAAGTCGTCACAGAATGTAGTTAAGAACCTGCATTTTCCTATTAACATATTGGTTATCAACACCATGTCAATTAATGCCATAATGTTGTAAATTGTTGTTGATGTTATGTTGGGGCTTTTAATTGATTGGTATGACACTTTGCTGGCTTTACCTTCAGACCAGAGATGGTCTCACCAAGAAATTGTTGAACTCACTAGGATAATAAGATGCTGGACTTTATGCTTGGTAAATACTTCCAATGAAAGAACCTCAACTGAATTCAAACTGTGGTAATGCAACAAGGTGGAGAAATCCACCTTGGGGAGAGGGTTTGGGGAGGGGTGGGGGGAATCCCAGTGCCTATAACACTGTGTCACATAATGCAATACAATTAATAAAAAAGAAAAAAAAAGAAAGAAAGAAAGAATGAGTGGCCAGGCCCAAACATGAGTAAAGGAGAAAGAGGAGGAGAGGGCTCGTCCCTCTTCAGACCTCAAAGGAGCCGAACATTCCCACTGGTTACCACTGGTTAAAAGGACATGTGATTAATGTTGAAGCCACTGGGAAAATCTGTTTTGTTGGAGGTGGTATTTTCTTTGTTTTAAAGATTGATTGATTGATTGATTCGGAAGGCAGAGGTACAGAGAAAGAGATCTTCCATTTTCCATCCACGGTCTCACTCCCCAGACAGCAGCAATGGTAGAGGCTGGGCCAGGCTGAAGCCAGGAGCCAGGAGCTTCAGACAGTCTCTCATACAGGTGCAGGGACCCAAGCACTTGGAATGTCCTTTGTTGCTTTTAAATGCACCTTACCACGGGGCCGGATTGGAAGTGTAGCAGGCAGGACTCAACCCGCAGCTCATATGAAATGCCGGCATTGCAGGTAACAGCTTAACTCTATGCAACAATGCCAGGTCAGGGGGGAAAAATGGGTGTTTTGAGCTAGGATTTTAGAAGATGCACTGTCCCTGAATGTGTACCCTCTTTGACACGTGGTACAACGTTAGCACATGCACTTGAAGGGTCCCTGTAAGGTGAACGAGGGGGGCAATCATGGCAAAACCCCTACTTGGGCAAATTCCCCTTTGAGGCAAACTGTGGCCACAGCAGGCCTGTCTGCTGTCATCTGAAAGGCCGGCTCAGGAAGTTGGCCCTCGGCTGTGGTCTGGAACAACGGAGAGGGCTCGCTCCATTCCCAGCAGGACCAGCATGTCTCACAGCGCCTGAAGTGTACGCACAATGTGCTCTTTGCTCAATGTCTGTGCTCCTTCGGAGACTCTGCTCTGGTACGTGCTGGGCAGAAAACACCTCCATGACCATTCCCTGTGGACGACTATGGGCCGTTCTCTCCAATAAGCTCCCCTGAGTGGTAGCATTTCACATGTTCTCAGTTTTGACAGCTTTGCTGCTGGGCCACATTCTTTGTGATGAAGGAACAAGCTCCTGACAGCCTGCCCCTCGTATGCCCCAGGCTGCATCCCATGTACTGCTACTTCCCTTGGCTCATGCCATGTGCTTTGCTTTTGCTACAATAAATCAAGAGCTGTGACAACCACTGCATGCAGACTGAGTCCTGGATTCCCTCTTGATGAATTGCTAAAGCACAGAGGGGCCTTGGGGCTCCCCAATATACACTCCCATCCTCTGTACACCCAGGCAAGTCTCCATCAGGGGGGGCTGGGCTGATCCTTCTCCTAATTCCATCTCCTCTCCCAATCTCCACATCCCTTCTCTGAGGGCTACTGCAGTGAGAGAGGGGGAGGGGGTCTCCGCCAGTTCTATGGGACAGGCCGAGGTGGCAGGATGATCTGTCCAGTGCTGAGCTTTTTTCACCTTGAAGCGTAGGTTCTGAAGCTTGCCCCGCTGCCTGCCACCAGCAATCCCTAACATCACAGCACTAAGACCTGAGCTGTGTATTCAAAGGCACGTTAACAGCTCTGCATCAGACTGTACAGGTCTTACACCAGTTTCCCAGAAGGGGAAGCTGAGGCCCAGCTATGTTGGGCAAATGCCGACATTACACATAGAATTCATATCTCTAGCATCGCTGTTTCTCCACATTTCTGTCCCACTCCCATAGCAGGAGCCACACTGAAGTGCTCAGTGGTGAATTGAGCTGACTCATCCCAGGTTATATGATTCAGGAAGGGCAGGAGAGGGATTCGATCCCAGGACGCTTGCCTAACAGGGCAGCTTTCCTTGGGAGGGAGCCCCGGCTCACAGCATTGACAGACCTGCTCACAGTGCCGGCCTGCTGGCTTGGGTACTCCCAAACTGAGACGAATGTGTGTGGGGCCAGCCTTAGAAACCCCCCAACCTCCTGGGAGACCCTGCCCTGTTTCTGGATTTCCTACTTTCAGAGGCCAAAGTGAACTCCAAGCCCAGCCAGCTTCAAACAGCTGGCCAGAAGGGGAAGCACTTCTCAGATTCATCTCTTTACTCTCTGAGCAGAGATTAGAAATACAGAAAACAGCAGCAGCACGCAAGAGAAACAATTCAACTTTATAAAAATGTGATAATACAGCAATATTTGATTGGGTATTTTTTTTCCTGGCAAGTCAAGCTTATAAAAGACAACTGGAATAAAAGCTAGAAACATAACCTAATAAAAATCACACCTATAAACATTGCAAGGAATCAAGGTCACTCAGGGAGAACAGGGACAACACTGAGCAGCAGGAATAGCAGCAGCGTGGAGGCAAAAGTTGATTCTGTTGCAAGGACAAAATACTAAAAGGTTAAAGCGGTCTGACCTTTCACACCAGCTGGAGCCGAGGGGCGTGAAGAGTGGACAGTGAGCATCAGAGAGGCACGGCGGCTCCCCACATTGTACTACACACAGGCTGCCGGGGCGCTGGGTGGAGGGGAGAACAAAGGCTTCCTGTACGCAGACCTACACCTCGCCTCAAGGATCCACCGGCCACATGCCAGTGATTCACAACCAAATCCCAGCGGTTTGGCGCTTGAAAGACTGGCTTCCGCCTCTGTCCACCTGTTCCCGACCAGCAGCCCTGTGGGTCGTTATCCCACAATGCAACTTCAGCCGACGGAAACCTAGAACGTCAACCTAAGCTAAGGTAGCAAACCTAGCAGGAAGAATCAAGAAGACTCGTGAAAGGCTGAGTATCAAAGACCTTTCGGAATGTCTGCACCATGGCCAAGCAGAGCTCCAACCGCCTCGGAGAGGCGGGCTGAGAACCTCCCCAGAAACATGCCCCGAGAAAGGATGGCCACGGGACGCTGGTTGAGCTCCCGACTACATTCTGAGGTAGTCTGACTGTGATGTGGCACAGGGAGCTCAGAATGGTCACCAAAAATTCAAGGAGGGAGAGCAGAGCCAGAGAAAGAAAAGGTGCTAACAGATGGGATGGAGAGAATCACACTCCAAATGGGCTTGGAGAGGACTAGACGGAAGGCAGGCTGGGCTCTGGCGGCCAGAAGCAGGGCGCACAGGGCCCAGGGGCACACAGGCTCTCACATCAGCCAGCGCTGCAGCAGCGAGGCAGCAGGGGAGGGAATCCGTCGGAAACACTTCGTCCCCCCGCTACTGACCTTCCTCAGGACAGGAAAGAGCCAAGGCCAAGGTGAAGTGGGGACCCCAGCTGATGACTCCTCTGATCCAAGCACTTGGGGGCAACGAATACTGCTGGACTTGAACTTCAGAGGTCCCTGCAGAGGCCAGAGGCACTAAGAGAAACAAGGGGGGGCGAACAGCAAAGGTGTGGCTAGACTCCTCTGCTCTGTTTTTATGAGAGCTTATATCCTTTTCCTCTCCTGCCCCGCCCCTCGCCCCGCACAAAGAGTTCTAAGTTAGGATGGAATGTTCTCAAGGTTTAGGTGGCAGCAAGTGTGTCAACTTTAGAATTTTCTCTGCTTTCCACATTTCCGTGGACGTCTTCTGGGACACAGCTCACCAAAGTCTTCAACTTCGTTTTCGTAATGATCTTCCTGGACAATACCTGTTGGAAGTCAAAAGCAGAGACAAAGTACAGAGCATGAAAGAAATGAATGAAATGAAATGAAATGAAAGAAACACAGCTCTCACAGAGAGCCAGACAAAGGACGAACATTCCTTCCTGGCACAGCTTTTGCTTCCCTAAATGAGTGCAAGTCTATGAAACGAAAGCAGTCAGGAGAGGTCTGGATTGGTGCACCTTGAAACAATCCCAAAATCACGGTCCCCAGAGGAGGTTCTACGCTGAAGATTTTTTTATGGACAAACACATGTGTACCAAATTAACCTGCAAGTCTCCCCCCCCTGGCTCTGGGATCTGCCAGATCAGTACTTCCAAGCATTTGGAGCTGTTGAAACATTCCAAGAGTGGTGTGGCCAGCAGGGGGCAGCAGCCAGAAGGAAGACTCAGGATGGTGGAGAATGGGGGGGGGGGCGCGCTTCTGATCATAGGGGAAAGAAAAGCTGGCTGACTCTGGGCAAGGCTTTCTGCCTCTGTAGGAAGATGCAGGCTTGTTCCCCCAATGACTGTGTTTGCTTACGAATGTGTCCTCCAGCCCAGAACCTACCAGATGCTCAACAGATATCCACTGACTTAAATGAATAGCAAACCCACTTAACTGTATTTGTCAAGGGGTGGTTTTGAGTGTCTTCATGGGTCACTGTATTGAGTGGGTGCAGAGGCTAAAAGTCATCAATAACAGCCATCTCTGTAGAAGACATTTTCAGCAGCTACCATGAACCCAGATTGGGCCTTCACAGGCACTTGAAGAAACTCAGATACGATTTGGTAATGATTTGTTTCCTCGGAGTTGACCCACTAGAGGTGAGAAGCCAGTCGGGATGTCCCTGGACAGCCCCACTTCAGATGCACTTGGGAGCCAAAGCATTCTCTGGGAGTGGACTGAAGAATCCCTTACCTTCTTCTTTGAGGCGGGCCTCTGTTTTCACGAACCACTCCTTTGCATCCTTGACTGACAGGATCAAGATGTTGAGCAGCCGAGTCATCCCCTCTTCCGCTATAGAAATCAGAGAAGAGCAGGTGTGAGCGGAAGAGGCTGCAGCAGAAACGGAGCACCAAAATCTTCATGACCCCAATGCTGGTCCGTGTGCTTTGGCTGAGAACAGTTCTCCCCAGAGTTAAGAGGCTCAGAACTGCCTGTGGCCCCCGTGAAGAGTCCCAGTTAAAAGCCAGCGTGGCGCCATTGCTGTGAGTCAACAGAGGTGGCGAGCAGCAAACCTTTCAAGGAAGCTTGTACTCAAAATCCCAGGAAGCCCTGAACTGGAGAGAGCATCTGCATCCGAGAATGCTCTCAGATGTACAACTTCATAAATTTTAAACTTAACTTCCATTCCACACTGCGAAGCAGCGGCTAACAAGGAAGCTTGGGGAACCTGATTTGAAGGCCAGGTAAGGATTCATACTTTACAGAGGTCACAGTGGTATGGCTTAAGAACCCTCCTAGAAGGAATGGACCTACTCGCAGGTCCTAGCAGGGCAATGAGCACACAATAGGTGCTTGAGAAAGGATCGCTCAGCGAATCAATTAGGAGGGACGGCACATTTTCTTAACACTTTAAAACATTCTCCTTAATTCCTCTCTCTAGAATCAGCATACCATTTTCTCATCCGTAGTGCCTGGAGAAGCCACTGCACCCAAAGCAAACTGCGAAGTTTTCAATGAAGGGGGGTAGCCCGAACAATGGGATCTGGCTGGAACACAGGCTCGCTTGCACCTTCGCTATTTGTGAAGACCTCACCATGCTCAAGTCAGAGGTGAGAGCCTTAACACTAACGAGGGTGTTTCAAAGCTGGAGTCTACTGCGGCTGGCACTCCCTTACCTGCAGCCCAAGCCTTCCTCCTGTAGAGATCCTCCACCATATCCAACACCCTCTTGATGTGTTCCTGCACCTTCCCCTGCAGCATGTGGCTGTGCTCTTTGGAGCCCACGTGACTGCGGATCCAAATGCTCTGCTCGATGTCCCGCATCACCAGCTTCCCTTCCGCAATGGCTGGGTCCACCTTCTCCTGGAAGAACTCCTTGTACTTCTGGTAGGCCGCTTGCTGTTTCTTGTGGCCTTCTAGGTGGATGTGCTGCTCGTAAGACTCGCTGTTCCTCTCCAGGCACTCCTTCCCTGCCAGCTCAGCCCCGGAGAGGACCATGACTTCTGAAGCTGTTCCCACGAACGCTTTGCTGGAGCTCAGGTAGCTCTCCGGGCAGCGGCTGAACTTGACTCCACACAGGTCACACTGGGTGCTGTCCACATCAGCCTTTTTGAAATTCCCAGTTCCTGCCTCCCTGGTCTCGTCTGGGGTGCACTCCGCCTGGGTGCTCACCCTTCTCCTCCAGCTGACGCAGAGCGACACCACGAGGCACACTCTCCTTAGCTTGCGGTGGATGGAGGCCTTCCTCTGCTTCTGCAGAAGGATGGCAGCCAGGAAGTGGTCCCGGTCTTCCAGTGCCAGCTCGTCAGTCTCATCCTGACCTAACTCACACTCAGATTCTGCAAAGGAGTTCACGGGGTCCATGTTGAGCAAGCGGCTCAGTTTGACTTCTTCGTGGTAAAGCCCACGGACGACGGGCCCTTGGGTCTGCACGCTGTCCCACCGCCACTGGCAGTCCATCAGGTACTCCTCGTCGCGCTCATATAGCAGATCCTGCAGCGCTTCCACCACCGACTTCATACTGACTGCTGCCAACACCCGCTTCACCACCTTCACGAGTCTCTTGGGAACCTGACCTGGACACTCCACGCGCATCAGCTGCAGCCTCCTCTGGATCTCCTGGAAGTGGCGGTAGAGAAGGGGCTTGCAGTACGGCTGCAGGACTTCCTCGGCATTCACCAACAGCACCAAGCACAGCACCAGCGTCCGCTCAGCCTCGCCTGAGACCACGTAGGCGATTTCACTGAAGGCGTCGAGCAGGACATTGAAGTGCACGTTCTCGTAGCCACACAGCACCTTCACGAGGTAGGAGAGGTGGAACCGGAAGTCCTGAATGGCTCTTGTCACATCCTTGGGTTTGTAGTCCTGAATGATGGAGAAAGCATCCCCATGCTCCTTGTCCTTCTTGGTGAACAGGAACTCCCAGTAGTGTAGGAGCGCGATGTAGCTTTTGGGGAGGCACAGGATGCCGTTCTTCCAGAGGCGGGCCAGCACCACGGCACAGTGGACAAACTGGCACTCCAATAAGGCCACTGTGTTTCCAATGCTGGGGATGAGTGGCTCCTTGCACCTCTTGATGAGAACGTTCATGAAACGGAAGAAGAGCCTCTTGTAGTCTTCCGGGTTCCTGTGCACATAGAATTGGTCGATACAGTTTTCCAGCAGGCGGATGAAGCACAAGTGGGTCTTCTCTACACTGTCATTGTCTTTATTGGGAAGCAGCATGCCAAACTTCCCTTCTATTCTCTTCATCCTGCTGCCTCTCCCCCGGCCCTCCTGGTCCTCTCCTTCAGACTCCAGAGCTCTGAGTTCCCTGTGGTAGTTGTCCTCCTCCTGGTGGAGCAGCTTTTCAAACTCCTCTGGGTAGTGGGAGGACAGAAGGAAAGCCTGCATGGCGCTGAGCCACAGGTCCGTGGATTCCCGGCGGCTGCGCGCCCTCTCGTTCTGGAACAAGAAATGGATGTACTCTTTCAGAGCACACCTGTAGGAGCGGAAGCATTTGTAATCTGGTTTGAGGATTTCTTTGCACGCCATGGGGTTTTCCGACAACACTCTCTGATGGAAATGCTTCGGGAAGAGGACACTTAGGAAGGACTTGCAAAGGCCATACCTATCTGTAGACAGAATACAATCGATCTCTTTCAGTTCTTCGGCTAAGACTTCAGGGAATACTCTTTTGGCTTCCAGAAGCAATCCGTTGATCGACACCAGGTGCATTTTTGACTGCACCAAACACTTGGCCTCGCAACGCCGCAGAGGCCTGTGGAAATCCTCGCAGCTTTTCTCCTTACATTTTAAGCCTACGATAAACCTGCTGCACACCCCAGGGTAGGTCTTCCCAAGTAGGCTCCGTGTGATCTGACACAGCCTGTTCAGAAGGTGTTTGTTAAGGGCCAGTTTCACCTGTTCCGTCATTATCAAGAAATAGTCTTTTGTTTTCCTCTCTCGCAAGTTCAAGCCCAGGTCAAAAATGAGTCTTGATATGGGCCCACGATCATTCTGAGCTATCTGGCAATACTTGGCATCCACCTGAGAAATCCCAAAAAAGTCAAAGC
Source organism: Ochotona curzoniae (assembly GCF_017591425.1). Taxonomy (NCBI): domain Eukaryota; kingdom Metazoa; phylum Chordata; class Mammalia; order Lagomorpha; family Ochotonidae; genus Ochotona; species Ochotona curzoniae. The sequence goes on along the minus strand of NW_024465035.1, from coordinate 16,237,355 downwards.
AAGACTTGACCATCTCCTTCTCAGCATTGGTGGTCACTCTCGCCAGGGCCCTGACCAGACTGAGGAGGACTTCCAAGCCCCCTGGAGCCAGGGCCAGAACCTTCTCGGACTCAGCCTCACACTGACTGACTGCTTCATAGAGTGCTTCTACCACTCCGGCCGAGTGGTTGAGCATGTCGAACTTGAAGAAGGCATCCTTGAGCTTCTGGAAGTCTTTCAGGATGACCCCCTGCAGGAACTGGGCCTCTGCCATGCCAGACAACTGGCTGGTTTGATAGCAGAGATCCAGTGCTTCCCTTAGGATGACCTTGGTATGTTCCAGGTCAGCCTCCCTGGCCACGTTCAGGCGAGCCACTGCCAGCAGACAGGAAGCCTGGAAGTCCTTGTCAGCTGTGAGTCTAGCAGCCTCCAGGAGATGACCATGCTGTTTCATCAGCAGGGCGGCCTCTTCCCTGCGCCCTTCCCTGTCGAGCAGGTCTGCGGCTTCTGCCAGGCACTTCCGAGATTTCAGGAATACCAGCTGGTCTTCCACATCCAGCTTCGACAGGACGGCCAGCATCTCCTCAGTCCTGTTGGCACTCAGATGCTTGGCCGCAGCTGCCAAGTAAAACTGACTGGCAGAGTAGGAGAGCTTGGGAATGGGGAAGGTCTTGGTCTTCAGCATTTCTTCATACCTACAGAGAGAATACAAACTGTCAACTTATCACCCAACCCAATACGAAAAGGTTCCTCCAAAATATAGCACATAACAACCGGATTAAAATACCAATATGTTGAAATTACAAAAATAAGATCTAAACTTTGTTAAACATTCAAGAATTTTTAAAAATGACAGTCACTGGGATAATAATCAATAGCAAAATATTTTGGATAGGAACCAGACTTTGTGTGCTTAATTCCCAAACATTGTGAAGGTGCAACTCAAGCAGATGGGAGTTGAGCTTGAAAGCTCATCTATGGAGCCCACACTAGAGCACAGCAGTTAAGAGCTGCTGGGCTGCAATGCCAGCATCCCATAGGGGTGCCAGTCCATGTCCCAGCTGCTCTTCCAATCCAGATCCCTGCTCATGGCCTGGAAAAAGCAGTGCAAGACAGTCCACACACTTGGGCTCCTGTCTCCCCTCATGGAAGATCCAGAAAAAGCTCCTGGCTCTCAGCGTCAGCCTTATCTACGCACAGCCGCCGTGGCCATCTAGGGAATGAACTAGCAAATGGAAGGGCTCTTGCTCGCTCTCTCTCCCTCCCTTTCTCTATTTAACTCTTCCAAATAAATAAATATTTTTTTAAAGGTTAATCAGAAAAGAAAGTGAGGCTGTAAAGCAAAATTTATGCACAGTCAAAATTATCCTTAAGAAATCTCTTCAATTTTTCGTTAAAGCACCAACATGACTCTGGGCGCACAACTACGTCCACTGCGGTAAGTGATCAATGAGAAGACGGAGTGGGGCTGCAGAAATACACAACTGGTCATCTCCCCCCTTATCATCCAACATGTGAGTCTCCTCTTTGGCCGTGCAGGGCTCTGAAAGGCTCCTCTTGAGTCTACCAAGTCCGCCTACTTTGTTGAATACACACACCTTTCATCTGACTATCAAAGCTCACGAGAGAGCAGAAGACAGTCTGACTGTCAGGAGCTCCTGAGCCAGCAGCAAGGCCACGCCCAGGGCAAGAGTGACATCATCACCCCACTCCCCAAGGAAAGGACAGTCTCACCCAAAGCAAGCTGCCCCCAGGGAAGGGAGACAGGCAGGAGAAAACCACCTACTTTTCCACTGCGACAGCCGCTTCTTCAAAAAGCTCCTCTTGGCAGTACATTTTGAGAGCCAGATCAAATTCCTGAATCTGCTCGAAGCATCTGAAAGCATCCTTGTAGCACTGGCTTCGTTTGTAGAAATAGGCAGCATCTCTTATCTGGGACAGAGCAAGTTCACTTTTTCAGAGTATTCATATGACTTTATGATCTTAAGAATATACAGACCACATGTGTGTTTGCTAGAATCGAGTTTAAAAACGCTAAAACAGAAATAGCAATTAGGTAAACTGGTTATTTAATAGGGAACAATGTAAACTACAACCTTATACTATGTCTAAAAGCAAGCTCGTGATGGGTTAAACAGCATAAACAGGAAACTTCTAAGGAAAAACATAACACACTGTCTTTATGACCCTGAGTTTTTAAAAAGGTGAAAAATTGATGGATTTTATTATATCAAAACTGTTTGATAAAGAATATGTGAAATGGCTAATAGAAAAGTTAACAGTACCATCCAACAGACTGTCCTTGAAGACAGAAATGTTGTATATCTGTGTTATCCAGTTTCTCACCGTTAGACACATCTGAATCTGGAGCCTTTGAAATGTGGGCAGTGAAATCAAAGAACTAAAGTTTTTAATTCTATGTAATTCAATCACTTCAAGTTTAAACAGTCACGCATGACTAGTGGCTACAAGACTGGATAGGCTTAGAACTTCAGAGTTACCTGCAACAAGAAAAATGCTTTCCTAAAAACACAGCAGGAAGCTTAGGGAAAGCAGACTAGAGGGAAACTTGAATGAGTAACAAACAGAGGGAAATGTTCAGTTCTACTAACAGAGAAATGTACACCAAAGCTGGAGTGAGGTACTTCCACCAGGTCGCAAAACTGGAGAATCAGAGCCCACTGAACAAAGATAAGAATATGGAAAAAATGAAACCCTCATGCGCAAAGGGGCACATCCACTCCAGAAAGCAAAGTGACTGTTGTTAGTGAGGGAAAGTACATGCATCTTCTAGGGGCCACAAGCCCACTGCAGGCCCTGGCCCACAGGCAGACAGACTGCTCCCTGGGGTGAGGATGTGTGGCAGCCGGGAGCTGCCGACAACCCAGACGTCCAGCTGGGAAGTAGACAAACCAGTGCAGTGAAAATGCCACTCCAGAACACGACCAGTGCTCAGAATCAGGGTCAAATTGTCACACTATTCACACGGAGTGGGAAAAGGTAAACAACGGACAAGACGCCATTCAGGTAAGCTGAAAATAAATACTTATAGGGGTGGCACCATGATGTTCCAGGCTAATCCTCCACCTGTAAGTGCAGGCAACCCATATGGGCACCAGTCCATGTTTTGGCTACTTCACTTCTCATTCAGCCCACTTCTTACAACCTGGGAAATCAGCAGAGGAGTTCCCAAGGCCTTGGGCCACTGCACCCACGTGGGAGGCCAAGAAGACGCTCATGGCTCCCAGCTTTGGGTCAGCTCAGCTCTGGCCATTGTGGCCATTTGGGGTGTGAACCAGTGGATAGATGACTTCCTCTCTGCCTCTGCTTTTCAAATGAAGATAAATAAATCTTCAAAAAAACATGTTAGTCTTCATTTTAAAGATTCATTTTTATTAGTTTTTTATTGGAAAGGCAGATATACAGAGAGGAGAAACAGAGAGGAAGATCTTCCGTCCGATGATTCACTCCCCAAGTGAGCACAAAAGCCGATACTATGCCGATCCGAAGCCAGGAGCCTCTTCCGGGTCTCCCACGCGGGTGCAGGGTCCTAAAGCTTTGGGCCGTCCTCGACTGCTTTCCCAGGCCACCGGCAGGGAGCTGGAAGGGAAGCGGGGCTGCCGGGATAGAACTGGCACCCATATGGGATCCCGGGCGTGCAAGGCGAGGACCTTAACCACTGCGCCACCGCGCTGGGCCCTAGTCTTCATTTTATTGTAAGGTTGGCACCATTACATCATAGGTTAAACTTTTGCAGGCATCCCATATGTGTGCAAGTTCAAGTCCTAGTTGCTCCACTTCTGATCCAGCTCCCTGTGATGGCATGAAGAAGCAGAGAAGGATGACCCAAGTGATGGGTCCCCTCCACCCGTGTGGGAGACCCAGAAGAAGCTCCTGGATCCTGGTTTAGAAGCAGCCCAGCCCCAATAGTTGTGGTCATTTCAGTAGTGAATCAACACATGGGAGATCTCTCTCTCTCTCTCTGTTCTACCCTGCCCTCAAATGAAAATAGATAAATCTCTACATACATATACGAAATAGCAGGCTTGACATGAGGGGCTCCATGCTGAGCTGACCCCATTTCAGGTGAGGCTCTTCTGTGGTTTAGGGTCAAGCGAGCTTTGGGCATCAGTGTCCTCCTCACTGCCGGCAATCAAGAACTTCCAAATCTTCATCAGTGCATGGCACTCTCCTGTACTGGCTCACTTGGGCACAATGTACCCATGTATATATGTGCACACACGTATACAATGAGAGAAGAGAGAAACTGTGTTTTTCAGTAACACACACATTGGGAATGGCTGCCAATGAGAAAAGAACGGTTGCAAAGAGCAAGAGGGTCTGTATCCCCCAGTGGTGGGTTTGCCATGCAACACTGTGTTCCTTGCTGCCCCTCAGACTCACCACAATGCTGGGATGGCCTCTGCTTGTGAGGGGCTTGGCTTCCGATGCCATGCAGCAGCTGTGATCATCTGCCCAAAAGTCAGCTCTCTGACCCAAACTACTGTCTATACCTCTTTTCCTTCTCTCGTGCCACGTCTTGTTCTCAGCTCTCTTCACCACTGACACCGTGTAAACTCTATGATCCTTCTGTCTCCCCAGAACTGGAAAAAGAAGCTCTGCAGAGGTCAAGGTCTAGGCTTCTCGCCAGCACTCCCAGTGCCTGGCACACAATACGGAATCTGCCAATTTGTTGAGTATTTAATTACATTATGTTGTTTGCTGCTCCTGGGGCCCGGGGGGGGGGCAGGGGGAAGACAAGCAAGACACAGCAACAGGTATTTGACAAACCCTCCAAAAATAAAACTTATGAGGTAATATTGAAAGAGAAAAGCTTCAGGAAGTGCTAAAGTAAAGTTTGCAGTTTCATGTGCAAGTTCTACAGACACCTCACAATTAGGAAGTGCCTAGACTCATCTTAGCCATATCATATAACCTCATGCCCTGTATATCTAACAATTCTACCCATTTCTCTCTCCTCCCCAGTACTTACTACTCTGAGAGAGAGAGAAAAAAAAATGTGTGAATGAATGAGGTACCGGCTGTGGCCAGTGGAAGGCAGGGAAGACAGTCAGGGCCAAGTAGCAGCCCCCCACCCCCAACTCTGGCCCACTTCGCTCCATGGGGAGGCTCCACCTAGCATCCCGGGCAAGGGCCTGGAAAGGATTCTAGAGAAACCGATACTTCTCTCTGGAGACAGGAAGCAGACAGAACACCGGAATCCTGAAAGGAAACCTTACATTCCCACACATCCCCACAAACACTTCTTCCCAGCAGCGGCACACGTTTTGAGGGGCTGGAAAAAGGGAGGTGATCTGGCCTCAGGGGCCAAGCAAAAGCTGCCACCAAGTGGTCATTTTTGGATCTTGCCAGTTGATCGGGGTGAGAACACAAGATGTCTGAGACTGGGTGAGGTTTGAACGCTCTTCCAGGCAGGGTTCTGAGCTCAGGACTCCTCCTTTCCTGGATCCCAGAGCTGCTACAGTGGGCTGGTGAGAGAAGACAGTGACCCCGAGAGAGTGGATGCAGAGACAGAAAGTCAAGGTCTGCGGGCGGGATGTTGTGAAGGTGCTTGAAGTGCTGCAGGAGGAAGCACCGGGTGCAGTCAAGGGCTTCCTGGCCTCTCCCCCCAGCCTTGCTCACTTTCACAGGCAAAGTTTGGTAAGAGGGTGGGGGATAAGGAGACAGGCGTAGTGGGGACAAAGCCTCCAGTTGAGTCAAGGAAGAAACTCAATAGGCAAACACGGGAAAGTGACAAGCTGAGGCCTAGGTCCTGGAGTGACTGTCTCCAAAGAGGCAATGCTGAAGAGTGTCGGGCAGATGCTGGCTTCCAGTTCCTGGAATCTAGGACTGAAACTTCCAGCCAGACTGAAATGTCTGCTTCTGGATGCCCCCACCATCGTTCTCATCCCATAACCTGTCCCATTCCATCATAATCACGAAGCAGGACAAAGTGCATCAAGAGAGCCTCACTGTCTTGTTGGACACTGGCTTGGGGCCACAGTTAACCTCCAGCCCCAACCCCCAGCATGTGGGCAGGAAAGCTCAAGAGTTAGCACGTCGCGTGCTTCACTCACAGAGACCCCGCCTTCCCGCCACGGTCAGGATGTCACCCTGCAGGGAACACATGGCCTCCAGCTTCTTTAATCATCTGCAGAGAAGGACCAGGCTGCATGAAATGTCCAGTCCATCAAAAATGTCACGTTGGAAGTGAGTCACTAGCGGAACCATCACCCCCCTGGATGGCACGGCAATGCCAAATGGCTCTACAAATTACCATCTGCTTCCTTTCACCTTGCTGTGCTAAAGCTTGCTGCAAACAAATGGAGTCTGACACCACCGCCAGCCTGCTGACCACTCCGAGTGGCTGAGCTCTGAGCTAGTACCTCTCTCCAGAGAGCATTCTGTGAGGCTGCGAATGTTCCCTTAGCAACAGGCACCTGCAGCGTGGCTGGTGAACTGACAGCATGCATTGTAACTTCATGATACCTTAATTAATTTAGACTCTCAGTTAAATGGTCACATGTGACTGCTGAGCTGGCCCGTGCATATCTAAGGAGTAATTGCTGGGAACACAGGAAAACCTCATGACAAGTCTGGAGAGCCTACAAACCCAGAGACGTCCAGCTGGGAAGTAGGATACTCTAAAACCCATCTGGGGTTTGAACATTTGACCTGTGGTTAATAGCAGGCTTTGAAAATTAACTCTCTCTCTCTCACCAGGAATTTTTAAAAGCCTGCACCAGTAGAGAAGGGACTACACACACACACTCACCAAGGATTTCTGAAAGCCTGCGTTGGTAGAAAAGGGACTGCCCAATAAGTCACCAGGGCCAGGCCATCCCTCCGAAGACTGTGGTCTTTTTCTTGCCCCACACAGAGGTTAAGTGGCCCACTCTCCACGTGCTCAAATGAAGCCCAATTCTCCCAGGGGCAGCTGTGAGCCAGGGAGGGGGCATACCTTTCCCAGCTTCTCACACAGCTGGGCAGAGAGCTGGAACTCCTTGGCACAGCTCAGGCACTTCAGAGACAGCTTTGGCTCCTTGCATTCCAAATAGGTTTTAGCCAGTTTCAAATATTCCAACTGCTTTTCCCTGGAGAAATAAAACAGCATTCCCATGGGATGTGGATCCACCACCAAAAGAGGTGACATGCTGCTCTCATCAGAGCAAACCTAACATTATCTGGAGAATCCTACCTGGGGCTAACTTTCTTGTTTTTCATGTTCACAGCAGCGTTGTGGGCCAGAGCCAACTTCTCCTTCTCAAATGCACCTCCTTTTTGGTAACACTTGGCTGCAACCTGGAACAGGCAAAAGGTTTGGATTGCCACTAAGGTACTGAAGGTGACACACGGAACAGGAGTTAACATGCATTTTATGCTTGCCCTGACCAGGCACTGAATCCTGCCCTAACCTCAACTCAGACGGAGGAGTATTGATGCAGAAATGCTAAGGCAGCCACAGACGATCAAGACTAACTGTGTTACCGGCCAACGCTTCACACACAAAGGTTCCTTTTGGAAGTACCCAGGAAGCACAGAAAAGATACAATGATATATAAGTGTGCAGGCCACCAAAGCAACAGTCTATTTTAATCTGCGGATAGCCATGTGTAAGAAGTGTCATCTTTCTCGCTGTATACAATAGCAACCTCATGCCAAAGCCATTGAGTAATTGGCCAAAATCACCCAGGGGCTTTTCTGTACTTCAGTACAGTTGGTACTGCTGATTTTCTGTGTGGTGCTGGTTGAACAGCTGCAATACTTGGCATAAGAGTAGGCAGTGGAGCTACAGAAGATGGTGGAGTACTTCCACTTCCCTGGGTGCATGCAGATCCACTACACACCCTCTGACTGTGACCCAGGGGAGTGAGTCTGCACCTGTTCCTTGCCAGCAAAAAGCTGCTTTTACTCTAGCAATACTGACACTGTGTCTCCAACAGAGGCTACAAGAACAGAAGGTTCCCATTCTGTCTAGCAGGCAGACATCAGGGCTCAGAGTGGGCAAGGCACGGACTGTGGGGCACCTGCTGATAAAGTGGGCAGGGTGGCACCTCTCCCCACTCATGCTCTTTATTTCCATAACCCACACCTCAGATCTATGCCTTGCTCCTTCCCAACACAGGGCCTTTGCACACACTCTTCTAACACAAATACTTTCTACCCTTTCTCTGCCTGGCTAAGTTGAGTCATTCTGCAGGTCTCAGCCCAGGGCTCCCTTCCTCTAGGAAGGTTTCTCTGGTCCTCCAGTCCAGAAAGGGTGGTTTCTCAACTGTGACAACTGCAACAGCTGGAACTGGGATCTATTTGCTTGTTCTGCTTCTCCTCACATTCTTAGAACTGAAACATAATGCTTGGCCCACAGCTCAAGAGGAATCTGTTGGATGAACAAATCTTGAATGGTGGTTCTGAAACATTCATTGACATGCAGCCGAAAACTTAATAAACCACCTGAGTCCTGAAGTCCTTTAGCGGGGTCAAAATAAAGTCAGGCGAGGAGGCTTTTTATAACATTCCCAGCTGTGCCGGCTCCCCTAAAAAGATTTTAGATTTAAACATTCAAAAGGTATATTTAAAAGGGATAAGTAACTGGAAACCCATGGGCAACACATATGGGTAACAATAGTGTAATGAAGAGAACAGTGGGTAAGATTTTAGAGTTTGCAATTCCATACCCATACCTGTTGCCCATATTCTCCCTCCTCTCCCTCCCTATTTACTGCCCACCCACACCCGGCCAAAAAAAAGTCTGATGTTACAACGATGGTCAGCTGGAGTAAGAACAAGCAGTGAATAAAGCTCTGGGGCTCAGTCAACTTTTCTAACTAAAATCTACCTATCTGGAAAAGAATGGTTAGACATATCCAAACCTACAATAGCATGAAGTCTACATCTCACTCCGTCTCACAGACTGCTAGGGTGACCACATCCTCTACACTGCTATCGCATCTGTTCACCTCCCTTAAACTTTGGTGCAACTTTGCAGGTTCTCCTCACACACCTGCTGCCCAGTTTCTCTCCATTCTAATTCTGTGCCATCAGAAGCCATGCTGGCCAGTTCTAAGGCTCATCCTCAAGAGACTCCCAGTGCTTCCCTAGATCCTGCTTAGGTCTGAGCAGGAAGAAGATGAAGACTATGCAATCCAGGGACCTTAGTCATCCCTGTTTGTTACCTGAGCCAAGAGCCAGTCACCCCTAGAAACAGACCTGTCTCGGACTAGTAGCTGAATGCAGAAACAAGCTGTCTAGCTGAGGCCAGAAGAACGATGTAAGCTAAATCCAACACTGCTAGGCCACGCAACTGGGAGCAAATGAAATGTCTTGTTTTAAGACACTAAGTTTAAGGTAGTTTATCATGCAGCATCAGGTACATTCTAGACCCCAGATATGAAGTATTTGCTGGAGACTTAAACCTTATTCCCTGGTGCAATATACAAACATCAGACATTCCTTCTGACTTTCGGTCCCAATGCCCTACCCACTTTCTGGTCGCTTCAACGGGACCCAGTGCTCCAGAAAAAAAACACTGTGTTCATTTGCTGTGTCCATTTGTTCAGGGATCACAATAAAAGATAAACTTTCCCTGTCAGAATGAAAACCTGGACCTTCCCAACATGAACACAGAGGCATAAAGTGATCTCCACAAAACCGGCTCCCACGGCTCTCCCAGGAAGCGCCACAAGCAGTGCAGGCAGGGGGCATCTGACATACCTGGGGTGGTCAGAGCCTTGGGAAATGCGCATGTCTGTGAGGCCATGCCTGTGGTGGCAGATGCTGTCGCCAAACTGATCACAGAATTCCCTCTGCTTTTTCTTACCTGATAGCAGAACCTACTTCTCTTAAAGGGCTAAAGCCCCAGAAACCTTTGCAACTAGGAAGGGACATATGACCTAGTACTGATCAATAAGATGAGATGTAACAGGAAGTCCATCAGGGACTTCATGGTAAAAACGGGGGTGGGAGGAATGAATATCGTCGGTAACAAAGTGGTTGCCCTTCTTTCCTGCTGGGGATGCCACTGAGGGGCACAGAGCATCGGGAGCTGCTGAAGCAACCATCAAGGTACCACAAAGGGCAGTACCTCTGATGAGCTGCAGGTGATACAGAGAAGAAACGGGTTGAGAAGGTGCCCAAGATGACTTTGTTGAGCTATAGAACCAACCCTGAGACCTGAACTTTTCCCGTTGGTTTTCTAAAAGCTTCTCTTTTACTAGGGCTTTTGTAACTTGCCAGTGGAGAAAGCACTACCATGACCTCAAGGGAGACACTGGCTGTGGCAGCCCATCCGAAACCTGGCGATGAAGGAACACTGTCTGAGGGAAGTCGATGAGACTCTTTAGTCTGGTTTCCATACTTCAAAATGTTTATCTTAGAGTTAACATTTCATGTAAAGAAACTGCTCGGGCTGGTTAAGATGACTGTAGCTGGAAACTGCTCAGTGCTGACTGGTGACAGAGCTTAACTCATGACCACCAGGCAGAGACTGAGCGAAGTATGCAGCTGACCAATTTGAAAAACAAGTCAGAGAACAATGCCACAGTCTTCAAATGCAGTGTGATGACAGCAATGGCCAAAGACTCTTCATAGAAAGATCCAACAGTGCAGAAAGGTCATGACCCTGCATTGGTCCATCAGCAATGCTGGACCTGGCCAAAGTGAAGGGTGGTCATGCCCACTTTGACTAAGGAGTGAGCAGGACAGGGAACTCTACTCATTCCGAGTGACCTCAGATTCCAGAAGTGGCCCAAGCACCATATTCACCCTCACACTTCTTGGAAGCATGCAGGAAACCCTGTCTATTAGACCTGACAATTGGTCTCGATGAGCCTTCGGCCCCACATTCCTGTCCCAGCCCCTTACCTTCCAGCACTGGTGTTTGGCATAGTACTCTCCTTGTGCAATCCATTCTTCAGGAGTGGAGGTCTTAACAAACATGCTATCATCAAAGTCTAAAATAAAAAGAAAAGCAGGTTTACTTCTCTGGGCATCCATTCACTTAAATCTGTTGTTATGGGCTGAGCTGCTGTCCACTGACCCTCTGCATCCCTTACAATTTATTGATCGGAATGCTAACACCCAACACCTGAGAATGTTAACTATGCTAGTGATGGGACCTTCACGAGGTGTTCAGTTAGAAGTCTGTGAGAGCAGCCCTAACCCCAATCTGACTAGTTTCCTTAGAAGAGGAGACTTGAACACACAGAAACATGAGGGCAACCAAGCCGAAGGAAAAGACCCCATGTGGACGCAGCACAAAGCTTCTCCTCAATGGTCCAGAGAGGGAGGCCTCAGAGGAAACCAACCGGGCCAAAACCATGATCTTACGATTGGTTCAGCCATCCAATCTTTGATATTTTGTTGCAGAGACCAGAGCAGGCTGATACATACATGTGGTCATTTTAACAATCCTTTACAATACATTTTATCTTCTCAGTCCAGGCTGGTGCAGGTTCTGCAAGATGGAGGCAAAGGTGATGAGGAATGTGGTCTGGTTTAAATTTTTATCTAGTTTGCTTTAGTTTGGCAATGAATAAAAAGACAGATAGCAACTACCAATTCCTCCTCAAAACCCCAAAGCAAATAGCTGTTGTTATCAAGCTCCTAGGTCAGAACTTCAGCAAAAAACGAGCGACAGAATTTTATAGTCAATTCTAGCTTCTCTTCAACTTACAATGGCATTATACTTCATAAACTCCACTGTGAGCTTAATATACTCAGCTTACTAATGAACACAGTTTAACTGCATAGTCATTGCCTGGGAGCTTTGTGTGCTATCACTGCCCAGCACCAGAATACACCACACTGCACATTGCTAGCTGGGGAAGATCAAAACTGGACATCTAAAGGACAGCTTCTACTGCATCAGAAAACTTCCTCTTGTATAACCATAAAGTAGAAAAATCGTAAGACAATTCCTAAGTCAGAGAGCATTCAGATGTCCAAGTGGGCACCTTGCCTTCATCCATGTAAGCACTCTGGCAACGTCTTTGCCTTCATCCAAGTAAGCACTCTAGCAACGTTTGTGGAGGTGGACACAGACTAGTATAGCCCATTTATCCATCCCTTCTGTGGGCTTCATTAGGCCACTAGTGACTGAGTCCACCTCCCCCAACTATGGCCCTTTGAGCATCCTTAGCAATGGATGACAATCATGCACATCTAAGCCACAGCTTCACAAAGCACACACCAGACAGTGAATGCCAGGAACATAATAACAGCCAAATCAGAACCAAAAGGACTTGAGATATCGGGCCAATGGGTATCAGCCAAGGGAGTGACACCTTCCGCCTCATCACCTCATCGCTTCTTGTTCTACCTCTGCCATTGTCCGATGGCACTGATGGCTTTCCAGTGTCTTACTCTGACCCCATGTGCCTTGTTGGTACTCTGTTGATATCGCCACAGAAAACCCTAGACACCATGCTGAAAACACACAAACAGCATTGTTACTACACTCGTCCAAGGTCCTTTGCCCAAGGAAACGTTCTGAAAGACTTCACCACATGCCAACTAAAGCTGGCAACTAAGATGCACTTTCTCTTGTATTTTTAATTCTACAAAGACATAAGCTAAAGATTATTTAAATTTTCAAACTAGAAAATTTGCCCATCTTGATGTTCTCTCACAGTGAGTGCCAGAGCATGTTTTGGGAATAAAAGTCTTATAACTACAGAAATATTGAGAACAAACACTCCAGGCCAACCCACTCATTTCCTTTTTAGCTGAAGAAACAAAGTGAACCCAAACAACTTCCTGTGACTACACGGGTGGAGAGTTTTTGAAGCCAGTTTTTACCTCCAAGTGGCCAACACTTCCTTCACAGCACAACATTGCGATCCTAGGAATAGAACATCTAATCTCGGTCTCCAGCCAGGCCACAAGGAACAACTAGAAGCAGCCTTCACAGAATGAATTGAGAAATACCTGAGGTTGCAGAAAACCACCAACCAGTATCCAAGCCCTTGTTGCCTCTCATAACTTTAGAGGAACTAACTATGGCCTAGAGGAACCCACTCAACAGTAACCTTCAAGCAAGACAACAACATCCCCTTCCATGAAGTTAAGCTACCAGGAGGTCTTCACTTCATTTTTTAATTTGGCCAGTCTTCTTAAACTATGGCAACAGTTTGTGAACATGATTTTTGAAGTCCACAAACAACCCAGAGACTGTGCACATATAAAGTGGAATGTATCCAAATCGACCACACAACTTCACAGCCACGAGTCCGTACACCAGAGGCGTGAAGCCTCACACTCAGACATACAGCTGTAGCATATGTGGCTTGTCTTCCTTCAAACTCTTACTGTTCACAATCCATATTACCCATACTTGTGAAGTGGATAGCAGCAGAGAAATTTCTGATGAATCCCTTAGTATCTGAACTGCCAATTCTTGTTTGAAGAAACTCAAGAGTCAAATAGATTCAAATACTCTGTTATTCCTATCTAGACTCTCACAAACCTTTTTTTTTTTTTCAAATACTGTCTATTTGAGAAGCAGAAAGGCAGAAACAGAGTTCTCATCGACTGATTCACTCCCTACATACCCACAACGGCCAGAGCTGGGTTAATGGTACAGCTGGGACCCCTGAAGACAACCCAGGTCTCACATGGGTGGCGGGAACCCAACCACTTGAGTCATCAACACTGCCCCCCAGGATCTACACTGGCATGAAGCAGAAATCAGAAACTAACTCAGGGCACTGATGCCCGTTACTCTGACGTGCAATGCAGTCATCTCAGCTCCTAGGGCAAACACAAACTCCTGATACACAAACTCATACACTGGACTGCATTTAGAAGTTACACGTGGAAGAGGTGTTAGCACAGACACAAACATACACACATGAATAAACATTCTATTCTAATATGCATATATGCCCTCAAATTTTTATTGATTTGATTTGAAAGATACATTGACTCTACAGAGATCTTTTTATCAACTACTTCATTCCTCAAATGTCCATACTAGCCAGAGATGGGCCACATTGAAGCCAGGACACCAGAATTTAATCTGAGTCTCCTACAAGTATGGCAGGGATCCAACCGCATGAGCCAACTTCTCAGAAACCTGGAATGAACAGAAAATCCCGGAACCAAAACCCAAATCCAAACCCAAACAGTTTCTCATCACTGCACCAAATACTTACTTCCCTAGATAGTTTTTACATTTTTATAATGTAAAATTATTTCAACAGTTGAATTACGCTATCCATATGGTTTAAAGTTTTTTTTCTTCCTTATCTTAAACATGTTTTTACATCATTAAGTGGAAGTCCACCTTACTCTAAGAAGCGGCTCATGGCATTCCATGGAAGGAAACACACTTAGCCTTTTTCACATTGGTAGACACAATACTGCCTTTAGTTTTCTGTGGTTATACACAGGACTGTGAGGCGCCTCCTTGTGCATGGATCTTTGAGTTTTTTTTTTTTTTTAACAAAAATAGCTCAGACGACCAGAAGCAGAGCATCTGGTTCAAAAGGTATGTTTTTCACAGATCTTGAAAGGCAGCCAAAAGCACACAGCACTCTATGTTCTGCAACAGGGCGACAGGGCCCATTTTCTTTATCTTTTATCCACTTTGTCCTTGTGTGGGTAGAATGCCAGAATCAGGGAGTGTTCTTAGCGAGCGATTTACCCAAACACAAAGTTCTCTTCTTTGTGTATCTTGTTGGAACACAGTGTACTGACTCTTCAGAAAGGTGAAAGGGAAACTTCTACCAGTTTCAAGAAGTTGTGAGTGAATTAAAGGAATATAAGTAAATATGTAAGTTGAATTAATGGCTCAGATACCACATTCTGGATTCCTAGTGGGCCTTAACTATAGGCCATTCATCCTCTCAATAATGATTTGTTCCCTATCATGTGTCAAGCACAGACTTGACTCTGCAGCAACAAGGTACAAAGCTGTTGATAACAGGGATAAAGAAACACAAGAAAGGAATCATGAGAGAAGCAGATAGATCAGAGAGCAGAAAGACGAGCTAAGGGAGGAATTGGTCCTTGGACTCCCCGGGGTTGGGTAACAGGGCAGTAAGGGATCAAAAGGAGGCAGGGGGGTGGGGTGGGGTGGGTTGGCATGCCAGGCAGGAGGAACCATGGGTGTGAAGGGAAATCACAAATCAGGAGCAAACTGGGGCTAGGAGAGGAGTTCAGGGCATAGAAGCTAGAGGAGCTGCTAATTAGCATGTTGGGATCCAGACCACAATCAAGCTGGTATGCTCTGATGCAGAAACTGGACATGTCGTGTAGGCACTGAAGTCACTGAAGAATGTGGCACAGAGGAACGACATATTTATGATGAGAAAGGTAAGAAGGAGTAAAAGGAAAATAAAAGACAGTCCCCGAAGGAGTTAACCCCACCCTGCTCCCCCTTACATCATACTTTTCCTATATACATTTTAGCAACTGAAGAACAGTTCCCATTTCTTAGGAAAGTGTTTTTTTCAGAAAATGATACCTTTCAAATTCGACCCTAAGAACAGCTCAGAGAAACTGAGCTATCTGAAAGTCCTTACCCTTATTTTCATCTGTCTTCACAACTTGGACAAAATTCCTCCCAATGAAATATTTGAAAGCAGCAGCCCGCTTCTCTCGGTTTTCATCGAAGATCCAGAGGTTGACACGAGCCCGCGTGATGGCTGTATACAGCTGCTTCAGCTCTCCGTTAAGGAGCTAAAGACAAAGATAGTAAGCCTTCAGTCTGAGGGGTCTAATGCAAAACTAGGTTTTAGAGAAAACTAAAACAATACAAAAACTGAAATTTAGACAGCTACAGCACAGCCCACTGTGGTCACAGCACAGATGAGTGAGGCCTACTGAGGCTAGATGAAACTCTAGCCCTTTCCATTCACACAGGCTGGTTCTTGAATATTGTTAGGTGCTTAACTTCCAGTTTTGAAATAATTATACATTCACTGGAAGTTACAAAGGTAGTACAGACATGTCCTATATTCACTTCAATTTATCCCAATGGTTGTCTCTTACACAACTGCCATGACTGACTTTAAAAATTAAACGGCTCTTACATTTTCATTATATCATGAGTACTAAATTATTTAAGAAATATCCTAGAATCGCATCGAAATTTCTGAGTGATGCTTAGTGCCAGAGAGGAATAGAAACTACAGCCCAACCCGCTCACTTTCAGATAGTGCCCAGCCTGTCCAGCCTGGGTCTCCAACAGGAGGAAACCCATGCTTCTTCCCATTGCTGTTGTGCAAGAAGACTGGTCAAATTTAATGCTGGATTCTTTATCTCCTCCTCTTCTTTTTCCAGCCTTGTTTTCAATATATAAAAAAAGTGTGGACAAACAGAAGAAATTCACCTTGTACATTTCTGGGTTCGTCATGACAGCTCGACCCCGAAAGGAGCTTGGTTTCTCTAAGGGCACTTCAACCAGTGGTTGGGTTTCATCTCTGAACTCGGATGAGGAAGGAGTGAATGAAGAAATGATCTTCCACTCCTTGCAAGCCTGAAAAATGACGACGAATGAAAAGGCCAGCAGAAGACACATTTGAATTATGCTCAAAGCCTCCTCAAGCTTCCTGAATGAATGGGATCCATCTGAGGGCCAAGGCTTCAACCCCAGCGCTAAGGAGAGGTCCAACCTGCGGCCCTAGAATGGGCAGATGGGGCTGAAGCTACAGAGGCCAGGGTCGGAGAAGCTGCCATGAGAACTCCTCAGACACTTGGCAAGGACAACTGGAAACCAGGTGCCAGGACCCGCATCCGACAGGAAAGTAAAGGCCCAGGAAGTTGTTCTAATTGAAAAAAATTTCAACAGGTAAAGGGGGCAGGGAAGTTTCATTCCTCCTTACAACATGCGTAAGAGATACCCCTTCTAAACCCGGAAACCAATGATGGAAGAAAATTCAGAAGATGTGCACTCCAAAAGGCAGAATCAGAAAACACAGGACGAATTCACAACTCAGCGCTTGCCATCACTATCTGTGTGCTCTATGAGAGTGTTTATTCTCCTCTCTTTAGAAACTAAGGATAACATAACTACCCATTGGTTGTGAAAATCAAAGGAGACGACCAATGTCAGGGATCGAGTGCAAAACTTGGTATTTTACCCACTTTTTTTTTTCATCTGAGCCTTAAAACAAGGTGATTGTGTAGACTACATAGACAAGGAGTTGTCAAGTTTTTCCTGTAATGGATCAACTGATAAACACTTTTGACTTTGCAGGACACATGGGCTCCCTTGCTAAAGCAGCCGGTAGTCATTGTGTAAAAATAGGAATGTGCTGTATTTCAATAAAACTTTGTGCACACTGAACTGAATTTCACATCATTTTCCTATGCCATGGAATATCATTCTTTTTGTTCTTTCCAACCTCTTCAAATGTAAAAATCCATTCTTAAGATAAAGCTGCTGAGTTGGATTTGGCCACCAGGATGTGGTTTCCATACCCTAGTAAGACTTAGCTTACTTGCAGTATTTATAATCCAAAATCCCAAAGACATTTCCGATTTCATACTTCACTGTATCTTGTGAGAGGGACTAGGTAACTCCAACAGTCTTTTCTTTAAAAATAAAAAATGCTGCTCCTTTTCATTTATGAAACTTTTCAAGCATGTTGAAAAGATGAAGTGGACACAACTCATTTCTGCTTAAGTGGCCACATCAGAAATTATGTAAATTATGCTTACTGCCTTAAACACTGTCTTCTAACTAGATACGGCTGTTTTGTAAATCAACTGTAAAATGAATCAGCATACCCTGCAAAGATGTGAATCATAAAATCATTTAAGTAATTGCAAAGCTTAAAACATCGCAAAGCTTTTTGGTGGTGCTATTTAAAGAGCAGGACTGTTTGCCAAGGAAAGCCAGTAAAAGACACAGGCTTGGCATTTCAGAGGATCCTCTTGGCGGCAGCCTGAGTGAGGACAGGTGACCTCGACAGGGGAAGGGAAGCGTAATGTAGTTGAAAACTACTGGGAGAGAGGCAAAAGCTGCTCAGAGGCAGGTGGCTGACCTGCTTCCAGGAATCCAACACATTTTGCTTCCAACACAGCATTTAGCAGTGAGGACAGCATCTGGAGCACGGATACAGGCCTGGTAGACTTGTGGCAATAAAAGCAGCAGCAGTTTAAAGTCTTCCAGCTTCTCTAGGCACCAATAATTGTGAAAGGCAAAATTCTATTAGGTCTGCTCCTGGGGGCCTATTCGCCAAGTCAGTTAAACAATCCACAAAAGCCACAGTTTTCAAAGTCCCTCTGTGTCATTTACACCCACACATGAGTGTAAAAGAATAGATTCCTCCCTGAGCCTCAGGACAGACAGCAGACACCATTCCAAGTCCAAATGGAAGGACAGTTGGGCAGTGACTGAGAGCCCAGATGAAGCAACAACCTACAAGACAAGGATCTGTGATCACTGCTTGGTTCCTCCCTCACCTCAGTGACAGCCCTGGTGACCATGTGACTGAACAAACAAAAGTAAATGTGCTAGCAGAGACAGGAACAGCACAGACAACGAGGACGCCACCACCTCTCTCTCTCTCTCTCTCTCTCTCTCTCTCTCTCTCTCTCTCTCATGCTTGCCCAAGTGGCAGGTGCTGTAAATCAGGGAACAAGAAGAGCAGCTCTCCTAGTTATCCACATCATGTAACAAGCCCTGATCGGGAGTCTTCAGGTGATGCCCTCAGAAGAAGTGACAAATCAGCTGCCCAAGGACAGCAGGCCAGGAATCTATGTGCCACTTTTTCTCTCATTTTACTATTGCATGTCTGTTCATTTGCTGATAACCCTTTTTGATCTAGAGGTTATAAATGAAGAGATTCAGGGAGTCCTTTGTGCCAGGAACTATAAAACATATCCACCTGGGAAGCATTACAATAGCAGGCTTTGAAGAAATCTTGTGTGCACAGGATGAAGCAGACGAAAAGATGCAGTTTGGAATTATTTTGATTCTGGGCAACTCATCATTAAGCCACCGGTGCAAGCACACGGTCGAAGGATCCAAGCCTTCGCTATTTCAGCATCAACTTGAACCAAAACAACTGGAGTTTCCTTCACAAACACAGCCAACTACAAGTTGCAGTTAATGAAAACTGGACATTGGCACTTGGGTTCCAAGCTTAGAAAAGGTGAGTGCAAGAGAGCCAAGAAGAGGACAGGGGACAGCCGGTCACAATGCTGAAAGGCAATCCGTAGCCACCATCAAAATCCACTGCTAAACACACAAAGGACCACACTGAATGGATGATAGTCCACGCACGCTCAAGCACCTGTCACCAACTCTTCTATTCTCAGCTTCCAATTTTTTTTTTTCCCCAAAGTGAAAATTCAGCTCAGATAGACTCTACAAGGTGGTTTCAAAAACTTTTTCATATAATACGTATATTTAATTTTTTAAAGGACATTAGAGATGCAGGGAGAGAGACAGATAGAGGGCAAGGCATCACCTTGTAGTTCACTCACTGGGGCTGGGCCAGGCCAGCGTCCCTTGGGGGTTGCAGGGACCCAACTACTTGAGTCCTCATTGCTGCCTCCCACAGTGTGCACGTGCAAGAAGCTGGACTCGGGCATGGAGCGAGAACTAGAACCCAAGCCTTCCACTATGGTATTTGGGTGCTCCAAGCAGCATCTTAACCACGGTGCCAAACACTCACCTCCTAAGATTTTAACTTTTTATTCCATTTTTGCATGAACACTGTGAAGCCCCTTTGTACATGTGTGGTGTAAAGACAACTCAGTACAGAGAGCAGCATTGTGGCATAGTGGGTAAAACCGCTACCTGAGATGTTGGTATCCCATATGGACACCAGTTCATGTCCCAGATACTCCACTTCCGATCTAGTTCCCTATGAATGTGCCAGTGGCAGATGGCCCAATGGCTTGGGCCTCTGTACCCACGTGGGAGACCCAGAACAAACTTCTGGCTCTTGGCTTCAATCTGACCTAGCCCTGGCCACATGGCCATTTGGAGAGTGAGCCAGTGAATAGAAGCTGTGTGTGTGTGTGTGTGTGTGTGTGTGTGTGTTGTAACTGTGCCTTTCAAATGAACAAAATAAATCATAATTACAAAGAAAAGTGGGACTGGCACAACGGCACAACATTAATAACCCTCTGTCTGCAGTGCTGGCATCCAACATGGGTGCCAGTTTGTGTCCCAGTTGCTTCACTTCCGATCCAGCTCTCTGCAATGTGCTGAAGTGGGCAATGAAACAAAGTTCAAATCATTGGGTTCTTGCACCCACATGGGAGACTCGGAAAAAGCTCCTGGCTCCTGACTTCAGATCAACTCAGCTCTGGCTATAGCAGCCATTTGGGAGTAAACCAGTAGATGGAAAATTTCTCTCTCTCTCTCTCTCTCCATAATTCTGACTTCCAAGTAAAAATAATTAATTAAAAATGTAAAATAACAGAACTCAGAATGATATACCTCTGAATCCGTAAAAAAGTTGTAAAGGAGGACATCATCAAACTCTAAGCCTTTGGCTTCATACACTGTTAGCACAAGTGCTAACCCCAGCTCTTCTGGAATTTTCTCCTTAGCCATTTCATTGGCTACAAGGATTACCTGCAGAAAAATAAAAACAAGCATCAAATTCTGCAAGGAAAAGCTCAGTAACAATTTATCTCTTTAATGAGAAACAGTCAGCACGACAGGGCCAGCCAGGCCAATGGCAAAATGAAGACAATCACTCACTCAGCCCAGGAACTCACCCCCCTGAAACAGGGGCTTAGCAATTCTACCTTGTAGGATAACTTCAGCCTTGGCAACTTTTTTTTTTCAGTTGAAACTGCCTTTTATTTCAAAACCTAAATACAATTACAAGCAGCTCACCTGATGGGCTCCAAATTCAATGGGCTGCGTTTTCCTTTTGTTCCCTCTTAGCAAAATTGCCAGGTCGCTTACACTACAGGACTCCAGGACGGTTGGTTTGGGACCATCGAAGAGGCCAGAATCCCTAGGAAGGCGATCGAAAGATTCTGGGAAATAGAACTGAAGTAAATCCACCACTCCAGATGCCAGGTTGAGGATTCCTGGAACAAACAGAAAGCACATGTCTGACTGGGCACATGGCTGAGGCGTTGTTGGCCACCTGTTTCCAGCTTCGCTCATCTCCTAAGAAGTGCCACTGGCCCTGTCAATGCGTATATTTGCAAAACCTATTTCTAATACCCACTAGCGCTAAGGCATCCTACTCAGCAGGCAGGGGATGAAGACAAAAAAAGGGTTGCTGTGCTGAAAGGGCCTTGTGGGAGGTCACATCACCCTCAACTTATGTTCACATTAGAGATAACCACCTGATAAGAAAGATGGAAGGCAGAAAACAGAATCTAATTAGAGCTATTAGAATGCCTGGATAAATGGTCAGTACAGGCTGTGGGAAGAAAATGGGAATTATCCTGTTCCCCCTGGTTGGAACTTAAGAGCACTGCAAGCCTCGTTACCATGGTAACAGCTGTGCTGGCTGCTAGCTGGGGAAGCAATGGAGGCCTCCCATCGCCCTTTCCCCCCAGGCTGTACACAGTGGAGAGAGGACAATAATAACAAAAACTGCTTGGGCAGGGAAAATGATTTCCCAAATAGCTTTCTCCCCATGTCTCATCTCACATTTAAGATCTGAAGTGACATTAACGGTCAATCACACAGTAGGCACCTCCTTAAAATCATCCTGATTGATCCTCACAGAAACTCAGTGAGATAGACAATACAACTTCAGTTTTAGAAACAGCTGCCACAAAGTCAGAAAATCATGAGGAAGTTACTAGGATCTGAAGCTGAGCTCAATACGCATTTCCCGTATCTATCCATTACTCTTCAGGATACAAGGTGCCTGACAGGCAATAGTACATGGAATACCATATGCAGGGCCCAGAAATATGGTATATAGCATGTTAAGCTGCCTGTTGCAACAACATTCCAGATGGTTGTTAGTTCAAGTCCCAGCTACTCTATTTCCCTTCCAGCTCCATGCTAATGGCCTGGGAAAAGCAGCAGCAGATGGCCCAAGTTTCAGGCCTCTGCCACCTGCCTGGGGAGCTCCTGGTCTTAGTTCGGCCCGGTGCTGACCACTGGGATAATATAGGGAGCGAATCAGCAGGAGCAAGAGTTCTCTGTCTCTCTTCCTCTCTCCACGACTTTCAAAATAAATAAATAAATAAAACACTGGCGGTGAGGAGGAATGGTGAGGGTGAAAAAGAAAAATTAAATAAATAAAAACAAATAGATCGATCCTTTAGTGAAAGAATACAACGTCTAGATACAACATCATGACATGTGTCCCCACTACTACTATTACAAAGGAGAGGGGAACACCAACAAAGCAGCTGCTACCGAGGCTCCTGCCCCAGTAAGAGCTAGCAAGGTCCAAAGGTGAACCTTAAGGGAAGAATCGGATAAAGGCACAAGGGCCCACTGCATAGTAGAGCAAAGCAGCGTGTTAAGGCCCTGCTTGCATGTCAGCATCCCTTATTGGAGTGCTTGTTTAAGTCTCAAGATCAAGTCCCAGCTGCTCCATTGGCTGAAAAGTGAACTGAAGGAGAAACAGCTCTTCGTCTTTCCCTAGCTCTCCTCATCTGGCCTTGGAAATAAGTAAATAAATCCTTAAAAAAAAAAAAAAAACAAATTAAGCAGTGGCTATCGTGGTTCCTTTTGACCCTGTTAATAAATGTTGGGGAGACCCTGTAAATAAATACCAGGCCAAGGAAGTAGGGCGCTCAATAGACAGACCTTGCTCAGGAATAAATAGGAGAGGACACTGTCTAAGTTGGACTTGACCTAGAATCTGCCACAGTGTTCAAGTGCCCACTGGCGGAGGCATCAGGCAAGTGTCAGATATTAACAAGCCACATACAAGCAGAGGCCCAGGATAAACACAACTCTGAATTCACAGAACAAATTAAAACCACAGGCCAGACTGCAACATGCTTAGAATTACAAAGGGCAGCTTTGCAGTCCATATGGTCCCCGAAAGAATTTAAACTGGAGGACCTGCAAAAGCTAGAGCCAATCCTAAACATCCTAACACATCAGAAATGATTCCCATTCATGTTCGGTCTGTCTTATTTAGCACCTGGTAAGGAAGAGAACGTGGAATTTAAAGAACATGAAGAAGGTGGTGGTGCTGGAGAAGGATCTTATTCTTGACCTGCTAGAATTCTTTGTACATCATTACCAAGGACGCCATCAGAAGTGATGTTATTCACAAAGAGAACTGAAAAAATTGCAAGAAAGAAGCTGCGCAGCACCTCAATCTCTAATATAGTTAGTGTAAAGGAGTTAAACAGTAGCTTTAACTCTTGTGCAAGCTACCCTGCCCTGTGCCTTAAGGAAGTCACATATATCCACTTTCATTGAGCTCCACAAGTATGCTTTATTAAAAGCTTAAAAAAGTTTTAGCATGATCAAGTGTTTTGCTTGGTGGAGACAGATAAAATTAAGCCTGTCAACTGTGGTAGAATTACACAAGAAACCACTTACTTCAAAAGAAAGAAATGGCCATTATTGACCAAGAAACCCATTTTGTTTTCAGCTATATCAAACTTTGCACAAGGAATGATCCTAAAATGAGCAACTTGGAACTTCAGTCAATGTTACCATTTGTTAGATACTATTACAGCACTGTAATCCCTCCATCTCAGCTCTGCACAGCATCTTTATCCTTCACAGGGTAGAAAACAAGCTGTTGCCATGCCAACAGATTCAGAGTTACACAGAGATGGAGTCGGGAGGGATCTTCCACCTGCTGGTTCCCCAAGCGGCTGCAATGGGCAGAGTTGGGCTAATCTGGAGCCAGGAGCTTCTTCAGGGTCTCCTCTGTGGGTGCAGGGGCCCGAGGACTTGATCCATCTTTCCCATTCACAGGCCCTAAGCAGGGAGCTGAATCTGAAGTGGAGCAGCTGGGACGTGAACCAGTGTCCATACAGGATGCTGTCTCTACAAGGTGGAGACTTAACTTCTGTGCTATGGTGCTTTAAGACCTTGAATATATGATTCCATTCTTCAGGCCTGTAGGTTCTGCTGAGAAACCTGATGGTTATCTAATCGTTTTTCTTTCATATGAGAGTTCACGTTTTTTCTCACTGCCTAGGATTCTCTTAACTTTGACAATTTGATGAGAATACACCTTGGAGAAGACCTTTATTTGTTGAGTCAGCTTGGAGCTCTTCGAGCTTTTTGTACCTTGTACATTTTACCTAAATGACAAGGTACAAAAAGTCCCTATAACCATTTTAAGGCGTATAGCAGCCGGTTATATGTAAACTAAAATTGAAATGTCAACGAAGTAGTCACAGGACATCATTAAGAACTTGCATTTTCTAACATATTGGTCACTCCATTCACTCCATACCATGTCAATTAACTCCATAGTGTTGTAAATTTTTGTTGATGTTATGCTGTGGCTTTTCATTGGAGGGGATGATATTCTGCCAGCTCTACTTTCAGACCAGGAATGGTCTCCCAAAGAAACTGTTGAATTTATCTGGACAATAAGATGCTGGACTCTATGCATGGTACATGCTCGCAATGAAGGAATCATGACTGGATTTGAACTGTACTACTGCAACAATGTGTTAGAAAATGCAAGTTCTTAACCACATCCTGTGACTACTTCGTTGACATTTCAATTTTAGTTTACACATAACCAGCTGCTATATGCCTTAAAATGGTTATAGGGTATTATTCAGCTGTCTCGTGTCTCTTTTCATTTTTATATTTAGTTGTTTATAGTATTGAAGCATAATTTTTACTGAACTTGGCAAATTTTTGGATAGTCCAAACAGGCTTATAACTCAAACTAGGCATCTGTTAATAACTGAGGGCCTGTTTTCAATCTGGTTTAATAATCTTGGTCATGCCAACATGTCTGCTTTTAAAACAAGTAATCACCAGGTAACCCCCTGCATTTCAAGAGATCTAGTCTTTACTTGTGGTTGTCAGTTAGGTCAATTCTGTTTGCTAGATGGAGGTTAAGAAAAATACACACACCCGAAAGAATTCTCAACCAAATTTAATTCCGCCTCTCTTCTTGGCTGGAATAATTCCAAATCCTAAAGTAATTAATTCAGTCTACAGTAGCACTAGAGAATGAAGAATCTGCCTTAAGAAATTCATGTGCTGTTTTCTCAAATCTTTTTGAAAGATTTATTTATTTTTATTTGAAAGGCATATTTTACAGAAGAGTGCAGAGAAAGAAGTCTTTCATCCACTGAGTCACCCCGCCCCCCCAAATGGCCACAATGGCCAGAGCTAAACTGATCCGAAGCCCAGGGACTGGAGCTTCCTCCACGTCTCCATGGGTTCAAGGACCCAAGGAGTTGAGTCATTCTCTGCTACTTTCCCAGGCCCTAAGCAGGAAGCTGAATCAGAAGTAGAGCAGCTGGAACACAAACCAGTATCTGCATAGGATACCAGTGCTTGCAGGCAGATGCTTAATCTGATATACCACCATCTGGCCCCAGTTTGCTCAACAATTAAGACTATGGGTTGTGCGGATCCAACTGTGGCATATCAGGTAACACCACCCCTGTGACACTGGCCCGGTTCTTGTCCCCGTGGCTTCACTTCTGATCCAATACCCTGCCACATTCTAACAGTCCTTTCCTTTTCTAGTAGATAAGAACCTTGAAGACCAGTACTGAACTGGGGTAATCTGTATGGGGGAATCCCAAGTCCTGGCAGAATATAATTGCCACCTTCACGTAACTCTCAGACCAACTGGAGCCCACTGGCCATCGTAAATTCCCTAAGGAACATGGCATCACTGATCAATCAAGGGGAAGTTACAAGTTCCACTAACCAACCAGGAACCTGGACATGAACTGATCATGCACCTCTCAGTCCCAATTTCAGTCCCCAGTCTATACAAACCATCACCCCTGACTCCTTAGGGAGCCGCGTAACTAAGCAATAGCTGCCCAGCTCCTTGCTCTGTGCTTGGCCATAAACACCTCCTATCCCTCTCTAACCAGAAATCAGGGATCGGCTTCTTGTGCATCAGACTACAAACCCAGCTGGGAATTCCACGGTAATACTTTCAACTAGTTTGGGATGTAGCCCACAACAAAATCAAAACAACAAAGAACATAATGTGAGAGGAAACTGCAATATATAAAACTGACAGAGAATGTGAAGGCAAAATCCTTAAAGAACTCTTAAGATGACACAAGAAGCAAACCATTTAAAATGTAGGCAAACAACAAGAACAGACAATTTGCAGGAAACTGAATCGGCAGTATACGCGCTGAGACTGAAGGGAATGAAAATGAAAGCCACAGCAGAGGTCTTTCCACACCACCATGGGAGCGAACAAAGAGTAAACAAAGCTGAGGGTCTCATAAAGATCCAAAGAGATTTATGTCACAGTAATAACCCAGTAGAAGCCTATCATAATTGGAAAGTGAGTAACAAATTGTGGCACAGTAGCAGTAGAATGCTCACAGTAATGATTAGCATGCCATGAGCCAAAGCTCCTCCTCACCCAGGTGTGGAAATCTCTAAAACAGCACAAAGCAAAGACAGTCACAGAAAGATGGCTGGCATGATTCCATTAAGTGAAGCTTTCAACTACATAAAGTGGTACTCTGCACTAGCCAAGGGCACTTGTAAAATTCAGGAGAAAAATTTGTTGGCATCCATAAACCCCAAAGAAGATACCCTGGTTTTGGTGTTACATGATTTAAATGCTCTGTGCCTTGGTTGCCTCCTTTGTAAAATGCAAATAATGCCTGCCTGGGGCTGTTGCAGGTATTAAGTGTGATGACTATGTAATGTTTCTAGTCCAGAAAAAGGAAATATTGAGAGGCAAATTAATGGCATTTGAGTGTGATTTCTTACTCCCTCCCCTCCCCTTGTTTTGCTTCTCTTTGGGAGAAAAGCGGCTTTAAGGATTAAACAGCATAACTGGCATATTACTTTATGAAGCACTTTAAAGGTTGCCCAGAAAGTTTTCATGTAACGAGAAACTCCTTAAGATGTCATTACTTAAAGGGCCACTTCCACTCACCAAGTTTGGATTGCCAACTTAGGAATGAGTAGTTGAAGTCAGATCTCTCATGCAGGAATGTTTACTAAGAAACTCCAAAACGCCACCCTGCCCTCAGCTATACAAGCCTAAGAAGAACCAGCCTGCAACTTTCAAAGTTCCCCCAACCCCTGGCTCTAGGGTTGGTCCTCAAGCATCACCTCCGGAGGCTAGTTCAAGGCCCAGATGTACCTGAGTGAGACCTGTAATTCTGGTACAGCTGGTGGATCTTCTTGGGTTTCCGGACGACATACTGCTTGTTCACGGTGCTTCTGCTGGCATGGTGGAACAGCGAGCACAGGTCACTGAAGCGGAAAGACACACCCTTCATGATGCTCTGGGCCGTGTCTCCAGTGAGGAACATGGCATTGGGGTCGTTGATGCACTTCATCAGCAGCACCAGCTCGGCTTGGGTGAAGTCCTGGATCTCATCGCCGTAGAGCTCGTGGATGGACCACGGCAGCACCTTGAGCTCCGACACCCTCCAGTAGAGGTTGTACAGTACATCTTCGTCATCGAAATAACCTTTCTGGGATCTGATCTTCTGATACAGACAGAAGAGGTTGTAGATCTTGCTCCGGTCTTCCTTGAAATTGGGGGAGCGTTTCCTCCCTAACTTCTCATAGGCTTCTGCAGTGAGTCTGCCCTGGGGACAGGTGAGGGCTTCGAAAGAACCCTTCAGAAAGGACTTGATTTCCTTCCAAACCAGGGCAGGGTTGTAGGAGGACTTCCCCTTGGTCATCTTGGGCCATATCTCATTGGCAAACACCTCAAACGTCACATACACCCGGGGGTCCCCATCACCTGCATGGGTTTCCAGAGCTTTATCTTCTTTACCACACTCGCCGTCCGCCTCAGCCTCTTCCTCATCCTCCTGCCAACTGGGGATGACCAAGTCCTCTTGTGTGGACCATCCCCTAATGTTTCTTTTTAAGCTCCCATCTTCATTTCTTAGAAAAAATGGCTTAGGCAGAGAAGCATCCAGCAAGAGGAGCAGCTGTTTGGAGGTCACAAACAGAGGAAAGTTCTCATCCCTCAGGTCCTGGAGCTTGTGCACATGAGGGTCCAGGGGTTTGTAGTGACTGGTGACTTTGGTAGACTTGCACAGCTCAATGAAATTCCTCTGCACCTCTTGGCACAGGACATGGTTTTTGGTCACAAAGAGCTGATGCAGATGTTCCAGCTGGCTGGAACGTCCTGAGCCGCATCCTTCCGCTGCCTGACCCAGTTCCACATTGTCTCCTCCTGCACAGGCTTCCCTCTCCTCCTCATCTGGACTGTCCACTGTTTCCGACTCAGCGGAACCTGACTCTTCCTCCACCTCTTCTTCCTCTTCCTCCCTGTCTAAAACCTCTTGTCCAAGTTCTACTTTTAACCTTCTCTTTGGACAAATCTGTCTGGTCAGCAGTGGGCTTCCTGCCTGCTTGGCTTTTTCCCAGTAAATGTGGAATTTCTTCCAGAGCCTGTACAAGCAGCAGGTGGTCTTCCCAGTGCCACTGCGCCCAATGAGGATGATGGGCTCCAGTGGTCTGGGGTTGAGGTCGATCACAGAGTACTCCAGCTCACCCAGTCTGAAGGGATACTCCACTGTGGCCGTCATGTCATTGAGGATGTTGAAGGCCATGTTGGTGCTGAAGCTGTGAAACTTCATGATGTTATACTCTGTCCCCACCACACTAGCTGGGGGAAAATACTCGAAATCCACACACTCTGTCTCCTCCTCTATGTCCTCCACATAGCAACGGGGTACGTGTCTTTGGATTTTCTTGTTCACTAGCACCTGACCTTTATTCACGCCTTTCAGCTTCTTGCGCAGGACGCAGGACGAGCCCCGGTTGTAGGCATTGCAGACGGCCCTAATAGAATCAGACAGTTTGCAGTGATCTAAGACAACATCCCAGATGCGGATGATCTCAGTGTAAACGCGCCCTGATCTCCCCACGGTGTACGTGTTCCGCTCCATGGTGATGGTCTTTTCTGGATTCTCACTGCATCGAGGGGAGAAGTCGATGGCAAGCTCCCACAGCATCCGCGCTCCTTTGTCCAGCTTAGCTTCAAACAGCTGGATGCTTCCTTTCAGGTGCTTCAACCGCTTCTGCAAGCCCTGGGTCCACTCTCCATTCCCCAGCTTCTGGATGGCAAGGATGATTTTCTTCTTTATGACCTTGGTCATGACCTTACTGGAAAGCTTCTTAAGCATTTCTGAAGTGCACTCAATCTCCCAGGTCATGTTATCGAAGTCCTGAAAGTAGGCCTCAATCTCCTGCATGCTCCAGTCCAGGTCAACGCTGCCCTTCCCCACAACAGGGATGAGCTGGGAGTCCCCAAGGCCTGCTTGAGGATGTCCTTCCCCTGTCTTGGGGATGGCAGGATTGTGCTCACTACAGTCAGAGTTGCCTAGGGTTTTCTGGAGTTCAACTTTCTTTCTGTTCATGCTGGTATCTGTGCTCCACGGTTCAGATCGCTGAGGACAGTCCTCGGGGGGGAATGTGTCCAGTTCAACCTGCTGAATCAAAGCCATGATGTCCTGCACCAGGCAATCTCTCACGGAGTGTGGTCTGACGGACCTCGGCTTCTGTCTGGTCACGAGGGCTCCCGGGAGAGTCTCCCAGCTGTCAGGAGTCGTGCCTTCCTCGGTCAGCACTCCAACAATGGTATCACACGGCAGGGATTTCAAGGAACCCTGCAACTTGAGTTGGCACATGTGCCCAGGGGCAACGGGCCGTGAGAGCTTCCCCAGGAGGGCGGCAGGATTCTGTCGGCTCTTCCTCTTGTTCTCAGCCACAGCTTTGTTCCAGGCCAGGAGCAGAGCGTCATTCTTCTTAATCTGGTAGCGTGCATCTTTGCCCTGCTTGTTCTTCAGGTTAAAGTTGATGTCAAACTTCACCAGCAGCTCTAGCAGCGTTTTCATGTGCTGCAGCATGCCCTTCTGAAACAGGATGTGCATCAGGGTGTTCCCATCGCCATCCTGGACATTGGGGTTGAGGTAGCAAAATTTGATCGGGTTGGTCAAAAACAGATTCAGCAGGTAACTGAGGAAGTTAAAACCGATGTCCTCTGAAAAACACAAACACAACCTTGTGAATACTGAGACACTCTTCAGTGGACGACAGATCCTGGATTTAAGAGAGATACCAGCCTAGGACATTTTCAGAACACACAACTTCCCCCCAGGTTTCTGGTAGGCATGAAATAGCTTGGTGGTTTTCAACCCAGTGTGATTTGCTCTCCAAAGCACATGTGGCAACGCTGGCCGACATTTGTGATTTTTGAAACCCACGAAGGTGCCACTAACACCTGATGGACAGAGGACAAGAACAATGTTTAAATATCCTGCTAGAACCGAAGCGTCCCTAAAAAAATCAAGAATTAGCCAGCCTGAATGTCAATGGCATCTTCAGAAACAACTTGGCAATATTTTAGGCAAATTCCTTTAAGTAAAAACCCTAGAAAATGTGTACATTAATGGAAAGCATTTTCTGACTACCAACAGTCAATCATGGAACTGCAGAATCACTGGTCAGTCCACCCTGCTCCTTCACCACAGTGGCCACTTCTCCATCAGGCCATGCACAAGAGGCCAAGAGAGATGGTTAGGCATTGCCAAGAATCGGATCTTCTCAGATCCCTGTTTTTCCCCCAAAGGAAAGACCAAAAACCATCGCATCAGACATTTGTTCTAACATCCAGTCTGCTTCTCAAGGGAAATACTTTAAGAAAGCAAGGGCTTACCTTTAATTTCTAGAAAGATATGGAGTGCCGCATGTAATGGAGTGTCACCTTCCTTGAGAGACACGCCACCAGGATCTGCACCCTTGCTCAGGAGAAGAAAAGCCAGATCAAAGTCCTCACGCTTCAGGCACACGCCAAGTGGCCTCTCGCTGCTTCCCTGGAGACCGTCGGGTAAGGCTGGGGGAGGACAGAAGAGAAGAGCATCTATGAGCTGCATCCTGGGAAGAGGAGACAGCGCCCAATTCACCTGACAAGGGACGGATTGTGGCTGCCGTGCAGTCACAAAGGAAGAGGTGATGCTGACCTGACCTCCAAGATGTACCTACCACCACCCTTTCTTTGGGGCAGAGGCTTCCCAGGACCCTCAGGATGAAAGGTCCTTCAAGTGGCCTTCACATATCACCTCTCCAACCCCCTTCTCGCCCCATCATAGAATCACAGTTCTCATCAAAGCAGAGGACAAGAGGACAATGGAACACCCAAAGCTTGCCTGACACCGTATCTGACATACAACAGGTGCTCAGGACAGAAGCAGATTTCCTCAACCTTTTGCCTTCCCTAAACGTATGCCTTCGGCTGCTGTCTTTGCCGTATCGTTTTCCTTTTAACTCAGTTCCCCACAGCCCTCGGCACTGCAGGCTCCCCGACCTCCTGCAGAAGGCAGACCTCGCCCTGCACATGTGCAGCTCTCCTGCCTTTGCCTCCCTGGATTTGGTTCCCAGTACTTGGTCCTGAAAGGTACTCTCCAAGTGCTCACTGAATTGAGGAATAAAAAGGAATTTTAGACATTTTCCACGCAATGCATAAGTAAATGAATAATACTCCATGTGAAGAAGAATTTAAAGGTGTAAAGTGTACAAGACACTGCACTTCTTGCAAACTGCGGGTGGAGCCAGTGTCTCAAGATTCTGCACTTGCGTGGCTAAGGGCTACACTCCTGGGTGACACATTTTCCTTAACATGGTCAAGCAAGCAGAAAGCCACACAGCCCAGGGACTGTGTGTGCATTAACTCATCCACTATTCAAAACAGACCTAAAAAGGGGGAAGCCAGCATCACTCCCATTTTATAAAGAGGAGATGAAGTACAGTGTTAGGTGCTAAAGGCCACCTAATCAATAGTGGCATTGGTAGCAGATGGAGGTGGAAGGAAATTAGTGTATCTAACTCAGTTACAAAGCAAAACCCAATCCGGCAAGACGTAAACACACTCCAAACACCCAGGCCAGTGTGACTGCTCCGATTCAGGCAGCAGAGGCTTCCACCCACCAATACTTTGCTTTTTCTTTAAAAACCAGCATTTCCAATCTCAACCCACTGTTTATAAAATAAGGTTGCAAGGCTTGACAAGGATGCACATAGCATATTTAGTGCAGGGGGAAACCTAGTCACAGATCAGGAGGAAGCAATGACTTTGGGCTAATCTCTACCCAAGGATCTTGCACATAGCTAACATTTCTCACATACGGGAAGTGTGGAACCTGCAATTCACAAAACAACATGGTTCCCACAGCATAACTGAGTTACGGGGCAGGAAGTCTACCATTGTTTCAAAACAAGAATGAAAGAATAAGGGGAAAGAAAAGAGGCAGAATTTCCTAATGCCTCTAGAAGCAAGGGGAACGCGCCTGGCCCCACCTTTGGAACCCTCAGATGACTCTCCACGGCTGTGCCTCCAACAATCTCACCTCCACAATCTATCAGGCAGCCCAGAAGCTGGGTCTTCCGCTGGTCCCAGGCACTGAGGTGGGGGATGACGGCACAGATATTGAGGTCTGAGAGGTTGCAGTCTTTGATGAGGCCGGCTCCAGGGGACAGCTCCCCGCGGGCTCTGCCGGCCAGCAGCAGGAGTACTTCAGACCACTTCCGCTTCGCTAGTAAGAACTTGATGAAGGTGTTGGCACAGTCTTGATTGATGTCACAGACCAGGTCAGGAGGAATTTCTTTCCAAAAAAAGAATAAATCATGAAGTCCCACAAAGATACATTTCATTTCTCCTCTTCCCCCAACCACAGTTCGAATTACCATGGATTACATTTTTAGGCACACTCCAGACAAAAGGACTGTGACTGCTAGTGATATCAGTATAAGCACAGATTCAGAAACTCTAGAGAAGGTTAGAAATACCAGGCAGAGGGCGGATTAGAGATCCACCCCATTTTGGAATAGAGATGCAGGAAGATCTTCTGGAAAGACAAAACGCAGGATTGAGGGGGAAAAGGGAAAGTAATTAACAAAATTGAGAAAGAAGGACTCCACACCAACACAGAGCTTCCAACAGAGAAAGGAAAATGACACAGACCATTCCCACCCTGGGGCCTCTTACAAGACCGTCACCTAAGACCGCTGGGTCAGGCTTTACCCTTACAACCCGAAGGAAAGACGAGAACGGCATCCACGCACTGCGGGTCCAACATCAGAACGACCCAAAATTAAATACAGTTCCTGCAGAATGGCTGTTACCTAACAGATCCCACCTAAAACAGCCCTTCCCTAGCCTAGAGTCTTTGGTGTGTAATTTTCTTTGACATTCTTACAGCCAAGAAAGACTTTTTAAAATCAACTTATTTATTTTGAAGATACACAGAAAGTAAGTTCCCATTTGAAGTTTTACTCGCTGATTGCCTGTATCCGGGCAGGACCTAAAACTCGTTTGAGGTGGCAGGAGATCTGAGGCTTTGGGCTGCATCTTGGTCTATCAGCAAGCATCAGCAGGAAGCTAAACTTGGAAGGAAAGCCAGCGTTCAGTCCCAGGCTTTCTGATGGGGACATCCAAGTGTCCTAAGCAGCGTGTTCGTCCCTAAATGCCAGCCCCTGGGGTTCTGACGGCCCATCCTAGCAACTGACAGATACTAGCCACTACAGTCAGGACATCGACCTCAATGTGTAACATCCGCTGTTTCAAGAGAACTGAATTCTTCAGGGAAGGCAGGGATGAAGACAGTGAAACTTAAAGAGGTTAAATGATTGGTCCAAGTCACTGATCTGGTAAAAAGTGAAGCTAAGACTCCACATCCAAAAGCATTACACGCTGCCTTATAGAAATGAAAGTGTCTGGGATTCTTTGGTCCTCTCTTCCTGCAACCATATAAAAATGTGACATCTCAGGCCCAGATCAATGGCTCAAATGGCTAATCCTCCACTTTCAAGCTCTGGACTCTCTTGTGGGTACCAATTCGTTTCCTGGCTGCTCCACTCCCCATCCAGCTCCCTGCTTGTGGCCTGGAAAAGCAGTCGAGGACGACCCAAAGCCTTGGGACCCTGCACCCACATGGGAGACTTCAAAGAAGCTCCTGGCTTCTGGCTTGGGATGAGCTCAGCTCTGGCCATTGCTACCCTTTAGGGAGTGAATTAGCAGAAAATCTTTGTCTCTCCTTCTCTCTGTAACTCTGTCTTTCCAATAAAAATAAATAAATCTCTTTTTTTTAAAGATTTATTTTTATTATTTTTTTTTATTGGAAAGGCAGATATACAGAGAGGAGAGACAGAAAGGAAGATCTTCCGTCCGATGATTCACTCCCCAAGTGAGCGCAACGGGCTGATGCTATGCCGATCCGAAGCCAGGAGCCTCTTCTGGGTCTCCCATGCGGGTGCAGGGTCCCAAAGCTTTGGGCCGTCCTCCACTGCTTTCCTAGGCCACAGGCAGGGAGCTGGATGGGAAGCGGGGCTGCCGGGATAGAACCGGCGCCCATATGGGATCCTGGGCGTGCAAGGCGAGGACCTTAAGCACTGTGCCACCGCGCCGGGCCCAAAATAAATAAATCTTAAAAAAAAAAAAAAACCTAAGGCATATCAACCTTACAAAATGTCCATTTTTAAAATGTTAAATTTTGGACTTCAAGGCTTAGGTAGTGGAAGCTTCCAGCAGCGTGGTGGCTGCTGGGGGTACCTGAGCCAGGTTGGACTCAATGCTTGGGGCCCTAGCCACAGCCACTGCTGCCAAGTGGTGAGCAAATCCTGGGCTTTTGGGCATCCATTGCACCAACTGGTGCTGGGCTCTACCTGTTGGCTGCCCAGTGGCAAGCTCTGAGGTCTTGGGGTTGTGGAATTGCTGCCTAGGGACATCCACGGATAAGACCACTGTGTGTGTCGGCAAGTAATGAATCCTGAGGGACTCACAACAGAGTCGCTGTACTTGCAGAATCCAGGGGCGCAGGCAGAACTGACCCAGCATGTGCAACCACCAGCATGTGCATAAGCTGATGGGGTGACAGGCTGAGCCAGCCCCTGCACTAGCAAGTACACACAAGAATGTGGTCTGGGATCACCTCAGATGAAGTTTTTTTTGGGGGGTTGGGGGAATCCCCCTAACTGAACCGATAGACTCAGAACTCAAACCATGGAGAGAATTGCAGGTTCCATGGTCTGACCATGGAGTGCATGTGTCAGAGCTGAGGCTCCTCAGAGGCTCAGACGGAACAGGGGACAGCATGTCCAGGTGCACATGGAGGATATGGCAATACATTGGAGCCTGCAGAGAATACTTGGTACCATGACAGAGGACAGAGGATAGAACAAATTGATCAACTACCCCAGCCATGTGTTGGCAGTGGAAATCTGGGCAAACGGAGACTCTAAGGTGGACTATGTCAGCCAGTGGATCCTGGAGCGATTTCATCCTGTGTGGAATGGCAAGACTGGCAGCAATTCAGAACTGTTGAACTATCGAAACCACTTAAGCAGTGCCCTCGGAGCATGCCCCACATCAGGGGTGCTGGGGTCGTTGGGAGGCTGGGTGTGGCTTCTCCCTTTATCTCCCCCCCTTTACCCCAGATACAGCAAGGAAAAAGAGAATGTGGAAACAATGGTCTTACCCGCTTTCCTGTAGCCCTTGACCCTTTGTGCCCTAATCAACTATGTAAAGATCATCAACATGAAATAATAAATAAAATGTTAAATTTCACTTACTGAGGATTTCTGGAATTTCCCCTACTATCTAAAACCTGCCATCTAAACTTCATTTTTTGAAATGTTTTTATTTCCATATCATAAAAATAGAAACTTTGATTTCTACAGTAATTTTACACTCCAACATTACCCAATAACTCTGTAGGAGAAAAGCCTCTGGAGTAAATTTCAAAATCGGTTTATTCAAAGGCTAACTCTAGAACGATACAAAAAAAGCTAGTAAGTAGGGCCCGGTGCAGTAGCCTAGCACCTAAAATTCCTCCCCTTGCACATGCCTGGCATCCCATATGGGCGCCGGTTCTAACCCCAGTAGCCCCACTTCCCATCCAGCTCCCTGCTTGTGGCCTGGGAAAGCAGTCAAGGACGGCCCAAAGCCTTGGGACCCTGCACCCACGTGGGAGACCTGGAAGAAGCTCCTGGCTTTGGCTCCTGGCTTTGGATCTGGTCTCAGTTCTAGCCGTTATGGCCACCTGGGGAGTGAATCATCGGACGCAAGGTCTTTCTCTCTGTCTCTCCTCCTCTCTGTACATCTTACTTTCCAACAAAAAATAAAATAAATCTTGCCAAAAAACTAGTAAATAACACAGGTTGCCTCTGGGGATGGGGTTCAGGGATTGAGTTCAAAGTTACACGTATAATATATGTATGTGTATTATATTCTTTTTAAAGATATAAGAATACCAATGAGCATGAAAGGTGTAAACCGCGAGTGATCCTCGCAGCGGGGGAAGAATTACCTCGCAGAGAGGAGAGCAGGCGCAGGAACCTCTGAACCACCTGCTGCTTCAGAATGCTCTTCCGCGACAACCGCTTGCCCGAGTTCATGTACTTCACCAGCTGCTCGGTGGTCTTCCGGAAACTCTCAGCGTCATTGGTGAGGCCATGGCCACTGCCGAAGCCTGCAAGACAGCACAGGCGATGCCGCTGGAAGCAGACCTCGGCCGTGTCGCCTGCCACAAGGACCCCAAGGCCTTGGCGGACCACTGTTCTCCCTCCAGCAATATCCCAATAGAAAAGTCACAGGAAAAGAAACCAGAAATGTGCTAAGCTTGACAATGCCGTTATGATGTTTATAATATGGCTGTGCTTCTCAATACTCGATTACATGGTTCAGACAAGCGAAGAAGGCAGTAATAAATCAGAACGCTTCAGATGCCAGAAAACGATAGAACAATGGGTAGAAAATGTGGTGGCATTTTTTTTAAATCATATCAAAAGTTTCGTGTTTCCACCCCCCTCTAAATTTCTGATACGCTTTATGAAAATGAACATAGGCTATATAGATGCTTACGCATTGCAGTCACAGATATTTTTTTAAAAGATAGCTATGTAAATACTGAACAAAAAGGCAATTATGTATGACTACAAGTAATTACTATAAATTTTTGGTTTAACGTAAGACTATATACTTACAATTTTTTCCACAATGACCCTATTTAGCAAATTTACATAAACAGATTTGAAATTAAGAATGAAAGAGAATATGTGACACTGCCACAGTACTCAAGAGTATTTTTAAATAGAAATAAA
Source organism: Ochotona curzoniae (assembly GCF_017591425.1). Classification (NCBI taxonomy): domain Eukaryota; kingdom Metazoa; phylum Chordata; class Mammalia; order Lagomorpha; family Ochotonidae; genus Ochotona; species Ochotona curzoniae. Next base: position 16,200,217 of record NW_024465035.1, on the reverse strand, counting down.
TATTTCAGAAATAGAGACGATGTTGTTGTGAAAGCTTCCTTTAAAGACATAGAAAGGGTCCAGCGCGATAGCATAGTGGTTAAAGTCCTCACCTTGCATGCACCGGGATCCCATATGGGCACTGATTCTAATCCCAGCAGCCCTGCTTCCCATCCAGCTCCCTGCTTGTGGCCTGGGAAAGCAGTCGAGGACGGCCCAAAGCCTTGGGACCCTGCACCCACAAGGGAGACCCAGAAGAGCTCCTGGCTCCTGGCTTCAGATTGGCTCAGCTCTGGCTGTTGCAGTCACTTGGGGAGTGAACCATCAGACGGAAGATCTTCCTCTCTGTCTCTCTTCCTCTCTGTATATACGCTGTTCCATAATAAATAAATAAATCTTTTTTAAAAAACCATAAAAAACAAAACTGATAGATAGGCTTTATTATATACACTCTGACCAATTTCTTTTTTATAAAATCTGTTTTTTGTAAAAAGAAAATTACAACGTGTAACTACTAATTGAATGGAATCACAGCAAATGACAAGTCACCTTTTTCTGACAGGCAGGCTTTTGGAGAACTTTTTTTTCATGCATTTAATAGACTTTCTAAAATTAGAAAAACATTGGCTTTCTGAAAAGGGAAAGTATGATGGGAATCCTTGAAGCCAATATCCCATGTCAGCAATAATGAAAAAAGAGACACTGTGTTGATGCTGAACACGCAGCACAAACAGCTTGGCTCATCAGCGGATGACCAGAGAGAAGAGGCTTCAAAAGGCCTTGACTGAGTTCACCTAAAAAGGTCACACACTAACCAATCAGAGCTCCCATCGCAATCTTGCTGTTCTAGGTCCTCAAGAAAGAGCCACCGGTCACTAAAGAAAGTGGACATGTTGCCATCTGGTGGTGACCACGAACGGCAGGTGATGAAAATTCCGTGTTTTAATTGTTCAGAATCAAGGTTGTCCACATCAAAGTGGTCCTTGGCATTGCATGATGAAAAACATCGACTCTGAAGTCCACCTTGGACCGGCTGAAACAAAACCCTCATGCTAACAGGCTCTCACATGATTTGTATATGTAGTTTTTAAATTTTTCTTTTTTGCATTTCATTGGAAAGGCGGAAAGACAAACGGAGAGAGAGCTTCCATCTGTTCATTTTCTCCCCAATGCCCACAAGAACCAGGGTTCGGCTTGGCCAAAGCTAGAAACCAGAAACTCCATCTGCATCTCCCATGTGGGTGGATCAGGTCCGAACAACATTTACCAGAATTTGCGTCTCCCAGGGAGACACTGAGATGCAGTTGCCCCAGGTGCACCAATACTTGCCCCTTTGTGTGTATGTGTGCGTGTGTGTGTGTGTTTTGAGATTTACTACTTTTTATTGGAAAGGCTGATTTACAGAGAGGAGTGACAGATTTTCCATCTGCTGGTTCACTCCCCATATGGCCACAATGGCCAGAGCTGAGCTGAACCAAAGCCAGGAGCCCGGAGCTTCTTCTGGGTCTCCCACAGGGGTGCAGGGTCCCAAGGCTTTGGGTCATCCTCCACTGCTTTCCCAGGCCACAAGCAGGGAGCTGGATGGGAAGTGGAACAGCCAGCACCTAAATGGGATGCTGGTGCCTGTAGGTGGAGAATTAGCCAGTTGAGCCATCACGTTAGCCCCGTGTGTGTGTGTGTGTGTGTGTGTGTGTGTGTGTGTGTGTCTCTGTGTGTGTGTGTCTTAATGCTGAAGAAGCACTGGTTGAAACTTCCAGTGAGCCCCATATTTTTGCTCATGTTTTGTTTGTCACCTACATACCAGAAGCAGCCCTATCAACATCACTATTATCAGCAAAATGTGGACAATAACCTTCTGGAAGAGTCAAGGGAGAAAGAAACGTACAGCTTAGTCCAGCCTACCAACTGGTATGTCCATGCTAGGTGCAACAAATCTAAGTCTTAACACACTGCACTCAGGTTCACAAAAATATGAACCAAAAATCATCACATCAGATTCTTCGGTTGGAAATGAGTGTAAACCCCCTGGCAGCATCCCCTCCTAGGGACCACATCTCCATCGCCCTCCTGACTGGTGGGGGCAGGGAGCGGCTAGGTGCCTACAAGCAAAGATCTACATTCCCTCCCTGGGACCCTGGCCTGACTCTCTGTCTTTTCTGAACAGAAAGACCTTTGAAAGATTCAAATTGAAAACTACACTGCCCAATATAGTGGCCTTTAATTTACTTACATAAACTTAAATACAGTTACACTTTCTGTTCCTCAAGGACACAAGCCACACAGACAGACACACTCAACTGCTCACCAGTCAATCCATGTGACAGTGGCTAATCACACCAGGGCAGGGAAAAACATTTCCAGCATCTTAGAAAGAGCCACCAACACCGCCTTGGGTTTTAAAGTTTGTGTGATCAACAAAATGTTAGGGGGAAAAAAAACACGTATTTACAGAATGTCATCAAATAAGCGTACGAAAGAATGGTGATCTTCAATTCACAATTCCCCTTGGAGACCGTTAGTTACCCACAGAGATCACCATCAGAGTGTGACAGCCACGAGTGCCACTGCTTTCTAAGAGAACTTGGGGAACCCGAGGTAGACTCTAAACTGTTTGCCCTTCCCGAGCTCTGTCCTCCCCTTCCCTATCCGTTTTAACTGTTCTTTTTACTTTTTCCTCCGTTTCGCTCTGGTATTTAAGTAATTGTGCTAGCATGGCAAGAAAACAGTTAAGGCCAGTAGTCTGAAACACCTTCACGTATTCAAGTGGCCAGCGAGTTTACAGATGAGTATGGGGGTTTCAAGTTTGACTGTGTTTGCATGGCAGACAGGCAGGCACGAAAGGAACATGTCTATTGCCAGGCTTGCCATCTGCCACCTGGGTCACCAGCTAGCCTGTGACGGCAGTGGATCCAGTTATAAAAAAAACCAAAAAGGGATGATTTACGCTAAACACTACAACGTTGAACAAAACAGACTCAATATTCTAAGTATTGGTCATTAGAATTAATACAGAAATCTGCAAACAAATCAACCATTTCTATCTTGCACTAGTGGCCCTTTCGTTTGTTGTTACTCTAGGATCTAGAAATTCAACGCCAAGGTAATCCACTTGCTTACCACAGTTATCTTTCTTAAAAACAGACTACTCTCGGGCCCGGCTCGGTGGCGCAGTGGTTAAGGTCCTCGCCTTGCATGCCTGGGATCCCATATGGGCGCCGGTTCTATCCCAGCAGCCCCGCTTCCCTTCCAGCTCCCTGCCTGTGGCCTGGGAAAGCAGTCGAGGACGGCCCAAAGCTTTGGGACCCTGCACCCGCGTGGGAGACCCGGAAGAGGCTCCTGGCTTCGGATCGGCATAGCATCAGCCCGTTGCACTCACTTGGGGAGTGAATCATCGGACGGAAGATCTTCCTCTCTGTCTCTCCTCTCTGTATATCCGCCTTTCCAATAAAAACATAATAATAAAAATAAATCTTAAAAAAAAAAAGACACAGCTTTCAAAGAACATCTGTGAGAAGGAGGACTAGACACATACACTCATCTCGCCTCGGTCTCATGAAGTTAGGAAAATGACAAGATGAAACCCAAAGAAAGATGAGGAAGTGGGCTAGGGAGACTGTGAGAAAGCAGCTTGCATCTCCCCCACAGAAAACTTCCCCAACTCTGGCAACCACAGTGATCCCGGGTCCATCAGACTGTCGCCCACTCTGGAAGCATAAGCTTGCTACATGCTGCTCAGCCATCCAAAACAGGGAGTGTCGCTGGGGAAATTCACTTAATGAATTACAGGAAATGTACACTATCCATCTATTAAGATTTAGGGAACACATTCTTCATTCATGAATACGAGCCATCCAAAAATGAGAAGATGACTGGCATGAATGGCCTTACAGTACAGAGGATTAAGCCGCCTCCTGCAGTGTCGGCTTTCCATCCAGGCACCAGTTTGTGTCCCAGCTGCTTCTCTCCCAATCTAGCTCCCTGTTAACACGCGTGGGAAAGTAGCAGAAAACAGTCCACTTGCCTGGGCATCTTATCCATGTGGAAGAGATACACAGGTTCCAAAGATGTTAAAATGTGATTGGAGAGGCAGTACAATATACTATCAATGAAACGGGATGCCTGTTATCAGGCAAATTTTCAAACAATATGAGAATAAAAACTTTTGAAAACTTCCATAAGTCCACTGCTCATGCTTCCTCATGATTAAACAACTTAAGTCTTTACTAAAGACTTGACTAAGTACTCAAGCAAATTAAAAAAGGTATCTGTGGGAATGGCATGAGCCAGAGTCCTGCGTCCGTGCAAGAAGCATTAAAACACAGACACTTCAGCAAACAGGAATGTCTAAGGAGTATCACACTTAAATAGCAAATTCCTCGGAGTATTTTATTCTTTCCCCCCAGTCCAGGCATGCTACTCGTGGCCGAAGTGTAACATTTACACAATTACACAGCCATGAAAACATCACACACTGGTTTTCAACTTTTAGAGTCAACCTATAGATGCATGCAAATCCTAGTTAAGGAATAGGATGACGAGGATACCCACTGCCAGGAAAAAAAAAAAAACAAACACATACAACTGGCACAGCCAAGTGCTTCCCTTTACGATGCAGAGTTTGTCAACGACCGGTGTTCCAAAGTAATATCAACAAAGAGATATTAAGTGTGTTTTAAATCGGTGGCAGTGATTTGTTTCTAAGAATAGCCTTCACTCTTTTCACCTTCTGTTCTGTTCGAACTCTGAGTGTATGCTGTACGCATGGACAGAAAAAAAAAATTTTTTGTCCGAAGGTAGATGAAGTTTGCAGAATATCTTAGATGTTTTCCAAAAAAAGGGATGTCTCATTCTGTTTTCAAAAAAAAAAAAAAAACAAACAAATACATCTTCTGAATATTGGAGCCGGGGATGGGGGATGTCTCACATTGACAATTTATCAAAAATGGTTTAACTGATTTGGATATAACATCACGGAACCAGTCTAAGCCCCCCGAAAGTTGATTCATGGGAAGCTATACCTGACAGGCCCTTAGAACACGTGGCCAGTCTTCCCAAGTGACTGTTGATTTTCTCGATGGCTCTGAAGTTCTTATTCCTCTTCAGGACGTCCACTGTGGAGCGAGACTGGCGATCCAGCAGACAGGGGTCTGCGCCAAAGTGCAGGAGCATCTGCACGTCTTCCGTTTGTCCTAGAACGGGCCAGAACAACAAGGGGGGCTTGTCACACTTCCTTCCATAAGGAGATGTTCCCATGAATGATCTTCCGCCTAGTTTGCTGCCTAAGCAGCCTGGACAATCTCAGAGGCTCTCTGTTGATGGAACCTGAACTAGCAGTGTTGGGGAGTTCCCCCAACTCCCCAAAGCCAGGGGTCCCACGTGGAGTGGGAAGGACAATAGCTTTGAAGAGGTTCAAAAGTGCACTCCCCTCTACCTTCTCCCCTCTCCTTGGCAACAAGCAAGGAGGAGGGCAACCTGGTTACTAGGCAACAGTTATAGCCCTGACGATGACAACAAGCTGTGACTTCAGATTTTTCTTTTATTATTCCCTAGAGAGGAAACGAAATATTCTTCCAGAGGAAAAGTGCATCTGGGGACAGAAGAAAAATGTGGCAGTTGCTCTGGCATCAGGGGCTTTCTGTTGTCACTGGAACCCAACCTACCCCCCAGCCCTCTAATATGTTCAGATGCTGTCTGTTTGTCAAGCCTCAGGAATCTCCGTGATCACAAATGCAACTGTTTCAGGATGCGATAGATACATGCCTGGGAGTGCGGAAGATTTGCGTGGGCATGGAGAGTTACCCAAATCAAGATCTGTGTGGGCCACACGCTGGCACAGGGGAACCTGGTGAGGAGTTGTGTGGGTTCTAGTGCCTGAAACCCTCCGGGCCACAGCGCCCTCCGGTGGGCCTCACACTTACGCTTCACGTCGTATCCCGGGGTGTTCCCAGCGACAACGTGCAGGACCGTGCAGCCGCTCTCATCCTTCTGGTTGATTCGGCCTTTCCACTGGGGCTTGTGCTTCATTAGCCACCTGAAAAGCTGGTTTTCTTCTAACAGAGAAAATTAAATTAAAACGAGTTACTGATGTTACTTTCTACACATAGGAAACCAGCAAAACAAACAGGCAATCAAATGGAGAATCAACACATGTTCCCATAAATGTGTGGAAAGATGCAGAATTTGTAAACAGAAGGAATGAATTCTAGAAAGTTCTCTTCATGACCTTAGGTCAGGTTCCCTAGAAAGCAGAACCGTGTCTTCTTAGACTTGTGACTTAATGAGAACAAGCTCTCAGGGAAAAAGAAAGTGAGGGAAATGGGACAGGGCCTCTAAAGAAGCAGCTGAGTGAGGAAGTGACGTTAGCAAGAGTGGGCTCTAACTGACCCCGTGAACCACTGTGAGGCTAGGGTCAGACCTAGTGCATCTCCCTGCTACTTAGCTGATCAAGCCCCCAGGGAGAGATGTGAGTTGAAGGACAACCTCCCTGGAAAGTGGTACTTGTGGACCAATCGCAATTCTCTGGTCAAGTGCTCCATCTGAGTTAGCTCGCAGGCAGTGCTGCCAGCAGGTGTGATGGGAGCCCGAGTGGGGCACCTGCCACCCCCGTTCCAATCAGCAAGCCGGTATCCCTGACGAAAAGACGACCCTCCTACGTTACTGACAATGGGCCAGATTTTCTGAGTCCTTTTCTCAGACTCCTCCACCGTAGGCCCAGAGATCTGGAGAAGCTACACACACCTTCTCCATCACCCCATCACCGTGGATACCGTATCACGGACACCGTGCCAGGGTTCTCCTCTGAGAAATGAACCAGACCACCCTGACCACCTGATCACAGCAATGCCACCTGCAGCCACAGGAACCAGCTTTTAGGCTCCACCGAAGTCACGACATGCAGGACCAGAGGCACGCTTCTCTGCTTCCCTTCCCTAATTCGCAAATGGGATGAGCCCCTGCCCTTCTGCCTGGGACAGAGTACAAGGCCTCATGGCAATGCTGGAAAATCAGAAGAAACTGTCCCTCCTTCCTCTTTTATAATTTTTAAATAACGAGAAAATCTTATAATCAGTCCTGAGTGCAAGAAGGGAACACACACAGGGCTTTCATACAGAAAATCACCTAATGTTTTCATTGTTTATAACCATTTTGGCAACATTTTCTACTACTTGAAAATTGTTTAAAAAAATAATAAACTAAGGTGACTGTAGGCCCAAAAGAACATTCTGAAATCCTTTATTCATCTTAAACCTTTTTCCATCTTAAAAAAATAATAAAGAGTGTAGATTTTTATAAAAAGAAAAAACACCTCTGAGACCATCCAAGCCCGCTAGCATTTTGGCCACATTTTCAAGTGGGTGGCGTGGGAAATGCCCTGCTCTTTCCTAATGGAGAGACCATCAGTGAGGTACATCTTCCCTACGGATTCCTGTCCAGGCGAGGAGCGGGCAGTGAATGCTTACAGTTCCAGGTCCATTCCAGGGAATTCTCATTGCTCTTCCTCTCTCCTTTTGAAGAGGCACCCCATCCCCCAGATTCCTCTTGGGGGCGCTTTCCCCATTTCTTCGCCTTGCACACGCTGGGATCCCATAGGGGCACTGGTTCTAATCCTGACAGCCCCGCTTCCCATCCAGCTCCCTGCTTGGGGCCTGGAAAAGCAGTGCAGGACAGCCCTAGGCCTTGGGACCCTGCACCTGCACCAGAGACCAGGAAGAAGTTCCTGGCGCTTGGTCTCGGATTGGCTCATCTCCAGCCACCTGAGGAGTCAATCAGCAGACAGAAGATCCTCCTCTCTGTCTCTTCTCCTCTCTGTATATCTGACTTTCCAAGCTCACTTGAATGTCAAGGCTCCAACCTGCTGCCGGGATCTGTCCAGAGAAGCAGAATCCTCTCCATGTGGGCCTCCTGCATGCTAGATTCCAAGACAAATGAAGATTGTGCTGTTTCCCTGATGCCTTCATCACTGTGAATATTCAAATGGCTAAACACTAGCTTCACTTGAGCTCTGCAGAGTCCCTGGCTCAGAGCCAGCAGGCCAGCCCCAAAGGTGCAGAACTGGGAGAAGACTCACTTGCTTGGATGCAGAGCTGCATAAGAGCATGCAGAGGGTAAGGTCCTATGGTCTCAAGGCTGGCACCGATGGAGATGAGCCACTGGACTAACTTGGGCACTTGTTCCATTTTCTCGGAAAGTCCAATGAGGACATATTTCTGGAAGAAAAAAAAAGAAAGACAAAAGAATTGAACCATGACAGTCACTCCAACAATACAAAACTTTAAACTCCATTCATTGTTTGGAATCGGTATAAACTGGATTAGTTGTGGCTCAGGCCTAAGGATTCTATAAATAACAAGTTTGTGGAGAGACAGCTGAAGGGGAAATCCAAGCTACACAGCCTGAACTGAAGCCACCTTAGGGGATGGCGCTGCGGCTCACCGGCTAATCCTCCACCTGCAAGCATTCGCATCCATATAGGTGAGGGGCTGCTTCATGTCTGTCATGTCCCGGCTGCCCTGCTTCCCATCCAGCCCCCTGCTAATGGCCTGGAAAAGCAGTGGAGGATGGCTCAAGTCCTTGGGCCCCTGCTCCTATGTGGGAGATTCAGAAGAAGCTCCTGGCTCCCGGCTTCGGATCGGCTCAGCTCCAGCCATTGCAGCCATTTGGGGAGGAAACTAGAGGATGCAAGATCTTTCTTTCTTTCTTTCTCATTCTCCTGTTTTCTGTAACTCTGCCTTTCGAATACTGATAAATAAATCTTTTTTTAAAAGTCACCTTACCTCAAAGAGGCTTTTCATTGACAGCTCTGGGACATGGATCTCTCTTGGTAGTCGGTCTTTTTTTGCCGACAGAAGTAGAAATGACTGATGAGAGTGGAGAAAAACAAAAGGGTGGAATAATAACAATTATCAGAGAACACAGGCTATTTTCAAGCTTTAAAAACAAAGATAAAATGAAACATCCTCTAGTCTTGTCTATTATTGTTAAAGCTACCTGCTGAATGTGTTAGTGGAAGCCATAATAAACACTAAAGATGCTGACGTGCAGAGAGATTAAGCAAGCATTCCTGTGTCACACAGAACATCCCAAGAGACCTCTACTGAGATCACCCAGCTATGCCAACAGGTCCAGGAACTCCAGGCCCTGGTCATGACAGCAGGCCTGGTCTCAGCCTCAGCTTCCACCATGCCCTCTCCTGTCTGCAGACTTAGGCCCACCGGAACCAAGGCCATGGCCATGTCTTGTTTCTAATTTCCTTCAGTTCGGTGCTCACTGTTCCCTGCTCATGCTATGCAGGCCCCACTGCCGCACATCCACACCAGATGCTCCATCAAGAGTGAAATCCTGACTGATGGCCTCTTATAAAATGCCTGGACTCTACTGAAGGCACAATGTTGGACTGGCCACTTGGGCTTAGATTCCATGGCCTTCCCCGAGATGCAATGAAGACCTAATTAGGAGCATCTAGCTTCCCTCTACCTCAGCACCCCCTACCTACGGCATGAAGCTCTGTGCATTCCACTCCACACTGGAAAGACAGGACAGGGTTGTTCTGTGGGTCCTGCAGATGCAACTACATTTCTACTGATGAGATGTAAAGCTCCCTACTCAGACATCCATGTTGGCATGTGGAATCAGAATTTTACAACTTTAAAAAACAGTAAATCTGGAAAGATCCCTTATAGATCACTCAGTACAGTCATCGTACTTAAAAGGAAAAGACTTCACAGGGCCCTAGATGTCTGACTCCTGGTACACCAAGAGTTCAATTCATTTCCCTTATTTCCTGCCATGTGGGTGGCTTTCAGATTAGTTCCATGCACAAACCATAGGCCTTCCATAAACGTTAAGACAGTATTACTAGGTGCTCGGAGGCGCTATTTCTAATTCTCTACCCTGAGAGGACAGGGTTTATGCTGCACCTGAAAAGAATGAGGAAATAAGGCACAGCAAGGAAGTTTAAGTGGAAGATTAGGATTCAAGGAAATATCTGTGCGACACAAAAGCCCAGGCTGCCCAGCTGGTGCTTTTGTGGCCCTGGGATCGGATCCTACAGTCCCACATAGCTAGTACTGAAGGCTCTCAGGCCCTTAAAACGGCAGTAACCCCTCCAAGGAGCATAAGCACCACTGAACCCTCACTAGCTAGTGCAGGGTGAAAAGGATTGTGGACAGGAACATCGTATAGTTGGTTGTCCTCATATATCCTTACGATCAGAGAAAGACAAAGCAAGAAGTATGGCTGCCACATTTTCCTTATACTAAAATCAGAGGGATTTGGCTGGTTAATAATCTCAACAACCTTCCTTCTTCAATGATGTCCTGGTTCAAATGTTATTGTGGCATCAAAATGAACAAATAATACATTACAATCCTCAGTGGCAATATAAAGAAATCATTTGGCTGCCATCATTGCCGTGCCGATGGCAGAATGGATGGCCGGATTGTGGGGACTCGGGGTGCAGGCTTGCAGAGGGCCAGGAAGGCAGCACCAGCAGGAGCCTGCAGGGACCAGGGGGCTCACATCCAGGCAGGCAGAGCAAGCTGGAGATTTCCGCACATGCTTGATGCTGGGCTGGGTAAGGGAAAGGAGGGGAGGGGAAAGCATGCTAGACTGGACTAGACTCCAGCACCCACTGGTGTTCATGAAAGCCACGGTGGGTACAGGACAAGCTGAGCTAGGTCTTTGCTCCTGCTGAACCACATAAGAGCTGTGTCTGAGCGTGGACCAGATGTGGCTGGGATGTAGCAGCCAACAGTAAGAAACGGAATGGATATGGGCTGGATGGGCAAGGCCACTGTTCCTGCCAGGGTAGAAGGTAGACTAAGATGGGCTGGGTCAAAATCCACTGGTATGTGCAAGATCTGCCACAGGGAGGAGACCTGACAGAGGAGCTTGGCAGGTGCAGCCTAGCCCAGCCCAGCCAGTCCCCAATCCTGCCCTGATGTGGACTAGCTGATGACCATGAGAGCTAGAACTGGTGACATGAGTCTGGGAAGGGATACAATGCCTGTTGGTGTGCATGTGAACTGAGTTAGGGGAAGAGCCAGGCCAGGCTAACCAAATGTACCCACTGATACATGCATAAGCCAGAGTGGGTGCAGCATGGTTGGGCTTTGCCATAGCATCAGTTGACAAGTCCTGGGACTGGGGGAAAATCCTGTCAAGCTAGATTGCTGAACCACCTGGAGAATGCAAGATCTGGGAGTGGGCCCAATAGGGAGACTGTGGGCATCTCTCTGATTGGTTGCAACTCCCACTGATGAGCATGAGAACCAGGGCTGGGGGCAGGCCTGGGTAGACAGGTGGTAGCACCTGCCAGCATGAATGTGGGCTGGATAGTGGGGTTGGCTGGGTTGAAGTAGGCTTCAATGCCCACTGAGGTATATAAGAGCTGAGTGGGACGTGGAACATACTAGACTAGTCTGCTGCATATACTGGTAAGCACAGAAACCATGGCTGGGTGCAGGCCTAGTGGCAGTTATGGTTGGTCACTTGGACTAGGCTGTAGTTCCCGCTGGTGTACATGAGAGCCAAGGGTATGGCTGGCAGGATCTGGATGGGCTGGAGCACCCATCAGTTTGTGTAGGAGATGGGTGGAGCTGGAGACAGAACTGACCCAGAAATTTTAACTGCAACTACCAGTGTGTGCATAGGCTGATGTGGGTCACAGACAGAGCTGGACTCTGTACTGTCAAGCACACACAACAGTCAGATCTGGGGTCACGTCAGACGAGGCTTGTTTGAGGGTCCCCCAAACTGAATCACTGGACTCAGAATTTCAACCATGGGGAGAATCGCAGCATCTATGGTCTGACCATGGAGTGCATGTGTCAGAGCTGGACCTCCTCAGAGGCTCAGAAGGAACAGAGGACATGGAGGATATGGCAGCACATTGGAACCTGCAGAGGACACCTGGTACCATACTACAAGAAGGAGAAAAGAACAAATTGATCAACTACCCCAGCAAAGTATTGATAGCAAATATCTGGGCAAATGGATACTCTAAGGTAGGCTATGTCGGCCAATTGACCTTGGAAGCACTTCCTTATCCTTGGATTGGTGAGATTGGCAGCCTTTCAGAGCTATCAGAACCTAAGCAGAATCCTCAGCGCATACTCCACCCTGGGGACCCTAGGATGACAACAGGCGGCCGTTCCCCATCCCTGGACACTGAGTTGGTAGAGAGGCTCTGGGTGTGGCTTCTCCCCTTATCTACCCTCCCCCCCTTTTCCCACAATGTAGGAAGAAGCAAAAAGAAAAGATGAAAACAATGGTCTCACCCACTTTCCCCTAACCCTTCTCACCCCTAACAACTATGTAAATATCATCAAAAATACAATTTGAAAAAAGTAAATCATGGCATCACAGTATACTCTTCTCTTTAAAAAGCCATCTCTTCTTTTACTTACATGCCACAATCCTTTCTTCGCCAACCTTTCTATTACACACTGCCACACTTGTGTTGAAAATCCAGCAGTGAAAAGATGATCGAAGCAGGGCAAGAAACTTTGCAAAACAATGGAGTCACCTGAAATAAAGTTTCAGAGTTTATAAGTTTTGAAATTGGTGACATGGAGAGGAATGGCAACTGGACTCACACAGCATCCTCTTCTTGCCCTGTGGACACAAAAGGAAAGAAACAACTACATTTGTCCTGCCCAACTTCCTCCGTATCTGATCCTCCCCACCCTGATCAGAGGTCCACATGGGCACGCATCCCTCACAAATATGTAAACAACGTTAGTAAGAAACTAAAGAACGAAAGAAAAACAAAAGAGGGGGAAAAAAGTTGTATGAACGCATATGTATGTAGGGTCTTCACAACAGAGTGGAGCCTGCACGAATGCCCACAGCACAAGGATTTTCACTGCATCTAGACAAAGAACAGGAAAATTGTGAAAGAACAACGGATCCTCTGGCCGAGGGTAGCGAATTCCAAGGTTGCTACTGAGCTAGATGGTGTGGGCATGCAGAAGCTAGTGGAAGATAAGGGTTACTTCAAAGACTTCAGATTTGCCGCGGCTTCCACTCCCAGTCCCCTTCTGGCTCTGGTATGTGAAGGACAGACCTCCCAAAGGAATCTCTACGGCTCAGCACCTGCAAGACAGACACCCCAGACAGCTCTTTCTGAAGTTAAGAGTTCCTCAAGTAATTTCAGTGTGAGATAGTCAATATAGCTGAATTCCTTCACAAGCAGGATGTGTTCCCAGCAGACTGGACAAAGTCACGTCAAAATGACGCGGAAGAGCAAGCATCACGTAAGACAAGAAGTATAAACAGGGACATTCTAAGAATAGTAACACAGAAAACTGAATGGGTCTGACACAAAACTCCAAAAGCTTTAACTCATTTTGCACAATAGAATTGGGGGGGTGTGTGTTTTACGAAGGCATGAGTTTCTAAAATGCTTTCCAATGTGTAAACCACTTTTATTCACAGATAGCCAACAAGAAACACCCTGGAATTTTCCCCCCAGGTGTCACTCAAATAAAATAACAAGGAATTTAAACAAAATTTTCCCCCTTACTTACTGCTCATAGTGGTGAAGATCCCAATAAGGAAATCGGGAATCTGTCCTTGCTCTTGGCTGTTCTGGAGAAGTCGCAGCCCCTCAAAAAACATGCGAGCAGCTTCGTAAGGCTGGAGCAACCGTAGCAAGGAATAGCCCGCTTGGTAGTATCCCTGAAATAGGACACAAAACAGAATGGAGGGGCCCAGCACAGTAGCCTAGTGGCCACCGTCCTTGCCTTGCATGCGCCTGGGATCCCATTGGGGCACCGATTCGCATCCCAGAGCCCTGCTTCCCATCTGGCTCCCTGCCTGTGGCCTGGGAAAGCAGTCAAGGAGACCCAGAAGAAGCTCCTGGCTTCGGGCTTTGGGTCATTTCAGCTCCGGCCACTGTGGCCGCTTGGAGAGTAAACCAGCAGATGGAAGATCTTCCTCTCTGTTTCTCCTCCTCTCTGTATATCTGACTTTCCAATAAAAAAAATAAATAAATCTAAAAAAAAAAAAAAGGAAATGGAATGCACCCCCATTTCGTCCAAACTACAAATCTAGCAACATGGAACATTTGAACTCCAGAATCTAGTCTTTCTTGTGATGGAAACCCGGAGTTCCAGCGAGCAGTTTCCATGTCAGATTCTGTACCACGTTTTTCCTGCCATAACTTACACCGCATCTAACATATAACACAGGGAGAAGGAAGCTGATTCGGTTCCAACAGTACATGTGGTTTACTTACTCATAGCTCAAATACAGCCTGGGGCAGACAGATGAAAAAAAATGAATAGTTTTCAAGAAAAGAATTAAGACTGTCACATAAACGCACAAGTTGTCCGCTGTGCTTTCAGAGTAAACACAATTTCCACCAGGTGTGTAAGGGGGGAAAATGTAATGATAAGAACAAAGATTTACTGAGTTCCACATTCTAAGCAAAATATACCAGAGGTTAAAAGTAAGTTGCTTTCACAACTGAATTTGAACTGTGGTAATGCAACAAGGTGGAGAAATCCACCATGGGGTGATGGTTCGGGGAGGGGTGGGGGGGATCCCAGTACCCATAATACTGTGTCACATAATGCAGTACAATTAATAAAACTTTTAAAAAAGATATTTTGTAGCAAAATAAAAATATCACTTTTATTTTTCCATGAAAAAAAATAAAGTAAGTTGCTTTGTATAAAGAAAATACAATGACCATGAGTAATAGAAAAAATGGTGCAGCGCTTCCTCCATACAGGCCATGGCACACCGAACCAGGAATGACATGATCCCACGTTCATCTGTTCATCAGAATCACCATCAGCCATTTTACCCAAACAGGTTTCCTAAAACAGCAAGCACTTCTAACTTTGCCTAAACACCAAATCTCTGACTTTTTTTTTTTTATTGCTCATGTGATTTTTAAAATGTTTTTGATTTTTAACTGACACAAAAGTATACAGAGTTATGGGTGTGATTTTTTTAAGTGTATTTATTTTTATTGAAAATAAGATCTACAGAGAGGAAGAGAGACAGATTCACTCCACTGATTGGCTCCCCAAGTGGCCACAATGGCCGGAACTGAGCCAATTGGAAGCCAAGAGCCAGGAGCCTCCTCCAGTATCCCATGCGGGTGGCAGAATCCCAAGGCTTTGGGGCTTTCTTTCCCAGACCACACGCTTTCCCAGGCCCTGAGCAGGGAGCTGGATGGAAGTGGGCCACTGGGATTAGAACCAGCCCCCATATGGGATCCCAGTGCATGCAAGGCAAGTACTTTGGCCACTAGGCTACAGGGCTGGGCCCTGGATGTGATACTTTGATACAATGTATGATGTCCAGGAACATTAAACATATCTGTGTTCTCAAATGTGTAATAATAATGTAATCATTCTTTCTTCTAGATTTTTTGGTATCTGAGGGTTGATTTGTTTTAAACTTGGAAGTCTGAAGACTTCAAGTATCAATCAAAAAAAAAAAAAAAAAAAGAGGGAGAAGGAATGCATTTGCCCCGACTCCCTACTCAGGTGCCTGGGAAAGCAGCAGAGGTCAGCCCACACGCTTACCCTGTACCCATGTGGGAGACCCAGCCAAAACTCCTGGCCTGGGACCAGTCCAGTTCTGGCTATCACAGCCATTTGGGGTCACAAACTAGCAAATGGAAGAGTCTCTCTGAAACACTGCCTTTCAAATAAAAATAATCTTTAAAAATAAAAAGGTTTTTTTTTTTTTCAACCAGGCAAACTAGCACAAAATCTTTCATTTCTTTACTTTCCATAGATTTGTTTTTAACTTTTTTTTATTCCCGAGGGAGGTGAAGGAAATCAGAATATGCCACCCCCAAAGATGCGATTTGGGTGTGAGTATTTTGTACTGAAATGACCTGAGATTAAACAAACTCAATAAGCAGTCTTGCCCAAATATCCCAAGCTAAAAGCGAAGACTCCTGAGAGGCAGGGTCTACCTGCACAGCCCTCCGCTGGGGACGTTCTGTGGCCATGAACCTGAGGCCATCCAACAGGGACACGGACCTGCGCAAATCTCGCGTACTTATCCCTGTATAAATCTCCGGGTTTTCACTCTGTCTTCTTACGTCTCCACAATGTGTTGGTTTTCGTTCAGAAGTGTATGTGAGCCCTCAGCCTCTCCACTTCTTTGGGATATTACTTCTTTTCCAGGAAGTTCCCTTGCCACGTAAGTACTAACATCAAATAATATCAGAATGCTTTTCTCCTCTCGCTCATCAGTTGGATACACAGGATGTCACTCGCTCAAACCACAAAAACAGGTAGACAGAAATTTTTTTTTTCTACTTTACAGAGGATAACGGAAGGAGTAAAGCAGAAAAAGGAAAAAAAAAAAATCCAGGAGCTTCGCATGGGGAACTGTGGAGCTTCTCTCCACTCACCTGCCAGCGTGTCTAGGCTGCTCCCCTTCCCATCCAGCTCCCTGTTTGTGACATGGGAAGAAAGTAGTGGCAGATGGCCCATAGCCGCATGGGAGACCCAGAAGAAGCTCCTGGCTTCAGATCAGCTCAGCTCCGGCCAATGCAGCCACTGGGGCAGTGAAGCAGCAGATGGAAGCCCTCCCTCTCCTCTCTGTAAATCCGCCTTCCCAATAAACATTAATAAATCTTACATTTATCTCTAAAAAGAATGGGGAAGTGAAGGTGGAAGTGGTCGGACATAGCTGATTAAGCCACCGCCTGCTACATCCCCTCTGAGCACCAGCTGCTCCACTTCTGATCCAGCTCCGTGCCTGGGAAAGCAATGGAGGATGGCCCAAGCACTCAGGGCCCTGCTACCCACGTGGGAGACCCAGCCTGAGTCCCAAGCCCCAGGCTGCATCCTGGCCTAGCCCCAGCAACTGCAGCCATTTGGGAGTGAATCAGCAGATGGAAGATCCCTGTCTCCCCCTTCTCTCTCTGTAGAAATTAACTAATAAAATAAACACACACAAAAAAAAAGGAATGCGGAAGTGGCCGTGATCGCTGGGCCATCAGAAGCTACCACAGCTTTGGTGACTTCAGGACGCCCTGAACCTCTTGGGCTACAACCACAGCCTCCACCCAAGGCTATTGCTACTTTTCGTCCTTTGGGAAGAAGTCCTGGAAATCACTCCCATTTTTGAAGGCAGTCAGTAACTTCTGAACTACCCACACTCCAAAAGGGGAAGTAGAAGAGCCAGTTTGAGGGGCTGGTGTGGTGGCATAGTGAGCTCACCCTCTACCGGCAGAACTGACATCCCCATTTGGGCAGCAGTTTGTGTCCTGGCTGCTTTCATTCTGATCCAGCTCTTTGCGTATGATCTGAGAAGCCAGCAGAGGCTGGCTCAGGGTCTTGGGCCCCTGTGCCCATGTGAGAAACACAGGAGGAGCTCCTGGCTCCTGGCTTCAGACCAGCTAATCTCTGGTTCCTGCAGATCTCTCTCTCTCTCTCTCTCTCTCTCTCTCTCTCTCTCTCTCTCTCTCTCCTCCTCCTCCTCCTCTTCCTCCCTCCCTCCCGCCACCTCCCCACCACCTGCTTTTCTTCCCTCTCTGTAACTCTGATTTTTGAATAAAAATAAATAGATCTTTTAAAAAAGGAAAAAGCTAATGCCTACTTTATAATGCAGAATATCCAAATCCTTCTCGGATTGGAACAATCTGCAGGTCAGCCCTCCGACCTTCCCCACTGTGCAGACCACTGAGATAGAACAAAGGCTCCCATTTACTGGGTGCCAACAACCTCACTTCCTGACTCCCCAGTCCGTAACAGTCTAATTCCAAGGCATTACGTCATTTCACAACTGAGGAAACTCAGTCTTAGATGCAGAAGAGTAACCCAGTGGAGTTATTCATGATGTCTCCAAAGGTGCTGATGTTTACTATAAAAGACACTTTCTAGGCCTGGTGCGGTAGCCTAGTGGCTGAAGTCCTCTCTTTGCACATACAGGGATCCCATACGGGTGCTGATTCATGTCCCGGCAGCTCCACATCCCATCCAGCTCCCTGCTTGTGGCCTGGGAAAAGAGTCTAGGATAGCCCAAAGCCTTGGGACCCTTTTCCTGCACGAGAGACCAGGAAAAAGCTCCTGGAGCTTGGCTTCGGATTGGCTCATCTCCGGCCTTTGCGGCCACTTGGGGAATGAATCAGCAGACAGAAGATCTTCCTCTCTGTCTCTCCTCCTCTCTGTAAATCTGACTTTCCAATAAGAATAAATAAATATTTTTTAAAAATACTTTCTGAAGACTCACCATCCCATTGTCCATTCAGTTAGATTTGAAATAAAGCTCTGCTATGGCGAGCCTTACAAAGGCCACGAGCAGAAGCCGGCTTTTACGTAACTATGTCAGAACCAAATGAGTTCCTCAGACTCTCCACCGCCCTCCTCCCACCACCGGGACACCCCTGTTCTCAGGGACAAGGGCACCTCAATGCCTGGCCCTGTTACTTTCCCCCCCAGATAATGCTCACGGGCTCTATGGGTAGCCATCTAAAGTGCAAAGAGAGTTGAAGGACAAGTCCTCCTTGCATGTCAGTTTTCATAAGAAAGGAGACTCCCAGGCAGGCTAAAAAAGGAGGCGGCAGCCAGCACCCCACGCTGCCACGGTGCCATACCCTCACGTAGTTTGGATCCCACTGCAGAGACTCCTTGGCAGTGAGGTAGGCTTCATTCCATTTCCCAAGGTTGTAAAATGCATTCGATTTGTTGCACAGTAGCACAGCCACCTCCCTCGGAGCAACCCTGTGAAAAAGAATAAACCGGTGGTGTTTAAAGCAATCATTCTATAAGAAGATACTTGAGCCACGACCCCGGTTCTGGCCATAGCCATCACACACAGGCTTTTGGAAGGGAACGGCTCACTTGCCTGGTCGGTGGCTTGGTCCCTCCTGGCCCCGAGGAGACCAAGGTCTACAGACCATCATCTATCCTTCTGCACTCTCAGATTCTTGCTACCACCTTCCAAGGATAACTGTTCTTAACACCTTGACCCCACCTCCCACTGATCTCCACAAATCTTAATTTTGTTTTAGGCCACTGGATAAAGTATTATTTAAAAAAAAAAAAAAAAGAAAAAAAAAAAGACTGGTCCAAAGGATGGTGAAGACAGGGTTTCCACCAAGCCTTTGCAGCATCCAGATGTGGAATGAACCATTCCACAAGCTGTTGCCACGTGGCTGCACAGTTTATCACTGGACGTGCCTTTCAGAACACATGATCCTACCACCTTCGGGACCAGTCCTCAGTACAATGGCTGTGGATAACAGGCCTGTGTGAGGCCTGCCAGAAGTCTGCAGGCATCTTACCCCTGGGTACCACTGTTCAAATGTGGACCCATTTGGGAATTAAGGACGACTCTGAGTATGCAAGTCCTTGGCACGGTGAGGAAGGGTTCAGTCCAGGATGACCGAGGGAGAGCCTCTTAACATGACAAGCCAGGGGCACCTGCTGCCAGGATCCAGGGGCAGTGAGGTTGGTGCTGAAGCCAGCTTGAAAGAAGGAAGAGGCAAAAAGCACCACAATATGCCAAGAGAAGCCCAGATGCCACTGTGAGGTATATAAGACACACAGGAAGAAGCAAAAGGCTTATGACTCTTCTTTAACACTTAATTCTGAATTTCCATTATTTATCTTAGAGGGAGAGAGATGGGGAGAAGCAGACAGAGCTCCCCAAATGTCTGCAATGGCTGGGGTTGGGCCAGGCTAAGGCTGGAAGATGGAAACTCAGACACTGCCATGTGGGTGAGCCACCACCACTGCTTCCCAAGGTTTACATGAACAAGGAGCTGGAATCTGAAAAGAAAGCCAGCACTTCATCTCAGGACTTAGATATGGGATAGAGGCATCCAACCAGAGTGTTAACTGTTAGACCAAAAGCCTGTTCTTATGTAGTATTTCAATTGTGCAAACAAAACAAATTACTATATAAATAAGTACACAAATAAGATGGAGGTGAAGTCAGCTCTGTTACTATCCCCATCCTCACCATTCTCTGTGTCCAGCTTCTATCATGGCCTGTTATCCCCTCTAGCTGAAGAGACGAACACATAAGATGCTGTGAGCTAGGCAACAGGTGATCAGTAAGGTGGTGGTGGTACCCATGACTTCAAGTGTAGCAGATGCTATTGGAATACCCCGACACCCCAGCCAGGACAGACATTCTATGGACTGGAGGATTTCCCCCAAAAAACTCAAATACTGAAGCTCGATCTCCCAATTACAACAGGGCCTTTTGGGGGTGATGTCACTGGATGGGGGGTAGGAGTATGGTGTTATGTTTTGAGCAAGATTTGGCACCCTAAACTCACATGGGTACTTCAACCCCAAAGAGCTGAGATAACAATTAAAGGTAAAGACTTGATAACTTGGTGTTCCACAGGTGGGCCAGGTGATAGGTCTTCAGGTCATTCGGAGAGAGCCTTTGGAATGAAGTTTTTGAAGAGGGTTGGTATCAGCCAAGCATGAGCCATGAGCTCTGTGTTTCTCTGCTTCCTACACGTCACCTTGTGGTTCTCTGCTGCCATCACCAGACGCCTCAACCAATGAGTTGTGGCCGGAACAGGCCTGTTTCCTCCAAAGTTTCTCCTCTCAGATATTTTAATTAAAGTAACCAAAAGCTGACTAATACAAGTGAGGCTCTCGTGATAGGACGGGTAGCTCTTACAAAAAGAGACATTAGAAAACTTTCTCTCTCTCTCCTTCCCTCTCTCTCTTGTTCTCTTCCTTTCCCATGCCAACAATGAGAAAGCCATTTGCAAACCAGGAAGAGAGCCCTCACAGGGAAATCAAATGATTTGGCATCTTGATCTTGAAATTCTCAGCTTCCAGGATAGTGAAAAATAAATTCTTGTTTTTTAAACCACCTCACCGAGCACATTAACATGGCCCACTCCCTGGGGGATCGCCCAGAGGCCTGAACCCATGAATGACAAGATAAGCATCAAAATGCTAGCTCCACCTCCAAGAGGACCAGCTCTGTGGTAGAGTTCCAGCCCCAGCGTCCCCTGTGGGATCAGGCAGAATCTGAGTGTAGATGCCAGCCCTGCTTCGAGCCTTCCCTATTTCGTCCTGCTTTCCTCTGCATCCACCAGATTCCTTGCTCATTAATCCCATGCCCGAGTCCCGCTTGCCAGCAGTGGCATTCAGGCAAGCACAGGTGGTGGGTGAGGGGAAAGAGCGTCACCAAGTCCACGGAAGGCAACACACGCAGGTCTGAACGGAAATCCCACGGTGCAGGAGCTGAGATCTGAGCACGCAGAGTGCAAGACCACACTGCCTCTGTAAGGAGGTCAATGTGTCGCCGTGAACAAAGAACTCCACCCCGGCTCTGACCCAGTTCTTATCTGCCCTAAGACAAGGCAAAATGACAGAAACTTTAGACGCAACCCGATTACAATCAACTCAAGTTCACCTGGAGTGTAGACATCAACCTGACAGCAGGTAGGAGGTGCAAGCAATGTTTCGGTCATTTCATTCAGTACCACTTCTCAGCGCACGCGTGGGCTGTGAGACTATCACAGATGCCAACCTCTGTTCCTGCTACAACAGTGCTTCCCAAGGGATGATGTGGGGACCTCTGGGGGCCCTCCAGACCACTTCAGGGGGCTCACTAGGTCAACATTTTCACAGCTTTGGCAGGCTGAACAACAATCACCAAACAAGCCCTTTTGGACCAGAGCATTCCGCAATGTGGTTAAAGATTTGGAGGAGGGGGCCCAGCGCGGTGGCGCAAGTGGTTAAGGTCCTCGCCTTGCACGCCCCGGGATCCCATATGGGCGCCAGTTCTATCCCGGCAGCCCCACTTCCCTTCCAGCTCCCTGCCTGTCGCCCGGGAAAGCAGCAGAGGACGGCCCAAAGCCTTGGGACCCTGCACCCGCGTGGGAGACCCGGAAGAGGCTCCTGGCTTCGGATCGGCATAGCATCGGCCCGTTGCGCTCACTTGGGGAGTGAATCATCGGACGGAAGATCTTCCTCTCTGTCTCTCCTCTCTGTATATCCACCTTTCCAATAAAAAAATAATAAAAATAAATCTTAAAAAAAAAAAAAAAAGATTTGGAGGAGGGAGATTCTGATACCATCACAGGAGTCCGTAGCAGAAAGAGACACCGCTACAGTCGGAGAGAGGGTGAGGATGCAGCAGCAACTAGGAAGATGTGCTCTGCCGATGGAGGACAGCGCCAAAAGCTCAGGTACAGGCAAAGATGAACAAGCCAAAGAAACACATACTGTCCCCGGAGCCTCCAGGAGCAGCCCCACCAACACCTCAAGGCTACCCCCCAGGAAACTTGCCATCGAGTGTTGAACTCCACAGCCATAGCAAAATTAATCTGTACTGTCTTAAGCCACTGAAGTTGAGTAATTTGCTACAGCAGCAACAGAAAAGAAACACTAAAATGTGATGAACCTTTGTCCCTACTTCTCCTTGCACAAGTATATCAAGAAGTCCTGGGGCCTGGCGCAGTAGCCTAGCAGCTAACGTCCTTGCCTTGCATGCACCAAAATCCTACATGGGTGCCAGTTCTAATCCCGGCAGCTCCACTTTCCTTCCAGCTCCCTGCTTGTGGCCTGGGAAAGTAGTCGAGGAAGACCAAAGCCTTGGGACCCTGTACCCACGTGGGAGACCTCGTGGGAAGAGGCTCCTGACTGCTGGCTTCAGATCAGTGCGGCTCCGGTCATTGCGGCCATTTGGGGAGTGAATCACCGGAGGGAAGATTTTCCTCTGTCTCCCTTCCTCTCTGTATATATGACTTTCCAATCAAAATAAATGTTTTTTTTAAAAAGTGGATGTGTTGGGCCCGGCGCGGTGGCGCAAGTGGTTAAAGGTCCTCGCCTTGCACGTCCGGGATCCCATATGGGCGCCGGTTCTAATACCCGGCAGCCCCGCTTCCCTTCTCCCTGCCTGTGGCCCAGGAAAGCAGTCGAGGACAGCCCAAAGCTTTGGGACCCTGCACCCGCGTGGGAGACCCGGAAGAGGCTCCTGGCTTCGGATCGGCATAGTATCGGCCCATTGCACTCACTTGGGGAGTGAATCATCGGA
Source organism: Ochotona curzoniae (assembly GCF_017591425.1). NCBI lineage: Eukaryota > Metazoa > Chordata > Mammalia > Lagomorpha > Ochotonidae > Ochotona > Ochotona curzoniae. The sequence continues at coordinate 16,177,243 of NW_024465035.1, read as the reverse complement.
CGGAAGATCTTCCTCTCTGTCTCTCCTCTCTGTATATCCGCCTTTCCAATCAAAAAATAATAAAAATAAATCTTAAAAAAAAAAGTGGATGTGTTGCAAAAGCTATACAACATACTTTTGCAACAGCAATACATGCTAAATGCAGCAGCAGACGTAAGAAACAAAGTTGTTATATTGAGACTTTAAGAGGATTTGCAAAAATATGCCATTCTTCTTCACTAAACTTTTGTGGAGACACGGTTTTCATAAAAATAGAACACAGTAGGTCTATTACTAATATTTGTAATAAGTCAATAATTATATATTTTAGTATTTTGATTTCTAACTTGAACCGCATTGCTAGTTATAAACTGACTCACATCCATAAAAGTTTCTCGGGATCCTTGGGAAGTTTTAAACACAGGACGACACGGGTTTCGTGGGTTTAGCAACAGGTCTCCTCAAAGCCGAAGAGACAGCCGAGGGACAGGGAGCTTTAGTGCTGGTGGCATGCTCCCAAGGCCAGGGGTCACTGGCTTGCACAGTAAAGGTGACTGTGGGGCAGATGTTCACCATGGCAGTCGAGATTCGCACGTCCCACATGCGAGTACTTGGGTTCAACTCCCACCCCGCTCCTGACTCCAGCTCAGTGCTCTCTGGGAAGCAGTGTTTTGCGCCGAAGTGATTGTACCTGGAAGGAGCTCTCAGCTCTAGCTTTGGTGCCCCCTCCACTGCAGACATCTCTGATGGCCAGCTGACGGCACAGCTTTCCAGCAGCCCAAGAGAACCTGGTCACCAAATTCTTTTAGCAGCTCAGCATAAGCTGCCGACCCCACCCAGTAAGGAGATGGGGAACAAACTGGCTGCTAACCTGGCTCAAGGCCTATGCAGGGCCTCTTCCAATTCACATCTGTATGGCCGTGAACCTGGAGATGGAGTCTGCTGATCTTGGTGTCTCCTTCTGAAATGCACACCCCTACAACGCTTCTCACCACCAGGGAATTAGATAGGTATCTGGAAAGATCATTTTCTGACCTCAGAAGTAGCTAGAATAATTAACACTTAACCCAGTGCTAATAATATGCTGGGAACCGCTTCCATGCACAAGCCAACCTCAACTTGGCAAGAAGTGAGTGCAAGTCCTGTAGCTGGCACTATTCTTACGCTCACATTTACCAACCCCCACAGCCTGTAAGGAAACAGTTGCTTGAGCATCTGCTGATGGCATTTCCCAGTTCTGATCCCAAATCTGACCAACCCCAAGCTTCCGCTCTTCATCTTGTGCTATATCACCTGGTGGGACAAGCCACACTCGGGTGCTGCTCCTTCCAGACGCTCAGACGGGGACTGCTGCGGGCCCCACTCTCTCACCTCCCTGCTTAAGCCATTGCAAAATGAGCCTTGGAGCAGTGTCCCTGGGACTGCATCTCTCCAGGGGACTTGCCTCTTGTAGATAACAGCCCTATTTTCTTCATTTCGGTATGGCCTAGCACATTTGGGATACTTACATACCTGTTATGTAACGATTTGAATGCCAAACTCACGCTACTGGTTTACCCTAGTTTGACGTGGATGGTTAGAAAGGGGTGCCTAGCACCCTGAACATGAACAGGTCAGGGGGGGTGTGGTGTTCAGCCTCAGAGCACCCTGGAGAGCCTCAAGAAGCAGCTGCCTGGGGTGGGGGCCGTGGCACAGGCGAGGCAGCCACTTCGGACACCTGCAGCCTACACTGCAGCAGCAGTGCAGGCTTGGCTTCCTGCTGATGCACCTGAGAGGCAGCAGGTGGCGGCACAAGTACTTGGCTCGGACAGCCATGTCCGAGACCGCAGTGGAGTTCTTGGCTCCTGACTTCAGCCTGGCCCAGTCTGCACTCTAAAAGGCATTTGGAAAGCAAACCAGCAGAAAGAAGATTCATATTCATTCTCTCTCTCTCACTCTCTCTCCCTTCCTTAAAAATAAATACATCTTGGGCCCGGCGCGGTGGCGCAAGTGGTTAAAGGTCCTCGCCTTGCACGCCCTGGGATCCCATATGGGCGCCGGTTCTAATCCCGGCAGCCCCGCTTCCCTTCCAGCTCCCTGCCTGTGGCCTGGGAAAGCAGTCGAGGACCGCCCAAAGCTTTGGGACCCTGCACCCGCGTGGGAGACCCGGAAGAGGCTCCTGGCTTCGGATCGGCATAGTATCGGCTCGTTGCGCTCACTTGGGGAGTGAATCATCGGATGGAAGATCTTCCTCTCTGTCTCTCCTCTCTGTATATCCGCCTTTCCAATGAAAAAATAATAAAAAAAAATAAAAATAAATCTTTAAAAAAAAAAAATAAATAAATACATCTTTAAAAATAAAAAAGTGGAAGGAACCAGTATTGTGGTGCAGTAGGTTAAGACACTGCCAGCATACGTGTGAGTCACATCAGGGGTAGACCAGGAGGGGCCAGTTCATAACATCCACTGGCAGATCCGAGAACTAGGACAGGGTGCAGGAGGGGATGAGTCAGGCTACATCACCAGCCAGTTCACACTCAAGTCAGGACTGGAGACTGCTTGGGAAATGCTAGGCTGCATCACCAACCAGCACAAGCTGGAACTGGGGGCTGACTGGATCGAACTAGGCTGAAGTACCAACTTGTGGATGCCGAGAAAGATGAGCCATGTCAGTCTGGAAGTGGTGGGTATCAGGTCCAGGAGCCCTAGGGGTGAGGGGTCCAGCATACCCTGTGTCTCCTGGCCCAGGTCCCTGGGCCCGCCTATGCGATGGGTGCTGAATCTGTGAGCCACAGGGGAAAGGGGCCTGGAGGGGTTGGGTCTCCTGCTCCAGGTCACCAAGCCTGCGTGCATGGTGGGGAGCCAGGTCCCTGAGCCCCAGGGGCGTGGGGGGGGGGTGTCACACAGCGCAGGGCCTTGGGCCATCCTGGATGATGGATGCTGAACCTGTGAGTCTCAAGGGTGAAGGATCTGGCTTGGCCCTTTGTGTCCTGGTCCAGGTCCTAAGGGCCTACCTACATAGTGAGTTTCAGGTCCATGAGCCCAGAGGGTGGAGGGTCCAGTGGGACCAGGGTCTCCTGGCCCAGTTCTTTGTGCCCACCAATGCAGTGGGTGTTGAATCTGAGAGACCCAGCAGTGGGATGCCCATAGAGACTTGGGTCTCCTGGTCCTGGTCAATGAGCCTGCCTGCATGGCTGGGGCCAGGTCCATGAGCCCCAAGGGTGGGGCTCCAGCAGGTCCCGGGTCACACAGCCTGGGTCCTTGGACCCACCTGCACTGTAGATACTGGGCCCGTGAGCCTCAAGGGTGGTGGGTCTGGCTTGACCCTGGGTCTCTGGGCCCAGGTCCTTGGGCCCACCTATGTAGTGGGTGTCAGGTCCATGAGCCCCAGGAGTGGAGCGTCCAGTGGGGCCAGGGTCTCTTGGCCCAGGTCCTTGGGCCCGTCTGTGTACTGGATCAGTGAACCCTGGGGTCGAGGGGGCCAGAAGGGCCTAGATTTCCTGGTCCAGGTCACCGAGCCCACCTGTGTGGCCAGGGGTCCAGTGGGTTCCAGGTGGCATGTCCCTGGACCTTGGACCTGCTTACAAGGTGGTCATTGGATCTGTGAGCCCCAGGGGTGAGGGGTCTGGCATGGCCCAGGTCACCTGGCTCAGGTCCATGAGACCACCTAAGAGAACTGGTCCTCCCCAGTGTAGAGGATGGCATGCTGGATGGCAGACCATAGTGCACATGGAGGACATGGTAGTTCCTGCTGGGCATGCATCCTGCTGGGCAGAACTTTCAGAACATGTGCCGTTGTGACCCTGGGTTGATACTGGGTGTACTGGGATACTAGGGAGGCTGGGTAAGGCCTTTCCCTTTATCTCTGCCCCTCCCTCCAGAAACAGGAAGAAAAACAGAAAACTTAGAATTATCACTCCACCCACTTTTCCTTAACCCGTGATCCTTCTCACCCTGATCGACTATGTAAACATCATCTTAAAAAAAAAAAAAAAAGACACTACTTGCTATGCCAGTGTCCCCTATGAGTGCTAACTCAAATACGTGCTGCTCCACTTTTAATCTAGCTCCCTGCAAAGTGGCCTGGGAAATCAGTGGTTGATGGTTCAAATTCCTTGGGCCCTGCAACCCATATAGGAGACCTGGACGGAATAGCAGCTCCCGGCTTCAGCCTATCCCAGCCTGGCCACTTCAGCCATTTAGGGAATGAACCAGGAAGTGGTGGAATGAACCAGGGAGATCCTTCTCCCTTCTCTGTATCACTCAGTAACTCCACCTTTCAAATACATACATACATCTATTGCTTTTAAAAGCAGTTTTAGAGGAGATGAGAAATATGGGGGTCCAAAGAGTGGTCCCTTAGAATTTTCTCCTCCCATGGCAGCAGCAGGAAAGGCAAAGGGGACGATTCAGATGCTCACATGTACCATGGACCTAAGGGGTCATAAAATCTACTGGAGGTCCCGAATGCCAACACAATTATGGGAGAGATAATTCTTAATACTAAGATATTCCATCTTGAAAGGGGCTGAGAGGAGAAAATGAAGCAGGTGGAAGTGGTGGTTATTTTAAACACAGAAAAGCTGATTAGGAATGGAGGGTTTTGACCTGCACTGCATTTCTTAGTCATGGCTCTATCGGAGTGAAGCGCATGACTCCTAAACAACTCGGAATAGAAAACTCAGCCTACACTTTTCATCCATGATCTCTAAATTGTATGACTCATGTTGATACAGGGATGACTGAGGAAAACATGAAAAAAAAATGAAGAATTGATTTACTACAGAATAAAAGATATCTATCTTTCTCTCTCAAATACCATCAGCCAGTTTTTGTCAATCAATACTTTTGAAGCTGGCTGTTATCAGACAACTAGAACAAGGCAGCCACCGCGGGACAAGTAAGGGTTCGATACCCCTCCTCTACAAATGCCTTCTGCTTTGCAGAAAAAACCAGCACCCTAACTAAAGCGCCCGATGATCCAAAGCTGCCAGTTCCTAAAGGGACACCATCCATGCAGCTGCTAAACACATGAAGAGGGATACACAGGCTCACCCTTAAGAGTGAGTAAAGAAATGCAATATTAAACAAGGCACTGGAAAATCACCAAAATGACACCAAATGTCATAGGCGCTGCTGACAGAGCCACATATTCCACATCACCAGCGGTCTCATGGATATTCATCACAGTTAAACGTTGGAAGTAACTGGATGTTCTGTAACACATAATGAATTTAAATCAGTTATAAAATGCCCACAGAGCACAACACCACACAGTCATTTTAAAAATCATACTGTAGGGCTGCCGTTGAAGCTTAGTAGGCTCAACCTCTGCCCACAGGCACTAGCATCCATATGAGTGCCAGTTCGCATCCAGGCTGTTCCATTTCCTATTCAGCACCCTGCTTATGGCCTGAGAAAGCAGCAGAGAAGGGCTCAAGTGCTTGGTCCCCTGCACCCACATGGGAGACCTGGAGGAAGCTTCTGGCTCCTGGCTTTGGATCAGCTCAGCTCCGGCCACTGGGACATTTAGAGAGGGAAGCAGCAGATGGAGGACCTGTCTCTGTGTCTCTCCTCTCATTTCTAACACTGCCTTTCAAGTAAAAAATAAATATTAAAAAAAAAAAACATAATGTAAAAGTACAATTAATGATAGGGTAAAAGTAAATGCAAAACGACAGGTTACAAAAAAGACACATATCCCCAACCAAATGTTAAATACACATAATATATTGAAATTATGCCAAAATATTATCAGCCCCACCACTGGGATTAGACAGGGCTTTGATTTCCTCCCTCCTTATGTGTTTCCGACTTTTCAATTGCTCACAATGTATCACATTAATAATTAGACCATAAATGTTATGAAAATGAGACTCTTTAAGGAGGTAATTGAAAAACTCAGAAACTAAATGTTTCCACTGTGTTAACAAATACAATAAGAGCTGTTCACTTCAAAATTTTTCCTACTCCCCTGGAAACCAACAGTAAGTTCTGAATGATGTGTAGGCAAACACCAAACGTATTCACCCACCGCTGTCTCTGCTCTTGGAACGATTATGGCAAAGGGGAAAGACAAAATGCCAACCACACAGAAGGCTTGCTTTCTTCCTGCGAGGATTCATCGAGAGGTGCGTTCTTTTATTAAGGAGAATAAGCTTTATAGTTTCATGCCAGAGAGTCACACTGCTGGATCTTCCTTTTTCTTTAACAGCTGCTGGTCTATCTGATGAAATGATTAAACCAAATAATGATGCTGTGCCATAATGCAATATTCTTGGCTGCCAACAAGTACTGAGCACTCACTGTGTGCTGCTTATACCATTGTCTTTCATTCCTACAAAAATTCCCAAAGACTGTGTTTGCATTGGACGCACAGGGGGAACTGAGGCTACTCATCAGTCACAAGAAAAAGTGTTACTGAATTGCAACCTTTATAAACTAAACCGTACCCAGAAGAATCAGGACACAGGCTGCCAAGAGTGAGTCCAACCTAAACAACAGTGTCTGAGTTCTTGGTGGGCTCCAGGCTCTCCCTCAGCTGGGCTTTCAGTCACATCCATGGTACAAGGGCTACAAAACACATCCAGACAGCTTCTCAGTTCAGGGGTACCTGTCACTGAGTCACTAGGAGACTCCTGTGAGATGGCCCAGTTCGTTGCTGGAAGATGCCACAGGCTGTCTTGGCCACATGGAGGAAAGAAGTGCAAGGGAAATGCAAGTGCTCCAAGTGGATTTCAAATCACAGAAGGCCAAGTTTGTCATGGTGATCACTGCTTGTTACATATACACATCTGAAATTCTATACCTGACTTACAGAGAATGGAGCGAAGGCTGCCAACAGGAGTGGCCAATTTCTAGTTGAATCCAGGAAAGAAAGTGTTAGGCTGACTCCTTTCTCCTGCCCTGGGAGGGGCCACGGACAGTTCCCAGGGCAGGAATCCAAAGTCAGAAAGCATGCTGGGGACTCTAACACGAGTTTCTGTTGTTTGCTTTGAGTGAGAAGTAGTACAAACGCGTAAGAAAACAGAGATTTCTTAAAATTCCAAAGATTTTAGAAAAGCAGTGAGGAGTACAACCCTAACCTTCCCTACCCAGGGTTTACAGACGGAACAGGAAGGACCAGGCGTGTGTCATCTCCGCCTCTGCTGACCTCTATCCTGCCCAACCCTAGAGACGCTCCGTCCAGTTGATCAGCTTTGGTCATCAACTTCAAACTGTCCATTCTAATATCCAATCCCATTTATACCCAACTCTGTGGGCATCAAAATTAAGATGGTGAGCTTAAATGCCAGTGGTTAAAGTCCAGCTCTGACTCATCCTTGAAAAATGCACATCCAAAAATGTAATTTCCAGCAAAAAGCATAGATCATAAATGACCACCTACGCCTAAGAGCCATAAGCAACTACCTAACACGGGTTCTCACCAATGTTTCTGAATTTGTGCCTCTTGGAAAAAATTGACATACTCACTCAACAAACACGTCTCTCATAAAGATCTACAACTTCAAAACATTAATCTAATAATGAAATAACATCTCCCTGTGCTGGTAATGCGCTGGGGGGCATGAAGGAGGTGACTGTAAAAGGACAGCCATATCCCCATCTCCTGGAAATGTATTTTATATTGGGGTGACGAACATTAAATGATGAAACAAATGTTAAAATCAAGAGATGCCTCTTCTAAAGAAAAAGTAGAGGGTAAAAGAGAGCATGCAACAGGAAAAAATAGATTATAAGGATCAAGGCAGGTCTCTCTTGGAACAGACATGTCAAGATCTAAAAAATGAATAGTTAGCTCAAGGCGGAGGAGAGGCAGATGTCCAGCACAGGGAAACGGTTCAGGAACCTCTTGGAATCCATGGAGGGTTGGCTCCAGGACTCCTCTCACAAGCCAAAAATCTGCAGAGTCAAGTGCCTTCTATAAAACACAACAGCACACATATATAACCCATGCATATCCTCCTTAATGCCTTAAATCATCTAGATTACTTATAATATCAAATACAATGTAAGTACTATGTGTATGATTAACGTATCGTGTAGAGAATGATGACGAAAAATCTGTACAGAGGCAATTCTTTTTCTGAATTTTTTCAAAGTTTTATTTATTTTCATCTACTTGAGAGGTAGGGTATCAGAGGGATGGGAGCTAGAGAAGATCTTCCACCTGCTAAGTTCCTCCACAAATGCCTCCATCAGGCAAGCAGCATGAAGCTAAATCTCCTGCAGGGATGGCAGGAACTGAACTGAGCCATCACCTTCTGCTGCATCCCAGAGTGCACATGAGCAGGAAGTTGAACTGTGCAGTGAGGGCACCAGGACCCGGTCCCAGACACTCCAATACGGGTCGTGGGCATCACGAGGAATTTGCATAACCAGCAACACCTATCTCACTTTCTGAGTATTTCTCATCTTCTGATGTTGGATCCCTAGGTGTGGAACTCACGAAGGCAGACAGCCAACTGCAAGTGTGAAGGCTCCGACTGTCTCAGTTCAACAACTAGCAGGTACGCAGGCTGCAGAAATGAACCTGCGGGAGCACATACAACTGCAGCTGATGAGGTTGGATGCTGAAAGCCCTGCGAGGGGCTAGGAATCCATTCAGTGCAGTACGAACAGCAGCGCTGCCTGCTACCACAGCTTGTGACGAGGCAAGTGGACCACTGTGCAATACAACAGCCAGCAGCTGCGTGGGAGTGTCAGACATTTAAAATACAGCTAATGGACCTAACGACTGATTTTATGTTTTCAATTTTAAAAACTATGTATCTGAAAGAGAATCTTCAATCGAAGATTCTAAATGGTTGCAACAGCTTGGTAGCACCAGGCCAAAGGCAGGAGCCCAGAACTTCATCTTGGCCTCCCATGTGAATGTCAGCCATCGCCTGCTGCTGTTTCTCCAGGTGCATTTAGCAGGGAGCTGGATCTGAAGTGGAGCAGCTGGGATACCAACCCACACCCCATGTTGCCAGCTGCAGCGTAACCCATGGCAATGCAATACTGACTTTAACTTCAACATACAGTCACTTTGGCTAGTGGGACCACAGTAAGGTTTGTTTTTAATATTTATTTATTTTCAATGGAAATTCAGATATACAGAGAGGAGGAGAGACAGAGAGGAAGATCTTCTGTCTGCTGATTCACTTCCCAAATGGCTGCATGGCCCGAGCTGCACTGATCTGTAGCCAGGAGCCTCTTTTGGGTCTCCCACATAGGTGCAGGGTCCCAAGGCTTTGGGCCGTCCTCTACTGTTTTTCCAGGCTACCAGCAGGGAGTTCGAAGGGAAGTGGCGCTGCCAGGATTAGAACCAGCACCCATATGGGATTTTGGTGCATGCATGCAAGGCAAGGACTTTAGCCATTAGGCTACCGCACCAGGCCTAAGTAAAGGGTTTCAAGCTGGGAATTAATAAATATAAGGGAAATTCCTGGATAACTCTAGCTGTAGGCAAAATGGACAGTAAAAGGCCAGTGTAAAATAAATTCAGAAATAACAGCCAATGAGAATTGCTAATGGACTCTTAAAAAACTTTGCTTACACGTGGTGGAGGGGGACGGGGGAAATCAATTCCAAGGCTTTTAGCTCAACTTCACTCTGTGTGACAGATGCAGGGGCCTGGCTTATTGACTTTTCTTTGACACATGTAGACCCTAGCTCCCTAAAAATAATCAATCTGATGCACTGGATCGAGTGGGGTGCAGTACATGCTCTACGGAGCACACAAATGTGGTGTGCTTTCTACACAGAAAGCGAGGGGATGGAGCACATAGGACTGTCAAGGATGCAACAGGCAGAAACACATTCTAAAGGATGATAACATTCTGTGAGCCAAACATGGCCTCGTGAGCCCGTTTCAGTTTCAGCAATGGCAGCGGTTACGAGATGAAGAGCGCTGCTGACACACAGCCATTGTCCTCTGCAGAAAAGGAGAGGTCATCCCAGCACCAGCAGCAGCGAAGACCCCGCTCTACCCTGGCCAAAGGAAAGTCAGGACGTGAACATCTTTCTGCCTGTTTAAGAAGAACAAGAGCTTTGTGGGAGAACTAGCAAGAGAAGAGAAGCACAGATGGGTTGAAAATGTTCTTCAAAGGGCAGGCGTTTGGTGACGCAGTTAAGCACCTGTCGAGGATGCCCACACCCCATCCTGGAGTGCCTGTGTTTGAGTCCCAGCTCTGCTTCCATTTCCAGCTTCCTGCTGATGCGCACCATGAAGACAGCTGCCGATGGCTTCAGTGACTGGGTCCAATGCTACTTGCGTGAGAGTCCGGGACTGGGGTCCAGGCTCTGGGTCTCTATCTGGCCTAGCCCTGCATATCATGGGCATTCAGAGAGTGAATGAGAAGGCAGATGGTCTGTGTCTGTCCCCCCCACTCCCATTTCACTGTGTCTTTCAAATAAACCCAAATTAAAATTACACATGTAGGGTAAAGCTCACTAGAATGAGGCCAAGATTCACGGGGAAGCCACTCACGTGACAGAACCCTCAGGCCTGGCCTATCTCCGAACTTCCATTTATGTGTCTGCATCACTTGGGTGAGTTGGGCTGTAAGTAGCAATGCTATCACTTGTATAATACACAGTAGCTAGACCCAGAATGAGTAATTTTTTTCTCCACAAAATCAGATATCAGGGGGTGTGACTTCTCCAGTTCCTCAGTCACCCTGGCCCTATTTCAAAAGCTTAACCCTCACCTGTTATTCTCCTGCCCAGTGAAAAAGGTGGCCTCTGCTCCCACCATGAGAAAGACAGATGTGTGACAGATGTTTTCCGCATGTGGATAGGTCCAGTCTGCACCCCAAGGGCTGACTCTCTCTCACCTCCCCGCACCATCTTCTTCCCACCCGGGAGCCTCACGCTGTGTCTCTACGCTGTACTGCATCTAGTACGTCCAAATGAGCCATAACTGCTCTCCGGAAGTTAAGTCCTCTTGGAATTACATGCACATCATATTTGGCAAAGAGCTTGAAAGCACCACAGGTTGTGCTAAGAGAATATGGTCCTGAGCACTTCCAAGCACCCCCTATTCAGTGCCCACAGAATTCCAACTGGAAACCCGTTCAGCACTCTGGAGCTCTCCCTTAAGCTTTAGCTTTGCACTGTTTCCTTAAAACACAAAGACCTGAGAACACGAAGTGCGACCCATCCCATCCTGGCCTTCTGGCTAAGATCAAGTCAGTATGACCCAGTGAAATTGCTCTTGATTTTCAAAGGTAAGCATGAAGATAATTGCTTGCCATGATTTCAGGGACAGAAAAATGCCAAGTGTTTGCCTGGCTCGTTTCCAATGTCACTGTATGTTCCAAATTTTCAATACAGTCACCCTGTAAAGTCTTTGTCTCTCCCACTGTTAATATTAGGACCTGACTCACCTCAAACTGACTCACGCTTGTCCCTTAACTAAACAGCATTATTACAAAACAGGTTTTCCAGTAAATTCTAGACTTCAAACGGATGAGCTCACGAGGTGAGAGAAGCAGAAGCCAGACTCCTGGGGAGGTTAATCACATTGACATGGCTTTATGATTTGATGTTTACAGCCTTAAATTAACACAGGACTAAAATAACTTGTATCTGTCCAACCTGAGGAAATAGACACAGATTTTTCAAAGAGAGACAAAGTATCAAGAAAAGTTTTAATCGAGAAATAACGTGCAGATATGTGATTCTTATAGGAACTTTTCAAAAATCCTTGTAAGATATCTGCTAACATTTTCAAGACTTGCTGGGTGATAAAATAGAACCTTTGGGAGAGTAATATTCCTGGGGTGGGCGTTTGGAATAGCGGTTAAGCCTCCACTTGGAACCCCAGAGCTCTGCCTCCCATCTTATTCCAGCTACTTGCTAAGGAGCACCGTGGGGCACAGCAGGTGAACGCTGAAGCGTCAGGCGCGTCCCTGCCATCTAACTCGTGTAAGAGACCTGGGTTGAGTTCTTGGCTCTTGGCTTTGACCTGGGAAGAGAACCAGCAGAAGAAAGATTCAACTCTCTTCTCTCCTCTCTGTCTTACAAGTAAATTAAATAAATGCTATTTTTAAGTCTTGATCTTTTTTTTTTAAAGATTTATTTTTATTATGTTTTTATTGGAAAGGCGGATATACAGAGAGGAGAGACAGAGAGGAAGATCTCCCGTCCGATGATTCACTCCCCAAGTGAGCACAAAAGCCGATACTATGCCGATCCGAAGCCAGGAGCCTCTTCTGGGTCTCCCACGCGGGTACAGGGTCCCAAGGCTGTGGGCCGTCCTTTGCTGCTTTCCCGGGCCACAGGCAGGGAGCTGGAAGGGAAGTGGGGCCACCGGGATAGAACTGGTGCCCATATGGGATCCCGGGTGTGCAAGGCAAGGACCTTAACCATTGTGCCACCGCGCCGGGCCCTTTAAATCTTGATCTTAAAAATATTCAGTGGGTCCAGTGCGGTAGCCTATTTACTAAAGTCCTCACCTTGCATACGCCAGAATCCCATATGGGCACCAGTGCATGTCCCAGCAGCCCTGTTTCCCATCCAACTCCCTGTTTGTGGCCTGGGAAAGCAGTCAAGGAAGCACAAAGCCTTGGGACCCTGCACTCCCATGGGAAACCCAGAAGAGGCTCCTGGCTCCTGGCTTCAGATCGGTTCAGCTCCTGCTGATGCAGCCACTTGGGGAGTGAAACAGAGGAGGGAAGATCTTTCTCTCTGCCTCTCCTCTCTGTATATCCAACTTTCCAATATAAATACATAAATAAACCCTTAAAAATTATTCGAAATGTTTCTGTTTCAGCAATTAAGTATTATAACTTGCCAAATCATATTTTAACGAGTATAGATGTGTAACAAAATTTCAACTTAGAAAAAAACAAGATGCTTCCACAATCCGTCTAAAAGAACAAACAAGATATTTTACAGCCAAGATATTTTGTTTAAGAAAGACAGTATCAAGAGAAAACCCTCCTTCTTCTCCAAGAGGACACTAAATGGCTGACGACGCTAGCATGGCAGAAGGGCCCAGAGATGCTGAGCGGGGGCCACAGCTCCCCAACAGCATCCCGGGCCTGGGTCCCCAGCCAGTGTCAGGAGGGAGGCAGGGCCTGGGCCAAGCAATGGCTCCCTGTTACTCAGCTGGGCTGCCTGGCCATGGGTATGAAGAGCAAGCTTCTGGAGGCCTTTCCTCTCCCTGCCATCAAGGAATCTGGAACCCCTTCTCCCTGGAGGCACACTTCAAGGAGGAGGTGTCAAAGATGGCGCCAGGGCAGCAGTAGATGCAAGCCAGCCAGTGATCCAGTCCACTGCCATTGGGAACTACAACATCAGTCTGAGTGTGAATGAAGTGCTCCCAGGACACAGTCACCATCATCCTGCCCAAGCTCTCCGTTGTGGCAGTGCGGAGAAGCTGGTGGGAGACCAAGAGCAAATTTCACACCACGCCTTGCGATTGACCCAGGGCTGTGGATCTGTGCTGGTGCATTGCACTCCAGCTGCCAAAGGCACTGACACCTGCTCGGCCCCAGGTCCCAAGAAGCTGCAGATGATGGTTGGCACCAAGGACCTGGCTAGACCTCAGTCAGGGGCTGCCCTACCATCCTGGCTACTTCTGATGCTATTTCCAAAACCTCCATCAGAAAATCTCCATCAGAAAATCAACGGTCATCTGGCAGAGATCCATTCACACACAAAATGAAGTGAAACCTGTTCAATGGAAAATAATCTCTAATGTTCTGAAACGTATTAACAAAACTTACTTCTAAGGTACAATACCAAAAGGAGTAAGCACGTCAATGAAACAGAACAGAATGTTCCAGAAACATATACTATAGCAAAACTGTATGCGTGTTAAAGGAGGTTTTTTGAATGAATTTTAAAAGAATTAATTGGCACAGCTAGCTACACATCTGGAAATCTACTTCCCATCATGTGGCAGGCTAAGTAATCCATCTTCAAAGTGTCCACCCCCTAACCCCAAGAACGTCTGGAAACAATACATCCCACGGCAAATGCGGTTTTAACACAGGAAGATCAGCCTGGATAATCTGAGTGGGTTCAATCTAATCCCATGACCCCTCAAAAGTAAAGAATTCTATAGCTGAAATCAGATGCAGGGGAGGGGGAAGGCAGGAGAAATTTAGCATGGAAAGAGATGAGCAAGGAACTGGATCTTGCAAACAAGAGGAGTTTGGAAGAGGACTTTTTGCCAACTCTGTTAAGGACCTAACAGGGTTTCAGGCATCACAACATGCAATAAAGCCCCTGGCTGAGGTGCCAGCATCCCTGCTGGGTTCCTGCCTGGCACTAGAGAGGGAGCTAGTCAGGCACAGGGAAGTAGTAATAAATGGCCCCGGTGTTTGGGCCACGGGAAATACGTGGGAGACCAGAAAGAACTGCCAGGCTCCTGGCTTCAGAACCTGCCCACCCTGCTCCTTCATGCAGCCATTGACAAGGAAGGAACCAGAGGGTAGAAGATTCTCTCTCTCTCTCAAACTCCACCTTTCAAATACATATGTAAATTTTTTAAATATTTATTTTTATTGTAATGTCAGATATACAGAGAGAATGAGAGACAGAGAGGAAGATCTTCTGTCTGCTGATCCACTCCCCAAGTGGCCGCAACGGCTGGAACTGCGGCGGTCCAAAGCCAGGAGCCAGGAACGTCCTCCGGGCTCCCACGCGAGTACAGGCACCCAAGGCTTTGAGCCGTCCTGGACTGCTTTCCCAGTCCCTGAGCAGGGAGTTGGATGGGAAGTGGGGCTGCTGGGATTAGAACTGGCACCCATATGGGATCCCAGGCACATGCAAGCTAAGGACCTTAGCCCACAGCTCTGGACCCAAATACATATATCTTAAAAAAAAAAAAAAAGCCCAGCAGGTTAACCCAGATTTCGGTCTTACAAAAAGTTAAGCTAACCCGGACTTTTGATCTATAGATTGTGATAAAGTAATATTTATGTGGTCTTAAGCCAAGGAGTTTGTGATAATTTGTTTTGACAGCAATGAAAAGTTTCATAAATATGTCAAAATTAATTACAAATGAATTGATATGTCAGTGTAGAAAAGACAGCACACTAGTAAAATGAAAAAATGCTGAATATACACAGCAACATGAAAAATCTCAAATATGACGCTGGGTTAAAAAAAAAAAGCCAGGTTCAAAACACCGTATGTTGTGTCATTCCATCAAAATGAAGTTTCAGGGCACAATGTAGCAGCCTAGCAAGTAAATCCCCACCTTGTACACACCAGGATCCCATATGAGCGGTTCGTGTCCCAGCAGCCCCACTTCCCTTCCAGCTCCCTGCTGGTGGCGTGGGAAAGCAGTTGAGGACGGCCCAAAGCCTTGGGACCCTGCACCTGTGTGGCAGGCCTGGAGGCTCCTGGATCAGCACAGCTTAGCTGTTGCAGCCGCTTGGGGAGTGAATCAGCGGACGAAAGATCTTCCTCTATGTCTCTCCTCCTCTCTGTATATCTGACTTTACAATAAAAATAAATAAATCTTAAAAAAAAAAAACGAATGTATAGAGCAAGGGCCTGGCACAATGCCTCAGTTGTCTAATCTTCCCCTTGCAGGATCCCACATGAGAGCTGGTTTGTGTCCTGGCTACTCCACTGCTGACACAGCTCCTTGCTTATATCCTAGGACAGCAGTAAAAGATGGCCCAATGCCTTGGGACCCTACACCCATGTGGGAGATCCAGAAGAGACTCTGAGCTCCTGGCTTCGGATTGGCTCAGCTCTGGCCATTGTGGTCCCCTGGGGAGTGAACCAGTGGATGGAAGATCTTTCTGTCTCTCCTTCTCTCTGAAAATCTTCCTTTCAAAAAAAAAATCCTAAAAGAAAAAAAAAAAAAGCATAGAGGAGACAGGTCTACTCTCCAAATGCCTGCAATGGCTGGGGTTAGGGCAGAGGCACCAGCCAGGAACTCGGTGCAGGCCTCTGTGTTCTGAGAACCATCACCTGCTCCCTGCAAGTCTGTACGAGCAGAGAGTTGAACTGAGCATTAAATTCAGGCACAATGGCACGGCTTGCAGGGAACTTCACCAGCTCCTTAACTACTAACTTCTTCACTACCATCCCAGGAGATACATTCTGAACACTAAAGTAAAGCATCAATTCAGACTGCTAGTCATTCTCAAGGAAGGATGAGAACTGCACCTGTTAGATCTGTGTGGAGAGAAGGTGACATGGGCCGTAAGAGACAAACATTTCAAGTTACTAAATTCACACACGTCCTGGAAGATGATTAAGAAGTAGCACTGGGTCCCAGCGCGGTGGCGCAAGTGGTTAAGGTCCTCGCCTTGCACGCCCGGGATCCCATATGGGCGACAGTTCTAATCCCAGCAGCCCCGCTTCCCATCCAGCTCCCTGCCTGTGGCCCGGGAAAGCAGTTGAGGACGGCCCAAAGCTTTGGGACCCTGCACCCATGTGGGAGACCCAGAAGAGGCTCCTGGCTTTGGATCGGCATAGCATTGGCCGTTGGGCTCACTTGGGGAGTGAATCATCGGACGGAAGATCTTCCTCTCTGTCTCTCCTCTCTGTATATCCGCCTTTCCAATAAAAACATAATAAAAATAAATCTTTAAAAAAAAAAAAAAAAGAAGTAGCACTGAAGGGCAAGAATAGATCAATTTCACCCCTGAACTCTGAAGGAGAGGTCATTCCATTAGCAAAGATGAGCCCTCCTAGTCCCATCTAATTTCCAACCAGTAATGGATACGATTCCTCCCTAGGGTGTCGTAAATTGGCATTTTTTATCCATATCATTCTTTCCATATTACTGTCTGAGTAGGAGCAGCTCAAGGAAAGTGCAAGCTAACAGGTCAAATGAATTGGGCATTCACCCTATGCCAGGCCCAGACACTTGCTCACCTAATATCCTAACAATGCCAGGAAGGCACAATTATCCTAAGTTTGCAGGTCAGAAAACAGATTCATACGTGATGGACTTCTCCAAGCAAAGCAAAAATTCTGTGTTAACGTTGTGGGTGTTTGACAATGAAGACACATCTCCTATCAGGGTGCTTGGGTTCAGCTCCTGACTCCCCTCCCAGTTCCAGCTTCCTGCTTATGATGCACCAAGCAAGCAACAGGTGATATTGAAGTGTTCAGATTCCGACCTCCCACATGGAAGATCTGGATTCAGTTCCTGGTTTCAAGCCGGCCCAACCCTAGCTACCACGGACATTTGTGGAGTAAACTGGTGGATGTCCATCAGTCTTTCAAATCAATAAATAAAACTTTTACATAAAAAGAATTTTAAGACAAATGCGCATAATTCAAACTGACATCTGAGTGTATTAATTTTTAAATTCTATCAACAATTCTAAAAAGATGAGGTATATATACAAAGCGTGAAGGTTACTGGGAAAATCCGAAAAGCAGATTTTAAAATGCTAACCCAAAGAGCAACCAAAAAGTCAGCAATCCCTACACTCTCTTAAGAAAAGCGAAGTTAAGCATGACGCACTTCTAGTGACTCCTCGTCCGCCTTAAAATTCAAGCTGACCATTCCCTCATTTAGCCTTTGTTGTGCTACAGGAAAACAGTGACAACTACAGATGGCTGTAAAGTTGGGAGCAGCCCCCTAGAGAAGGCACAAGACCCTTTTGTGACAGCCCTTGAATAAATAGGACTTCTGATTAAAAAGGAAACTTGAGTTTAGACAGTATCAGCCCAATCATTTCCCTCCTGCTCCCTGGCTAATTAACAGCATCCATCCTCCCACTGAGTCCCTCCCTGCTGGCTTGGAGACTGCAACAATCCACTTCCTCAAACTGAAGGGCAAGCCAAACCCAGAGCAGAGCTAAAACAGCCCACTGTGTCAGGGAGTAGGTCTAGAAACTTCTCCCACAGGCAACGGACATCTCAACAGAGGCCCCACTGCACTGCAAGACGACGAGTTAAATTCCAACACCAGCTGAGAGTTTGCTGAAACACAGAGCCTTGAACGCAGCCTTGAAACAAAGGTGTGGCCTTTGGCCAGGCCGGAAGATGTATTCATCCACACTCGGCCTTCAGAGTCAATCTTCTAAACAAATCATGCAGGAGCAGCAGTTTAGCCCAGCTGTGAAAACACCAGTTAACGACTCCTGTGTCCCATACCGGAGCACCTAGGTTAGATTGCCAGTCTCCTGGTTTCCAGTTGCTAACCAGCAGACTCCAGGAAGCAGCAAGGAATGGCTCAAGGAATGAGGTCATTGCCATTCTTGAGAAACCTGAACTGCATCCCCGGGGTCTAGGCCCCCTGGCTAGCTGGACTCACACCCTGGCCACTGAGGGCATTCTGGGGTGAACCAGTGAAAGGGAATTTTCTGTCAGTCTCTCCATCTCACAAATTAAACATGCACAGGTGCATATCACACACACACGTTCCTCCTGACCTCCTAAAATAAGCCCATCTAACTCCTACAAACACACATTTCAATTCGCCTTTCTAGCATTCTCTAATTTTACATGCCCTCCATGTTTCGGTCACAGGACTGCAAATCCACTCACACATTTGTGGATAACAACGTCACAGGGCTGGGGCTAGCACCGGAAAGAAAACAGAAGGACCTGAATGTTCTCACAGAACACAAAGTCTAGAAACCCTAAGCCAAGCTCCCCTTCTAACTCTCCCAAAGCTGGTGTCACATGGCGAATGCACCTGACCCAAGGCTTCTTCATAGGAAAACAGGAACAGCATAGCCTAAGAGATCGGACTCCCCACTTCCTAGCAATCAATAGATATTAATTAAGTGCCTACTGTGTGCCAAGAATCCTAGTAGAGAGTTGGAATGTGTAAATTAGCAAGACACAAATCCTGCTGTCTTCATGAAGCTCACATTCTACGGCAGGTAGATCTGTAAAATGGCATTGCTCATTCTTCAAGAGAAACTAAATACATTATTACATATGGAACACACAACACAGAGGCTGGCATGGGGTAAAGTATCATTCTTTTTTGATGTTTAGAATATAAGCCCTTTCGATCACGACTATTTTTAATAAGTAACTTTTGGCTAGATTATCCCATCCCAACCTGCCACTGTGCCTGCTGGAAGTTCTCCTGATCTTTGTTGGTACAGCTCGGAACTGACTTGCCCTACTTCCTCCTGGGAAGGACTCAGGAACTAAGAACTCCGTTGGAGTGCCAGCCTGCATTTCCACTTCTCCAGTCTAACAGGCACGAACTCTGTACATCGCCATTACCACTGGCAGGGCCTACGTCTTACAAATGTGTGCCTTTTTAGCCCAATTCAGATACACCTGAGGAGCAGAACAGATCTGAAAAACCAAGACCAGATGACGTGAGAATCTAAAGAAAGGGACCCACATGATCAGAATCCTAAGTACCTGATCAAACAACACCGGCAGGCTTGAATGAAACCACCGCTGCTTATGTCTTCAGGTAAAGCAGATGCTGACAGGGAAAGGATGAGCTGGTGCATAGGCGACCAAAGGAGAGGGAAGTGGAGGCCACAACTGGACCGGAAGGACGAGCACCCAGCTCCGATCGAGGCCTGTAAGCATTCTTGTTGCAAGGATTCAGGATTGTCGAGTACGTTGGCTTAATTATTTCCTTTTTATGTACTACTGGCCTGATCACTTCCAAAGTGCCACTGCTTCTTCAGGCTAACAGTCCAACTCTGCACAGGCTGCCTCCACTGACAAAAGGGCCTGGTGCTTAAAAACCAAAAACAATCCATCTCAACCTCACCAAACTTTAAAGTCAGATACAACTAAACCCAGATGTAGCTTGGCTCCCCAAGGTTCCCAGGAAGTCCCGCCAGTTAGCCAGGCTCTTTGGGAGTGCAAGTAAAATGCTACACGAAGTACAGCGTAGGCTTCAACACTGAGGTTCAACATCCAGGCAGAAGAGTATCCATCAACTCCATCTTTTGCCTTGGAGTTGATTCAGCTAAAACGAATGCAGGGTATCCCGTAAGGCAAGCTTGTTTATGTTGTTTGATTTTCAACAAAAGCAAGGGAATAAGAAATACTTACGAAATTTGAGAACAGAAAATTACAACTGATATGGCAGAAAGGGTAGCCTTACTAATCAAAGAAGCGAGCTGCTCCGGCTTTGGGCACGATGACATTTTTCAGTCACAAAGATGCCTGTTTACCTAGTTCAGGAATTTCCTTTTTTAAGGATAAATTCCACCATTCTTCCCTGCACTGCCCCCACCATGAATCTCTGTTGTAACGGCAAATACCGCCTTTGCTGACCACCAAGCCCTCCCAAAACCCACATTTTTCTTGCTTGCAAAGATTCCTTATGACAAATGGCGTTCTTGGCCTTAGAGCACTTCAGGCTGCATTCCAAGGAAGTTTGCTACAAAAGCAGTGAGTTCAGTCACTGGGAGAGCAAGGGGTGGACTTATCAGTTCCACTTGGGCTGCCAAGACAGAGGAAGGCTCGGCTCTCAAGGTCAAAAAAAAAAAATTATCACTTGTTATACCAAAAGGCAGAACCCTACCCTCCATTTGGATTCTTTCAAGTGTCTCGAAAAAGCACTTGACCTTCCCCAAACCTGGGGTCTCTCAGCTCTCCTCTGGCTGTGAAACTATCTCCACTCCAGGACACTAATCCAGAAATGCATACGAGGCAGAATCACGCACAGATTTCAAAACTCTATGAACCAAAACAAACTTCTTTTCATTCCATTTTCCACAAAGCTTTTCAGAGTAACCTTGCCTAATAATAAATGGGTGCATGACATAGAAATGAATCTGCGGTACCAATAGCGTAGGAAAAGAGAATTAGCCAGCAAGTAGAAGCTACAGAACTGCATCAGGTCAAAGTCTCTATTTGTTCCCTGGAGGGCCAGAGGCTGGAAAGGGAGACCGATTAATCCCAGATGCAGTAACCATCCGCCACGAACAAGTGACTGCCTTCCTTTGCCTATATTATGACCGTGGTCCTTCCTGTAGCTGCGGGTACAGAAGCTGTGAGGTTCTGAAGACCCTTCGTAACCATCCAATGAAATCGCCAATCCAAGTTGGCTGACATCACCCTCCCGCCGTCTCCCTCACCTCCCACAGATGGGAACCATTGTGCCCCCTACCCTCCTTTTTCACACGGGGTCCCACTGCACGCACAGGAAGGCAGCTCTGTCACACCCAGCCAGAACCCGAGGGACATCCGTGGCCTGCCTATGCACACCCTACCAGTCCGGATCACATCACACGCTCGTTATTAACTTCCTTACTTGCGTATGAACTTCAGCCTCTTTTCCTCTCTCCAACACAACTCCCGACTGCCAAAGTCAGTCCTCCAGGGGAACTGGTTAGTCACGAAATCAAGTTCTTGAATTAGGAACAGCTTTTTCTTCTTCAAAAAAGAAAAGTCGAACAATACAGAAAGTATGATTGGGCCTCCCCAACAGGGAATATAAATACTGCATGAGGTTCCTGTTGCAGTTTAATACTTACGTATGTATTTAGGCGGGTGGGTGTGGGCCTCTATTACCAATATTGTTTAAAAATACACTTAGCAATCCATAGGCTTATGCCAATGCGATGCACTGGGTGTGAGCGCCACACACTCACCCCACCTCTGTCACTTGGGGTGGATTCAAGTACCAGCCCTGGGTACTTGGAGCCCAAGCTACCTACTCCCAAGTCCTACAAAACAAACCCGACTAGAAAACACCTGAAACAAACTCGTGCCCCATCCACCCTCAAGGTAGGGCTTCCTGTACTACACCAAACAATTTGGGCAAAGAAAGCCCAACACATCTGGTTAGAGCTTTGCAAAAAAAAAAAAAAAAAAAAAAAGGTGCCTGGCACTCCACAACCGGCAGTGGGGGAGGCCACCCTTGCTAGGAATCCAAGGCCTTTTCTTTTTCCGGCTCTGTCTTCCGCACACAAGGGTTGTGCTCACAGGGTCAACAACAATTGAGCTGGGATCCAGAGACGCTAAGCTCTATACCTGTTGAAAATTGTTTAATTTCTCTTTTTCGCACACCTCTCTCACCAAATTTCTGTAGGAAGCTCCGAAGCTTGTAGCTGCCCAGAAACACCCCCAGCTGGGCTCAGAGGTGGTCCCGCACAACACCAGGACCTTGGCAGGACTGCAAGCCCACAAAGATGCCCACGAGCTAGAACAAAGCAGGGTTGGTCAGGGAACCAGCAGGATGAAGCACATCTTCCAAGCAACAGGCTCCCAGCCCAGGATGGAAAAAAGCTCTAAGGTAGAGGCAGGCGCTTCCCAACCTTAGTTCCTGTTGCTACGGTGCCACTAAGTCTTTTAGCCGAGGACGGTGGACCCCGAGTCCCCCTGCGAGGAGGGGGACCAACTTGCTCCACATCCCACCCTTCGAGCCTAATGAGGTTCCGTGCGCCGCAGCATCCCGCGTCTGGGCACCCGTTCGCCCCGGGGGCGCGTCCGTGGGTCCGGGACGACCCTGCGGGCCCAGGACTCCACGAAGAGGATGTAGGAGGCGGACCCAAGCTTCGCAGGTTCGAACCCCCGAGTGCGAGTGCGGAGCGAGGGAGGCCGCGCGCCTCCGCAGCCCTTGTCGCAGCGCGTGCCCTCAGCCCCGCGGGGGCCGGGAAACTGGAGCCGTCCCCTCGCGCTCGGGCCCCACCACGCGCAGCAGGCCCTCCCGGGTCCGCACCTGGATGCCCGCCGACCCCGAGAGGATGGCGGGCCGGTCCGTTCGGCCACCGCCTCGGGGGTCGCCAATACACAAAGCCTTCCCCCCACCCCCAGCCCCCGACCACCGCCAGCCCCCCGGCGCTCAGCCGCCACCCGCCGGGAAGGGACGCGCGCGCGGCCCGGAAGGCCGGAGGCAACCCCCGCACTGGCCGCGCCGCTACGCACCTAGCTGCCCGCGGGTCCCACCAGGCTGGGGCGGCGGGGCCCGTGCCGCGAGCGCCGCCTCGGGAGCCTCTTCCCCGGGGGCGGACACGGCGGGTGGCGCGAAAGCTCGAGAGCCCCGGACGCCGGGGCCCGGGGCAGTGGCGGCGCGGTGCTGCAGCCGCACGCGGGGCCCGCTGCTCCCATGGACTCGGCTCGCCGGCCATGGCTCCGGAGGGGCTCGGGACCACCCCCCACACCTCCACCCCCGGCCGCCTCGCAGAGCCGCACACCCGCTCCAAGTTTCCAGAGAGAGCTGCAAAAACGTTAGTTGCCGAGAGCTTGAAAAGCTGTCACGTGCGCGTCGCCGGCGGGAGGGGAGAAGAGGGGGTGTCGCCGTCGTGGTGGGAGGGGGCCGTTTCGGGGCCGCACGTCCGCGTGGGAGGCAGCCAAGGCCGGGCGGCGCGCGGACGCCTGGGAAAAGCCAGGGCCTCGAACTCGGCCCCACGAGGGACGCGACCCACGCACGTCTCGGCCGTCGGGGACGCCGCGTCCCTGGGCAGGCGGCCGCGGTGCATGGGGCGGGGAGGGAAACATAACACTGGGCACCGCCGCCCCCCTGCCCCTTCGCCATCCCCCCCCCCACTGCCCCTCCGCCATCCCCCCCCCCCACTGCCCCTCTGCCTTCTCCCCACTGCCCCTCCGCCATCCCCCCCTGGCCTCCTTACGGAGACCCAAGCCCCTGGCCCTTCCCCCCACTGCCCCTCCGCCATCCCCCCACTGCCCCTCCGCCATCCCCCCCAGCCCCTCCGCCATCCCCCCCTGGCCTCCTTACGGGGACCCAAGCCCCTGGCCCTTCCACCCCTGCCCCTCAGCCATCCCCCCACTGCCCCTCCGCCATCCCCCCACTGCCCCTCCGCCTTCTCCCCACTGCCCCTCCGCCATCCCCCAGCCCCTCCGCCATTCCCCCCCTGGCCTCCTTACAGGGACCCCAAGCCCGCGCGTGGCCTTTCCACCCCCGGGTTCCCTCAGCTCGGCCTCCTGGTACTCACACAGAGCTCCACTCTTGGCCCAGGCCATGCCCCGGGCTCGGCAGGGACGAGGACAGCAAGGCCCCGGGTTCCTGGACGTCCATGGTGGCGTTCTTGGTGAGGAAGCCAGCAAGGAGTCCAGTGTGGCTTTCTGCTTTTCCCCACCTCCGGAAAAGAAAAGTTAGGGTGGGCCTCAGGGGAATCAAACCCAGGCTTCCCTCGGGGTGCAGGAAGTCAGCGTCCTCAGCCCTGCCCCTGGGGCCCAGTAAAGAGGGTCAGCCCCGACGGTCTCTCCCGACTGGAGCCGACATGGCGGCGGCCTCATGATGGCGCCCGCAGTCTTTCTGGGGGGCCCACCCGCGACGGGGACGACCCCGCACGGAGCGCTGAGCGAGCCAGCCGCCCTAGCAGTTCAGTACTTGGTGACACAGCTAACACCTCTGTACCCCGCGACGACAACGTTCTAAGTCAACAACTGTTCCATAGGCTTAGCGATTGTTCTCCTAGCTTCTGGAATGGTCCTTGGGCACTGCGTCACTTCCGGTTCCAAGGTCTTGCCGAGCACCCGCTTTCTTAAGAGACCAGAGACGAAGCAGTTGGGTCATTCAGTCTGGTCTTCAAGCTGACCTCCCAGTCTTAGCGTCTTCAGGACAAATGCTGTCGTGCAGTCAGGCGCTCACACCAGAATCACTAGGAAAAAGCTTTTCTTAAAAAAAAAAAAAAAGCTGGGGTCTGGCTCTTGTTCCCAATTGGTCCTATTGAGTTGGTGTGGAGTATGCTGTCGGCAGCAAGATTCTATTTATTGAGGTTCCGCGGGAGATTCCATCATGCAACAAGTTGTGGAATCCATTCCTGATCTCCAGACAGTTGGGGCTTCAGGTTCACCCCGGCATCACTGGTTCTTTGCCTTGTCGGAAACTTGGCCTGTCCTTTCTCTGATGCTTTTTTTCCCCAACATTTTTCCCTTCCACATTTAGGAGAGATCGTGGAAACTCTGCTAGTCCTCTCTGGAAGGACCCAGAGGGTCTTGCCAGCCCCTTATGTTAGACAAAAAAAAAAAAAAGTGCCTCTGTACCTTGACCAACTTTCATAAGCATCTCAGAATCTTATTTCTTTTAATCTCGTTCTCTTTCATTATCATGCTCAATCCCAACAATGTGTTATTTTTCTTTTACAAAGTATTCCTTCGCTCTCTTCTGGTTTTCTTCTTACCAAATTCATTCATTGGTGATGTTAAAAAGATCAATTCTCCCCGGTTATGTCCTCAGAGGCAAGCCCTTTTGCATCAGTTGGAGGACTGTTGTAATAACCTATATTCATGTCTCTGAAAAATGTGTTTTTACTGCTGCATGTTGATTCTGGAAAGCTGTTTTTTTTAGTGTTATACATTATCGGGTACATGTTTTGAGAGTGTGCTGAGTGTGAGACCCTTCCAGACCTTGGCTGGGTATAAAATTCCCCCATTGGAAATGATTTCATTTCTGACTTTTGATAAACTCCAGCTTCTGGCAATGTTGTGGAAAATTCTGACATTCAACTTCCACTCATGTGTTTGGATCTCTTTTTTTTTCCCCCCACTTTTATTAATTGCTGAAAACGGAAGAATTTTTTCTCCTCCGTGTTTTGAAATACGCTCCGACGCAGCGCTGTTGATCCATCCCCTGGTGACAAGTTGGATCTCTCAGTCTCTAACACACAAGCTGTCACACTTCTCCGTCTCTCCGATCCTTTTTGCTGTTTTCCTAACCTTGTTATTTAGATCTTGGCTTTCTAGGGCTAGTTCCTGTGCAAAAATCTCTAATTTTTCCAACCACTTCTGCATCTTTTTTCTTCATTTTTTGCCTTCGTTTCTGGGGCATTTCCTCCCTGCGACCTTCTCGTTCTTCTCAATGAGTATTCTTGCTAATTTCTGCTGGTTTACATTTTTGGGGTATTTCTGTGTCGGAGTACCCCCACCTTCCTTTCCATGATTTACATACCTTTGCTTATCTTCCCCAAAAGTAATGAGTTTTGTTGTTTTTTTTTTTTCTCTTGCATGGGATTCTGTCTTCCAGAAACCTTTTCTATTTTGTTTCTGTTTCCCTTCTTTGGAATTTTCCTCGGATGTTTGCTCAGAACGAAAACTTTTGACCAGCTGTTCATCAATAGAGAACTAATTGAATAACTAATGGTACATCCACACCATGGAGAATTTTTTAACTGGACTGTGAAATGAGGAATATCTGTGTAACAATACTATAAAGTCACAAACAGGAAATACTATTCCTTGGGAAAAATCTTGTTACAGACCCTGTGTGGTGTGCTAGCTTTGGAGAAATATGGAGATGTAAATTTTTTTTTTGTATTTTATATTTAGGAAGAAAACAATGTGAAGAAAATAAAAAAAAAAACTAAGACATCTAGTAACTTATGTGGAGGTAGAAGATACAAAAAAGGAAGTTAGGATTTCTTAAACCTTGTTTTATTATTTTGAGCTGGAACCGTGTAAGCACCTAATTTTTAGAGTTATATTGAATTTTTTAAATGTAACTATGCTAAAACCCAGAGACTGGAACTCTAGCCAGGTTTCTCAAAAGGAATGGTGAAGATTCCAAGAACCTGAGCAAGCTTTACTGCCTCCCAAGGTTTGCATTGGCAGGAAGTTGGCTGTGGAGGAGGGCAGCCAGGCACTTCAACATAAAATGTGGACCTCTGGAGCCGTGAACTAACTGCTGTGCCAAATGTCCACTCATTGAAGCTTTTCAGTCAGTTGCCAAATTTGAAAATACAGGCAATTGAACTTCAACTTATCAAATCAGTAGCATTGTCACATGAAAATTATTTCAACTGGCTTCCTTTTTACTCAAAGGATCTATCCTACAAGAAAATAAGCCTTGAATTTAAATCATTGTTGTGAACTTAGTAATTTTTTTTAAAGATTTATTTATTCTTATTGGAAAGGCGGATATACAGAGAGAAGGAGAGAAAGAGAGGAAGATCTTCTGTCCGATGATTCACTCCCCAAGTGGCTGCAGTGGCCAGAGCTGAGCCAATCCGAAGCCAGGAGCCCGAAGCCTGTTCTGGATATCCCACGCGAGTGCAGGGTCCCAAGGCTTTGGGCCGTCCTTGACTGCTTTCCCAGGCCACAAGCAGGGAGCTGGATGGGAAGCGGGGCAGTCAGGTTTAGAACCAGTACCCATATGGGACCCCAGCACACACAAGATGAGAACTTTAGGCGCTAGACTACGGTGCGGGGCCCTTGGTAATGTTTTCAATGTGTAAAAACTAGAATAAGTTTATAATTATTTATGATGATATCATTCATTAGACCAAAAATACAAATGTGAAATCGACAAGTCCAAAAAGGCTGTGAGTTCTCTTACAAGAGCTCATATGTAGACCTGCAAAACCTAACCAATTTCACATGATGCTTTTGTTGTCAGAGCAGTGCACAAAATTGCAGATGCCTCAAATCAAGTTACATTTCCACACAATTTGCTACATATGTTGACAAGCAATTCCTACTCAGGACACAACAATAACCTTGTAGCTAATTTTGTGGCCTTGGAAAGGTTAGAAACAGCATATTTTCAAATGAGTCTCATTGCACTCACTAAAAACTGACAGCCATGGCATCAAAATTTTGTGAGCTCTCTAGAATATTACTGGAAACACAAAAATGTGGGGGAAACACCTTTCCCCTAGAACCGTTGAAGTCAGAGATTGGAAACAAAGCACTTGAAAGCATAAGAAGTTTGTATAAATGTGCATGTAAAACAAATTTTAGCTGTACAAGCAAGTACCAAACGAAACAGAAAATCTTCATTTAAGAAGCTTTCATATCAGTATCGAAATGCCAGGAGTTTTGTTTAACTAAACAAGCCAAAACAATATGGCATTCCCTACTGTTCAAACCTTGAAAAGCAAGTGCTAAACTCAGCTACTAACGGCTAAAGAAACCAAAGCAAGCAAAATCGTTACGACCTAGAAAAGCAAAAATTCATTTTAAACGAAGTAAAATCTTTGAACTCCTGCACCCTGTCAAAGGCAAGGGAGAAGGTACCCCCTAACACTGGGGGAAGGAACTAGAAAAAAGATTACTTTACAACAAAGCTACAGGGGGAAAAGAAAAGTACAAATGCCTATTATACTACAGGAATCAAAACCGAAAACAAAGGGAGAGATAAATAAAGAACAGTGTAGAATCCAGCATGGTAGCCTAGTAGCTAAAATCCTTGCCTTGCTCACATCAGGATCCTGGCAGCCCCACTTCCCATCCAGCTCCCTGCTTGTGGTCTGGGAAAGCAATTGAGGACAACCCAAAACCTTTGAATGCTGCACCTGCTTGAGAGACCTGGAAGAAGCTCCTGGCTCCTGGTTTCAGATTGGTTCAGCTCCAGCAGGCTATTGGGGAGTGAATTAGCAGACGGAAGATCTTCCTCTCTGTCTCACCTCTGTATATCTGACTTTCCAATAAAAACATAAATCTTTAAAACAGGTTTTTGTTTTGGAGAAATCATCGCTAAAAGTCTACAATCTAAGCACCTAAAAATCTTTTTGGACTTCTGAAATTACACTGGTTCCATTCGCTGTCTGAAACCTCAAAATAAACATCTCACTTGAATAGTAATTCTGAAACTTATTTCCTTCTTGCCTGATGAAAGCCACTTTTCGAGACATCTTGGTGGAATCCTTTCAATGTACAAGTGTTAGAGTTTCTGTTTAAAGCACAAAGGAAAATATAAATAAATCCGTGAGAACTCCACACTGTTTGATAGTCATTCATTAAGAAAGATATTGGGAGATTCGGCAGATGCAGCTTTCAGCTTTGTATATTATCCTTTAAATTTCTCAGCTGTGCAATACTTTTCTACTTCAGGTATCTTTTCAATTAAATATTGACAGCAGGATCTCTAAAAACAGATTCACTACAGCTTACTTCCAATTATATCCTCCAGCTGCTTACCTTTCTTAGTGTGAATAAAGACATCAAAAGCATTTTTAGTTATTTTTCAGTCTTTTTTTTAAAGATTTATTATTATTATTATTTTTTTATTGGAAAGGCGGATATACAGAGAGGAGAGACAGAGAGGAAGATCTTCCGTCCGATGATTCACTCCCCAAGCGAGCGCAACGGCCGATGCAATGCCGATCCAAAGCCAGGAGCCTCTTCTGGGTCTCCCACGCGGGTGCAGGTTCCCAAAGCTTTGGGCTGTCCTCGACTGCTTTCCCGGGCCACAGGCAGGGAGCTGGAAGGGAAGCAGGGCTGCCGGGATTAGAACTGTCGCCCATATGGGATCCCGGGTGTGCAAGGCGAGGACCTTTAACCACTTGCGCCACCGCGCCGGGCCCAATCTTTCAGTCTTTTAAAGCACAGCTCTTTATATCTCAGTAATGTAAGGTGCTTTATATATATATGAGTAATAACCCAATACACTTGCACGCTACTGGGTTATATTCTTTCCATTCATTTCTTTCAGTCTGGAATATAATTCTTTTGTAACATCTTATTATAAGTAATCCCAAGAATATAACTTGTCACAAAATTTTCAAAAGACACACTTAGTACTGCTAAGTGTATACATTTATTTCCACTTTTGAAATGACAACCAAAATCCAACCTGATTAATGCTGGCTTGGCACACATTCTTCTCAGTTTTGCTCCCTAAATCACATCTTGAGTTTGGATGAAAATAGGGCAGCTGCGAGGCTTTCAACTGACGAATCTGCCAAGACTCACGAGGTTATTGGTAGACCACCACATCACTTATAGAAAGTTACATTTGGCATAGCAAGAAAAGAGACATATTCCTACACAGAAGTCAGTGAAAACAGAAGACAGCCACAAGGATTCATGCAGACTATTCCAAATATGCCTGTTGAGCATCAAGAATGATGTTCCAGAATATTCTGTGTGCATCCTTTGGAACTGTGAAGATCTGGAAGAGAGCCTTCCACGTGGGACTTCTGCAGAGAGCAGATACTGCTTTCAGTGAGTTCCTCAAACGAATCGCCAGTCCTTGTTAATTTCATGAGTCTGTCTACGCAGTGTGGTGACGTCACTTTCAGGATTTAAATGTCACAGAGAAAGAAAATCACAGACTGCTCACCCAAGACAGGGGAACAAGAATAATCCCACCAACGACGTTGGCTGCATCAAAAGAGAGCTTCCACCCAAGCAAAGAGGGGGGTCAAGGTGATATTTGCTGCACCTGACGTAGCTGCAGGCAGCAGAGTTGTGGTTTTAGTTCTCCATCCCAACTACAGGGAAATATCCAATTTTGTCTTGATAAAACCATTCTCACGTGGAAGCCCAATATTCGAGTCAGACAACTTGAAGTCTCAATGTTCCCTTCAAGGTGTTTGTTACTTGTGAGAGTGCCTGTTGAGGTGGTTGGCACTGATGTGACAGTGGGCACCAAACAAAACTGTGCTGTTGACCACTGCACTGCACTGTTGGATTGCATGAGCAGCAGCTCTTCTCTTGGCATTCCATCCCAAAGCAGGTGGCGTTAGCAGCGCTGATATTAAAACAGGAAGGCCCAGTACAATGGCTCAATCGACTAAATCCTGATCTTGCAAGTGCCGTCATCCCATACGGGGGCTGGTTCATGTCCCAGCTGCTCCACTTCCCATCCAGCTCCTTGCTTGTGATCTGGGAGAGCAGCAAGGATGGCCCCAATGCCTTGCGACCCTGCACCTGCATGGGAGACCCAGAAGAAACTTCTGACTCCTGGCTTTGGATCAGCTCCGGCCATTGCGGCCATTGGGGGAATGAACCAGGGGATGGAAGATCTTTCTCTCTTTCTCTCCCTCTCTCCCTCTCTCCGTAAATCTGATCTGCCTTTCTAATAAAACTAAAAATTAAAGAGTTAAAACGGGAAGCACAGCTGTCATGGCTCTAGTGCATTTCTAGTGCTGGAGTGGTGATCCATGGGCGGGGGGGGGCGGGCGGAATGCATGTTACCAGATGTCCCCACTATCTTAGCGGCCATTCAGGTCAGTCTTTCAGTCCCAGCGGGGGTCACTGTGGACTCTACCAACAGGCTGCAAAGCTCAGCAGAGCAGCTGGTGGCCCAGAGCAGTCGGTGAGAGAGGTCTTGCGTTGTGTCCTCATTGCTGGCATCCAGGTGAAAGCTGCATACATGTCACTGGGTCCCCTTGTGCCCAGCAGTGCCAGCTCCAAGACTTCCCAATCCGTCAGTTTCAAAGCACATGTCATTCTGAGGAGTACAATAAAACAGTATGCCATCCTGAGATGTCCTCCCCAGGATGCGAATCGCCCCTTTGTGCATCAAATCCACACAGTGTAGGCAACCTCTGTGCCAGTCGCTCAGGAACCCCATCGCTTACCTGTCACCTGTGGCATGGCAAGTGCTCACATCCAAGGAATCCTCATTTTACTTTAAAAAATGACGTGCAATTGGCAAGACTAGAGATGCTAGCAATTCGCATATGCTAAAAGGAAGTTTAAAAAAAAGAGCCTTTTTTAAAGTTAAAAAACCTATAAAGTCTTAACAGGAAAAAAAAATTCCTATGTTGTAGTTATTAAAATCAGCAGTAAGGAAACTGTGAAATTGTGAAGAAGAAAAAAGAGATTCATGCTATTTTTGCCATGTATATATCTCCAACTGCAAATGTTATGGCTCCCATACATGAGGAGTGCTAACTAAGAGGGAGAAGCTGTTAAATTGATGTTACGGAGATCAGGGAAAAAAAAATCGTGCTATAAGCTCATTTAGGATTCAGTGTCACCCGTGGCTGCAAGCAGAAAATGGAAATTTCAGATCATATCTTATGCAGGTAGAGTGAAGTATCGTACTCTTTGCTCTACTCTTTCTGCTTCTATCCACCTTTTAAATAAACTAAGAAACAAATACATTTAAAACTAAATCAAATATCTAGGTATGTTTATTTTGGTGCAAAAGTTTAAAACACATTTATGGTTTTTTTTCATAATTGCTTTCCACGAACATCTCATTTTTTTTTGTTTTTTTTTTTAAGATTTTATTTTTATTATTTTTTTCATTGGAAAGGTGGATATACAGAGAGGAGAGACAGAGAGGAAGATCTTCCGTCCGATGATTCACTCCCCAAGTGAGCGCAACGGTCGATGCTATGCCGATCCGAAGCCAGGAGCCTCTTCTGGGTCTCCCACGCGGGTGCAGGTTCCCAAAGCCTTGGGCCGTCCTCGACTGCTTTCCCGGGCCACAGGCAGGGAGCTGGAAGGGAAGCAGGGCTGCCGGGATTAGAACCGACGCCCATATGGGATCCTGGGCGTGCAAGGCGAGGACCTTTAACCACTTGCGCCACCGCGCCGGGCCCGAACATCTCATTTTTTAATTTTTAGAATAATGTATGTGTTTATTTAAAAAGCAGAGTTTACAGAGAAAAGGACAGAGACAGAGCAGAGACAGAGGTCTTCCAGCTGGTGATTCATTCCCCAAATAGTAGCGATGGCCATAACTGGACCAATCCAAAGCCAGGAGCCAAGAGCAAATCTGAGGCTCCAATGTGGCTGTAGGGACCCCAGAACTTGGGCCATCCATGATGCCTTTTATCCATATGCTTCAATTTTTTTTTTTGGCACCAAAATACACATCTCTTAACTCCATTTTCCAAGAATTATTTAAAGTACTTTCATATATTAGGTATTACATATGTCTAGAGGCAAACAAGACTATATAACCTGAAAATCCACTTAACGGCAAGTTCTGTTTTTCATTTTTACTCCAACAGAACTAATTCTTGTGTCACATCTAAGAATTGCAATGAAGTGTGGCACATGCATTGCGAATCTACTCCAATATCATAAAAGCGTTACTACAGACTATGTACAGTGCAAATCCTTCCCTAGCTGCCTACCCCCACCCAGGACTGTACATCCTCAAAACTCTATGCAGAGAAACCAATTAATGCATTCATATTTCCATCCGTTTCTCTCTCTCTCTTTCACACACACACACACACACACACACACACACAGAGTTTGATTAGTCAGCTGTTCATATCTGAACCCACCAGGGCAGGATCTGTCCATCTCAGCTTTCTGAGCCAGCCCTAATAAACACAGACACATCATCAGGAGCCTTCAGACCCACATGCCTCCTGACTACCACCATAGCTCCCTGGACAGGACTTAGAACAGTGGCTCTTGGCCAAGGGGATAGCTAGCACTGTTGGGAATCGTTTTAAAAATTATTGATTAATTTGAAAGGCATAAATGACACAGTGAGAGGAAGAAACAAAGCGAGAGAGATCTTCCATCCACTAATTCAATAATGAATTGACTTGCAAACACCAGGACTGTGGGAGGCTGCGGCCAGAAGCCTAGAACACCATCTGGTCTCCCGCGCAGGTGCAAGGAACCCAAGAAACTTGAGTCATCCTCCACTGCTTTTCCAGGAGCATCAGCAGGGAACTGGATTAGAAGCAAAGCATTCCAGTAGCAGATGGGCTGGAGCCAGCATTCCATTAGATGTTGGCTCGACAAGTAACAGCTTGACATGCTGTGCTAGGGAGGACAGCCCCGTTTGGAAGCATATTTGATCATCACAAGTTTCCAGAAGGGGAATGGTGTTGCTGGAGTCTGCTAGGTGGAGGCCGTGGATGCTGCTAAGCATCCTATAAGACACAGATCAGTTCCCCTCCACAGCAAAGAATTACCCAGCTCAAAATTTCAGTCCTACCAAGGTTGGGAAACGTCATGTGAGTGCCTCTGCTGCCCTGAAGATACCCCCTCCCAGATCACCAGCCTGGTTTGTATCACAGGACTCCAAACCTTGAACATGGCTCATTGAGCCAAGCTGAGCAGGTGCCTTCCCAAGGATAGACAAAATGCAAATCACCCAGCTCCCCCCTTAGGCAAACTAGTAAAAAAAAAAAAGTTGTAAGATCAGAGTGATATGCTGGACCACCCTGTCTCAGCCCTTTAAAGTGGAGGTTAGGGTGGAGAGTGAGAGTAATTGGTAGTTGGAAGAAAAGAGAAAGAAAGAGAGAAAGAGAGGAAGGAAGGAAGGGAGGGAGGGAGGAAGGAAAAGAAAGAAAGAAGAGAAGAGAAGAGAAGGCAGCTGCAGGCCAGCGCAGGAGAGATGGCGATAGATGCCAAAGGTCCAAAGCACCGCGATATCAGCCCGCCAACACACAGTGGCTGCCAGAGTCAGCGAGAACCAGGCTGTGGCCAGGAAACATTCACCCAAACTGGGAGCCCAGCTGGAAGGAGATCCCTGCGCATCCGTGACTCCCACCTCCTGTGCAGCAAACTGGGACAGCCAGGCTCCGTCTAACGTGGATCCAATGAACAGATGGATGGTAGGCTTGGTATAAAATGTCTCCTGAGTTTTTACCTTAGAGACGGGAACAAGAGGCTCTGTTTCGTCAAAGTTCGTATGCAACTAATTGAAATTTTGATGGGTGCCCGGCAAATCAAAGTCAGTCACAGCTTGGCATGTAGCTGACTTAATCCTCTGCCCTGTGGCACTGGCATTCTATCTGGTCACTGGTTCGTGTCCTGGCTGCTCCACTTCTCATCCAGCTCCCTGCTTGTGGTCTGGGAAAGCAGTCAAGGATGACCCAAATCCTTGGGACACTGCACCCACGTGGGAGACCCAGAAGAAGCTCCTGGCTCAACTCTGGCTGTTGTGACCATATAGGGAGTAAACCAGCAGGTGGAAGATCTTTCACTTTATAAAATCTGACTTTCAAATAAAATAATCAATTTTTTTTTTTTTAAGAAAGCAACATATGTCAGATGTAGCTGGTAAAAACTGCAGAAAGCCAGGAACTACAGCATGTGTGACCTCGCTGGAGAAACTAGTGGTGTGTGTGGCCTGACACAGCCTTCCCACTGCCCCAAACAGCCAGGCCCACTGCCCCATTTTCACCCCTTTCCGTTTCTGTAACAGTCTTGATCATACTGTTTATTTACCGTTAAAGTCTAAGTTTTTGTCTGTTTGTTTGTTTTGTTTTTTTATCATGCTCATCTGTTCCCAGGTCCCTGGTACTTGACTGACTTGTAGAACATATTGCATAAATAGCCTCAACGAGAAGCAGACTAGGTAAGTATAATTCCAAATTGGAATCCATGACATTCACTAGCCATCCTAGCGCCTCGGTGTGGGGCGCAGGCATCATCAGGAACTCGCCAAGGAATTTGCGTTTGGAACCCAGATACTGACTCTCACGGCCAGAGGGAAGAACAAAGGCAGAGCGACCAGGAAATGAAAGAAAGGCTGTCAGGACCACAGAGAGCCCCAGGTGGGCGGCGGGCAGAGCGGGAAGGGTTTCCTGCCGTGCTGAGCGCAGCCACGCCGACAAGGTCGCTCTTTGCCCGCGGCAATAGGGTCCTCTCTTTGTTCGGTCCTGGGGGAGCTGGAGACACCAGGAGCTGCCGGGCGCCACCGCGAGGCAGACGTGTGCAGCTGCAGGACTCTGGGGCCTCCTGGCGCCTCGCAGCAGAGTGGTATTTGCGCAGGGCGCTGAGATTTGCCTGGCACCTGCTGAGCCCAGGCCCTGCACAGACAGGCTCTGCACACTCCCTGTCTCTGTGTGTTTTCCTTTTCACAAAGCACGGAAACTTTTCACAACTTTTCACAACTTTTCATTGTTGCTTGCCCTCAGGGACCAGCCATCTGCAAGTGCTTAAGGAATTCAGATGAGCGTGGTATGTGGAAGGCAGCAGAGACATAGAGAAACCTTTCATCCACTGGCTCACCCCCCCCCCACCCCCAGGTCCCCACGATAGCCGTGGCTGACCCAGGCTGAAGCCAGGACCCCCAAACTCAACCCAGAACTTCCAGCTGAGTGACCCGTATTTTCAGTTCTCCTGGACCTGTGTTGAAGAATGCTGTTCTGCAGTCAGTCATGTGATAAATGCATGTTTAACTCTTGGTGGGGATCCTTTCGACAGTTCTCATTTTTGCATAAGCTTTTCAGCATTATTTTTTTTTTTTAAGATTTATTTATTTATTTTTGGAAAGGCGGATATACAGAGAGGAGAGACAGAGAGGAAGATCTTCCGTCCGATGATTCACTCCCCAAGTGAGCGCAACGGGCCGATGCTATGCCGATCCAAAGCCAGGAGCCTCTTCTGGGTCTCCCACGCGGGAAGCAGGGTCCCAAAGCTTTGGGCCGTCCTCGACTGCTTTCCCGGGCCACAGGCAGGGAGCTGGATGGGAAGCGGGGCTGTCGGGATTAGAACCGGCGCCCATATGGTATCCTGGGCGTGCAAGGCGAGGACCTTAACCACTTGCGCCACCGCGCTGGGCCCAGCATTATTTTATTTTTAAAGAAAAGAAAAATTAGGGGCCTGGTGCAGTAACCTAGTGGTTAATGTCCTCACCTTGAATGCACCGGGATCCTATATGGACATTGGTTCATGTCCTGGCTGTTCCACTTCCCATCCAGCTCCCTGCTTGTGGCCTGGGAAAGCAGCAGAGGACGGCCTAAAGCCTTGGGACCCTGCACCCACACAGAAGTTCCTGACTTCAGATTGGTTCTGTTCTGCCACTGCAGCCACTCGGGGAGTGAACCAATGGGTGGAAGATCTTTATCTCTATTTCTCTTCTCTGTAAATCTGACTTTCCAACATATAAATAAATAACACCTTTTTTTTTTTTAAAGTAGCTGTGCCATGGCTAGGAAATGACACTTTGTTATAGTTTAATTTGACTTTTCTTAATGAGGAAGACATTGAGCTATTCAATTGTTTCTTAAATTACAGATTTGCATGTTTGGAGAAATGACAACTCACAGCTTTTGCCCATTTTTACTTAGAGTCTATATTTTAAGTTTTTTAAAAAATATTTATTTATTTTTATTGGAAAGGCAGATACACAGAGAGAAAGATGGAGAGGAAGATCCTCCATCTGATGGTTCACTCCCCAAGTGGCCGCAAAGGACAGAGCTGAGCCAATGCAAAGCCAGGAGCCAGGAGCCTCCTCTGGATTTCCCACACGGGTGCAGAGTCCCAAGGCTTTGGGCCATCCTAGACTGCTTTGCCAGGCCACAAGCAGGGAGCTGGATGGGACGTGGGGCCACCGGGATTAGAACCGATGCCCATATGAGATCCTGGCCCGTGCAAGGTGAGGACTTTAACCGCTAGGCTATCGCACCGGACCCTATTTTTGTTAAGTTTTACAAGTTCACCATATTTTTGAATACTAATCACATAAGATGTGATTTTGCAAATAAATAAAAAAGTGCCTGGAGTTGATAAAGAATTGGCAATAAATAGAGATACATTTAAATGAAAAGACCTGATGTAAGGCTATTACAAGTGGCTGTTCTAAAAGGGTAGGGATTAGGGAGGAGAGAAGCAGGTGAGGCCACTGAAGTGTTTTTCCAGGACCTCTTACATTTGTTTCTGTTCTGTACCCTTGCTAGGGCCATGTTCCTGTCTGTTACCTAGCACCGCTCATTAAGCAGGTCCCTGTTGCTAGGGAAACCAGCTTCCTCACTGCTACCAAAGATAATGCCGGAGCCGCTGCTCACCAAGCATCCCTTTCCGGGACCTAGCTCTTACCCTCGTGTCAGGTTATTCAGCTACAGGAAGATTAGATTTCTCTTACACCCCTCTTGGCACCCTGTGCCACTGGCTAAGAGGGCTTTGCCAGTCGGCGTTCACCTCCTGCTTTGTTACAAACCTGCTCCCCGGAAGTCAGTGGGTGTCGTTTTATAAATGTTACATGTCGAAGCACACAGGACAATGTGAAGACTGTACTTTTCAGATTTGCTTCGTTGACGTGGGAGAGGGGGAGGGCAGGGAGAAAATTCCAGAAGCTTCTTTTGTTCAAATGCCAATTAGTTGGATGTGTAACAGAAAACTCAAGTTTATTAATGATACAGTTTGCTGAATTTTAATCAATGTGCACTTGTGGAATCAACAGCCCGTGGTCAAGGTCTAAATACTTTCATCCAATGAGGATGTTTTTCCTTGAGCCTGTCTAGTCAGTAACTCCTCTGTACTCCCATGTTCCCCATTAGCTCCCAGCCTTCCTCAGCCCTAATTTCACCCCCTTTATTTAACTTGGCAACTACTCCCGTGATATCTGTAACCATAAATTAACTTCTGCTGTCGATATCAAATATCCTGGTGTGCATATGTCCATTTTTCCCCCGTGTCTGTTTTTTTTCTCAGCATAATATACTCCTCATTTTTATTTAGTTACCTTCCTTTGATTGGAAATGCAGAGAGAACATCTTCCATCTGCCGTTTCACTCCCCAGATGCTGACAATAGCCAGGACAGGGGCAGGCTGAAGTCAGGGACCCGGAACTCAATCCACAGTGACTTCTCTCCCAAGGGGGTGGGCGGGATCCAGGTCCCTGCCTGAGCCAGTCCCTGCTGCCTCTCCCAGCGTGAAGAAAGGAAAGAGCTGGAAGAGGTGGCACACCTTCTCCCCCAGCCAACACAGGAGGGAGAACTGAAACAGTATCCCACACTGCTCTAATCCACGTGGCCCACGTGGATCTGTAATGTGCTCACCTTTGTACTATTAATTAAAAAAAAAAAACAGTGCTTTATAAGCAAAAGCACGAAATGAATGTTAACTGTTTTAAAAAAAATAAGAGCTGGAACTAGAACACCCGATGTGGGCATGCCTCGTGGCAGCTTCACAGTGGTGCCAAGTACTCAGCCCCCAACTGCTGGAGTTCTCTGTATTTTTCTGTGTGCCAGTAGTTCCAGAGTAGCATGCCATTATGTGAGCAGGATGCTTTTTATCCATTTCCTATTGGTGCACATTTGCTTCGTTGTCTATTTTTGGTTTACTGTGCATAAAGCTATTACACATATTTTCAAACAATGGATGTTTTTGTTTTGTTTATTTTTCTTAAGTAAATACGTAACAGCGAAACTGGAGAGGCATGGGATGTTTCTGGCAGAACTTGACATGTTCTGAGCTGGCACAGCAGGCTAACCCTCCTACTTCTGGCACCAGCATTCCATATGGGAGCCAGTTCAGGTCCCAGCTGCTTCACTCCCCATCCAGCTTCCTCCTTATGGCCTAGGAGAGCAGGGGAGGATGGCTCAAGTCCTTGCACTCAGCATGGGAGACCAGAAAGGAGCTCCTGGCTCCCAGCTTCAGATCGGCTCAACACTGGTCACCTGCAGCCATTTGGGGGCGTGATCCAGTGGTTGGGAAACCTTTTACCTCCTTCTCTCTGTAATACTGCCTTCCAAATAAAAGCAAATCTTAAAAAAAAAAATTACATGTTCTGAAACCTGATTTTTTTCTGATCAAATATTCACTAACTGTATAGTTCATTGGTATTAAGAACATTTACATTGTACCAACATTAATCACCAGAATTGTTCATGTTTTACAAAACTGGAATTCTTTGTGCATTCAAGAGCAACTTTCATTCTGTCTTTTGTCCAGCCCCTGGCCGCCACCATTCTTTCTGCACCTTGGTACTTTACTACAATGGTGCCCCTTCAGCAAATTTCATTTTCCATGGCGTAGTTTCCTGGCTGTCAAAAAAGGTCTGAAAATAAAGAATTCCAAAAATAAACAGCTCATACATTTGAAACCGTGCAGCGTCCTAAGCCGCAGGATGAAATCTTGCACCAACCTGCTTTGTCCCAGGAGAACAATCTTCTCTCTGTCCAGTGTACTCAAGCTATTTATACTAAATGCCCATTAGCCATTTAATAGCTGTCATCAGGATAAACACACGTTGATCCTACTTAGCACTGATCGGCAGGGCAAGAGCCACGATGCTGGCAATTTGAATCCACCAAAGAGAAGTCATGAAAAGCTTCCTTTTAATGAGAAGTGATGCTCTCATTAAGAAAAGGACTGTGGCCTCGCGGCTAAGATCTTCACCTTGAACGCGCCTGGATCCCATATGGATGCCAGTTCTAATCCCAGCAGCTCCACTTCCCATCCAGCTCCCTGCTTGTGGCCTGGGAAAGCAGCAGAGGACGGCCCAGTGCTTTGGGACCCTGTACCTGTGTAGGATACCCAGAAGTTCCTGGATCCTGGCTTCGGATCCACAGCACCGACCGTTACGGTCACTTGGGGAGTAAATCATCAGACGGATGGATCTTCTTCTCTATCTCTCCTCCCTCCGTATATCTGACTTTGCAATAAAAATAAATGAATCTTAAAAAAAAAAGGGGGTGGGCCACATGGGCCCAGCATCGTGGCCTAGCAACTAAAGGTCCTCACCTTGAACACGCCGGGATCCCATATGGGTGCCAGTTCTAATCCCGGCGGCCCTGCTTCCCATCCAGCTCCCTGCTTGTGGCCTGGGAAAGCAGTTGAGGACCGCCCAAAGCCTTGGGCCTGCATGGGAGACCTGGAAGAAGTTCCTGGCTTCTGGCTTTGGATTGGCTCAGCTCCAGAAGTTTCGCTCACTTGGGGAGTGAACCAGCAGACGGAGGATCTTCCTCTGTCTCTCCTTCTCTCTGTATATCTGACTTTGCAATAAATAAAACTTAAAAAAAAAAAAGGGCCACACACTGAGGTTGCTAAGGTCTGTCATAGAACAAATCTTCCATCCTTGAAATTGTGAAGATGTGTTTCCATCGTTATTGCTGCTAATCTGATTGAACATGATTTATAAATATTATCAGACATGTGTAGACAAAGATTTAGATATATATCATTTGCATATCAGTATGTCTCATGGTTTTGTATTATCTCTCGGCTCAAGTACCCATTGTGCCTGAGACTGCACTCGAAGCACCTTCACTTAAGAGGTACCACATAGTATTTGTCTTTTTGTGAACATCTTATTTCACTTCACATAATATTCTCAGAGTTCATCCATGCTGTACCATGTTAGCTTGGTCTTTTCTAAATCTAGGTAATGGGTCAGGCATGATTGCTCAGTGGTTAAACCCTCATCTGGCGAGTACCAGCTCCCACATAGGTGCCAGTCTGTGCCTCCGGCTGCTTCCCTTCCCATCCGGCCCCTTACATGTGGCCTGGGAAAGCAGTAGAGGATGGCCCAGAGCCTGCACCCACGTGGGAGACACTGAGGATTCTGGCTACGGGTCAGCTCAGCTCTGGTGGTTTGTGGCCACCTGTGGAGTGAAATCAGTACACAGATCTTTGTCTCTCCTTTCTCCATCAATCAATCTCACCTGCAATTCCAATAAAAACAATCTTTTTTTTTTTTTAAAGATTTATTTTTATTATTTTTTATTGGAAAGGCGGATATACAAAGAGGAGAGACAGAGAGGAAGATCTTCCGTCCGATGATTCACTCCCCAAGTGAGCGCAACGGGCCGATACTATGCCGGTCCGAAGCCAGGAGCCTCTTCCGGGTCTCCCACGTGGGTGCAGGGTCCCAAAACTTTGGGCCGTCCTCAACTGCTTTCCCAGGCCACAGGCAGGGAGCTGGAAGGGAAGCGGAGCTGCCGGGATTAGAACCAGTGCCCATATGGGATCCCGGGGCGTGCAAGGCGAGGACTTAACCCTTGCGCCACCGCGCCGGGCCCAATAAAAACAATCTTAAAAAAAGTAATTTTTGGTTGTTTTATGGTAAAAAATACTGTACTAACAATGATACAATCTTTCAGGTTTTTTTAAGATTTTTTTTCTTTAATTGGAAACACAGATATACAGATAGGAGAGATAAGGAGAAAGATTTTCCATCTGCTGATTCACTCCCCAAGTAGCTGCAAAGGCTGGAGCTGAGCTGATCTGAAGTCAGGAGCCAGGAGCCAGTTCCAGGTCTCTCATGTGGGTGCAGGGTCCCAAGGTTTTGGGCTGTCCTTGACTGCTTTCCCAGTCCAAGCTGGATGAGAAGCAGGGATGCTGGGATTGGTAATGGTGATCATATGGGATCCCCGTGCGTGCAAGGTGAGACTTTAGCTGCTAGGCTACCATACCAGAACCTCTAAAGGTTTCTCATGAGTGTTCTAGTTTGGACGTATCAGAAGCGTGCCTCGCTCCTGTCTGCTCACCCTTGCCTCTGAGGCCACACCTAACCCTACAGAAGTGAACGGGTTGACAGCGTCACGGTCAAGCTGAATTCTAATCCATCATCAGAACGAAAACACAAGTTTATGTTTCTTAAATTCACCAGAGCTCCGAATCTTTAGTCTCTTTCAGGAATAAAATAGCATTACTTGGGATAACCGATTTATTGCAACAGAGTTGTGGTTCATGTCAAACTTAGATTACCTCTTAAGCAGAGGGCCAAATCATTGATTTTGATTCCCAAATCAACAAGTGTTTAGTACAAAATGAGGAAGCTAGACAACTGGGATCAATGATGCTGCTGCAGCATTGGGAGGGGAGAAGCCCACGTGTGAAGTAGCATCATGCAAAGCCACGCAGGCCGTGAGCCTATGATGCAGAACCTTGGCAGGATTTAACAGAGAAGTGCAATCACCCGATTTATGAAATCTCTGCTTGGTGTGCCAACACATGAGTCCAGTATGATGGCTCAATGGGCAAATCCTCCTCTTGTAGGAGGGTTCCTGCAAGTTCCTTTATGGATACCCGTTCGTGTCCCAGCTGCACCACTTCCCAGCCAGCTCCCTGCCAGTGGCCTGGGAAAGCAGCAGAGGATGGCCCAAAGCCTTGGGACCCTGCACCTCCATGGGAGACCTGGAAGAAGCTCCTGGCTCCTGGCTTCAGACTGTGAGACCAGTTCAACTCAGGCCATTGCTGCAGAGCGAGTCAGGGCATGGAAGATCTTTCTGTGTCTCCTTCTCTTCATAAATATGATCTGCTTAAAGAAACAACCATAAAGGGAAATATGAAAGCAGGGTTATATGCCAAAGAGAACACAAGGGGATTGGGTAAACATATTCACCGAAAGACAAACACGGAAATTTTCATATCAACTTTATTCATAATGACCACAAACTAGAAATAATCAAAATTTCCACCAACAACAGGATGGAGAAGTTGTAACAATCATACAATGGAGTCATACACAAATGTTAAAAAGGAACTGCAGCTACGTACAACATTTATTACTCTGACACAACGAGCAAAAGACGCAAAAAAAGTGCATGAATGTTCTAGTTACATAAAGTTTCTGAACAGGCAAAACTACCCAATGGTACTAGAGGGTCAGAATAGTTATCTATGTGTGGCAGGGACAGCAAGGTACAGAAAAACCCAGTAAGGTGTGCACCTCAAATTTGTACGCTTAACTTTCACCTCATGAAAAGAAAAACATGTTGGGGGGTGGTAAAAAAGAAAAAAAGTTGAGCTGAAGAGATAGAACCATATGTTCGCTAGGATTGTTTTCCAAATATTTTCAGTTTTCTTCCCAGGTTTGTGGAAGGATTAAACTCCCTAAACTTCAGCGTAACAATGTGCTTTAAAGGACCTTAGTTTCTCACTTTTCAAAGTGAACAGCCACACCCTGGATGACCCAAGTTGCAGAAAAGGAAAATTTAAAGCAAGATTTAGCAAGCTTTTTCTGTAGAGCATCACAGAACGGTTATTTCAGTCTCTGTGGGCCGTGCTCTGTTCAAACGACTCAACTCAGAACAAAAGCAGCCCCAGACAGAATTTATTAAATGGACCAGAGTCCAACCAAATGTCTTCCTTAGAGATCGAGCAGCAGGGCGGACTGTCCCCACCAGCTCTAGTTTACCCATGTGGAGGAAGGCATCTCTGCTAAGTTCCAACGAAGGGTGTACAGTCGCTGGCCCATGGCACACCAGCCCATCTGCACACAGAAACTGGCTATTAAAAAAAGACCTAAAATACTTAAAATTGGCTTAGTTGGTTAGCTGAGAGGCAATTTTAGGAAACTGCTATTCGAAGATGGAAAATTTTGTAGGAAATTCACATTTTGGAGAGGCAAAATTGTCCCTTGATAGAAACTCTATGCCAAATCATCTGCCCTTGACTATAGAAAACAAAACAAATAAACCAACTCTGTGGTTCCAGTTGACTGCGTTTGACAAAATGTATGGCAGATGATGAGCTGAGAAAAGAACTGTCAGCTTGCAGCAAGAAATGAAAGGTGGTAGAAAACTCACCAACTTAAGTACTTACTGGGTAGCATGAGGCAATTTTTCAATTACAAAAAGGTAAAAGTAATTCCTTGAAGGCTG
This sequence comes from Ochotona curzoniae, assembly GCF_017591425.1. Taxonomy (NCBI): domain Eukaryota; kingdom Metazoa; phylum Chordata; class Mammalia; order Lagomorpha; family Ochotonidae; genus Ochotona; species Ochotona curzoniae. Next base: position 16,133,489 of record NW_024465035.1, on the reverse strand, counting down.
ACTACACTTTTTTTTTGTAGCAAGGATCAAAGTGCCGCAGGACTATCACATCTACTGTTAAGACATCTTGCATGAATTCATGTGCCCCAGACCAAGTCCAACTCTTTGATCCCTAAAAGTGAACAAGATGACTCCAGGAAAAGGAGACGGGGGGGAGACAGCCCTCCAATCTGAGCCTGGGGAGCCCCAGTCGCCCAGAGATGAAGTACACAGAAGCATGGGGGACAAGAAGGCAAAGCCACAGAGTAAACCTGAAGAGGACAGACCCACGACCTGTCAGCTTCGGATGTTTCCACTTGGGGGAGTGATAAGGACATTCTCCAGGTAGGGAAGCAAGTGACCAGAGCATCAAGGTGACTGGAAGGGCTAAGTCACTCTTTTGGTATTTTATTAAATTTACTTACTTTTAAATCCCAGAAGTCAGAAACCATCTGTAAAGAAAGGAGGAAGTAAATAGCATGCCATTTTCTCCTAGGGTGGACGCCTACAAAAGGAAAAGTGTATATTAACTCTTTAAGCATCATGTTTGTCTGATACGGAATGCAACTTTTTAATGACTGAAGTACCGTCTTGGTTCATTAAATAGGTCTTATCTTTTTGTTTTCTATGTTAGTTTCTTTAGAATTCTGCCTTTGGAAAAATAAAATACCTACAACCTCATGGATGTACAAACTTAATATTGCACAACGGACTCACCTAAGTTCACCTGGGTTTGAATCTTGACTTTACTAATGTTTACTATGGAAAACTGCAATCTCAATTTATTGACCACTGACATCTTAAATATTTGAGTCACATGCCAAGCACAACACTACACTATGAGAACAGAAAGTAAGATATCTAGTCACAAAGAACCGGGCTTCACTTCCTAACCTGTAACATGTGGATCACAATCACCCGTTGTACAATCTAAGCAAAGAAGACTATACAGGTCAAATGGGATCGCAAATGTCAAAGATCAGAGAATACTGCACGAATACTTACTTATTCACATATGTAGTGAAATGTGAAGCATTGAGCTAAGCACCAGAGATACAAATGAGCAAGGATTGTGTGGTCCCTGTCCTTGTAAAGTTTACAGTCTAGCAGGGATCAGCAAGTAATCATGATAAATGTCCCAAGTATGTGGTTGGGGAGGAGCAGGGTGTCCACGGGATCCACAGGAAGGGCACCTGGCCTACTCGATGGGTCTGCCAGAAGGCATAAATGAAAGATTCTTGGGTGAAATGGCATTAGTACCTGACAGAATAACAGAAATGGTGAATGTGATGGAGTGCCCAGATGGGTCTTCGGGGAAACAATGTGGCTACAGTACAGACAAGGAATCCACAGGAGAGAGAGACTACGGAGGAGACTAAGTTAGGTTAGCTCGAGAGTTTGGAAGTAAGCAGGATAACACACCGTAGAGTTGGCAGAAGTCACAGATAACCAAGTTGTTGTGGCAGGCCAAGGCCAGCCGAGTGGCTGACAGCAGTGCCATCTACTCCAAGAGGGGACGCGAGAGAAGCAGCAAGTTAGGTGGTGGTGCCTGTGAGACAGCAAAATGGACTCGATGAGATTGGTGAATGAGAGAGAGAGAGAGAGAGGCAGAAGAGAGGAATTGACGAGCCATTTTCATGGATGGAAGCGGATGCCGGGGAGACCAGGTCAGGTGGAGGAGCTGACGGAAGGCAGCCGTGAACAAGCCAACGCGCAAAACCAACCTAAGGCAAGAGGTACCTGCCAGGACAGTGAGAGCGTAGATGGTTACCTCCTCAAAGCCAAAGTCACCAGGCATTCCAAGAATACTGAGCCAGGCAGACCAGTTTAGATGGCAATATGAGAAACTGGAAATACAGATATTTCAAAAAACAGGAAAGCATCTGCTAAGGGCAGAGCTCTCTCCCCGCCCTCCCCCCACAAAAATGAGTACTTGACTATATTCACTGATACCACATGACCAGTAATAACTGTATTTATAATAAAAAAAAAAATAAGACTGCCATGCAGTTAACAGAAATACAGAAAACAGTAAAATACCACACTTTCGAAAGCTTTTTACAAAGAAGACTAATTCGGAGCAAATTTTCTATTGCTGAGAGCAAATTTTTAAAATCCTTGGCTTCCATTTCTAACATCGTGAATGAATCCGATTATCACTGTAAGTAAAACATACCAGAACGTCACAAATGTACAATGCGCACTTGAAAGCACTGGGGTGAAAAAGCAAAACTGCTCTCAAGTCTTCTTTCTTACAAAAAATAAAACTGTGAGAAAAGGAGGGAAGAAAAATACTTAAAGCTACTGGGAAACTACCGGTAGATTCCTCTTCTGTTTTAAATCTCATCCTGACAGTCTTGATAAATATTTTGTCAGTATACAAGCTTGTTCTATGTACAACAGGAAACAGCTCTTTAGCACAATGTTGCTTACTGATATATAAGGGGTACTGTGAGCTATTGGAACTTACCAAAGCTTTCCTTGTACCTTACCACGCAGACCTGAATTTGGAATTTGTCTCCTATTTGCCCACTTGCCCTTCTCGTTTCATTCTACCGGTAATTTGCCATGTCCCTTGAAATCAGTCAGTCTACATCGGGGTCAACTGACATTCTAGAAGGGTTAATTATTCATTGTGCCAGGGGAACATAGACACTGCAGGGGTGGGAGTCTTTTGGCTGTTAGAACGTTCTAGAAGTATGACAACCCAAAGAGTGCCACTTCATTTCCCAACACCCTTCTGAAAAAAAGATTTACTGCCCCTGATGGAGACCCACTGACACGCTTTGGCTATAGACTTATGGCACGTGCTGTGACTGGTCAAGCACCGTGTCCTCTCAATTCTTGATGCATTCTAGTTCGTTCCATCTGCCAGCTAGAATGCGCTTTGATGATTAAGACAGGACTCAGCACAACAGTTAGCAAATTATACTTGAGGAAGGATCTGCAATTTGAGTCCTATTTTTAAATCAGTTTTACATACTGGACTCTGATGCATTTTTTTAAATTGTTTAGGCATAAAGCACTGTCATACCAGAAATACGCAATCATACAACCTGCGCATGTACCTGCTTTCTGAGAGTAGCTCTACCCAGCCACTTCCGGCAGCCAACAAGACAACTACGACACCTACATCATCACTGGGAAATTGTTTTCTTTCCTTTAAGTTGGAATTTCTTTTTAAAGCAAAACTTGCAGCTTTGACAATAAGCTAAAGCACTTGCAACCTCCTGAACCTGGAGCAAAAAACTTTTTTTTTTCCCCTCACTCTTTTGACATGGTCAACTGCTGTCTGAAGAGTAGGGAGGAAAAAATACCTGACAACGGCTGAGATTGCATACTTACCGTGGTCCTTTCACAGGCGAGCTGACCCAGCAGCTCCCAGCTGTGAAATAGGCCGGGGAAACCCCCCCTGGGGAACTGGTTAGCCTGATCGCCAAATTGCAGGATGCCTCCTAAATCAGCAACTTAAAAGTAAGTTTTGCTCCTCTAAAGTTTTGATTACTCCCTCTGTTGGTGACACCACCGTCTTTGGAGTGGGTAGGGGAAAAGTGAGAGGGAAGAAATCTGTCAATATTTATTTCAGACTCAGAAACAGGTTTTTTTTTTAAAAAAAAAAAATAGTGTCAAACATTGTTAGACAAAATACCTCCACTGTATCTTCTTTCATTTCAGAAACTTACACACTTGTTGAGTTTCTGCCAACTGTTTCAAACACACGTTATGGTAGTTCACAATTTCAGACTACGTGTCTTAGAATTTTAACACTTCGTTAAAAATAAGAGCTAAAAAAATTTTTTTGGCATGTATCTTTAAGGTCACGTCAAAAAAAAAACCCCAGACTTAATTCAACTCACATTATCAATATTAAACTTCTTTAAAATCAATTCTATCACAAAAGTCAAAGACATCGATTCTGTCATTAAACTGTTTTTTTTTCCCCCCAGTTCCAGGATGCCATTTGAGATGGAAAAAAAAAAAAAAGGCCGGCAACTGTCTGAAGGATTTGAATTGTGACCAATTTAGACAGCTGGTTAGAGCTCGGTGCTCTCCCACAATCCAAACGAGTCAAGTTGAATAAAAACAAAAAAAAAAAACCAAAAAGGCAAATCAAGCTTTGCGTTTTCAACTGAAGTCCTGCAGGTTTTCACCGTTGCATTGCAATCGCCTACGGGCTGGGCTGATTCCTCCCCCTCACGAGATCATCCCAGTGGGGCTCCATTTCCGTCGTGGCTAGGCGGAAGAGAGCCTGCAGATGCTCATCCGCCAGCGGCTGGCTCAGAGTGTGCTGGTTCTGAGTCAAATAGGAGAAAGCCTTCTCGCAGATGTGGTTGCTGTCAAACAAAGATGCCACCTTGTAGGCAACCCCTTTGATGATCGGGTAAGACTCGGCAGACAGGCCGGCGTAGAACTGGCCCAAGTCCTTGATTCTGTAGTCGTTCCAAAGGCTAGTGTTGGCCTGAAGTTTCGTCAGCTCCACCCTGACCGAAATCGGGGCGTATTCAGGCTTAAAGCTGAATGGATTCGCAAAAAGTTCTAAGTCTTTTTTGATGAACTTGAGGTCCTTAAAATGTCTCTCAAACTCTTTCTGGAGCCGACATATCACCATCTGGTACCGATCGGGATCAAAGATCTTTTGATCCTCGGTGAACTGCTGCTGGAATTCCTCAGCAACTTCTCTGAGCGAGGGAAAGTGGGTGAGATCTCTCTCCTCGATGTGACTTTGGAATAGATTCAGCTTTACTTCAAACGCGCAGATGTGGTCAAAGGCGGCAGCTGCGAAGACTTTACTGATCTGCAAGTCCTCGCTGAGCTCTCGCAGGTGCTCCATGATGTCCACCAGGAAGCCGAAGTCACACAGCCACTGCTTGTCCGTGAAGTGGACTGTTGTTGCCCCGACCGACACCAGGAACGCCTCTATCTCTTTTCTGAGCAAGAAGATGAGTTTTAGCGTTTTCCCTCTCCTAAGCCAATTGTTCAGACAGCGTCCGTTCACCCTCTCCCCGTGCTCCGACTCGGACTGAATCAGCAGGGGCTGGAACTCGGGGCGCCTCACCCCTCTGGTCTTAATCAGAACTATCCATTCCGAGATGGTATTGATGATCTGGTTTACGTCCACGTCGTACGAAGTCAAGAGTTCCAAGTGGAGAAAGCCCGAGTAGTGGATCACGTTCCAGCAGTTGGGGCTCACGGCCTTCTCCCTCATGTAGGACACCAAGCCCGAGTTCTCCCCGATCATCCTCAGGGTGTGGGTCGTGGTGAGGCCGACCATTTTCTGCAGGCTGAGCCCCGCCGACTGCAGGGCCTCCAGGATGGCCGACATGAGCGCCCCGACGCTGAAGTGATGAGTCAGGTTGATGATGGTCAGCAGGTCTTCCTGCACCTCTAGATCGGGGCCCACGCCACGGATGAAGACCAGGAGGTAGTTCTCGTAGGCCACGAAAGCCTGATCGTCCAGGGCAAGGGAATAGGCCTTAAAGTCCCGGGCGCGGTGGACGAGCTGACTGCGTAGGTTATTGTCGATATTCAGGAGTCTTTGCCTCGCGATCTCCGGGGATAGATCCATGTTCTCCAGCACGCCGACGTGATCGGGGAGCACCTCCCTCAGGAACACCTCCATGCACTGGTACACGAAGTCGCCCTCGGCCCAGCCGCGACCCTTGAGGGCCAGGAGGCGGCAGAGCCCCAGGCCTGCGCGGGCGGCCCTCTCCTCGGGCGTGAGCGGGTCGGCGCTGGGCACCTCGCCCTGCCGCAGCCGCTCCACCAGGGCCGCGCGCTCGCCCTCCGCCACGTACCGCTCGTAGTATTCGTGCTCGGCCTCGTAGTGGCGCCTCACGTCGCGTTCGCGGGTGGAAGCGACGAGGCGGCGGCACACGAGGCACAGGGCCCCGTCGCCCTCCGGGGGCTCCACCACCAGGTAGCGCTGGGTCCACTCGGGCCGGAAAACCAGAGCTTCGTCTACTTCCATCTTGCTCCTCTTGGGCGTCATCCACATTCTGCGGAAGGACACGAGCGCGGGGCCCACCTCCGCGACGCCGCAGGGAGAGGGGCGGGGCCGCGCCAGCGCTGCGCCGAATCACCTCAGCCCGGCCGCGCGGACGCTCGCTGCCTATTGGCTGGAGGTGTTGCCGCTCCCGCGAGCGAGCCAATCAGAACGGGGCGGCCCTCACGCGCAAGCGCACCTTCTTGGCTGCGGGAGGAATGCGACAGTCTTAGGGCGGGACCAAGCGGCCCGGCAATCACGGAGCTGAGAGACGCTTGACAGGCAGACGGCTTGACCAATCGGTCGCTGCGGCTGGAGGGTGGCGCCCGTCAGCCTGCGCCAGAATTCAAAAGGAAAGACGGGAGCCCTGAAACGCTACAGCGATTGGCTGAAAGGCATTTCCGGTGACGTGACCTCGCACGCCCCTCGGCTGCTCTGGCGCCAAAATGTCGCTGGTGGCCGGGGTTATCCGGCGCCTGGACGAGACCGTGGTGAACCGCATCGCGGCGGGGGAAGTGATCCAGCGACCGGCAAATGCCATCAAGGAGATGATTGAGAACTGGTACGCAGGGGGCGGCGCCGGCCTCCCTGAGCGGGAACGCGCGTGCGCGCCGGCCGCTGCGGCCCGCGGGATTCCCGCGCCGTCCCCGCTGTCTCGCGAGAACTTCCCGGGCCTCTTTGGCGCGCTCCTGGAGGAATCGTGTTTCCCAGGTTCCCGTTAACTAAGGCGGCGCCTGGATCGAAAACTGTAAATGCAGCCTGGGCCAAGTTAAAGATGGACGTTGGTAGTGGGAGGGAAGAAGATTTTCCCTTTTAAGCAGATATTATGTGAAGGCGGTTTTTCGTTTCTAAATCAAGAATTCTGTGTGAAGAGTTCATAAACTTTTGTGCGCAGCCGCAGACGGAGTTTCCTGCAGCTGGCGAGCTGTAGTTGCGGGCTGCTCTTTGAAAACAAAGTGGATCGGCTTCTTAAGGAACTTTCTACACTGCCTTCCCTGCCCCCCCTTCACTTTTTGTTTCATCATTTGTATTAGAGCCGATTAGGGAATTTGAGGCTGAATAAAAGCAGGGATGAGAGATAGTAAAATGAGTTGTAAAGAGGAAGAGATGGAGGCTTGTGCTAAAAACCCTTCTAACTTCGTTCTCTTTTCCCTGGGGGAAGGATAGTTCAGGATGTCCTGGTAGCAGGGTGCCCCCTTTCAGAGTCTCACACCCTGTGCAGTGAGGAAGCCTGTAGGACACAAGACCGGAGCAATCAGGGAATAGGGTACTTCTGTACTTACTTGGTCCATATTAAAATACTTGTCTTAGAATCCTTACTTGGAATCGTAATCGCTTCTCGGCCTGTTGGCTAAGGGCAAGTGTGGAATTATGCCCATAGAATAATTTCCTCTGTTTGGTCTGCCAGTTTAGATGCAAAATCCACAAGCATCCAAGTTGTCGTTAAAGAAGGCGGCCTGAAATTGATTCAGATCCAAGACAATGGTACAGGCATCCGGGTAAGTGAAGGGGCGCTGGCGGGTTGTGTGCCTCACGTGTTAGCAAGAAAACAGATCTCTTCTTGCTAGCAATGTTAGGGCTTTTTTTTTTTTTTTTTTTTCCCTAGAGAGCATTTTTTGACAGAAAATGTCAAGGCTAACCAGAAGTGTTTTTACAGTATGTAGTCTGTCTGGGCCACTATTCATGGTTATAGCAGTTAAGAAAAAATGCTTTCTGATTGCTTGTATGTTAGTGGTAGGAGAGGATGAACAGGGTAATTAGTTGTATATCAAATGAAGTGGAAAGCGAAAGGGGCAAGGGGTGAATTTAAAAGGAGGGGTTTGGCAAGGCTCCAGGGCGGGTGTCACTGCTAACAGAGCTGATGGAAGTTGGGGGCGAGTGAGAAGGTTGCTTACAGGGTGGATGTTCTAGCCCCGGAAGCACACGGCTGCCTGATATGTCAGGACCCACAAGGGGCCAGCATGTCTCGGGTAAGGTGACCACGTGCTCACTGTCAGCTGAAGTCTGGGAGGAACTTTACGGCGTCCCAGGTGACCCATGGTAAAATCATTGTCTTTCCCTGTGACCACCGGCTGTTATGACAAGGCTTTTCAACAAAGCAGTTCTGTCGTTGGTTAGTTTTCTGGAAGATAAAGACTTCGTTATTATCGCTGCGGGCAGTAATCGAAACGTTTGAGAACAAAACACGCAGGGCAGCCGTCTGCCAAAAGCGGAACGCATCAGAGCGAGCAGGTGGTGTGCTTAAGAAGTCAAGTTCAAGTGCTGGAGGTCAGTTAGGAAGGGTCATCAGCAGCCGGAAAAGGATCAAACGAGGCCAATGCCAGGTGTTTGAGAGTGCAAGCTGTGGGAGTGATACTGCGGTGACAGGGGCCATGGCTGGCAAAGCCAGCGCCTCACGCAGCACGCACTGCTGCGGGCACGGGCCACATTTTCTGCCCTCTTATCTGGGCATGCAGCGATCCACTGCAAGACCTCCTGGCTTGCGTAGTGATCGGTCAGTAAACAGAAATCCCCAGGTGGATTTAGTGTATCACTCCACCTGGTTGCCCAGATGGCTAGAAACCACCAGGTCAGGCATTGAGTATTTCTCTAGGAGAACAACTCTGCCTTGTTTTCACTTTTCTCCTGCGTCTTCTTTCTTCTTACTGAAAGTCACGGGGACAGGCGTTGGGCTGATCCCCAGTCATGGGAGAGAAGATCCCTCTGCCTGCCCCTCTTCAAAGCCTGGGTCGCGCTCTGCTGCTCGAGGCAGCCTGCAGAAGGGCACGGGGCACCCAGTGGCAGGGCTCTCGTCCCGCAGAAGCGGTGACAGTGCCTCGCACTAGTTGTGGCAGTGTAATTGTAAGAATCTGAGCTCTCGGGCCCGGCGCGGTGGCGCAGTGGTTAAGGTCCTCGCCTTGCACGCCCCGGGATCCCATATGGGCACCAGTTCTAATCCTGGCAGCCCCGCTTCCCATCCAGCTCCCTGCCTGTGGCCCGGGAAAGCAGTCAAGGACGGCTCAAAGCTTTGGGAACCTGCACCCACATGGGAGACCCAGAAGAGGCTCCTGGCTTCGGATTGGCATAAAATTGGCTGTTGTGCTCACTTGGGGAGTGAAGCATCAGATGGAGGATCTTCCTCTCTGTCTCTCCTCTCTGTATATCTGCCTTTCCAATAAAAAATAATAAATAAAATAAATCTTAAAAAAAAAAAAAGACTGGTCTTAAGGTTTTGGCCCTTAAAAATAGCTCATTTCAGGGTATGCCGCATGTAAGATTCCTGTCGGCTGGCTCTGTGTGTGTGAGTTTGAGGCAAAGGATTACAGATAAAAATTAGGGCTTGTCTGCCTGTGGGTGGTGTTACATGCTGTGGAGCTTTTTGTTGAAAGTGTTGAAACGCAGATGAAAACTACAATGAAGCACCATACTCATTTAACTGGCTTTTTTTTTTAATTATTTTTTTATAAACTCTTTTTTCAAAGATTTATTTTATTGTAAAGGCGGATATACAGAGAGGAGAATCTTCCGTCCGATGATTCACTCCCCAAGTGAGCACAACAGCCAATTCTATGCCAATCCGAAGCCAGGAGCCTCTTCCGGGTCTCCCACGTGGGTGCAGGGTCCCAAAGTCTTGGGCCGTCCTCGACTGCTTTCCCAGGCCATAGGCAGGGAGCTGGAAGGGAAGCGGGGGCCACCGGGATTAGAACCGGTGCCCATATGGGATCCCGGGCGTGCAAGGTGAGGACCTTAACCACTGCGCCACCGCGCCGGGCCCTTAACTGGCTTTTATAAAGCAGAGGAAACCCTTGCTCATAGAAAAAAAAAAATTTTTTAAGATTTATTTTTTTTTTTTATTGGAAAGGCGGATATACAGATAGTAGAGACAGAGAGGAAGATCTTCCGTCTGATGATTCACTCCCCAGGCGGCTGCAACGACCGGAGCTGAACCAATCCAAAGCCAGGAGCCTCTTCTGGGTCTCCCACGCGGGTGCAGGGTCCCAAAGCTTTGGGCCGTCCTGACTGCTTTCCCGGGCCACAGGCAGGGAGCTGGATGGGAAGCGGGGCTGCCGGGATTAGAACCGGCACCCATATGGGATCCCGGGGCGTGCAAGGTGAGGACCTGAACCACTGCGCCATTGCGCTGGGCCGGCTCATAGAAATTTAAAGTAGTGTAACCACTATGGAAAATGATGTGGGGAGTCCTCAAAAAATTAATAGAAGTGAAGTGTGACCTATGAAATGATAATAATAGCCTGAATGAAAATGAGATTTTGACACATGTCAACATGGATGAGACTTGCAGATGTGATTTTATTTATTTACTTGGTTTTAAAGATGTATTTATTTTCATTGGAAAGGCAGATATGTAGAGAGGAGGAGAGACAGAGAGGAAGATTTTCCGTCTGATGGAATGTTGGTGTCCATCGGGTTTAGGGGTACACTGTGAGAAACAGACAGTTCTGAAGAAGATGGTGCTGGTGCTGTAGCACAGTGGGCATGTACATGATTCTAGCCAACCATACCGTTAAAAACAGCCAAGGAGAAAAATGCTGCACATATTTTATAGGTCAATCTTTAATAGAGAAGTTTTCTAATTTTGTTTTTTCAACCAGAGAGTAAATGACGTCTTCATGAACGTAAGCATAGAGAAGGGCACCACGGCAGGAGGTTGTGCCACCGTCAGCAGGTGGAGGATCGGGGCGGGATGCGCAGAGGATGGAGCAGCCGCCCGATCAGAAAGGAAGAGCGTCGGGACCGTGCGATAGTCTACGAACTCTTCCAAGGAGGAATTCCTTCCGGGGGCAAACCAGCCAGCGGCAATTTGCAACTCCTAACACCCGTGTGCTTGTTTTCTGGTTCTAGAAGGAAGACCTGGAGATTGTGTGTGAAAGATTCACCACCAGCAAACTGCAGTCGTTTGAGGATTTGGCCAGCATCTCCACCTATGGCTTCCGGGGGGAGGTAAGCCTCAGACTGCGTGCTTCTGCCGGCTGCTGAATCAATCAATACAGTGCTTTTCCTTGTATGATTTATGCGAATCTGAGCAAATTTCTGAATGTAAGCTCTCCGCGCCTGGGGATTGTCCAGAAATACTTTGAAGCATCCGGTTGCCAGAGAACCCCGGGGTTGCACTGTCCTGCAAAAGGAGCCCAGTGCTGCTTTTAGTGTGAAGCCAGCCGGCACTGAGTCCCCAACCCGAAAGATACTGGAGACAGCGGGCCAGAGCAGGTGCTGCTGGCATCTGGGAATGGCGTGTCCAAGGCACATGTTGGAACACAGATTTGTCATTTCAATGAGGTTTAGGAAAAAAGAATTGATGGATAAGTTACATAAGAATACGATATAGAAAGTGTGCAAATATTTTTAGATTAAAATATTGTAGGATCTGATTTTTTTTTTTATAAAGATTTATTTTTATTGGAAAGTCAGATATACAGAGAGGAGGAGAGACGGAGAGGAAGATCTTCCCTCCAGTGATTCACTCCCCAAGTGGCCGCAGTGGCCGGAACTGGGCTGATCTGAAGCCAGGAGCCAGAAGCTTCTTCCGGGTCTCCCACATGGGTGTAGGGTCCACGGCTTTAGGCCGTCCTTGACTGCTTTCCCAGGCCACAAGCAGGGAGCTGGAAGAGAAGTGGGGCCAACGGGATTAGCACCAGTGCCCATATGGGATCCCAGGTGCATGCAAAGTAAGGATTTTATCCTCTAGGCTACCGCACCGGGCCCGACCCACATAGTTTTAGTGGCTGCATATTCTGTTTTATGTACCGTCATTTAAGCCGTTTCCCATTGAATGTTTATATGCTTTGTCTCTTTGTTGTTGAAAACTGATGAATGTTTCTTATACAGGATATTGTTGCTTGCTTCTTTCCTTGGATGCATTTCTAGAAATCACGTTGCTGGGTTACTATAACCATGCTTGGGTTAGCTATTCACTTCCGTCATCCTCCCTCCCCCACTTTCACAAACTCACAACATTTCCAAATGACATGCGTGAAGCAACTTACTAAAAGTGCTGTGGCTCGGCAGAATTAGATAGGCTGCCAGACCGCCTGCCTTTCTGGACACACTAGGGGCCGGGAGAGTGTCCCGAGGGGGAGGGAGAGTGAGGATGCTGGGGGGAAAGAAGCCTGCGACTCATGGTAGGCCCTTGTGGTCCTGTCTGTGTAGGCATTCCTTCAACTCAGAAGTAAAGGCGGCTCTGACGCAGTCTGTGACTCGACTGCATTATCAGCAGGCTGAGCTCCGTGCAGTGACCTGTGGGCCATGTCTCGCTGAGGCTGCCCCCCACCTGTTTTAAGTGCCTTGGCTCAGTCAGGCTGTGGCACTGGCGGGGCTGTAGCCTGCCTGCCTGGCAGCAGTGTTGGGCGGCGGTGTTTCACAGTAGCTGCGTCAGCCTTGGTCCTCGGCGCTTTGTGGGGTATCTGTCGGATGAGTGGATACAGGTGTTCTGTAGTCTCCCGCTCACCGTGAGGAAGTGACTGAGAGATGAAGAGGCATGGTAGGAGCTGAGCTTGGCAGTCGGTCCTGAGTCTGCTCTGCTCTGCCCCTGGTCCACGGTCCTTGGACAGGGACCCTGAGAGACCCAGTAACGACCTGGGCCGCTCTCAGTGGGAATCCTGTTCCCTGTAGTGGGTGAACCTGCCAGGCGGTCTCACTCCTGCTGCGGTGCCGACCCCTGGGCCTCCTCTGGGCGCTGCTCTGGGTTAGCAGGCTCCGAGGACAGAAGCCTTTCGGTGCCGGGGGTCCTTGTGCAAAGGGCTGCAGACCCCGAAGGCCACGCATCAGTGTTGGTCCTCGGGGAGAGGGAAGGAGCGTAGGTTTTAAAATTCGGTTTGTCTTGACTGCATACTTTCAAGTTTATATATATATGTGTGTTTTTAAAGATTTATTTGTTTTTATTGGAAAGGCAGCCATACAGAGGAGGAGAGACAGAGAGGAAGATCTTTCATCCAATGGTTCACTCCCCAAGTGGCTGCAATGGCTGGAGCTGAGCCAGTCCGAAGCCAGGAGCCAAGAGCTCCACGCGGGTGCAAGATCCCAAGGCTTTGGCCAATTCTCGACTGCTTTCCCAGGCCACAAGCAGGGAGCTGGGTGGGAAGCGGGGCTGCCAGGATTAGAACCAGTGCCCATATGGGATCCCGGGATGTTCAAGGGGAGGACTTTAACCACTACGCTATCACGCTGGGCCCTCAAGTTTATACTTTTTAACATTTTTTAACATAACAATTGCTTATATAAAGTAATTTTGGGTAACATACAACATCATTTATTTGGAGTGATCCCACCACCAATTTTTGAAGGCAACTTTTACAATGATTGAGACTCACCATTGAAAAATCCCATTAAATACGCCTGTCATTCCACTGCTGCAGCACAGTAGCACCTCCCCGCCCCCCACACGCACACACAGATGCTCTGCGATTGACTTTGCCTGGGCTGGGGTAGCTCACAGCCTCAGGTCATCTGTGCAGTGTGCATCGACAGGGAGTGAACTGCACGACCAGGCATGTTCATGCAAGAATGAACTCAACCAAATGACTGTCCCCTGCGTGGTTGGGAGACACTCCAGCGGCATGCTGATAGACTTGGGAAAATTCACGGAAGACACACATTATGAAACTGGAGGGGGGGAAAGGGGAAGGGAGAAGGCTTGGGCGAGAAGGGGGTTGCCCAGCGCCAACTAAATTGTATCAAAAAACAATAAAAAGGGCCCGGCGCCGTGGCCTGGTGGTTAAAGTCCTCGCCTTGAACATGCCGGGATCCCATATGGGCGCTGGTTCTAGTCCCGGTGGCTCTACTTCCCATCCAGCTCCCTGCTTGTGGCCTGGGAAAGCAGTCAAGGATGGCCCAGAGCCTTGGGACCCTGCACCCATGTGGGAGACCCGGAAGAAGTTCCCGGCTCCTGGCTTCGGATCGGTGCAGCACCGGCCATTGCGCTCACTTAGGGAGTGAATCATCGGACGGAAGGTCTTCCTCTCTGTCACTCCTCCTCTCTGTACATCTGGGCTTTGTAATAAAAAATAAATAAATCTTTAAAAAAAAAAAAGACGGCAATTGAAACAAAACCTGTAATAAAAGAGTGAGCGAGGACGGTGGAATGCAGAGCTTTTCTTGTTGTCGGGGTGGTGACCTGCCAGTGACACTTTCTTCCAGTCCTCTTGCTTCTCTTCTCTAGGCTTTGGCCAGCATCAGCCACGTGGCTCACGTGACAATCACCACGAAAACGAGCGACGGGAAGTGTGCGTACAGGTAGTGTGCTTGTGTGTCCATCCTGGGATGCGCTTCTCAGGGCACCCCTACCTAAGCTCCAGTGTCACATACATATGTACAGATGTACATGTGTGCGTGTCTATGTATGTAATACTATATCTGTATAACTTGTTACATATGTAACTTCCCTTCAGAATTATGTGTATGTGTGTGTGTGTGTATAAAATTATTTTTTGGACCCAGAGCCTATGTAAGGTTTTCCCATTCTATGCCTAAGTTGATAATCCACAGAAATTGCTTTTCACGGATGCTCTTAAATCATGGATTGCTAAAAAAAAAAATAGGCTTTATCATGGTACAAATGACTAGCAAAGCATCTTGCACATAGATGCCTGCAAGTAAATGATAGCTGCTGGTGTTACGTCTCCCCTTTGTCCTTCTGTCGGGAGGTGGCCTGGGGCTGAAGACAAGGCTTTGGCTGGCATGCCAGGGACACACAGTGCCCGGTGGGAACCCTGTGGCTTGCCTTCCACAGGTGGCTGCTGGCTCTGTGCCAGCAAGTTGAGCCGTAGTCACTGCCTCGATGAAGGAGTGGGTAGCAGTACGTGACTCATGGCAAAAGAAAAAAGGCTTTGAAACAGATGGTTTGTAAGTTGCAATGGAAGACAGCATCAGTCTAGTGCAATTCTGCCTGTTTCTCAGCCTTCTGTGGACACACGTGTGATGTCATGGAACGGGGACCTTTCTGGATGGGCTGCCCTGAACTTACAAGCTTGCTTGTGTGCGTCTGATTGCCTTAGGGCTCGGAAGGCGTGTGATGAGACTCCCCTCCTCCGAGCCGGGCTATGAGACAGCTGGTCCTCCAGACCATAGCCTGGCCCTACATGGGTCCTCCAGCACATAGCCTGACCACGCGTGGATCCTCCAGGCCATAGCCTGGCCCCGCGTGGGTCCCCTGGGTCATAGCCTGGCCCCGCGTGGGTCCTCTGGGTCATAGGCTGGCTCTAGATGGGTCCTCCGGGTCATAGCCCAGCCCAGCGTGGGTCCTCTGGGTCATAGCCTGACCCCGCGTGGGTCCTCTGGGTCATAGGCTGGCTCTAGATGGGTCCTGCGGGTCATAGCCCGGCCCCGCATGGGTCCTCTGGTGGCTCCTATTCCGTGGGCCTTGCCTTAGCAGCAGCGCCCTCCCCAGCTGCTCTGCAGGGCCCATGTTCCCGAGGCGTTTACGCTTTCTGTTTTGTTTTCCCCTTCAAGATGGCCTTCCCTTTTCTCTTCACCTGAAACCATGTCTCCCTAAAGCCCAGAGGAATTGTCACATCTCCTGTGAGAGCCTCGGCCACCCACTCTCACAGCCCAGGCTGAGTGGGTCCCTCAGGGATCATTTAGTACGGTGTTCTGTTAGGTAAAGATCTGTCACTTCACTCAACCAGAACCTTCCAAGACGACGACCAGGGTCTCTGTGGTAGCTCCTCAGTGAATGAATGTAGACATACTGAAATGTTTCTGGCTGGGGCCTCAGCTCTGAAGTCAGCAACTGAAAACTAGCATTTGCTAGAACAGATTTTTATGAAAATTGAGTTAAGAGTGTGGCAGAATTGAAAGATACGAAGGCACACATAGGCTGGCTCTGTCTTAGCGAATGATTGGTGTAGTTACGTTGGTTGCTGTCTGAGTAGTAAGATCCTTTCTCCGTGGCTGCCGGATGTTAACTAATCTCTCACGTTTTCTGGATAGAGCAAGCTACTCGGATGGCAAGCTGAAAGCTCCTCCGAAGCCGTGTGCTGGCAACCAGGGCACACAGATCACGGTAAGAACTGTCCACGGGAGTGTCAGTGGTGCCACAGGGGCTCCGCACAAATGCCGGAATGAAAACGAAATTGTCTCTCGAGTTTTCTGTTGAGGAACTGCTGGAAGTCCCAAGGCCTTCCCCTGTGCGCAAGGGAAATGGCCTTTGGCTTCTGTGCCACGGCAGCCTCCCTGCCCCCCCTCCACCCCACCCCCCGCCACCATGCTTTTTTAAGCATCCCAGGAAATTCTTGGCTAGGGTGGCCGAAACTGGAGAAGGCACTTGGCATCGGGAATGGCGAGCTCGTTAAGCTTGTCTTCAGCTGCCTCCTTACTCAGCGGCTGTGCGTCCCGGGACAAGTGACGTGGCTGCCCTAAGCCTCCATTTGCTTCTCCGTCAAATGGAGCAGGGAACTCATGTGCCGATGAAGCGCAAGTCATCGGCGGTGCTCTGTATCGGTGGGCAGCAGCAGGCCCGTCGGCTGCTCCTCAGTGCCTTCGTTGCTCTCACGCCTCTGTTCTGTGTTGCATTTCACGTCGAGCTTCTCCGCTCTGGACTCTAGCTAGAGCCCGGTACCCTGAAGGCCACTCTCAGCTGCCTGGTCCCCAGGGATGAGGCAGCCGAGTGAACGTGCACGTGCTAAGAGGGATTTTATACTAGGATTTTACAACGTGATTCCTAGAGCGCTAAAGGATCACTAAGAAATGCTGTGATTATTTCTAGCTTGACAGTAGCTTAGAATTACACATGCTATGAAAATAACTTGCAGATTTACATGCATTGCACTAAATTGTGTATTCCTCCTGATCAGGACTGTACTTTATTTGTCTTGGTATTCTCAACGACAAAGCAAAGTTTGTGGCCCAAGCATAGCCAGTCTGTAATTGAGAAACCAGTAACGTGGGAGACAGGAAAGAGTGTCCTTCAGTCCTTTGTCATGCCGGCCTGTCCCCAGGCTTCCTCGAGGCAGTGTTTCGAAGTATGCTGTTGGAGGAACTGGCTTTGTGGCTTAGCCGGTCAAGCTACCACCTGTAGTCCTGGGGTCCTGTCTGTGTTCTAGTTCAAGTCCCGACAGCTCCGCTTCCGAGCCAGATCCCTGCAAATGGCCTGGGAAAAACAACGGAGGGTGGCCTAGATGTTTGGACCCCTGCATCCCAGGTGGCGGACCCAGATGGAGCTCGAGGCTTCAGCCCAGCTCTGCCCCGGCTACTGCTGTCACTTGGGGAGTGAGTCTGTGTGTGTTCCCTCTCTCGGTAACTCTGACTTTCACATAAATGAACCTTTTTTTTTTTTCTTTGTAAGTGTGCTGTTGTAAATGTAATGCTGTGAGCGGACAGGTGGGGTCTTTGTGTGCGCTGGCAGGAGTTTCCAGGAACGATCCATCTTCTCTGCAGGTGGAGGACCTATTTTACAACATAGCCACGAGGAGGAAAGCTCTAAAGAATCCAAGCGAAGAGTACGGCAAAATCCTGGAAGTTGTTGGCAGGTACAGTCCAAAATCTGGGAGAGGGCGGAGGGATGTGTCCCAGGGCTTGGAGAACAGAGGCCGAGCTACTCAGCGGACCACAGAGCTAGCCTACAGATCGTTTCCGCCAAGGGTTTGTCATCGGCTCTGGGTGTCTGCCCATCTCCCCACGAAAGGGCTCTTGGTCTTCCTGCCAGGGTGGAGTCTTCAGTGATCAGCAAAATTCACTGGGACAGCATTCACTTAGGATTTATTGACCAAATGGAAAGAGGTGTGCCACAGATAGAAACGGGTGCTGTTCCTCAAGGGAGCTCGGAGCTCTGCCAGGTGGGGGCATCCGGGGCAGGTTAAAGGACCGTCCTGCCCCCATGGGCCTAATCCGCAAACACCCCCAAGCACACGGCCTCTCAGCCACTGACATCTTTGAAGTGTAATATTTTCTCAGTGTTTCTTAAAAATGTGACATTGATTATTTATCCAAGGGTTCCCAGAGGGGAGAAGTAATACGTAATGGTCAATTGGAGAAGATGCTGGAAGATAGCAGGGCAGGACCCAGTGGGAGAAGCAGCTGATCAGGAGGCGTGTGTCCTGAGAACTGCAAGAGAGTGTGAGGGGCCGGGGTTCTTCAGCTGCGCTCTGGCAGCCCAGACTTCGTAGGCAGCTGAGACAAGGGCAGGTGACGGGGGCGGGATGAGAGGAGAGGAGAGGAGCCCTTGCGTCTTGTTCGGCCCGGTGATGTTCATCACTGATGTAAGCCTGCAGATCTCTGCCAGGTTATCTTCACGTGGGGAAAGCAGGTGTGGAGAGATTGTAAGAGACTGTGTCGGTTGCACAGCTCCGGTTGGTCTGTTTCCACGGGCGCTCGGGTGTCTGTGCTCACATCTCTGCTTACTCTGCCATTTGCATCTTCCCCCACCCCCGCCCCGCCAGGTACTCCATACACAATTCGGGCATCAGTTTCTCAGTTAAGAAAGTAAGTTCTTGATTTATGAGGCTGCTCTGTTTTATAAGGGGAGTTGTTCGTGGTTTGCCCCTGGAGCTAAATGATGCCTCCTTCATGGTGGGAGATGGTCAGTGATCGCCTTCTGTTTGCGTTGGTCAGCAAGGGGAGACCGTGGCTGACGTCAGGACGTTACCTGGCGCCACGACCGTGGACAACATCCGCTCCATCTTTGGAAACGCCGTCAGTCGGTACGCCCATATCCTTTGCGCTTCCCGTCTCAGCTTATCACCAGCACAGGGTTGGGATTCTCCAAGGCTGTGGTGGAATTCCCAGGCATGTTTTCCTGCCTCAGTTCTGTAGTGGAATCAGGTCTTGGTTGCCCGGTGAATCCTAGGCGCTCTAGCTAGGCGGCTGTGTGTTCTCTCGGGGGATTCAACTCTGTCATCCTTTAGGGCTCCCTGTGTCTCCCATTCCTGTCACTTCTGGATTTGATTTTCTTCTCATTTGATACTTTATTCCCTCCCATGCCCTAGGCTTTGTGCCAGGATTTAGGGATGTGAGATGAGTTCCTTATTTTCTGCCCTGAAAGACTAGCTCTGTGAGTGTTTTCAAATCCTCTCAATCAGTAAAGCACCAAGAGGGGAAATGACACAGAGCAGAGTGCTTGGCAAACATTGAGGGGTGGGTGGGTGGGTGAGCGGCTGGGCGGATGCAGGGCCAGGCGCCGAGGGCCTTAGCACGGCATCCTCCGGGCCCTTCCTGTCTGCCCGGTTAGCTTATGCTTCTGAGAAGGAGCCCTGCACTTTTTCAGAATGTTTTAAGTCTTCCATTGTTGCCAGCGTCTCAGTATTTTTTTTCTCTAACCAGGGAACTAATAGAAGTTGGCTGCGAGGATCAAACTCTTGCTTTCAAGATGAACGGCTACATATCCAATGCCAACTACTCTGTGAAGAAGTGCATCTTCCTGCTCTTCATTAATCGTAGGTGGCAAACGGAGCACGGGGCAGTCGCCCCGCTGGCTGCGCTGGGCTCCAGGGGTCCTGGTGCACAGATCTGACTGTGCCCATGGAAACTGCTGTCCAAGTCTAGTTCCATTGGGAAGCACTGTTGGCCCTCAGCTGGGTCAGTTCTGTGTTGCTATGGTGGGTGTAGACCTCATCATGAAAGTACATCAAATGCCCATGTCCTTGGAGAGTTTTCTTTTTTAAAGGATGAGATTTGTGATACAAAACAAGTTCTAGAAATCAGATAGGAGATTGAACTATACACGTTTTTAGATTTTCCTCAAATTCCATTCCAATTTTAGTCTCTCTTGATGTGTTGTTTATATGATTATTCTTTTTTAATTAAATACTCTTTTGCATTCTGCCTTTCCTATCTTATTCATTGGATATTACCAGTTTTGTTCTGGTTGTTGATTTGAGGGGCAGGGGCAGAGAGCTTGCTCCCGTGAGCCCACTTACGCACAGTGGCCCCGGGCTCGATCTGCAGCCGAGGGCTGGGAGCAGACCCTGGTCCTCCACGTGGATGGCAGGCATCCAGTGACCTGAACCCATCACTCCTTCATGGGGTTCATGGCAGCAGGAGGCTAGAGCAACTGGCATCGTACCCAGTTACCTTGAACAGGATGTGGGAATGCCAACCAGTGGTTTAGCTGTGAGGCCAAATGACTGCCCCATTGCAAGATTTTGGTCCTGACAGAGCAACCACAAATAATCCCAGACAACCTGACTTAGTTTTTCATTTTCTATTGAGAAATAGATGAACAAAAACCTACCTTTTATATGTATTCTGTTTTTGGACCATTTTTATCAAGGATCCTTTACTCTTGTTCACTTCTAGATATGGTCTATATTTCTGTCCATTTGTAGCAAACACCAGCAGAGGTAATCCCAATCAGGCCTAGCTGTCGGACACAGCAGGGACAGTGAGTGGCAGGGGGGTGCAAGCTCCTCTGTACTGGGGACTCCTCCTCCATCAGGGGAGATGCGAGTCTGATCCAGCCATTGGCACAGCAGGGACAGTGAGCGGCAGGGGGGATGCTGGCTCTTTTGTGCTGCTGGGGACTCCTCCTCCATCAGGGGAGACCTGAGCCTGATCCGTTACAAAGTTTGTTTCTATCAAGACTCAAAAAATATTGTTCATCCACATTTTCCGAACTATAGAAGATGGCTGCTGTGTGACACGTGTTGGCTGCATCGTCCATGAGCAGACATGCATGGAAGGCCATCCACCTGGCCGAGGTGTGGCTGGGAGGCTGCCACGACACAGTGTGTCTGCCTGGCCATTAGCAGACCTCTTACGATACCGGGCTCTCACAAGAAGGGGTCGGATGAAGGCGTGCGGTGATCTGTGCCGGCTCCCCCAGCACACAGGGCACCCCCTTTGGCGTGTCCCCAGTTGAGAATTGCCCCAGAGGGCCCCCAGCTGTGCTGTGGTCCCCTGTGCCTGCTCCCTGCCTGTGCTCGCGGTGTGTTCTGATTGAAGGCATGGCTTGAGTACTCCAAAAGTAACAGTGTCCTCAGGGGGCACCTGGCCACTCTTGGCTGGAAACGCCGAAGGACCACGGAGCATCAGGTCCTCGGGGCCATGGAGGAAGGAGAGCTGTGTTTTCTGCAAATGGTTCTTTCTCTGCTTTTATTTTTTTTAAATTATTTTTTAGTTTTTTTAAGTTTTTAACTGATTTCAGTAGTTCATGAATAGTCCTGAGACTATAATGATAGTCCGTTCTTGCCTCCTCCTCTTCTTTTTCCTTATTCCTTCCAGCATTTACTGTCTTCTGCCCCTTCCAACCTTGTCTTACTTTCCAAATTCCCTTGAACACACATTTAGTCGTTGCCACTGCCGGAAGGTCCCCAACCCTCGTTGTTTGCGTGCGTTGGTCAGTCTGGGTGCACACTGTTGGTCCTTCCCAGGTGAGTGAGTTGCGTCACAGTTTAGACCACTTGGAACGGCAATTCTTTTCTTCGCCAGCAGAGTGTGTCCCACCTTTGGCACCTGTCCTCGACTCAGAGCCCATGTGATTTGCCAGCAGGACAGGTCTGAAAGGCAGTGGCATAGCTCCCTCTGTCCCTCAGTACGAGTCCAGCTCATCTGCCTGGTGAGGGTTCGGGAGGTAGACTCCCTTGCCACAGCCATAGCGTGTTCTCTGTCACCTGCTGAAAGGGGATTGCGCAGGCCCGTCAGGAGGTGTCAGGAGGTGGCGACAGGCAGAGGGAGCCATTCTTCCTGGCGACCAGAGGTGCATGTCACGCCAGAGCTACTGTTCCTGCTGGGGCTTCGTCACGTGGGACCTCAGGATAGGCTGAGCCGGTCACTTTGCCTGTCTTTTTTTTTTTTCAGATCGCCTGGTAGAATCAACGTCCCTGAAGAAAGCCATAGAAACAGTGTATGCAGCGTATTTGCCCAAAAACACACACCCGTTCCTGTACCTCAGGTAAGGTGACCACGCAGGCCTGGCAGGGCACGGCGACTCCCGCCGGGCTGGCTGTGCAAGAGGTGGGCTTTGCCACTGCCGGGAGGGCGTCTGTCCTTGCCAACGTCCGGATGGCACAGGTTCCCCACGTGCATTCAGCAACTGGCCGGAAACTCGCCGTGAGCCTCCCCCGTGGCAGGCCCTGTGCGAGCGACAGGATGCTGAGTGTGTGCGCGGCCCGCGGGTAGTGTGAGGGTACGCACGTACTCCTGGAGACGGCCGTGGGTTCAGGAAGCCACGCACTAGGCTCCCCTTGCCTGTGCCCTGTTGACAGAACTGGCAGTTCTAGGGCAGCAGTGAGACCGTACCCAGGTGGATGTCTGCGTGCCGGGTATACCGCTGTCCTAGTGGGCTTCACGGTGCGGGGGGCTGCCTGGGCAGGCTCCCCTTCCTTCTGGCCTGCCGCCCCCTTCTGCAGTTCACCTCCCTGGAGCTTTCTGCACAGCCTGGTGGAAAGCTCCCTGGGGGGAACAGGAACAGGGTCTCCTTTGTCCCAGAATGCCTGAAATCTGAAATTCCCGTAACAGCAAAGTTAATTTGTCTTTCTTGGTTTTGATCAAAATGAGGGTTGGAAAAAATCGTGGTTAGGGATAGTTTTTAGATAAAAGGTAGGATTTTTGACTCCCTCCGGTTTTCCCTTCCTCTGAAATTAACTGGTTAAAAATGTTCACTTTGGTCCATCTCCATTAGTGTGGGTCCAAACAGGGGCTGGACAGCACACAGCAATTGAAGTCGGATGAAAGAATTATCAAAGGTATCAGCGTGGGAGGGATTGGCTGGGAATTGCTGCGGAGACCTGAGAGTAGAAGCTGGCAGTAGCCCTGCCTAGGGCCGGGCACCCTCCGCTGCAGGTCAGGCTGGGGTGCAGATGTCGTTGAGGGGAGTGCCTGCCACGTGCTCCCCAGCCTCAGACTGAAGCCGTGCTGCAGAGAACTGCCCAGGAGCAGGGAGCAGTGTGCAGAGGACCACAGACAGGTGATGGGAAACCCAGCTCCTTTCCTCCAGCTTCTCCCCGTCCCTGCAGCGCCCTCTGCTGACGGAATTTCATTTTACAAAGCTCCATTGCAGAAGGTGGCCTAGCAGCCCAGGGTGTGCTGAGCTGAGAGCTGGCACTGCCTGCAGACTGACTGGTGCTCTTGTGCACGTGTTGATGGTAGGAAGTTCTCTATCCCATGTGCCTTGGATCTGCAGATAACACTGAGAAGTAAGCAGGGTTCATGGTTATCTTAGCTTCACAGATGAGGAAACCAGTGCAGAGACGTGACGTGTCCTGCCAGAGATGCTGTAGTCACAAGTTGTACTCATGCCGCAACGATGATAGTAACAGCAAACCTATAATAAATGTACCAGACGCATGGAACATGCTTGACATGAATTCAGTTTCCACCACGAACTTCTCAGATAGGTAATCCTGTTACCTCTGCCTTACAGATGAAGAGGCTAAGGCAAAAAAAAAGGTAAATAAATAAAATAAAGGCTAACTTGGCCACCAAGCCCTGCAGTTCTGAAGTGGCACGTAGTTGTACAGAGCTGCTCTTGGTGTCTGGGCGTGTGTCACTCGGCTTCCCCACGTCTCGGGCCGCCACGCACGTCCTGAGTGGGTCTCTTCCCCCTCCCCCTGCCGCCTGAGGTCACGGTGCTCCCTGTTTCCTGGCAGTCTGGAAATCAGTCCCCAGAACGTGGATGTCAACGTGCACCCCACAAAGCACGAAGTCCACTTCCTGCACGAGGAGAGCATCGTGGCGCGGGTGCAGCAGCACGTGGAGGGCAAGCTGCTGGGCTCCAACGCCTCCCGCACGTACTTCACCCAGGTGAGGCCCCGCGGCCGGCGCAGCCCGGATACGGCTCTGTACTCGTAGCGGCACTTCTTTGTTGCCAGTTGATTTACCTGAAAGGCACAGTTCCAGGAAGGGAGAGAGGAAGGGCTTCCATCCGCTCGCTCCTTTGCTCCCCAGGTAGCCACCACGCGTGCGGTACATCCCAGGATGAAGGCAGGTCTTCCACCTTGAGCTGCTAAGTGCTGGGCAGGGGCCATCTTCCGCTGCTCTGCCAGGCACATTGGCAGGGAACTGGACCAAAAGTTGCGGCAGCTGAGACTTGAACGAGTACTCTTCCGGCCCTCTGTGCCATCAATAGACAAACAGCAAAAAGGAAAATGTTTAAGAAACAAACAGCAGGAAATGACAGTGACTAAGAACCTGGGCCGCCTGGTGGGAGCTGGCAGGAGCGTTAAGCAGAGAGGAGACCTGAGTGGGGCCATCCCACTCGCCTTAGAACCCACGCGCCTGTGGGGAGAGGGCTGGCGTCCCTACAGGTACCACCTGCGATGCCAGTGAGGCGGTGTAGCAGGTACAGCGATGGCAGCTCTGCCAAAACAGCTCCCAGGCTCTCGGTGCTGTTGAGTGGGGGAGGCCTGGCAGTGTCCTGAGGGGGAGACACAGACGCAGGCCCCAATGGGAGTCAGTACCAGCGCGGAGCAGCGTCTGCCTCGCAGGAAGTGGGCAGTAACTATTACTCGGTTTCAGCTCAGAGGCTGCTCGCTTAGCCTCAGTCCAGCTCCCCACCTTCAAACACAGGTGTGTGTTGAGACTCTTGTGGGGGGCAGACACTGCGTTAGACACCCTGGGGCAGAAGCAGACCCGATGTTCTAAGGAGAATTCCCCATGAGAGAGAAAGGTGACCGTTGGGGTGGTGGGGTGGGGAAGTTGTCCTGTGCTTGGGCTCGGGAGGGAAAGCAGGGACAGAGTGAGTGGGAATCAGCTGGACTTAGGAGAGAGTGAACGGAAGAATGTTTCCGGCTCAGAATGATGCTTAGGCTTGGAGTATCAGAACTTCCGCTCGGGGATGTGCAAGTTTAGCACAGGGGGTCTGGGGTTCTCTACCTCGGCTGCATTTAGAATCACCTGGACCACCTGTAGAAAAAGCCAGTCCTCGGGCCTTCGCCACCCCAACGGGGCCTGGGCATCCGTGTTGCTCAGGAGCTCCCCCAGGCGCTGCCATGCGCAGTGAGGGTTGAGCATGCCGGGCAAGAGGTGGACTGGACAGATGTCTCCCTTTTAGGAATTGGGGTCTGTCAGCTCTGGCTGACATTGTGGCCGTGGAGCCACTCTGTTTCTGCTACCCTGTCATGCCTGTCACCCCATTCCCCAGAGCCAGGAGGACCTCAAAAGCCTTATTTTACAGTGAAGCTTATTGGTGGGGAAATGAGGAACCAGGACTTCTTGGCAATTTATTCTGACCTTCTCACACTGAGTGGGGTGTTTCGACTTTTGGATTTTAAAATATACCTGCTGAACAGTTGGGTTCGCCTGTGGGAGTTGCAGGGCTGGGCAGTGGCAGAAATCCTGGGTCGTGTCCTGTATTTCCCATGGCGCCCCAGTGGGTGGCGCTGCATGGACTTTGGGTAGCAAGATTGTGCCACTGACCATCCGACCTTGACCTTGGTATTCCCCGTTCCTTGTGGGTGACTTTATTAGAGTGCAAAGCTACGGTTTTCTGATTGCCATCATTCATTCTAGATGAATTTATTGTGATGTCAAGGCATGGAAATTTCCTCATCTGTTAGAGCCGTTTGGTTATCCTGAAATACAGCTCCGACTAGACACGGATGCTGCCCGTTCAAGGCTCAGTTCTCAAAGGAATGCATTGGTGTCCCCGCACTGTACAGCGAGGTGTTGGTGATGGTCTCTTTTCTTGTTTGTTTCTCCCTCCTCACGTTCTCTTTCTGCCCTCCATTATCACAGCTGTTAGCAGAGACCTGGGCAGTCTCCTGATTCCGAGGCTTCGAGGCCCTTCTAGTGGGCAGAGCTAGGAAATATATTTTAAAATAAACTTAAAATGCTGGTTGGTTGCCAGGGACAGCTTGGCTTTTGGACGGTGAGAAGATTCTGGAAATGGCTGGGGGTGCCGGTTGGCGGCGGCGGCGGCAGTGGGGACCTGCTCCTGCCCTGAGCTGTCGCTCTGCAGCGGCGAGAATGGCAAGGCCTCTGCTTAAAAAACACAAGAACCCGCTCGTGGCACCCCGAAACAACAGGCGCACAAAGCGTGAGGACTCGACACTGATGTGTGCATTTTGACCTGATCTCAAGATTATGCACCAGGCTTCATTCTTGAATTTTATACTTGGAAAGGCTTGTTTGTGGCTAATTTTGATCAAAATTGCTTCTGTGATAATATTTCCGTGTTGATAATTTCCTCTGATTGTGGCTTCTCTCTCTAGCACTTCTCCCCTGGGATCCCGTTCTAAGTCTTCTCTCTCTGTCTCTCTTTTTATAGACTTTGCTGCCAGGACTTGCTGGCCCTTCGGAGGACACGGTGAAAGCCGCCACGAGCACGAGCTCCTCTGCCTCCGGAAGTGGCGACAAGGTCTGCGCCCATCATATGGTCCGGACGGATTCCCGGGAGCAGAAGCTCGATGCCTTTCTGCAGCCGGTCAGCAAGCCCCCGGCAAGTCGACCCCAGACCAGCATCCCGGAGGACGAGACAGAGGGGCCCGGCGGCAGGGTCAGGCCGCAGGACAAGGAAGCGCCCGAGCCCCCGGCCCCTGCTGAAGCAGCAGCCAAGGATGACCGCATGCAGGGGGATGTGCCCAGGGGGATGGAAGCGTCGGAGAAGAGAGGACCTGGCTCCAGCCCAGGCCTCCCCAGGTACCGTCCCCCATGTCTGGCTTTTCAGGAGCCACTGGGTCCCCGTGCACCTGATTTGCCCCTTGCTTCCACTGGGAAAGTGCTCTGCCCTGTGGGCCCTCTGGCTTTCCCTGGGGTTTGGAAGAGTCACCGGGCAATGTTCCTGAAGCGTCCTTGGAGCTAGGCAGTGCAAAAGGCATGCCAGGGAAAAAGGACTCCTTGCTTTGCTTTGCTTTTTTGGGGGGGCATGGGGATAGGGATGGGAGTGGGATCCTTTTCTTCACAAGGGATCTTGGTAAAACCTCAGTAGTGAAGGTGGCTGGGAAGAGAAGCCGGAAGCTCCCGTTCGTGTCCCCAGCACTGTCTGCCCCTTCTTTCTGAAGCCAGTTTGTGCGTGAGCCAAAGGGACCAGAGAGCGGGAGGAAAGACCCTCACCTGTGTGTGTGGCCGGTGTGCGTGTGCACCTGCCGGAGGACGGGCGCTCACTGACGTCCGTCAGGTGGGCGTTGTTGATGTGCCATGTCCAGGCAGTGCACCTGCGTCTCGGGAGGCGGTCACTTGGCCTGGCCTGCTGCTGGCTGGCCATCCCAAATCCTGGTGCTGATCGGCCATTTGAACTTAGAAGACATACTTAATTCTAAGGACTCTTGTTCTTCATATTTGTGTTTAGGTAGTTGCATTTTCTTTGAAAGGCAGAGAGAGCTCTTCCATTCATTTTTTTTTTCAATATTCAAATTTCTACAATAGCCAGAGCTGGGTCAGATCAGTTCCAGGAGCCTGGGCCTCAGCCCAGCCCTCTCGCGCGGGCCTCAGCCCAGCCCTCTCTCTTGGGATGCACCTTGCGCCTCACAGAACATGCATGACCAGGAGTCAGAAGGAGAGGCAGCCATAGGTCCCCTGCAGCATCAGCTCCGTGACGAGTCTGCCCCCAGCTTGAATGTGGCTGGCAAGGTGACTGCTAAGGATGCTTGTCGATGCTAACGGAGGATGCTGAGATTCCCCAGCAGCCAGCACACGGGCTGGATTCTTTGCATGCACGATCTCACTGGATGCTTTTAACAGTCCTGTGGGGTTTCTGCATTTGGGGAACTGCTTGAGATCCAGCACTCGGCAGGCCAAGTTGTTTGTTCACTGTAGATCAGACTGTCTCTCTCCACTGCTGAACACCTTTCTGTGGCTTCCCAGAGCCCTGGCTCTCTGCTGAGCCTGCTGTGGGCCACTGAGTCACTCGCTCCCTGCCTGCCCAGGCTCCTCCTCAGCCCCGGCAGGGCTCTGGCTTCTGTCACTCAGGTCTCCCTGGGATGGGCCTCCTTGCCAGAGCACATCTTCCTCCAGTTTGTCTTCTTTTTTAAAGATTGATTTATTTTTACTTGAAAGTCAGAGGGAGAGACAGAGAGGTCTTCCATCCACTGGTCCACTCCCCAGATGGCCGCCATGGCCAGAGCGGGGCTGGTCTGAAGCTAGGAGCTAGAAACTTCTTCCGGGTCTCCCACGTGGGTGCAGGATCCTGGAGGACTTGGAATCTTCATCTGTTTAGCTGAAAGGGAGGTTGAGCAGCTGGGACACGAACCAGCACCCGTATGGGAGGCTGGAGTCACAGGCCAAGGATTAGCCCGCTGTTCCACTGCGTGGATTCCCGTTGTACTGTGTTCGTCACATTTATCCCAACTCTAAGCGTGGGCTGCTGTTTGTAATTGGTATGTAACAGCGTCGGATGACTGGTAACGAAGGAGACTTGACCACGTCAGTTGACTTGCTAAAGACCCTGCAGCTCCGTGGGGCTGAGTTAGAGCTGTGCGGGCCCCCTGCTGGGATGTGAGCGCTGACAGAGAGGTGTTGGGGAACAGCCCCGCCTCTGTTGCTGGCCTCCCGCCCACCCAGGCATCCCCCAGCTGCAGCGGGGGCACCTCTCTGCAGTGCAACACACAGCAGGTGGCTGAGTGAGAATACAGAGCGGCCATCCCCTGCCTGTTCTGCTCCTCCCTGCAGAAAACGATGCCGAGAAGATGCTGATGTGGAAATGATGGAAGACGAGTCCCGGAAGGAGATGACGGCAGCGTGCACTCCCCGGAGAAGGATCATTAACCTCACCAGCGTTTTGAGTCTCCGGGAAGAAATCAGCGAGCGTGGCCACGAGAGTACGTGCGTGCGTACGTGCGTGCATGCGTGCGTGCTGCCACGGTCGGCCCGGGCACCCAGGGCCTGACCTGCGGCCGTGTAGGCAACACCTGTGTGCTGTCGGGCTGCTCACCTCCAAGTGCTGGGTGACTTGGTTCTCAAGCGGAAGCAGAAAAGTAGCCCCCGTTGTTACTCGAGTTCGTGAGCATGTCCTCGAACCCTGGCAGTCAGAGTCGGGCAGTCGGTTCGGCAGCTTTGTGTTTGTGTAGTCACGGGCAGGCTTCTTTCCTGTGGACCAGAACGGCACGCTGCATCTGCTGCTGCTGCAAGGCCCGGGCTTGGGAGGTCACCCGGGGGACACTTGTCGGTACTGCTACTTGGCTCTGTGACCGGACACGGTGTTGGAACCTTCTGTCCCCGTAGCCCTTGTCTGTCCTTCTAAGGCAAGCTGCTCTGTACTTGTTGAACATGGATTTATCTAGTGAGAAGTTAGGCTTCTGAAACCAAAATCATGCCATTGTCAGAACACCAGTGGGAGCTGAATTTTCTCTTGAAGCTGACGGTGCCGACCAGTGACCGCACGGACAGGGCTCAGCAGGTGTGTGTATGTAGTCAATACAACAGTGTGATCATTGCCCCGTGCCAGGAGCAGCTTCTGAGAAGTGCACAACTCCATGTTGGCCTGCCACTTCAAAATTAGCTCAGATGGCTTTACAGTTATTAGGGAGGGGTGCTTTAATCCCAAGGATGAAGTGACACAGGGATGGTGGTAGGTAACCAGGGCAAATTGACTTTTTTTTTAAGATTTATTTATTTTTGTTGGAAAGGCAGATATACAGAAAGGAGAGACAGAGAGGAAGGTCATCCATCTGATGATTTACTCCCCAAGCGGCTGCAGAGGCCAAAGCTGAACCAATCAGAAGCCAGGAGCCAGGAGCCTCTTCTGGGTCTCCCACGTGGGTGCAGGGTCCCAAGGCTTTGGGCCGTTCTCGACTGCTTTCCCAGGCCACCAGCAGGGAGCTGGATGGGAAGCGGGGCAGCCAGGATTAGAACCGGTGTCCATATGGGATCCCAGCGCGTTCAGGGTGAGGACTTTAACCACTACGCTATCGCGCTGTGCCCACAAATTGACTCTTTTTTTTTTTTTTTTTTAAAGATTTATTTTTATTATTTTTTCATTGGAAAGGCGGATATACAGAGAGGAGAGACAGAGAGGAAGATCTTCCGTCCGATGATTCACTCCCCAAGTGAGCGCAACGGGCCGATGCTATGCCGATCCGAAGCCAGGAGCCTCTTCCGGGTCTCCCACGCGGGTGCAGGGTCCCAAAGCTTTGGGCCGTCCTCGACTGCTTTCCCAGGCCACAGGCAGGGAGCTGGAAGGGAAGCGGGGCTGCCGGGATTAGAACCGGCGCCCATATGGCATCCCGGGGGTGCAAGGTGAGGACCTTTAACCACTTGCGCCACCGCGCCGGGCCCCACAAATTGACTCTTAGCAGCCCTGACCCAACTGGGTGAGTGGGAGGGACTCTGATGCTCTCAGCCTAGTCCCTGCCAGGGTTCCAGCTGCTCACCTTGCACTTGAGTCCACGTAATCTAGCCACGACATTTCTCAGTTAAAACAGGGAAATTCCAACACAGTTGCAAAATGCATAAATAGGAAGCGTCTGGATGACTTTCCAGGAGGAGCAGTGGCTGAGGAGCAGGCCTATGTCCTTTCCCGCCAAGCCTTAACGCTTTTCCAACAGAAGCTCTGGCCCTGCGCCTCCCCAGCCTTCCTGTCTCCGTGGCCGGCGCTCTGAGCTCATTTGGGAAGGCCTCCCTTAGCCTTCCCCCCCACCCCCCACTGTCTTAGCAGTCTGGGCTTTTGTCTGCTTGTGGGAGAAGCTGCACGGCGGCCGAGCGAGCACTGCCCGCGGCCACCGTGCTGCCACTTGGCTTCTGAGTTGGCCTTCCGTGACTTGCCACGGTCACTCCCTGCCTAAGCTCTGGGCTTCCAAGCTTGGAGCCCTTCAAACAAGTTCCAGCAGGACAAGAGCCCCAAAGATGGGCGCCGCTGGATGTAGTTGGCAGGCTTCCTCCCAGCACGTTTATAGACTGCCTCAGATTCGGAATCTTCTGAGTTTTCTTTAAAGGCTAGCTCCCTCAACAGGCTGTTGAAAGAGTTTCAAGACGCTTGGGAATGGGATGCAGCTCTTCCCAGCAGGAGCAGGTTCGGTCAGCTGTGGGGTCTTGCTAAGGCGGAGGTGAAGACGGGAGGCAGTCTCATACTATGTGTTTGCACGTATTATCTCACCTAATTCTGGAGGAGCCGTGGGAGAGGCACAGAGCAGGTAGTTACACCTGTTTGAAGGGAGAGGCAGGAGGCATGCGTGGTGGAGAGCGCACGGGAACAGGCTCAGGTGCAGGCCTCCTGGAGGCATCACCGGAAGTGGCCCTCGGGCCGGAAACCTCTCTCCACGGAGGGATGCGAAAACGTGATTCGTGTGCTCTGTGCCACTACCTCGCCCTCGTCTCGGCTGCTGTCCTGGGCACCTAGGATGCTCTGTCGGCTCCGGGGCAAGGCAGGGGCGTCTCTGCCGTGGATCCTGCCCACTCGTGGACCTCAGGTGGAAGGCTGCACAGGGATTCCTCGAAGGCTCAGGTGGGCTGAGGAAGTGCGGTAGTTAGCCGCGATGTGGCCAGGCCCTGGGGAAGTTCCTCCAGGCCCTGGGAAGGAAGAAGGGGCGCCTTCCTTCTAAGAGCCCCACTTCTGAGCCGCTCATTTCATCTGGGTATTCTCTGCAGGGATTTTATCTTTTTTTTTTTTGTTAACATTCATTAACTTTTGGAAAGTCTGAGTTACAGAGAAAGGGGGAGAGATGGAGATTCTGTGTCCGCTCTTCACTCTCCTAGTGGCCGCAGCAGCCGGGGCTGGGGGAGACCGAAGCCAGGAGCCAGGACCTTCTTCCTGTGTCTCCCGTGAGGGTGGTAGGACCAAAACAGCTGGGCTCTCCCTTGCTGCGTTTCCCAGGCCACGGTCAAGGAGCTGGATGGCAAGTGGAACAGCTGGAGCTCCGACCAGTGCCCGTATGGGATGCCAGCATGGGAGCTGGCAGCTTCCTCCGTTACGCCGCTATGCTGACCCCAGGGATCGTGGCGTTTGAGCTTATCGCCTCGGCCTTGGTACCTGGCAGAACGCCTGGCCCGGGAGCTTGGTCGCTATTTGCTACAGGAGTGAGAGATTGATTGGAGCGGCCATGGCGTGCATGCTGTAGACGTGTCGAAGCTGAGGGGACAAACACCTCACGTGTCTGGTGGACATCCTGTCCCTGGGGACTGCACCTTCCATGGTCTGATGAGATGAATTCGGAAACGCCCAGTTTCTGGATAAGCCTTCTACGGACTCAGGGTTATCTCAGGCATTAGTCATGACTCAGTTCACCTGCTGTTGCTTCTGTCAGTTTCATTATTAGCAGTAAGGAGTTCTATAAGCTAAATAGTCACTGCTGGGCCTGGCACGATAGCCTAGTGGTTAAATCCTCACCTGGCATCCATATGGGTGCCAGTTTGTATCCCAGCTGTTCCACTTCTCATCCAGCTTGTGGCCTGGGAAAGCGGTCGACGACAGGCCCAAAGCCTTGGGACCC
This sequence comes from Ochotona curzoniae, assembly GCF_017591425.1. NCBI lineage: Eukaryota > Metazoa > Chordata > Mammalia > Lagomorpha > Ochotonidae > Ochotona > Ochotona curzoniae. The sequence continues at coordinate 16,101,299 of NW_024465035.1, read as the reverse complement.
TGCACCCGTGTGGGAGACTCAGAGGGGGCTCCTGGCTCCTGACTTCGGATCGGCTCAGCTCTGGCTCTTGTGGCCACTTGGGGCAGACCCAAATGAACAGAAGATCTGTGTTTCTCCTTCTCTCTGTATATCTGCCTTTCAAAAAAAAAAAGTAAAATCTTTAAAGAAAAATAGTTTTCATTTAAATGTAAAAAATGTATTTTTTGTGTCCAGAAATGTATACTTTGCATTTTTCTATGTTTGGCGAATGTCTTGGCTCTAATTATACGTGATGGCAGTGTCTTTTGGTCCCTAATGGGATCCGTAGCTTTGTGTACATATGCACCGTGCGGAGCCCAGAGGCAGGAGTAACAGGTGTGCCGTGAGCATGCCTTCCGGGATCCCTTGGTGTTGGGTTAACAGTCGGCTGCAGTGTTAAAGGGGGAGCGATGTAACAGAGATGGAAGGCCGTCAGCAGGGGCCTGGGGAGGCGGGGGGAGAGCTGCAGAGCCGGGCTCGGGCTTGGCCGGCTGAGCGTCAGCCAGGGACCGGTCGGCGAGCATCCACCAAGGCGTGCAGGCTGGGACCCCTGCGCTCCATGAGCAGCCGGAGGTCTGGCTGCCCTGCCAGGTGGGCCGGACTGCTCCTGCTTGGGAAGATGGGCCAAAAACCAAGGACTAGGTTGTAAACTCAGGTGCACACTTCGGCCTTGAAGCCCACCAGGATGTTGTCTCCTTTTGCTGCTCCCAGAGCGGTGGCTGAGCACCTACTGGTGAGAGGCCGCGCAGTGAGGAGCAGCCGCCTTCCTGTCCTGCCCGGCGGGGCTGCACCGCAGCGGCCCTGGCTGCATCCAAGCGCGCCCCGGCTGTGGAAAAACCTGTGACCCTGCCCAAGGGGTTGCGCTGCTCTTTCCTTCAGTACTCCCGGAGTGCTTGATGTGCTCCAGCTTTTAAAATAATCATCTTCCGCCTACACAGAACATCTTGTGGAGACATTGAGTTTCCAGCGGTAACAAAGGGGAGCGCACTTGTACAGATGAAGAAGTAAGTTGTCTTTGGAGAAGGGGTGGTGGTGTCTCGGAACTTCCGTAACTGAGAACTTACTTGTGCTGCCCAAACTTAAAAGGAGCGCTAAGGACACGGAAGGGCTTCTGGCCGTGCCAGACCCGCGCCCTGGTCCCCTCCTTCCTGGTGGTGGCCTCTGTGACCACACACGCACACGCACACGTGTAACGCATATCCAGCATATTCATGGAGATGCAGACTGTGACAAATTGTGCGGCTGGCTTGTGGCGTAGCAGATGGAACCTCAACCTGCGATGTTGGGGTCCCTCGTGGGCACCGCTTCAGGTTCCAGTCGAGCTCCCTGCTGGTGTGCCAGGCTGCCCCCTGCGTCCCTGGCACCCAGGTGGGAGGCTCGGAGGAAGCGCGGGGCTTCTGGCCTCAGCCTGGCCTGGCTGTTGTGGCAGTGTGGAGAGCGAGATAGGAGACGGAGGGTTCTCTGTTTCTTGTCTATAACTGCATTTCAAAGAAAATTTTAAAATCGTGACCCTGCCCCCCACCCCCCCAAAAAAACATGCATGGATTTCAAAATTTGCATCAAAACAAATTTATCCTTTAGTTCATTTTTCTGTAGAATTTTTGAGGTTCTGCATGGAAAACTCAAACACATGTGCAGAGCATCCGCAGGTGTAAACGCAGGCTCACGCTCACGACATACATGTGGCAGACACAGGAAAAGCCAGTGAGTGCTTGTGATGGGGTGCTGGCTGCCCTTAAGCCACAGGGCATCCCTGTTAGCTCAGGCTGTGGGCCAGTGGAACCCAGCTCTTGTCTCTGATACGTGAGTTTGAAGAGGTGGCCCAGGTAAAGGGCAGGCGGGAAGTAAGGCTCTTTGATGTGGAAAGTGGAGTACAGCCCTGGGGGAGTGCAGCCTGCTAGGGAGACTGCACCCTACAGGGTTGGGGCACTCCTTCCTGCGACCCGAGGGGCTCTGGGAGCAGGTCTGCGCTGGGGCTAAAGTGAGTGCTCAAGGGGGTGAGGCACGAGGCCTTGTTTGGAAATCTCACAGGCGTCCTGGCTTCAGGTGCATGAGGGAGACATCGTGTAGGCAGGCCACGGTCCTCTCGCTGTAAGGACTTCACGGTGAGCGAAAGATGACCGTGGGGACGCAGCTGGCTGCCGTGTTGGGTAGGCTTCGTCATGGCTGCTGCTCAGCGACAAAACTGCAGAAGCTGCCTGGCACTGGGGAGTTTGGGCAGGGCGGGATGGGCTGCAGCCTGGTGTGGCGGCACGGCAGGGCTGGTGGCTGCAGCTCCTGCCTGGTTCCCTTGGGCCACCATCCTTCTGGAGCTCCCGACTGCTGCTTCTCTGTCCTCTGCCCTCCCCTCCACGGAAGTGCTGGCCCGGACTCTGTGACAAGGAAGTCTCTCCTTTGTGTTTGACTTTGACCACCTATGGTTGTATTCCTGCTGTTTTTGTTGTTACAAATAGCATTATGTAGTGTTTTCGGTAATTTCTATCAGAGCGCCTAAAAGTTTGGAAAATGGAATCAAAGGGTTTATTTTGGTGCAAGAAAGTTCCTGAAATCTACACTTAGTTTCTTGGTATCCGTTTTTTCATGAATTTGCTGAAGGTTTCATATACATGGATTTCAGCTTTTTGTTGCACCAAAGGACGTTTAAGATTCTGTTTCCTTTAAACTTTTTTTTTTTTTAAGATTTATTTATTTTTTATTGGAAAGGCGGATATACAGAGAGGAGAGACAGAGAGGAAGATCTTCCGTCCCATGGTTCACTCCCCAAGCGGCCGCAGCAGCTGGAGCTGAGCCAATCCGAAGCCAGGAGCCTCCTCTGGGTCTCCCATGCGGGTGCAGGGTCCCAAGGCTTTGGGCCATCCTCGACTGCTTTCCCGGGTCACAGGCAGGGAGCTGGATGGGAAGCAGGGCTGTCGGGATTAGAACTGGCGTCTATATGGGATCCCGGGCGGGTTCAAGGCGAGGACTTTAACCACTACGCTATCACGCCGGGCCCGTCTTTAAACTTCTTAAAGACCTCTCCTATATCCACTCACAACAGGTTCCTGAATGCCATCCACCTGTTAGCTGTAACTGTGACTCAGGGCCCAGGGCGTAGATCCTGCTGCCTGGATACACGGCCACTGGTTCTGCTGAAAGACTGTGGAGGACTCGGCTGGCTTCAGCCCTTCTGCCTGGCCAGGAGCTCATCAGTGGGTTGGCTCCAGGGTTTGTGTGTAAGAGAGCTGTAAGTGAGAAGCTGTGTCCCACGGGGCCCTACTCACCAGCAGGACACAGATAATGCATTCACCCCGTGAAACAGTATCTGCTGGCGGTTGGTTTTATAGTCCTTGGTTATTAATATAAAGCTGAGTGTATAGCCTGTTTTAGGAAGTGCCTAGTCCAGATCCCTGTCCATTTTGCTGTTGAGATTCTCAGATTTCTGTGTCATTTTAGGAGTGTGTTATGTGTATCCCAGATAATTATCATTTGCGTGGAACTATCTTCTGCCACCTTTGGGCTCATCTGGTGGCTTTTTCGTAGAACAGTTGTTTGATGAAATCCCTTGGTATAACACAGGCAGATTTTGTCAGTTATTCTTTATGTTTGGCTTTCTTATCTTCATTTCTTCCTGATTCTGGGATAACTAAAGGTCCACGCCCATGCTGTTTGCTCAGAGCCTTGTGCTTGCATCCTGAGCTTGCCCGGAACTGATTCCTTGGCAAGTTGTCAGGCGCACAGTGTCCGTGCAGCTAATTGTCCCTTCATGTGTTGATTTGATGCACGATTTGGACGTACCATGTATGGTTTAGTCTTCATTCCTTCCTGCCATCCTTCTGCCGCCTCTGGTGGCTCTCGGCCTTCGGAGCTGCCGCTACACAGCACCATAGGTGGGCCCGAGGGAGCTGGCAGCTCTGTGGGGACTGTCAGTGGACCGCAGTCCCAGCCACGAGGGAGAGGCCAGTCGCCTCCCAACACTGTCACCTGGAGAGTTTAGATTTTTTTTTTTCTTTTATTGTTTTTATGGAAAGGCAGATTTACAGAAAAGTAGAGCTTCCGTCTGTTGATTCACTCCCCAAGTGACCTCAGTGGCCAGAGCTGAGCCAGTCTGAAACCAGGAGCCAGGAGCTTCTTCCAGGTCGCCCATGCAGGTGCAGGATCCCAAGGCTTTGGGCCGTCCTCCACTGCTTTCCCAGGCCACCAGCAGGGAGCTGGATGGGAAGTGGAGCAGCTGGGATGTGGACTGGCCCCCGTGTGAGATCCTGGCCTTGTGCAAGACGAGGGTTTAGCCACTAGGCTATCATGCTGGGCCCAAGAGTTTAGATCTTCACAGGTGAAATTTGGGAGGACTGAAACATGCAGATTATAGCAGTGGTAAATTGACTTATGCTTTGTTTAATTCACTCTATGAAAATATACGCATGTTTATTTATTTGAAAGATACCAGGGGTGGGAGAGGGAGGGAAAGAAAAATCCTCTACTAGCTGGTTCAGTCTGCAGATGGTTACAGCGCAAGGCCTGACCCAAGCCTTAGCCACGAGCCTCATCCGGGTCTCCCTGGTGGGTGACAGGGCCCAAGCGTTGGGCAGCTTCTGCTGCTTATCCAAACACGTTTCAGAGGGTTGGGCTGCGAGTGGATGCCAGCGTCGCAGGCGGGGGTTGGTCCTCTGCAGCGACAAGGCCGGCCCCCCTAGTGCCCCCTCTGACTTGGAAAACTTTTCTGATTGGTTTTCAATTTGATTGGAGATTATGCTTTGCTAGTGCATGAAAGCTCTTCTCACTGGCTGATTTCTATATTATTAAGGAAAGTCCGCCCCGCAGCCTTATGTTCTATTACCAAGTGGAGTCTCCTGCTCTCCCTCCTGGGTAGTTTTTGAGGTCTTTTTTTGGTAAACTATCTTATTGTAACCATGTCCCCGGTATGGATTTTGTTGAGGTTCCTAGAGTTGAGGTTTGGCATCTTTCATCACTTTTGGAATGTTCTCAGATACCTTTAACATCAGAGTTCCTGGCTTTTCTGGGACCTGATTTACATGGAAGAGGTCTTGAAGGAGTTCATACAAGCGTGCAGTAGGAACAAGCTAAGCATGGATCTCAGAATTCCCTGCACCAAAATCACCTGAGTTCTGTTGGCACGAACTTTTGGAAATAGCCTCGTTATTTTTTTATCCTCCATGTTGACTTAACTAACTGCCTTGTTGTACTCCAGCTCTGCCTCCTGGCTGCGTCTGGACCGTTTGTTTAGATCACAGGGTTAACGGTCTTTGCCGAGCGTGTCAGTCTTTGCCGAGCGTGGTTTGGTCTGTGTCAGCTTGTAGTTGTGACTGTTCCGTGTGTTACAAGTCTTGTTTGGAACGCCCCATCCCCCGAGTGCAGCTCCGGCTTGACCTGGCACACTCTGCGGACGCCCTGGGGGGAAGGGCTCTCTTCCGACAGTCTGAAGCCCTGGCTCATCTCATTGCCTGGTTTCCTCCGGATGCTAATTCGCAACATTTTGTTTGCTTTGCGCACTCTGGGATTGTGTTGACTGGTGCCTCCTCCGAGGAGAGTTATTTAAGCCTGGCTCATTGAGGAATTTCTGGCGAGTTTACCCAGGTTCCGAAGCAGCGCCCAGGGGGAACAGGCAGGCGTGGGTATGGGCTTCCACTGGAGATTCTTGCTGCAGGAACCTGCCCCGTCTGTGATGGCACCACGCTGTGGTTCTCTGCAGGTGGCACTTGTGCTTCCTGCCCTCCGAGTGGCAATGGCCTGAGCATGGGGCACAGCTGTGGGCTTTTGTTACACTGTAGGGCAGCCTGCACTCTCAGCTTCCAGGGCAGGACGGTGGTCTCCTGTTAGACGCCCCCATTCCCAGCCATTCCCAGGCTTATGGCCTCCTTTTTAATAGAAAAGTTGAAAGATTTATTTTTTATTTGAAAGGCAGAGTTACACAGAGCGAAGGAGAGACAGAGAATCTTCCATCTGCTGGTTCTCTTGTCAAACGGCTGTAACAGCCAGAGCTGAGCTGATCCCAAGCCAGGAGCCAGAAGCTTCTTCCGGGTCTCTCCTGTGTTACAGGGGCCCAAGGACAGAAACCACACTCTGCTGCTTGCCCAGACCATAAGCAGGGAGCTAGAGCAGCAGCCGAGCAGCCAGGACTTGAGTTGGCACCTGCGTGGGGTGCTGCCACACCAGGAGCTTGGCTGCCCCAGGTGGCCTTCCTCGACCGTACCTTCAGAGCCAGCAAAGGTGAACGCTCGCGAGTCCAGGGCATCTGTGAGGTTTCTGCATTTGGCTTCAGAGCTGTCACCACTGCTCTGGGCTCTGCTCTGTCTTGGACTTTGATCCTCGAGTATTTTTTTTTCCTTTTTGTTTCTCTTTTTAAAAAGTCATCTATTTACCTGAAAGACCAAGAGCTACAGAGAGAACAGACAGACGGAGATCTTGCACCTGCTGGCTTATTCCCCAGATGGCTGCACCCACCACAGCCAGGAGCCTGGGGCTTCAGCCTGGTCTCCTCGTCAGGGACGGGGGCCCAAGCGCCTGGACTCTCTGTTGCCCTCCCAGGCACCTTAGCAGGGAGCTGAGTCTGAAGCAGTGCAGCCAGGCCTCGAACTGTCACTCACAGCCAAATACGGCCCCAGAGTGTTTGTAACTTTAGCAATTCTTATTGCGTTTTCAGAGATGAGTCACGCTTTGTGCCTCACCTGTGTTCGCAGCAGGCGGTTCTGCAGGTGGCATGGCTTGCCTGGCGTCCCTGGTGCTGCTGTGTTGGGCCGCGCGGAAGGACTGCTGGGATCATGTGTGTGTGTATGTGTGTCTGTGTCTTCCAGCTCTCCGGGAGATGCTGCGAAACTACTCCTTCGTGGGCTGTGTGAATCCTCAGTGGGCCTTGGCACAGCATCAAACCAAGTTATACCTTCTCAACACCACCAAGCTTAGGTAATTCAGTGTGTGTGTGTGTGTGTGTGTGTGTGTGTGTGTGTGTGTGTGTGTGAAGAGGTACTTTGTGGACACAACAGAACAATGACACGCTGCTTCCAGGGAACTGTGGCAGAGCCTTCCAGCTGCCAGAGCCAGTGGGCTTGCTGAGCTCAGGAAGAGTGGCACAGCAGCAGTGCCACTGGCCTGGTGCCCGGGTGGGGACGTGCCTGTGGGTTGTTTCCAGGGGCCTGGGTGTATGCACCCCTCTTGAATCTTGAACTACCATTAACTGTTTTCTTGACCAGGTAAGGCATCTTAGAGGATGCTGTCACCTTGCCTCCACTAGCCTCACTTCCTTATGCCCCACGGGACTCTGTGCCCATCAGCCTGGCTGTGGCCTTGTGCTTCTTGGCCATTTGGGATCTCCATTACCTGTTAATTAGAGTGGACACGTGAGATCAAAACCCGGTGTCCTTCCCTTCGCCTGGAAGCCGCCCCTTCCAGAAGCGTGGCATCCGCCTCGAGTGCTCGGAACTCGGTCCTCCTGCGCTGTGGGGCTGGGATAGTGCGCCTGCACTTCCTTTGGGAATTGTAGGGGTGTGGCTTACAAAGTTCCCGGTCACACTTGCCATCACCACCTTTCATCTCTCATTCAGATCCAGGCTGTGCCCGGGATTGTAGCTGTTAACAAGTGTCAGTGGTTTCCTGGGAAGACAGGGAAAAGCCCCGGGAGAGACCCCGGTCCAGTCAGTTCTCTGGCTTTAGCTCACTGACCTGGAGCCAGTCCATTCATGGGTGCCTCAGTTTCCCCCCAGGAGGCGGGCCTGGCAGGATGCTTTGTGCTAACAGGTAATAAGATTTCGGGAAGCCACACCCATAAGGTTCAGTTCGTTTTAAGAACTATAAAGTATGAGTTGGCAGCTCCAGTGCCGGGCGTCTGTAAGCACTCCGCAGCTGAACGGGCGTCGTCCCGTGCAAATGGCAGTGTAGGCTGGTGCTGCCTCAGGTCCTCTCCTGGGTGCTTCGGACAGTTCCCTGCCCTCACCTATACTAGGTAATGTTTAATGGCAAATTATCAGAAAATGATTTATAGGACTCCTTGTCAATAGGGCAAAGGGGAGGTGACTCAAAAACAAACAGATTTGTCAACTTTCACCATGGGGTGCCATTGAAAGCCCCAGGGAGGTGGAAACTGGGCGTGGAGGATAGCGAGCCGCGCTTGGTCGTGAGCTGGAGCCTGGGTGTGCAGGCTGGCCCCCCCGGCCCCGGCTGGAGCTGCCGCTGGGGCTCGTAGCTCTTTGAGCAGGATGCGGCTCCTTGTGCACCTGTGACCGGGTTCACGCCAGGCAGGACAGCCGCCGCCCGTGTCCGGGTCCCATGTCTCGTGTGTCCCTGCGCATGGCTCTCAGGCTTTCCTCAAAGTCACTTCTTTTTTATTTCAGTGAAGAGCTGTTCTACCAGATTCTCATTTATGACTTTGCCAATTTTGGCGTTCTGAGGTTGTCGGTAAGTTCATCTCCCTCTCATTTTGAATCTTCAACTACTGGCCGTTTCTGCAAATAGTGCTTCAGTGTTCTTTTATCTGCAGTGTTATCAGTGTTGTCTAAATATGTTAAGGCAGAGTCTGTGTTGACTTGAAGTTAAACTGTAATCAAGTTTAAACTTTTTAGCCAAATAGTCATTTAGTACCCACCACAAACAAATGGTTATTCCAGAAATTAATACATATCCAAATAAGAAAAGTTGGAAAAAGATAAAAATAGAAATATAAGCCTTCTCTAAAGCCATGGTCCAGACACAGCCTCTGCTAACACACTCAGCCCACTTCTGCCAAGATATTTTTATTGGAAAGTCAGATATACAGAAAGAGGAGAGACAGAGAGGATGATCTTCCGTCTGATGATTCACTCCCCAAGTGGCACAGCTGGAGCAGAGCTGATCAGGAGCCAGCAGCCAGCAGCCAGGAGCAAGGAGCCTCTTCTGGGTCTCCCACACGGGTGCAGGGTCCCAGGTCTTTGGGCTGTCCTCTGCTGCTTTCCCAGGCCACAAGCAGGGAGCTGGATGGGAAGTGGGGCTGCTGGGACATGAGCCAGCACCCAGATGGGATCCAGGCGCATGCAAGGCAAGGACTTTAGCCACTAGGCTACCACACCGGGCCCCAAGATATTAATGCTTGCTTTTAATTTAGAGTTGATATCATATTGCCAATGTTGTTTCATAGTGATTTTTTTTTTTCATGTGACATAATGGGAAAAAAAAGAAAGGAAAGGAAAAAAGAAAAGAAAGGAAACCCAAGATTTTGGTTAGGTTTGTCTTGACTCTAAGTCAGCATAGGAAGCCTGTGGAAGAATACGCCTTGGTATTTCACATTTTTTCTGCTACTGTAAATGGTGTTCCTCTAAAACTTTCAGTGCTTGTTGGATATGAGCTGGGGGGTGTCCCCTGTGCCCTTCTCTCACTGCGTGTCTTGCTGTGGGACAGTGAGGCCGTCTGGCCTGGAGGTTGGTTCCTGGGAAGCTGTCTAACTAGGAATTCAGTGTCTCCAGGAGAAAGAGGAGTCTCAGGTTCTGTGTCTTTTTGATGAGCTCGATCCTGTTTTCCAGACATTTGTCCATTTCATCTAAGCTTTTGAATCAGTTGCTTTGTCACTCATAGTACTTCCGGTTCTTTTAATACCTGTAGCTCTGTGCCCCCCTCACTTCCCTTAACCCCAGTAGTGCCTATTTTCATCATCTTTCTTCAACTTGGTTAAAAAGATTCACCAATTTTGTTAATCGTCTCAAATAACTTTTGGTGTCAGGTTGTTTCGTCTGTTTTCTATTTTGTTGCTATCTGCTTTGATGTCTAATATTTCTACTATTTATTTGGGCTTAATTGGTCTTTTACTTCCTCCCCCACCCCCTTTTATTCCCCTATTTGAAACATAGAAATCTTCTAGTGACCAGTTCATTTCCCAGATCCCTCCAGCTGCCGGTTCACTCCTCAGGCTTGTGTCAGTTGGGACTGGGCCAGGCAGGAAGCCGGGGGCTGCCCACTCATCCCGGGTCGCCCATACGGCCGGCAGGGACCCAGGTCCTGTCCGCTGCTGCTGCCCAGGAGTAAGAGCGGAGCGGGGACTTGGTCCCAGACACTCTGCTGTTACACGCATAAATAGTCATGTCCCTCCCCAGCAGGAGCTCAACCCTGGTGCCAAATACCACACCCCTTTTCCTGTCTTTCACATTTTCAGACAAGAAAAATCAAAAGGCATTTTGCTATTATTACCTAGAGCTAGACTATTTAGTTTCCTCTCTGTTGGGGATTTTCTAGACATGGTACAGGTTTCTAATTTCATCACATCATTTTGGTCAGAAGACATCCTGCAATAGGGCCCAACATGATAGCCTAGTGGCTGAATCCTCATCTTGCACACCCAGGATTGCATATGGGCCTGGTTCGTGTCCTAGCAGCTCCACTTCCCATCCAGCTCCCTGCTTGTGGCCTGGGAAAGCAGCAGAGGATGGCCCAAAGCCTTGGGACCCTGCACCTGTGTGGCAGACCCGGAAGAAGCTCCTGGCTCCGGGTTTGGATCAGCTCAGCTCCAGCCATTGCAGCTACCTGGGGAGGGAACCAGCGGAGGGAAGAGCTCTCTCTCCTCTCTGTATGTCTTTGTTTCCAATAAAATAAGTTAATTTAAAAATAGGAGACATCCTAGAGTCGCTGAGACTGCTTTCATGGCCCAGGATGTGGTCTTTCTGAGTAATTTTCCCTAAGTCCTTGACAACAGTTGATTCTTGGGCCTGGTGCAGTAGCCTAGTGGCTAAAGTACTTGCCTTGAACATGCCAGGACCGCATACGGGTTCCTGGTTCTAATCCTGGCAGCCCCACTTCCCATCCAACTCCCTGCTTGTGGCCTGGGGAAACAGTCATGGACGGCCCAAAGCCTTGAGACTCTGCACTCATGTGGGAGACCCAGAAGAGGCTCTGGGCACCTGGCTTTGGATCAGCGCAGCTGTGGCCACTTGGGGAGTGAATCATCAGACGGAAGATCTTCCTCTCTGTCTCTCCTCCTATCTGTATGTCTGACTTTCCATTAAAAATAAATCTTAAATTCATTTTCAGATCTTGGGCAGAATACTCTATAATTAGTATGTCAAATTGACAGTGATGCTCCAATCTCCTTGTGCTAATTTGCTGCTTTGCTACTTGTTCTGTCAAATTATTGGGAAAAAGATCTGTTGAAATGGCTAAGTATAGTTGCAAACTTGTTTTCCCTTTGCTTGGTGTGTTTAAAGCTGTTGCCGTGCGGGTCAGCCTTTGGGGTTTTCTGACTTGTACTGTGCAGACCGCAGTGTGCCGTGTGGGTGTGTGGCATGGTAGTGCAGGACAGGAGGGACGAATGGCAGGTGGCCTGGGCACGCTGTCGGACTGTGGCTTCCAGTCTGCGATTGGCAGCGGGTAGAGGCCTGGTGTGGGTTCTTCAGCCTTTCCTGTGACGGCGGCAGTGGGCGTTGTGCTGTGCTGTCCCACCTGCTGTTCTGACGATGGTTTCACGGACATTCACGCTTCTTGTTTGGTCTGCGCTCACCCTTCCGTGGCCCTGCCCTGCCCAGGAGCCAGCCCCGCTCACCCCTCTGTGTCCCCGCCCTGCCCTAGGAGCCAGCCCCGCTCACCCCTCCGTGTCCCCGCCCTGCCCAGGAGCCAGCCCCGCTCACCCTCCGTGTCCCTGCCCTGCCCAGGAGCCAGCCCCACTCACCCTTCCGTGTCCCTGCCCTGCCCAGGAGCCAGCCCCGCTCACCCCTCCGTGTCCGCCCTGCCCCAGGAGCCAGCCCCGCTCACCCCTGCGTGTCCCTGCCCTAGGAGCCAGCCCCGCTCTTTGACCTCGCCATGCTTGCCCTGGACAGTCCCGAGAGCGGCTGGACCGAGGAGGACGGTCCCAAGGAAGGACTTGCCGAATACATTGTTGAGTTTCTGAAGAAGAAGGCGGAGATGCTCGCAGACTACTTCTCCTTGGAAATTGATGAGGTGCACAGGCATTTTTTTTAAGATTTATTGATTTTTATTGGAAAGGCAGACATACAGAGAGGAGGAGAGATAGGAAGATCTTCCGTCCGATGATTCACTCCCCAAGCGGCCGCAACGGCTGGAGCTGAGCCAGTCTGAAGCCAGGAGGCAGTACACAGGGTCCCAAGGTTTTGGGCTGTCCTCGACTGCTTTCCCAGGCCACAGGCACGGAGCTGGATGGGAAGTGGAGCTGCCAGGACACGCAGTGGCACCCATATGGGATCCCGGGCGTGCAAGGCGAGGACCTTAACTAACCACTACGCTATCGCACCGGGCCCACAGGCATTCTTTAAGACTTACTTGAGGTGGGTAAAGAGAATGAGTGTCTCCACGTCCTGTGTTTTGCTCCCTAGAGAGCTGCGAAGGCCAGAGCTGAAACAGGCCAACACCAGGAGCTTCATCTGCTCTCCCATTTGGGTGCTAGGGGCCCCCAAACCCTTTCCATCTTCCAGTGCCTTTTCCAGCCCACTCCCGGGGAGCTGGAGTGGAGGTGGCACAGCCGAGACACGTGCTAGCACCCATCCGGCGTGCCGATGTTGCACGCTGCCATTGACGGCTCTCCCTGTGTCTGTTGTATACAATCCATTGCCAAGGTCAGGACCGGGGGCCTGGCTGCCCGCCTGCAGGTCTAGGGCGTCACTGCACTGTCGTCCACTCCTGCCCACCCCTTGCTGCTGGGTGCGGCCTGGACACAAGGGGGCGCTGTCATGGCAGGTGGGCTGTGTCACTTCTACTTCCTCTCCCCCCAGCTGAGGTTCCTCTGAGTCCCTTGGTTGAGCAGATCGGAGGAGAGGGTTGTTTTTCAGTACTTAGTTCTGCGCTCACTGTCCAGCCAAGTGCCTTGTCCGGAATGACAGGCTCAAGTGCGGGGGTGTGGCACCGAGATGCCATTCACCAGCGCGGCTCTCGTCCCCACGCCCTGCCCCTTCCCCACAGCAGGCAGGGAACCTGATCGGATTGCCCCTTCTGATCGACAACTACGTGCCCCCCTTGGAGGGCCTGCCCATCTTCATCCTTCGGCTGGCCACCGAGGTGAGTGCTGGCGCCGATGCCAGCGTGTGGGCCCGTGCGGGAGTCAGGGAGAGTGCATGGGCACAGCTGGCGTGGGAGTGCTCCCGCTCGTCCCCAGCAGTGCTCAGCAGCCTGATCTGGACCTTCCAGGGGGAGGAAACAGGCCTGGGGGTCTGAGTAGCCTGCCCTCCTCTCAGCAGTGAAATGGATGCGAAGCGTGAGCCTGTCTCAAGTGTGGCCCCTTTGCCCCAGGTCAACTGGGACGAGGAGAAGGAGTGCTTCGAAAGCCTCAGTAAGGAGTGCGCTATGTTTTACTCAGTCCGGAAGCAGTACGTATCGGAGGACTCGACCCTGTCGGGCCAGCAGGTACCGTGCCATGGCGCTGGCAGCCCGAGATGGGGGGGGGGGGCCCTCGGCACCCTTGATGCCAGCTTCTCTTCAGGGAATGGGCAAACACAGAAACAAGCCTTCAGAGCGAGGTTTCAGTTCGGTTGTCCGCTCTGACCCTGTCCCCCTTGGGTGCAGCCAGGCTGCTTAGGCTGGCTAGCTTGTCCCCCCCCCCCGGGACCCGGTGCTGCCGGTCAGCTTGCCGTGAGAGCCCGGCTTCCTGCCGCGTGCTTTCCCACTCCGTGGCCAGTGCTTTTCAGTAAGCGTTTTTGGAGAGGAGTGTAGGGGTTCAAGGCACCTTGCACATGAGCAGGTAGCCACCTCCCTAAAGAAGCCTGCCAGGATTGCCTGCCCCGAGGGGAGATGGGAGGCTGCACTCCGAGGTGAGGAACCGCAGGGGCTGTTGGCAGCCTCAGGACTCCTCAGCCCCCAGCAGCCAGCCAGAGACCAGTCACAGCACCCTCACCCATCTCTGCCCAGAACAGTGGGCCTCAAAAGGAGAGACGCACGAGAGAATGTTTTCTTGCTCACGAGACCACTGAGATCTAGGAGCGAGGAACTGCCATGGTCCTCATGTTCATCTCCCCCCCATGTGGGGCGTTAGTGCCAGCTGCCGTCCCTAGGGTTACTGATGCGCCTACTGTGACTGCCTGACGGAGTCGGGATCAGACATCGCGTTCCACCCTGTAACACTGAACAGATTCCTTAGCGGAAAATCGCACAGGAACAATGACTGTTTTCCTTCGTAAACACCTGTGGATCCCCGAGGCGGGGCCCTCAGAGGCGCATCAGAGGAACTGGCTAGGACAAAGCCTTGAGCCTCCCCAGTCCCTGTCCCATCAGCAGGTACAGCCGGGGTGCCAGTGTGGAGGTTTATGATGTCTAATGCTGTTTTCCAGAACAAACTCCCTGCGTCCACTGCCAACCCCTGGAAGTGGACCGTGGAACACGTCGTATATAAGGCCTTCCGCTCACACCTGCTGCCTCCTAAGCACTTCGCTGAAGATGGGAACATCCTGCAGCTTGCTAACCTGCCTGACCTCTACCGAGTCTTCGAGAGGTGTTAACGCGGCCACAGAGGGACTCCGGGCCATTGTGTCCCCGCGTCGCTGCTGGCACGAAAGGCCGAAGACGGGCAGTGCTCCTCGCATGCTGACTGACCGCAAATAAACTGCAGGTGTGCCCTCACAGGACCCCTCACTGGTTTCATTATGTGTGAAAGCTTCTCTGGGCGCGTCTTCACACGGGGCACACTGCCCTGTGTGCCGAGGCACCTCGAAGGAAGTGCCAAAGCATGCTGGGCATCCAGGTCTTACACAGCACCACGCAGCGCCGGAAGGCGTCCTGAAGGTGTCCTGCCCGATGCTAGGATCTGATTCTACATTCTGGAGAACTTCTGTCATCAGGTGAAATACACTCAGTCCAGATGCTTTTTAAAGAAGATCCTGAACACGTAAGAGGCTCTGGGGACATTTACTTACCTGATCCATAACTGCAGCTATAGGGCAAAACTGGAGGGAAGAACAGACTGTATGTATGTGTCACAGCCATGGAGTGCTGTTAGCCCAAAGTGCACATTTACTGTGCCGCCCCCAGAAAAGGACCCAAATACCAAGTAGCTGCATCTGCAGGCGAGTGCCTCAGGAGCAGTGCCCGAACCCAGCAGGGGAACAAGAGAAAGCTGGCAGGGCTCAGGGCCCTGGGCCGGCAGCACGCACAGGTCAGAGCCACTCAGCAGCTGGGAGACCCCCTTACCTAAGGACAGGACAGCGCGAGCCTCAGCAGAGCCCGTGTGCACACGCACCTGCACTGGGCAGTCAGCTATGGTGGGACTCCACGGGCGCTGCAGGCTGGGGGTCCTGGAAGGAGAGGGGCTTAGACATCTATCAGCAACTGACTCGGGGCAGGAACTCGCACAGGCTTCCCCACAGTCCCCGCAGCAGCCGCCGCCGCAGGGCCCATCCTGGAAGCCACACTCCCCGTGACACACCAGTGTGTGCACACCAGACACTACTGCACTAGGAGATACTGCAGCTGCACACACCCACCCTGCCCCAGCATGCTTGCTCAGAGCTGCACCAGGGCTGCCAGGCGTCTGTCCCCCTGCCCGTCCTGACAGCCGACAGGCTCTGCCTCTTTAGGTCCTCACCGTGACCGTGGACACAGGCCGGGGGTCTGGGAACTCCATCCATCTCTGATCAAGCACTAAGGCCTGCAGTAGTTGGCGGCGCCCCCGGCCCAGCAGCTCCCATGCATGGGCAGCTGGTGGGGGATGGCATGCCAAGGCTGCAGCCATCTCGCCTGGCTTCTGCCGCACGCACTCAACGAAAGGCCCATGTCACGCACGCCGTGGTGTCCCACAGGAACCGAAGCTAAAGCAGCCTCCCCAACTGACAGGAAAGAACAAAAGGCATAAACTCCACCAGAAAGACTAAGCCAACAGGCACCACTAATAACTCGAATATAAACAAACTCCATTTCCCAAGTGAAATACATGGATAGACAGGGATTTAGAAGGAAGATGCAATAATATGTTATTTACAAGGAACTCACTTGACACACGACAAAGTGAAAGGGAGGAATGTCATGCAAACAGACCCAAGTGAGGAACAGCTGTACGGACAGCCGAGAGAACAGAGCTAGAGGACGGTGACCGCAGGGATCAGTGCCACGGGGGGACTGCCACGCGCGGTGCTAAGGCCAGAGCACCTAGTCTCACGCAGCAGGCACTAACACACGCAGAGGGAGGGCTGTATCCTGTCTGACCATAACAGTAACATCAGGTACCAGACAAAACCACAGAGGCGCAGAGGCTGAACAACATACTCCTGGATGAAGAATGTTGCCAAAGGGACATGCCTAAATGCCTTAAAAGTAATGAGAATGGAGACACGACATATAAAGCTTCAGGAATACAGCAACACGGTGCTGAGAAGGTAGTGTGCGGTAATGACCACGTTAAAGTATAGACCTGACTGCATTTCAAGGATCTAGAAAAACAGGAACAAATCAAAACTAGAAGGAAAAAAAACTTAGAACTAAATGAAAGATTGAGTTAGCTTTTTATAAATCCAAAAAGCTGCTGCACCTTCAACTAGACTAAAAGACTTGATAAAGCCAGGGGTGAGAAGGGAGCTGTTATGACACGCACCGCAGAAATTCAAGAGTATTACTTCTTAAAGCAACTACACATCAACAAATTGTGAAACTCCGAATAAATGGATATATTCCTGCACACATCCAAAATTGGATCATGAAGACAGAAAACCTGAACTGACCGGTAATGTGGGACTGAGTCGGTGATACAGAGTCTCAACAGGGAAAGGCCCAGGACGTGACGGCTTCTCTGCCCAACCCTTCCGCATGTTATCGAGCAGTTCCAAGACGGCTGAAAGGGAGGGGGCTTTGGCACACTCACTCTATGAGGCCAAGAGTCCCGATTTCCAACAAGGATGCAGCAAAAATCAAAAACTAACAGGCTTGGAGCGTTTCCCAGCACAGTGCAGTGACCACAGCTCGCAAAGAGGGACTCGGTTTCTGTAGGAAAAAATGGCAACAAGGAGCTCATCAACTCTAAGCACAAGGAAAAGATGAGGAAACGCTGGCTGCCTAACATGGTCCATTTACACGGCATTCATGTTGAAAAGCCGGAGGGATGACACTCCTTAAAAATGTCCAAGTTACTTACTCAAAATGTAAAACATTTTCGGGTATCCTTGACTGAAGGATGATGTAGAAACACAAGCAGCGAGATCCCAAAGCAGCCTTCCTTCGCATTACCCTGCATTAACAGGCAGGGGGCCCAGCTACGGCCTTCATGTAAAGTGCAATCACAGGATTTAGTGAAGCAAGTCCAGTCAAAACCAACAGAATACCTTAACACACGGAGCCATTTCATGTGGAACAGACTAACACAACACAACGGAAGAAATATATTTGTTGTGTCACATCAAGACGAAGGTCAATTTCTGCCAGAGTACCACCAAGTAGACTAGGGCCTCTTGAAAGTGGGGTTCCGCCAACCAAGAGGGGCCTAGGTGGGATAGATGGGGAGGCGCTTCCAAGGCCCAGGGGATGGGCTGCGGAGTGGGGGTCCCAACTGGGGCGCCCTAAGGTAGAGCTGCATTTCTCAACTCCGGCCACACAGCTGCTCCCATCAGCAGGAGAGTATGGGAAATGGTCTCAGATGAGGAACTTGGCTTCTGTATTTTAGAAATAAAATTCTAAGGTAACGGTTAGCAGAGCTTCACTTCTGCTAACTTGAATATCTAGTTTCAAGTCCAGTTTTGTGTGGCCTTCGCTCACTGCATTCTGCTCCGTCAGCTTGTCTAAAGGTGCATCTAAAAACCACTTGGATTCAGAGAGTCAAGAATGACCAGTGCTGCCGGGTGGCTGTACTCAATGGTAAAAGCCCACTGAGTAGGAACCTCTACTGGTGAGGATAAAGCTGCGGAAAGGAAGAGGCCAGGCTTCCAGCTTGTTGGGGGGGAGAGGGAGAGGGACAAGCCAAAGGGTCGCCATGATTGGTTTTGAAGGCTCCTGTAAAAACATGAATGTACTGGTAGCCAGTCAGAGTGGGCCAAAATGTATATTTAATAGAATCTTCAGGCAGATATCCCAGCTGCCTACCCTGCCCCTGCGGACCCCTGGGGCTCAGCTGAGGCTCATCCACAATGAGGCAGCAGATGAAATATTTGACAAGGAACACCACAGTTGATACCGGAGAAGGACGACTCTTCCTTCACGGGTACCAGGCCTTGGATGTCCTCTGCCCCATGCAATGAAGCAGTTAACATTTTCTTATATAAATATTTTACCAAAAAAAAAAAAAAAGAAACAAAACAAAACTTCCTCAAAACATACAAATTTGAGTGAAAGAATTCCCCACCATGAAACTCGTTTCTTCGCTAAAATAGAAATGCTGATATTTCAGGGTGAGCGTCTTGCCCGCTGGCGGCCGCTGGCGTCTGGGTTGCACTGTGGAGAAGGCACTTGTGTTTGCTGAGTTCTCCCGGAAGTGGCTCAGCGCACGTGGAATCGCTGTCCTGCAGAGCCTGGCCAAGGCTCCGAGTGCCCAGTCACTGAGGCAGCTGGGGAAAGTGTTGCGTAAACTTGATTCTACAATTACGTTAAAAAAAAAAAACAAAACAAAACAGAATAGACCAGTTCTGAGTTTAGAATCAAACTACCAACAAAATCCAGAGTGTTCATTCACGAGGTCAAGCCTGCTTCATTTGCTCATAAATTATAAAATACAAAGGTAGCTGTTTTAATGACAAAACTCAAAACAGTACTGAGGGGGTTTGTGTCAATGTACAGGAGCATCAGTCCCTCTCGGCAGGTCCCGGGGAGCTGCACCCACGGAGGAGAGCGGCCTCCCTATTGCTGGGCCAGAAGTGCTGTCCTGTTGGCCTTCATCTTCTCCAGGCGTTTAGCCAGGTGGCTGTTGGTCATCTCCATCTCCTCGATCTTGTCCAGCGCTGTGCGTAACTGGAGACAGAGCACAGTCACTTCACAGTCGGGAACCGCCCCAGCCCTCCCGTGCTGTGCGGGAGACCGAGGCAGTGCCAGCGGTGCCCGAGGCCTGGCCCAAGACCCCACAAGCCTTTTGTTTCCTTCCCAGTCAGTGAGAGATGTTAACGGTGCCAATGGGGACTGTTTCCTTAAGTCACAGAAAGGGTACACAGCTCCTGGACAGAGAGCTGGTCCAGAGCAAAGAAAAAGAACCGCCCTTCCACTTCCAGCTTAACCGCAGCACACCGAGGCAGGCAGTCACGTGCGGGCCCCAAAGCAACACTAACAATTGACTGCACTACTGTTTTCTTAACAGTGGGCCCAGGAGTACACTGACTGTGCAGGCAAGAATTTGTATTTCCAACAAGGCTCTTCATCTTTTTAAGAATGTTATTCCCCAGGAAACATTACAACAAGTACCTCTCGTTGCAACTTCCTCTTTTCTGCTTTTAATTCATCTTCAACCTTCTCCGCATTCTCGGCAGCCGTTTTGTATCTCAGCACCTGGCCCTCAAGCCGGCTGATCTGTGAACACGAACACACGGGCCCGTGAGTGCCCTGGGCTGATGTGTGCACACAAGCACATGACCTGTGAGAGCACCTGGGCTGATGTGTGCACACGAGCTCACGTGCCGTGAGTGCCCTGGGCTGATGTGTGCACACGAGCACATGACCTGTGAGAGCACCTGGGCTGATGTGTGCACACGAGCACACGGGGCTGTGAGTGCCCTGGGCTGATGTGTGCACACGAGCTCACGTGCCGTGAGTGCCCTGGGCTGATGTGTGCACACGAGCACATGACCTGTGAGAGCACCTGGGCTGATGTGTGCACACGAGCACACGGGGCTGTGAGTGCCCTGGGCTGATGTGTGCACACGAGCACGGCCTGTGAGTGCACCTGGGCTGATGTGTGCACACGAGCACACGGGCCCGTGAGTGCCCTGGACTGATGTGTGCACACGAGCACACGGGGCTGTGAGTGCCCTGGGCTGATGTGTGCACACGAGCACACGGGGCTGTGAGAGCACCTGGGCTGAGGTGTGCACACGAGCACATGGCCTGTGAGTGCAGCTGGACCCGCTCACTCCTGGCTGAGCTGGAAATACAATGTCATCACACAAAGTCTGAGTAATCACAGCTCCTCTCAGAACCCAGCTATTTCCAAGTCAGCAAGTGTCCCCAGAGAGGATGACACGGGTGGCCACAGGTTTAAGGCTGAGCACACTGTTGCAGGGCAGCGTTCCACTGAAGCAGGACTGGAGGGAGATGTTTTTAAACTCTGTACACAGGTGTTTTCTTGTAAACTATGAGCTTCAACTGGAAAAACCTATACACATTCGACCACAGTGACCATGAACTGTGTTAGAAGACGGAAGGGAGTGGAGCCCCTGCAGGTTCTCTGCATGACTCCTCTGCTGTCCACGTGCAGCTTCGCACAGCTGCGCAGCCCACGGGAGTCCAGGCACGTGTGGGCTGAACCTCGGAGATTCATGGGGTGGCTGCTTTAAAGGAACCAGACAGAAGTAGTACTCACACTTTGCTCCAAGGTGGTGATATCCTGTTCTGCTTTTGAAAGCTTAAACTTGTATTCACTAATTTGTCTGTTGGCATCTCCTAGAAGAGAAAAGAACACCGCGCTGTGTTCATGTCTCAGGGATGAACAGGTGGATCCTCTCAGGACCAAACAAGCCCATCCCACAATGACCAGGGCACAGGAGCGCACGTGGCACCCCCACAGGCAGCTCAGGTACCAGGATGCTGGGCCCTTCTGCTGCAACACCAGGCTCGGGGTCACTCTCCCCTCCCCCCAGGACAGCGGGGCTTTGGAGACGGGGGGCTGAGCCAGCACAGGGGACCTCAGCTGCCCTGAAGCCACGCCTGACCCTCCCATCTCAGTTCTGCTTCTTAAGTGTGCATCTCCACTCAGCCTTAACCAACATTCAAGGCCTTGCTCAACCTTCAGTGTCTCCATGACTGCTGAGTTAACGTAACCACCCTCTCCTTTGCTATATTTCATCTGCGTTCTTCTCCGTGTCCGTTTAAATCCCGTGTGCTTATGTCAGAGAGGCCCTTCCCGGCGCCCCCGCTCCCCCCTCGCCCCCTGCAAGCTTGCCTCTGCACCCAGCCAAGCATTTGGCATGTATCACATGTGCTTAATACTGGTCGAAACAAAGGCTCTTCAGTAAAATGTAGCCAGATGCTGTGAGCTGAGATACAAAGCATTACATGAGAAGCTTAGAACTGATGGTAGATACCAATTCCCTCCAGAAATCCAAATTCAACAAAAACAACCGCTGGCAGCCAGCGTGTGTTGCCTCAACTAACTCATCCTCAGCCTGGAGGCACTGGGATCCCAAATGGGCGCCGGTTGCAACATGGCCCAGCCCCAACTGTTACAGACATTGTGGGGAGTGAATCAGCTGCTAGAAAGTCTGTCTTGCAATGTTTTCTCTTAAAAAATTAAATTAGAATATGAAATAAAAGAACATCTCGATATGACAACTCCATTCTATTCTCCTAGCTCAGGATGCACAGATGCAAAAGGAATGGAATAACTGAGATTGGAAAGCCTGTTATCGGCAAGGCCACTGTTCAAGCCAGAATTGTTAAGCTCATAAATTACACCCCATCATCACCAGAATCTTCCTCCTAGGGAAAATTGGGTGACAGCAACAAGCATTTAAAAATAATATGGGCTCAATAGTAGGAAGGGAGAAAAACTAGAATGCACTAGGTGACTAAATCAGCTGGATTCACTTTGTGGCCTTGTTTTAAATTTCATCTAACAAGGAGGGATTGGGCTAATAGGGCACTTTTAGGAGAAAGCCAACAGCAGCATGTGTGAACTGCAAACGCATCTATCCAATCATCCAGGCAAAATTCTATCCAAGGCTTCCACTGGGGAACCTGAGCCTGGACAGACACCTGGACTGGAGGGGACACTGCCACGGTTCCCTAGTCACACAGCGTCCCAGGGTGTCACTGCAGAGGACGAGGCTCTGAGCAGTGACAGGCCGTGCTTGAACGCTGGAGTCCACAGGCTGCTGCGTTTCGGGGTGGGACAGTGTCTGTGGACCAGTCAGAGACCGGCAAAGTGCCCTAACATGGTTCTTGAAGCAAATGTATACCAGGAGGCCAACTCCCGCTCCCAGTGCGCCGGCTTCTCCCTGGGACCTACTCTGCATCTCGATAAACTGCAAGTCGGAGCCGTTCTGCAGTCCCGCCAGGTCAGCAGCCGGGCCGTCACTCCGGGACCCCTTCTGCCGCTCCTCCTCTAGCTGCAGCTTCAGCTTCCTAATCTGAAACAGAAATAAAGCTTCAGCAGCGGCTCCAAGCGCTCCAACGAAGCCGAAGGTCTAGCACGACGGCCACGTCTCGGAACACGGCGCATCCTCCTCCCCCAACCAGCCACACCGACTATCCAGTCACTCAAACCATTTTCTTGAGCACCTCCCGTCATGGTGTGAGAGCTAACCTGTGAGCCAATGTGCGAAGGATTGAGCCCCAGAACCAGCTGTCCCAATACAAGTTATACTTTGTTAAATGTTTACACCAAAGTTCATCTTTGGGCTGTTTGTTGTTAGTTTCAATAAAAATGGCAAATTCTATCAGTGGTTAAGGCTTGGGGAGTTTAGTATTAGAGAGGGGATAAATAGAATTTTTTGAAAAGATTTATTCACAGCCACCATCGCACAGCAGTTCACCAACTACAATAATGGGATCCAATATAAGCACCAGCTCAGGTCCAGAAAAATCTACCTCGACCCCTTCAAGAACAGAAAGAGGTCTTCCATGCACTGGTCCACTCCCCAGATGGCTACAGTGAGCAGTGCTCAGCCAGAGCCAGGGGTCCCCCTCCATCCAGAATTCCACACGCATGGCAGGGGCCCAAGCACTTGGGTCATCTTCCCAGGCAGCTGGGTTGGAAGTGGCACAGCGGCCACTCAAATTGGCCCTTAAATGGGATGCCAACAACACGTGCAGCAGCCCAACCCAGTGTGTCACAGCGCCAGCCTGAGATGTTCTTCCTTTTAAAAACTTGCTAGACACGGAAACAGCTGGAAATACACAAGTGACTTTCCAATTGTCCCCAAGTCCAGCAGTGGCAGGGCAAGCCTGAACACCCAGAATTAGTCTGTCACTCTCCTACAGGAGAGCTGTACGCAGGGACTGAACCCACACTTCCCCAAACTCTGCTCTGGCACCCCCAGAGTCACATGGCCACATGCCTCATCCATCATCCCCATCACTGCCATGCAGGTAAGTCTCCCTTCCTGCACTCCTCCCACACGGCTCTGGACGGTTCCAGCCTTCATCTCCTGTCCCTACCTACTGCTGGGAACTCTCGGAGCGATGGGCCCAGCAGCACAGCATCAGCAGCAGCAGCAGCCCCAAGGCGTGAGCAGTCCCTTCACCTCCTCGTGCTAATGGAAACCTGCTCTCCCTTTTGACATCCTGGGGCTTCTGTTTAATCCAAAGTTCACAGCATTTCACCACAGACTCAGAAAATACAAGATGTCGTTTGTTTTCTTTGTGGTTGTTCAGCTATTTTTCCTGCATTCTAAAAGTCCTATTCTTAATTTCATCTCTCATTGCCACCGACCTACTCCTTCACCGCTTCGCTTCTGACCAGCTCGGTCAAGGCAACTCCGGTCTTGCCTAATTCCTGACAATTTCAGAACGCACCCCCTGGGCGGGGGATCTTTCCTAGGACTCATGTCCTTGCCAGCTACCCCATCTTGCCTTCACTCTCTCACTCCCAGTGCTAGTTGGGAGGTCACAGGTAACCATCACCCCTACACAGTATCCTCTGTAATCACTGCTCATTCTCCCCAGACCCAGCAATCGTCCAACTCCAGTGTCCTCTCTCACCCAGAGTCCATCTTCGTTCCCCTGTGCCTTGCTGTTTTTCTGGATGGCCTGTCAGCCCTGCTTGGTCAGAGTGATTTCCAAGTCCATCATTACTATCATATCCTCTCTCTCATTTGTTTCTCACCCAGAGGTTTCCAGCTCGTTCTATTTTGAGGGCCAGTGGCTTGTGCTTCCTGAACACCACCATCTGCACACCGCCCCATAAATGCCCCATTACCCTGAGTCACCCGCACGAGGCTCAGCGGCAGGTGCTGCTGCACGAGGGCGCAGCCAGGTGCTGCCCCTGTGGTGGATCCTTGGGCAAGAAGCAGCTGGGTGTGCGAGTACGAACACTCTTACATGCTCCCCTGTCCTGTTATACCTAACCCATCCCATCCCATCCCACACCCAAGGCAGCAGCTTACAGCTGGAGAAACACACAGAGGTAAATCTTCACACAAACCTACTTCGTCGTTTGCGTACTACTAATGCTTACTGTTTACTGTCTCGTAGCCTTACTGGAACGGAACGCCCACTGGGCGGGGATGTTCTGTTCCTGTTTGTTTTTGTTGGTGGAGAGGCAGACACAGAGATACATCTCTCATCTAGTGATTCATTTCCCATATGGCCAATCTCAGGCCACAAGCGAACTGGGAGCCCCATGAAGGTGGCAGGAACTCAGAATGTGAGGTCTCACCCCTGCCTTCCCAGGGGTAGCAGCATCCTGAGCTAAGCAACACAGCTAGCAGCATCCTGAGCTAGCAGCATCCTGAGCTAAGCAACATGGCTAGCAGCATCCTGAGCTAGCAGCATCCTGAGCTAAGCAACACGGCTCATCCAGCTACACTTGCAGCCAGGGACTGCCGACGTGGGGTCTGGGCACTGGGAGAAGCATCTCAACACTAGGCTTTTAAACACCTGTCACAGGCTTTTAAAACAAAAAAAAACAAAAAAAACTCACTCACTGAAATATCACAAGTACCTAAAAAGTAGAATGTCACCCAACATTTGTTGAAAGACTGCACAAAAGTTCCCGAGAGAAATAACAGAATTCAGGATGGGAGAAAAATCAGCAACAAGATCATTACAGGAAATCTCTTAGAACTAAAGGCAAGAGGTACCAACACTGACAGGGCATGGAATGACACATGAAGACTTCAAATCACATCACTGATTTTTTGGATAGTTACAGTACAGGATACAAGCTTCCAGAAAGAGGGCGAAAATAGGTCATATACAAAAGCTCCAAATGAAAATGTCCTGGAAATTTGCACCAAAGTGGTGACAACAGGACCATGAAGAGATGTCTTCCGCAGGAAAAAAAAAAATTATTGCAATTCAGAAACTTATACCAAATTATCAGTCGAGGAAAACGGGACAGCATTTTCAGGTCAACAAGGTGATGAGAAATTAACAGTCCACATACCCTTTTCCCAGAAGTTACCGGAAGTTGTTCCAACACAGGAGAACAAATAAAGAAAAAGGCTTGAGGCTCTGGGACGGGGGACCAGCCTCAGTAACAAGCAGCAGAAAGCCCTGGGGGCCAAGAAGAGATCCCATCTCCATGCCAAGGCAGCAAGGCTGAGTGGGAGAGCCAGAGGTTCCAGGACCCAATCAGATGGAACCAACAGGATGACCTGAAGCATCAAAAAACACATGGGGTGGATTGAAACTGTTTGTGGAACTTGTGCAGCTAACTAAAACATACGCAAAACCAAGCGAATAACAGGAAAACATGCAATAAAAACTGGAGAGAAAATACATAACCGTGAAGGAAGTGAAAGGTGATCCCAGCATGCAAAGCAGCCCTCCTCCTGCACACGGAGCTGAGAGACTGAATGACATCAACAGGCCGGAATGACTCTTCCTTGATTAGGAGCAGATGAGAACAAGAAATACACATACGGATGTAAGGACAGGAGGTGGAAGACAGCTAAGCAGATTTCCCCAGAGGGATGGCAACAGAGGATGGCTAAAGCACAACAGACAAGCAACAGGAACAGGCAAAGGGCCTCGACAGACAGCTGTCCAAAGAAGAAACACACACCATCAACAAGCACAGGGAATAATACTGAACATCACTAGCCAAGCAAACCACAACACATCGTCATAACAGCTAAAAACCTGAGAACAACAACTGCTGGTGAGGCTGTGGAGAGAGAGGCACACCCACACACCATTGGGGGGAATGGAAGTGAGGGCGACCACTGTGGGGCACAGCATGCAACTTATTAAAGAACTAGAAACAGACTTGCCGTAGGACCCACCAGTGCCATGCCTGGGGTTATGCCCATGAAAGAGATACCCGCACCACCATGATCACACTGGCACTGCTCACAGCAGGCAAACACTGGATTTGGCTAAGGTGTGCGCTTTCAGGCAAATGAGCCATCTGGTATAAAGTCATAATGGGATATTACTCATCCACAGAAAAACAGAATTCTACCATTTGCAGCCAAAGGGACTCAACTAGAGGACAACATGCTGAGGGAAGCTGAACCCCAGAAAGACAAATGCCACGTGTTCTCCATGTCTGCGTGTATTGATACTGCGGCAAATACACTTTGGTAAAACTTTGCTTTATGCCCTTATCGAATCAAAGGTTAAGAATGTTATACAGGGCCCGGCACAATAGCATAGCAGTTAAAGTCCTCACCTTGCACAAGCCAGGATCCTATATGGGCGCCAGTTCTAATCCTTTTGGCCCCGCTTTCCTTCCAGCTCCCGGATTGGCTCAGCTCCAGCCATTGTGGCCACTTGGGGAGTGAACCATCGGATGGAAGATCTTCCTCTCTGTCTCTCCTCCTCCCTGTATATCTGACTTTCCAATAAAAATAAATAAATCTTAAAAAAAAAATGTTGCACTACTACAGCTTTCATGATCTGTGACTGATTTATAACTCACTGTAAAATAGGTGAAATCAAATTTTTCCATTCATTACTGTTTATAACCCCGGTCTTATTCCTACTAAAGTCTTTATTTATTTACTTATTTTTACTTTCAAACTTTGTCTTTGGTGAAGTATCAAGCCATTTTATTGTAATACAAAGAGAAAGGGAGAAAGAAGTGGGTGGAAGGGAATATGATGTTATTTGAATTGTAAAGTTACATTGAATTTGTTAAAAAAAACTAATTGAAATTTAAAATAAAAAAATATTTTAGCCAGTCATATCTACATAAAAAAACACTGCACATCAATATTTATAGTAGCATTATGAATCGTTTCAAAACTGCAGCAACCAAGAAGTCCTTCAGCAGCTGACCGAAGAAACCGTGGTCCAACAAAGCAATGAGATCTTACGCAGCGGTGAGAAGAAATGAGCTATGGGGGATGCGCATTCGGTGCGGAGGGCAAGATGCTCATCGGGGCACCTGCGTCCCATACCACCGTGCCTGGGGTTCCACGGGCTCCGCTCCCACTGACAGCTTCCTGGGAGACAGCAGGTGGCAGGGCAGCACCGGAGTCCCCAGGGACCACACACGAGACATGGGCTAAGTTCCTGGCTCCTGGGTTTGGCCTGGTCCACACTTGCTTTTTCAGGCATTAGACAAGTGAACCAGTAGACAGCATACCTACAGTTCTTTGTCTTACAGATAAATAGAAAAATAAGTTTTCGACCCATGAAAAGGGAAGGTAGAACCTCATACATATATTTTGGTGAAATCTGTAAAGGCTGCGCACTGCATGATTCTGACCACGCACTGCACGATTCTGACCACGCACTGCGTGATCCTGACACACTGTACGATTCTGAGCACACTCCATGATGCCAAGCACTTGCTGCACGATCCCAACCACACACTACATGATTCCGATTATAAAGCACTGTGGACAAGTAAGAACTGGAGAATTCCCGTATTTTCTATTTTGTTTTGCTCTAAACCTAAAACTGCTCAGTAACAACAAGATTATTCTTAAACATTTTTTTTAAAGCAGTAACATAAGCAATGTTATATGGAGTTACACGAGGATAGCACACACTCAGCTCAGAGAAAGAAGGAACAGAGAGACAGGAAGGACCTGCCCGGGAGATGGCACTCTGCTCAGCCAAATGGGCAGGCAGGACGAGGGAAGCCAGTCACCCTACATGCATCTCCATTTAAAAGATAAAAACTAAAAGAGAATTAGAAACAACACAAAGGCAAAATATGAAAATCTCATTTGATTACCGATGTTTCAAATAAGCCCACTTCTTTCTAAAGAACATTTCAGTTGGCCAACGTTTAATAGAACATCATTCGAATTAACACCTCCCGATAGAAATGCGTTTACCTGTGACAGTAGTTCTTCCTTTTCCCCAGCAAGTTTTCGTAGCCTTACATCTAAAACAAATCAAAATGACATAATACATAAACAATGAAAAATAAAATTCTTCAGACTGATAAACAGCAATCACCTGATAAATTACTTTGTAGTTCCAAATATCAAAAGAAATAAAGGCTTTAACGCAACTTATTTGATTTGTCAGAACACCAAATAGAACGCTTGCTCTCAGAAACATTTTCCCACTTAAAGACAAGCTGAGGTGAAAAGAGATCACTTCCACACTTTAAACTCCTGCAAGCTTTCACCAGCAGACAGACAACTCCAATGCCAAGGGTGCTGTTCCAACGTCAAGTCCTTACTTAGCAGGAGCGATCAAAACATTTAAAACTAGACCGAGGGTCTAAGTGGAACAAGACGTGGGCGGAGGAGGTGGAGGGAGCTGGGAAAACAGAGCAATATCATGCTGGGAGCAGTAGAATCCCACAAAAGCACAGAGAGAGGAAAGGGGACCAGCTCTAAGCTGTGGGTAGCCCAGGGCAATCTGCAGCTTGGAAGCAGGTTCCTGAAGGCTGGCTTCCGGGCTGCTGAACCGGGTGCTTCTGCAGCAGCCTGCCCCGAAATGGATCCTTGGGTTGGAGGATGTCAGGAACTCAGCCAGAGCAGCAGGGACACCTGGCCAGCCCTCTCCCCACCTAATCCCCAACCAGCCAGGAGCACAGTCAAGTCTAGGTTCTGCTTTCTTTAGCATCTTCCAAACGAGGAAGAAACTCCCTGAGCCACCAAGCATCTACTGATTCATTCCATTCCATTGTCTTGCTCACCACTATCCTCCACGTCAAAGGGTTTGACTATTGTACTTGCACAGGTCTGCACATCAGAGCAGGTGCTTGCTAACTTTACAAATTGTTTTCAGGCTGCTCAACGCTTACCGTATTTCATACTCCCTAGCACCTATGCATATATGAAAACCAGATGGAAAAGGGCTAGTTTCTTCATGAACACAGCATCCAGCGCTGTCATTTCCTCCCTCCAGTGTAAAGCTGTGAGCAACAGTGGCTGACCCCCTTCACAGTTATCCAGGACAGATATCATCAGGCCCTCTACGGGTTGAATTTAAGAGACTTAGATTACAACACACTTAGAAGCTCTGGATGTCACACTCCGTTATTTAGCATCTTGCTCCTCTATTTCATGCATTAAGAAACGCGTACACCAAGAGTTACAGCACTTTGAGGCAAGCAGTAGAATAAAAAGTCTGATCCATCAGGAAGTAGATTCTAAGAAAAAAAAATTTATTTATTTTTATTGGAAGGGCAGAGATTTACAGAGAGGAGAGACAGAAAGATCTTCCGTCTGGTGGCTCACTCCCCAAGACCCAGACGCTGTTTTTCCCAAGCTCAAGGGTGTCTGAAGACAAAGTGCCCAGATTCCTCCTGCGAAGGACCTAAATCAGTCACAGATGGGCCTTCTGTGGTTTGGATTTTCTAAGCTGGGATGTTGACAACAGGCTGGAGGCCCAGCAGGGCAACACCGCTCCCAGTGAGCATACAGGGCCTTACCTAGTGGTCCTTCTCCTGCTGACTCCAAGACCTGAGCAGCTTCCTGAGACACAACAGTGATGGCTCCCACCACTGGCTCATGATGGACGTCACCGTTGGGAGTGCCATCGGGAATTATAACTAAGCCGTGTTTCTGCGGGAAAGAAAAAAAAAGCCACCATCACAAAAGGCGATCCGCACAAGCTCTGCCAAGCAACTGCGCAACAACACACGTCTGCCCCAGGTCAAGCCTGGTCAGAACCAGTGAGAAAGGGCTCTGCAGACAAATGACTTGGATCAACCAAACCTGGAGGACAGACGTTGTCCGGACCGAGGCTAGGAAAGATGCGTGGATGAGAAAAAGGAGCACAGAGGACAGCCGCAGGCACATGCCAACGTACCTCTCCAGTCTTCACCGTCTCCTGCAGGGCAGCCAGCTCCTCTCGGAGCAAATCTCGCTCCCTCCTGAGGCAGCCAATGGATTCTTTCTGTTTCTCTAGGGCCTGGTGTCAGGCAGGGGAGCAGGGGAAAGAACGGCACAGAAAAGAGCAAGTGAAAGGTAACTGATTCAAATGAGCAGAGATAAGGGCATAGGAAGCAAGGAAGCGGTTAAGAGCTTGGAAACAAGCAGAGAAGGAGCAAATACAAATGGATGCGGATACACAGCTTCGGTGTGATTTTAATTGAACCTGGTTTGCATGCAAGAATTCGGCAAGATGTGCTTGTTATAATCAAGCAGAACAGTCTTTCTTTTCCAACCATTACAAAACAAAGCTAACAGAAGATGAACACAGCAGGACTTGAAAGCCCTCCTTCAGCTGTCGTCCTCGGCAGCTCCACTCAGGCAACAAAACATTTATGTTTAAGTGAAATCATTTACTCAAGAATATACTTTTTTCTTTTTTTCAAAAAATGGAAAGTTTAGGAAGAAAAATTACCAGCAAGACATTTTAATTAAGTACTGACTGTAAGATTATCAATCAGAACAAAATACTCAGATACAGCTTAATTTACAACACGTCGTCTGCAAAAGGATCCTCAAAAATCGACTTACGTGAATTCACTTAAATACAACAAAGACTCATTTGATTTTCCGACACATTTTCAAAACTAGAAAAACCAAAACAGAGCCCAGCCGTGGAGGGCAGCAGATCCTAGATTTCAGAAGCTTTTAGGTCCTGGCACATACTTCATTTACCCTGAGCTTGGTCATCTGAAAACCAGCAGG
The DNA here is from genome assembly GCF_017591425.1 of Ochotona curzoniae. Lineage (NCBI taxonomy): Eukaryota > Metazoa > Chordata > Mammalia > Lagomorpha > Ochotonidae > Ochotona > Ochotona curzoniae. The sequence goes on along the minus strand of NW_024465035.1, from coordinate 16,070,562 downwards.
GTGACACTGGCACTCCCGGGCCAAAGCTGCAAGGTGGACTCAGTACAAACCACTGCCCCAAGGGCCCAAGACAACAGGGCGGTGTGCCCATCTGCACATTGCCCGGGCAGCACCGGGGCCTGCGGCTGAGCTGGTCAGAAGAGCAAGTCCCAAGTCAGAGTGCCTGACTTCTGGATTCTGCCTGACTCCTGACACACAGCCGGGGATGCGATGGTGACGGCCGAGCACTGGAGTTCCTGCACTCACATGGGAGAGCTGGAAACAGCTCAGGCTCTCGGCACTTGGGGAGCAAACCAGCAGATGCGTGCACTACTGCCCTTGGACTCTTCTGTCTCTCAGAAAAAAATAAAAAGATAAATAAAATACAATTAAATAAAAAGGCAAAACCAGAAACCAAAACTGTCCCTGTACTACCTGACTCTCCCAACTGTGCGCGAGGACAGTGCAGAAGCAGCAAGGCCCTGTGGTAATCAGTAAGATGTCAGGTTTCCTTTAAAATGCCAAGTCGTCCGTACAAGAATCTGACGGCTGAGCTACATGAAAAAGTCTGTCCACATGTTTAACATATTTAATATTTACATCTATTTCAGAGAAGAACAGGTGACTTTTCTCAGCTGATCAGATACAGGACTGGTGCGAGAGGGTTGGTGCTGCGGTGTGGAGTTAAACTCACCATCCACAGCACCCCATCGCATACGGGTGTCAGTTCAAGTCTGAGTAGCAGAAAGTGGCCCAAGAGCCAGGGCCCCGAACCCATATGGAAGAAGAAGTTTCTAGACCTTGGCTTTGGATTGGCCTATGCTTGGCCATAGAGGCCATTTGAGAAGTGACCCAGCGGGCAGAAGATTTTTCCGTCTCTCTCTCTGTAACTCTGCCTTTCAAATAAATAAATAAATAAATCTTTTTTAAGAACTAGGACAGGGCCAGCACTGTGGCACTGCCTGTAATAGCGCCATCACATAGAGGTGCTGCTTCATTTCCCTGCTGCTCTCTGCTAACGGGCCTAGGAAAACAACGGGAGATGGCCCAGGCACCTGGGCCCCTGAACTCAAGTACAAAACCCAAAGGAAGCGCCGCGCTAAGGTTTCAGCCTGGCCCAGCCTTGGCCATTGAATTCATCTGGAGAATGAACCAGCAGATGGAAGAGCTCTCTTTTTTCCTCTGTATCTTTCTTCCTCTCTCTGTAATTCTGTTTACATAAATAAATCTTAAAAAAAGAAGTGGGACAACTGTTTCAATAACCGATAGCTGAATAATTAATTTTTTTAAAAAAATTATACTCCTATTCTGTAGCTAAAGGAGGAATAAATGAATAAGGAATGACAGCAAGCGCCACGTGCTGGCAGGCACCACCACAGACATACGTATACATCTGTATCATGTCTATCAGATAAAATTTCTCCTTCCCGCATTCATCCCAGTAATGCAGCACTCTGTCATATCTTCATTCTATGGTTTGCAAAATTGAGAGGTTTTATTTATACACAATTCTTGTCCACCAGCATATTAAGCAGCAAAGCCAGAGACTGGCTCCAGTCCTTTCCGGTCACAGTCCTTGCCCAGTTTTTCAGATCCAGCCTCCTGGAGGCTGCGCTGTGTTCCCCTTCCTGTCAGACCAGAGGATGCTGGGAAAAACAGCCCCTGTGATTAGTCCCTGCTTCCTTAATCCAATCCGAAAGGTTAACACCTAACGCCCTTTCCACAGCTGGCATTCACACTGCGTATGGAAGCCAATAACTTCAGTTTGGGGCATAAGTGATCTATTCTAACATTTTACACTAGCTTTTACACTTAACACAGATGTTAACACTCTGTCACATCAATAACAAAGCAAACATTTGTAACCGAAGTGGAACAGTGTTTCCTAACCAGGGGCAGTCACTTATCTCTGCTTTGGGTTAGGGTACCTCGGTGAGTAGCCATGCCATGCATCACCACACACAGCAAAGTTAGTACATGATCCCTGGCGCAACATGCTCTCCACAAACAACACCGTGGCATACCAATGACCTCTAAAGCAACAAACCAACCTGAAACTAAATGCCAGCCAAGCTAGGGCCTTCCTGCTCCTCTTCCCCCACATCTAGAGCACCGGGGTTTTATTTTTTACTTCTCAACTTTTTAATTTCATCTTCCCAAGATTACATATGGGAAAATAAAATCTATCCTATAAATCTGCCCACTTTCCCACAAAGTTTGAAACCCACAAAAATACTGCATAATCTGAAATGCTCGGTACTGACTGCCCATATAACTACCACCCTTGCGTTTGTCTGCAACAATAGTTCCTACAGCAAATTTTTTTTTAGGGTAGAAAGTACATGCTTATGGAGATCTAAGTAATTCTTTGTTCTTGACCTAACCTCAAATCATAGCATCTAGACAACAAGAGGACATACGCAGTGGGCTGAACTCTGAGAAAGCAGCTTATTCTCCATATCATTGCACGGGGGCACAAACATCTTTAGAGCGAGCCTAGGCTGTGCTCCACAGACAAGTTCTTCATACACCCCCCTTTAACTCATGGGTCCTTCCCTGGTGCTTAAATTGCAACGGAGTTAAAGCTAAGACCACCGGGTTTAGGCAAGGAAGAACTAAAGAAAATTTGGTATCAATCTGGAAATAATGAACAAGCTTCTTCATTAAATCGTCACCAAATCTAACCTTGAAAATGAACTTGGCACACAAGTCCTGGGTCATGACAGATACATGCTAAAAGATATTCCCTATTCTAAGCTGAGCTCAACTTTACAAACTGCATACTTGGTATTACATATTTATTCATATCTTTTTCAAACAAAAAGAATCCGTAGTTTATTATTACAATTTCAAAATGCTTAACAGCATTCATTGGTCATTTAGTGCCCAGAAGATTTTTATAGGTTTGAGTGGGACCTTAAAAATGCAATAAACAGCAGGTAAGTACAAAGTCACTTTAGCTCTGTAAATCAGGAGCTCCCAGAATTTTCCATTGTATAAATGGGACTGAGCGCTCAGAGTGCTGAGCAGGGCTGGACACCGCGATCCTCTGGCTGGGATGTACAAAGCCCCTGACGAGGACGGGAACGACCCAGAGGGTCCGCAAGCAGCCATGTCTCAGGGGCTTGTGGGGATCTTGGCAGAACAAGACTTTCCCCACATGTTCTGTTTCCTTCACACAGCCTTTCTCGACAAGGGAGGTCTTCGGACACTCTAAGTGAGGCACTCCCAGTGTAGATCAGAGAGCTCAGGCCAGTCAAAGGCCACATGAGATGCATGGGGGCAGGGGGAGTGAGAAGGGGAATTTCTCAGAGCGTATCAGCAGAGCTCAGCAAAAAGCAACGCAAGCTTTTTTTTTTTTTCTTATCTAGGCCCCAGATGGGGGGGGAGCTCAAAGGTTATAATTAGAGATGGCGTCATCATTTGGCAACTGGAGCAAGCCTTACATTCCTATCCACTTCAATAATTAAACTAATTTTAATCTCTTCCTATTTTATTCAAACTTTTCCCTCACTCCTACTCTATCTTCTTGCTTCTTATCCAACTTCTTGCAACATATGAATATCAAATTACCCATGGAATTTGAATTAAATGCCTGTGTCCGCTTCTAAATAGCAGCTCTAGGGGAATAAAGAAACTGCCTTTAAATTCCCTGAAGGCAGGCTTGAGGCCGGAGTCAGCTGCAAGGAACCGCGCCCTAAGGCACGGGGACAGATTTTCCCATGGAAGTCTCCTTTCGGTACAAGAATAAAAAACTATTTTGGGAATCTCTTAATTAAATTGAACTGTTCTAGCCTTAATCAGCGTGTTTCTAACCAAACCCAATTTCATCTCCTACCCCAATTTTTTTATCTTTCCAAAGAAGTGTCTCCTGGAGATCAAACACCTCTTTTGTCATGGTGTCAATTTTGTGCTGCATGCGCTGCTTCTCCTGCAGAGGAAGAGGGAAGAGACATAATAAAAGGGCAGAAAGGAAAAGGGAGGGAAAACAGAACAAAGCGGACTCTTACAAGGAACATGAACAGAAAGTCTGGGTTGAGCAGGAAATTCAAGAGTGGGGCATTCACAGGAGAGCTGGCACTGAGTGGGGGCAGCACCGCTCTCCCGGGCTCGCTGCTAGGGGTCAGCGGGGACCTGGGATGGCGCTCCCAGCCGCAGCCACGTGGCAGCTCCACGTGTATTCCTCTTTGATAACTGCATTTTTTTCCCCAAACTTGGAACAACTTACATTTTTCGACAGGGAAACTGAGGTTTGCTTATGACAAAATGATCCCTTATTACAGAATAAACAGTTTGAGTTTTATTTTAACAAAATTAAAAACTACAGGAACAGACTGAGCCGTTTGAAATTCTGCTACCAAAATCTATAACAGCAAGACACTATAGACTTTCGAGGGAAAAAATTAATTTTTATAGGCATTGGAATTTAACAATTAGAAATTCTTAGAGAACGTTCCAGATTAGGCAATAACACCTCTTGAATGTAACAGGTTTCTTCTTGTGCATTGTTGAGCAAGCATCACAACTCTAATAAATGCAATTACCAACTAAAAGCCGCAACACGTATCCAACCTTAACCTGCTGAGTGGCAAAAGCAGCACCCAAAGCAGGTGTAATTCTTTTGAAGGGGAAAAGTAATAACTTAATTAAAAAAAATAACAAACAGGATACTCTGACACGAGCAAAAAGGGAGAAGCTTTCACATTATTTTTAAACATTCACAGGACACCAAATTTGGATAACATGCTTCCGACCATATATGGCAAACTACGAAAACACACACAATACTTAGTCGGATGTCTCAGTATTTTACTTTCAGAATCCACAAATGCTGGTTTTGCTCAGTTGTTCTTGAAAATGCTGAAAAATGCCACGCCACAGATGAAAAAGTTACCATTTCTTATTTTCAACTAAACAGGCTTTCAAAGGCATTTACAGGCAGGAGACGGGGTGAGAAAGAGCAGGAGACAGCAAGGCAGCAGGCTGGGACACAGCAGCCAGCAGGGCGGGCAAGTGGCGGGGGAGCTGCTCCTGCCGACCACCAGGAGAGGCCGTCCTGACAGACCGGCAGGTGGCCACTCTGCATTGGCAGTAGTTGGCTTGGACCACCACGCCTGGAAAAACGTGGTGACAAGTTTACTAAAAACGACTGACAAGTTTACTAAAAAGCAACCACCTTAAGAGGAAGAACCACATTTAGACAACAGAAATGCATGCAAAGCAGTAGGCCAATGAGGAAGATGAATGCAAAGTGCTTGGTAGCTAAATACTTCCCGCTCTAAAGTGGGCAACAAGCGGGACCAGGAGATCCTGTGAGAGAAGGGGCCTGGACCGCCGCCCCCATGCCAGCCTTCACTGCGGTGTCACGAGGCAGGTGTCTTGACAATTTCATGTTCCCTGAGTTACCTCACAAAGTTATCCGAGTGAAAATGTTTGTCTAGAATCATGTCCCCAAAGACTGTATTCACTACATTCAAAAGGATAATGCTATTCTATAATTTTTTACTTTTGACGGTTTCCTAAAATAGCTTAGAAAAAATGGCACTTAAAAAAAAATCTCTGCTATTAAAGGAGAAAACGTCTACATGGTTCACAAAAATAGATGCTTAATAGAGCTTTTTACGTTTAATGTTTAGATAATTTTAGGGTACAGCCAAATGTGAGGAAAGAAACTGTAGCATTTTAATTCTGTCCACTTCCCAATATAGATCCCTTCTTCCATTCAACTCACTTTGTGCGACATGACTTTCCCAGCCCACGCACATACCTCAATCAGCTCATCTCTCTGCCGAAGGCCTTCTTTCAGCTCATCCATCTTGTGCTGTAACACACTGCACATGTGTTTCTGCCTTTCTAACTCCTGTTAATAAACAAATGGCATTGTTTACAAAGGTCACAGCATACTGCAAACCTGAACACACACAAATCAACATAAAGGCTAACTATAACCTCCGGGGACACAAACGGCAGCTGATTCACATAACTTAGCAGCTGTGCAGTCCATGAAATGCTCCAAAATTTTGTACTTTTTAACTTATTTGGGGAAGACAAGACAGACAACGCAGAGGGGAACAAACCACACAGGTACTTGAAAAGAGGGTAAATCACCAAAGAGCTGGGGAAATGTTGGTAGAAAATGATGGAAAATTCCATAGGCAGTAAGGGAAAGGGGCTACAGGCTGGACGAGGCAAACATTTAGATTTTGAACGGCAAAAGGCAACACAAACAAAGTAAAAAGACAAATAACAGCAAAAAACAAAAACAAACTCAAGCTATCACAAAGGGTTACTCTCTGCATATATAGAAAACCTCTAAAACAACCCTAGCTTTATAGAAAACAGCGGAACAGAAAGGGCTCAGAATGTAGAAAAAAAATGCTCAAATCAAGAGAAATATACACCAAAACTATATTCTTCACCAAAAAAATTACCCATAAAAATACAAAACTTTGACAACATCTTCAGGAGAAATACTACAGGGAAAGCAAAACAGTATAATTCTTACCAAAGAAAATTTGGTAATATCTTGTAAAACAACTCACCTTCCAACCCCGCACTTACATTGCCATGACACCTTATCACCACTGATAAAAATACAAAGCAAAAACAAATCCCCTCTAGACAATCCGTTATTTCTACAGGATTAACCTTAGCAGTAAGTACCACAGACAACGGCAGTGTCCACTGACAGGAGCTAAGAGAGGCCGAGCTTCCTGACCCAGAATGCTCAAGACTAGAAGTGTTTCAAGTCACAGGCGTGTTCAGAATTTGAATTTTCAGATTAGAGATGTTGAGTCTGCGTTTTCACAGGAGTGAAAAAGAATGGGGAAGATTTGTCTATACCATAAGCACAAAGTGATCAAATCAAGAAACATTCATGCTATAGGACCATTTTCGGTATAAGGATGGATACAAATATGTATGCTTTTTTTTTTGAACAGATATTTGTGTATTTTTAAGTCTATTTTTAAAAGCAGAGAGAAAGAAAAGATCTCTTGTGTGATGTTTACCACCTGAATTCTGCAACAGCTAGGGTTAGACCAGGCTGAGTCCAGGAGGAGGAATTTAATCCAGACCCCTGGCAAAGGAAGACAGGAAGCTAGCTCCCTGAGCGACTACCAGCTGCTTCTCTGCCAGGGGTTACCTGGGCTTACCGAGAAGCTGGGCCTGGGAGCTGAGCCAGGTCTTGGACCCAGACACTGAGACACGGGGAGCAACACCCCAAGTGGAGACTTAAGCACTGCATCAAATGTCCACCTTAAAATGTCCATTTTAAGGGCTCTATTTCTTTCTCTCTCTTATGTATATATATATATATATATACATATATATATATATATATATATGCAAACATATACATACAACTTCCTAGATTTCATAAAATGAAAAGATAAACCATCAAATAGATTCACTGAACGAAGGTAGAAATAGGCATGAACAGAATTAACATCGCTAAATAGAATTCTGTTCATTTGACTAAAAACTACAACACCATTGCAGAATATTATAAGACACAGTTAAATTCAAAAGGCAGTTCCTAGTGGAAGCAACCGAAGTGTCCTTCAACAGATGGCTGGGTACAATGGAGGAGACGCAGTGGAACATCATTCACTCTTGAAAAGGAAGGAACTGCTGTCACACGACACGCACGCATCTTAGTGAAAGAACCAAGCTACACGAGGACAAACATGATCCCAAGGTGCTCGGAGCGGTCACATCCACAGAGACACAAAGTGGGACGGTGGCTGTCAGAGCCTGGGCGAGGCAGAAACAGGAGACTGCCACCCAGGGTAGAAGCACTGGCTCCGTGAGATGAAAATGTTCTGGAAACATCGTGCAGAAACAATGCGAGCACACGGATCACCACCGAAATGTGCCCTTCACATTGCTTAAGAAGGTAAACCTCATATACATACTTTTATCACGTTAAAAATAAAAATTTTCAAAACTTTAAGGCAATTTCTAAATACTGAACATAAAATGCAATGATCCTAACTATACAGTCGGTTGGTAACATCAGCACAGAAAGAAAATGCTTCAAGTAACTTAAAAACAATGGTTTGGCCATACATAGCCCAGCAGCAAGAATAGCGGCCAAGCAAAACAAGCATTTAACTATTTTCAGTAATTGTAATGTGGATGTTAATGTTGGTATTGCTATTTTGGGCAATATAAAATAAAGCAATGAAAATCACATATCACGTAATTACTACCATCTTCAGTGATTTTAAGAACCAGAAACTGTAATGTGAGGAGGAAAAGAGAAGTAAAGTCTTGAAGAGGCTGAGTAAAATGCCTGGAGTCCCCACTATGAACTGCAAATACACGTAGGAACACACACTATGTCACTTAAAACAACATGCAAAAACAGAACAACCTTCCACACACCTAGTTCCCAGCCAGAACCACTGACGGGGCTAGAGACAGCGTGGCCACATGGGTGGCAGTGAGCTTTCCCAGCAACTCCACTGCCCCACACTACAAGAGAACGGGGGCTCCTCAACAAATGACCAGAAAAATCTCGCCAGAAAGCAGTCTTACCTAAAATACCTGGGAACCAACCCCCAAATTCCAAGAGTGGGACAAAATAGACATGAAAAGGATTTTACAAAAGCTGCAATGTCTGAAAGCATCAAAGACTTGAGTCTATGACTTGATATATTTACGGGCATATCATTTTGTACAGCAGTGAAGACTTCAACTGACAAGCCCACATCATTCTGGAGGGCCTACGTTTGAGGATCATCCCTGCCTGAGTCCAGCTTCCAGCCAGCATGTAGCATGGAAGTTGCAGGTGATGGTACCGTCTGTGAGTCCCTCTGCTCTGGTGGCACACGCAGGCTGTGTTCTTGATCTCTGACTCTGGCTTGGCCCAGTGCTGGCCCAATGACTGCTAATGAGGGCTTTGGGTGAGCACATCAGTAAGCCAGTAATTGCTTTACGAATTTATGAGGAAAGGAAAACATGTAGTTGGTCACTATCCTAGCATACTAATCAGTGCTTAATTTTGGAAAATTCATAACTAAGGGCAAAAAAATTATCAAGCTATAATCTCACCCTCCCCATGTAAGTGACACAAGGATGCTTTCTTCTTCAAGACTGACTTCACAGGTAAAGCAGAATAAACTGACGGACGACTCATAGTATGGGATAGAATGTTTACAAATCATGTGTCTGATAAGAGACCTGTATCTGAACAGATAAAACAAGTTTACAATTCAACAAAAGGTAAATAAATCAACTTAAGAATGCTCAAAGGTTCTGGAAAGTCACTTCTCTAAGAAATATATGCAAATAGTAAGGCCCATTAGTCATGGGAGAAAAGCAAATCAAAACCACATCCTCTAGGATGGCTGGATGAAAATGTCAGATAATAACAAGTGTTGGCGAGGACTGAGTGGCACACGATTCCGTTCATAGAAAAGTCTACGAGAAGGCAATCTCAGATTATTTAAGGGATGAGGGGGGAGTACAAGATGGGGATACAACAGATAAGGTGCACTTGGTCTCTTTCTGAAGTAATGGAAATGTTTTCAAAGTGGCTACAGTGATTGTTTGCACATATATACAAATATGTTAAAAAAACTAAAAATTAAAATATGCTCCCTACCAGATATGGGAAACTACAAAAAAACACACATTACTTAGTCAGATGTCTCAGTATTTTACTTTCAGAATGCACAAATGCTGGCTATGTTCAGTTGTTCTTGAAAATGGATGAAAAATGCCAATTCGGGGCCCAACGGTGTGGCCTAGTGGCTAAAGTCCTCGCCTTGAACGCCCGGGATCCCACATGGGTGCCAGTTCTAATCCCGGCAGCTCCACTTTCCATCCAGCTCACTGCTTGTGGCCTGGGAAAGCAGTTGAGGATGGCCCAAAGCTTTGGGACTCTGTACCCATGTGGAATACCCGGAAGGAGTCCTGGATCCTGGCTTCGGATCGGCATAGCATCGGTCGTTGCGCTCACTTGGGGAGTCAATCATCAGACGGAAGATCTTCCTCTCTGTCTTTCCTTCTCTCTGTATTTCTGACTTCCCAATAAATAAATAAATCTTAAAAAAAAAGAAAAATGCCAATTCACAGATGAAAAAATTACTATTTTTTATTTTCCATTAAATGGGTTTTGAAAGGTATATATGGCATATGAGGTCTCAAGCTGTTTTAGAGTAAGTTGGATAGAAACATTAATTGATAATAACGAAATCAGAGCATCTCACTTGAGGGGTGCGGCATCACAGAGAGACAGCAGCACAATCTGTGAAATAACCATGTCATCTATGACAGAGACTTGCAGGAAAAAAAAGTTATATTTGCTTCAGTTCTAGAACGGAAGGGTCTACTCAACAGCTATCTATGGGAACTGCAGAGGGAAAAGTGACATAGTAAAACACTCCAGGGACTGAGACAGCAGAGTTTCAGAGTTTCAACAATATAAACTACAAAGAGGGAAAGAGATGGAAAGGAATTGATAAACCAAAAGAAGCTTGATGGAGCAATCAAGTAATTACAAAGTGTAATTACACTTGAACCTGCTTATTTTAAATGTAATTAATTTTCAAGCTACCACTTTTTAAATGATATTTACTTTTTTTTTTTAATTGGAAAGTCAGACACACAGAATCTTCCATCCAATGATTCAATCCTGAAATGGTCGCAACAGCCAGAACTGAACTAATCTGAAGCCAAGAGACAGGAGCTTCTTCTGGGTCTCCCGCACAGATGCAGAGTCCCAAGGCTTTGGGTCATCCTCAATTGCTTTCCAGGTCACAGGCAGGGAACCAGAGGGGAAGTGGAGCAACTGGGACGGTTCCCGTATGGGATCCTGGCACATGCAATGCCAGGATTTAGCCACGAGGTTACCATGCCAAGCCCTAACACCAATACTTTTCCAAGAAGCTTCAGTCCAGTAAGCTTTGAAGATAACCCACTTGACTACAGTTGTCAAACAGCCACTCAGAGCTTCAAGAATTGGCATTCATTGTGTAACTGTACACCTTGACGATGCAACTCACAAACTTCAGAACAAACTAGACATTTGTTTCCACTCTGCTTGCTTTGAAAAACTTAGGGGTTTTCTTGGACCACTTAAGAAGTTCATAGAAAAAAAATGACCCATCTCACTGAGCCTCTGGATCTTTGCGGGGGGGGGGGGGTGGTTGGTTTCTGGTCACGTACAGCAAGAAACAGTAGGTAATTCACTGGAATTGTCCCAATTAAGAGATACACAGATAAAATCTCACCTACTTTCCATTTGCAGACACCTAACAAGGATGGTAACCTTCTCCTCAACCATCCAATTTTGCCTGAAATGTCACGCTCAAGAACCTGCCACGGTTTAAGGGGCAGAATGCTATCTATCTTCCAACCCAAAGAAAGGTGCGATACAAGGTGGGCAATTACCTTTGATTTTTCTTCGTTTTCTCTGTAAAATTCTGCCATTTGTTCCTCCTGCTCTTCAATAACATCCTTGAGGGTGTCTACCTGGTAGATCAAATTGTTCTTCTCGTTGTCTAACTGTGCATTGGAAACCATGGCTTTCTTGTATTTCTCTTCCACTTCAGACAAAGACTCCTAGGGGAGAGTCAAACTCAATCAGGCTGATGTCTCAAACACATTCATTGCATAGACACTACAAAAGGAAGTTACAGCTCCGGTGCAAGCATTCAAGGTGCACTTTTATAAGATACAAGCAGTGTGTGCCAGTCTGTTTAGTAACATGCACATGGAACAGGACGACAGCCAAGCCGAAGGGAACTGTCCAAGCTTCCTTGTGCACTCTGCCTCGAGAAAACCAAACCAAGCAGCAGACAAAGCCTCTAACACAAGGAAAGCACAGAGACAACATGTAAAGGTCACTGAATGAAAAATCCCCAATATTTTCAGGAATGTTACTGCTTTTAACAAAAAATTGGTGTTCAGAGTGCAAAGATCCAACACTTACAGAGTCTCTTTACAGAAGGAAACATCACACTTATTTTTGAATATTGACACTTGGTGAATTTGGTTACTTCTCGGAAATTCATGTTCAGTCTTTCTTGTAATGCATAATAATGCTAATTATTCAAATCTTAGTTTTCAATGAGTAAGCAATACAAACCCTGTATTAAACAAGAGCTACCAGTGAATTCCTAAAATCTTCTGTGACCAAAGCTTTACATTCACAGCTCTTTTAGCTTATTCCAGTTACTATATGTTATTTTTAAATAACTATGCCTAAGTTGTTAAATAACACTCTATCCAAAGCTAACAAGCAAAAAAAATGCTTCACAAAAAAAAATTACTCCTGGGAATACATTTATTAGAATACTGATAGAAATGGACAAAAAGCCAAGATCAATGAAAAATAACAGAGTCGGATCCCTTACATTTCCAATCAGTTAATTTCTACCAGGGTGTCTGCCTATGGGAGAATAAAGGACGCTGTTGCACTCACACACAACACAGAACCTTTGGCTGCTACCTCACGTATGGACCACAGATCCAAATGCAGACTGTATAACAACAGAACTCTGAGGAAGATGTAGGACTAAGTTTTCAAGATCTCTAAGTAGGCACTAGTTTCTTAGAACACAGATTTCATCAAAATCTAAAACTTAATGAAATTATCACTACAAACATATAGCCCAGACAACAGAATAAAAACGTGCAAATCTTGTATCGGATTTAAAAGTGTATCTAGAGAATATAAAGAACTCTTCAAACTCAATAGAAGAAATACAACTCAAAAATGGACAGGGATTTTTCTAAAGCAGATTCACAAATGAAAAAGTGGCACATGAAAACACATTCAACTTTGTTACTCATCAGGGAAATGCACATTGAAAGCACAGTCAGAATGACGTCACAACCATTAACGTGGCTATCTATAAGTTCTAAATGAGGATGTAAAAAAAATACATACATTAATTGGTTGAAATATAAAATGATATAACTACTTTGCAAATTAGTTTCCAAAAATATGAATTTAAACAAAGTTACCATATGAGCCAGCAATTCTATTCAAGCAACACACTCAAAAGAAATCAAATGTCACGTCTATGCCACAAAAGTAATACTAGTCTAATGCCCATAAGCTGACAAATAAATAACATGGTGCAGTAAATCTATAATAAAATACAGTCCGATCACTTACACACACACACACCAAAAACAAATGACTAACACATGTTGCAACACGGTGCATCTTGAAAACGTTATGTTCAACGAAAAGCCATTACATCAGGCAACATACTATATAATTCTATTTATAGGAAATATTCAGAATGCACAACTCTTCAGTAACAAAGAAAGAAGCTGCCCAGCTGGAGATGGGAGTTGTGAGGAGGGCTGGGAAAGACTGCCAATGACGGCCGAGTTTCTTTTTGGTGTGGTTTTTTGTACTGTGGTTCCATAACATAAGTTTCATAACTCCTGGAATATGCTAAAAACACTGAATCCTGTATCTTTATTTTTTTTAAGATTTATTTATTTTTATTGGAAAGTCAGATATACAGAGAGGAGGAGAGACAGAGAGGAAGATCTTTGCACCACAAGCAGCCACAACAGCTGGAGCTGCACCAATCTGAGGTCAGAAGCCTGGTTCTCTTTTGGGTCTCCCATGCAGGTGCAGGGTCCCAAGGATGTGGGCCACCCTTGCCTGCTTTTCCAGGCCACAGGCAGGGAGCTGGATGGGAAGTGGGGTCACCAGTTTTAGAACCGGTTCCCATACGGGATCCCGACATGAGCAAGGCAAGGACTTTAGCTGCTAGGCTCCTGCGCTGGGCCCAAATCCCATATCTTAAAAGGTAAATTTTTATGATGTATAAATTAGGCCTCAACAAAAATTAACAGTTTTGAAAATCCTTCAGAAGGCAGAATTGATAATAAGATTTAAACTGAAACTGAATGGGTCTTCTACTTGCTGTTTGTTCAATCCTTTATTTAGTGAACAGTAACAATGAAAGCATACAGAAAATTGAAAGCATATATGGTATTTGTTCTTTGGGGACTGACTTATCCAGAGAGAAGTTCAGCGCCCAAGCCATTCTCAGCTACCACAGAAAACAACTGCTCTGGCAGCACAGATTCATTGGTCTTACGTGTCATCCTTTTGGTGTCTATTTGGTTTGCTTCCTCCTTTATTTTGATTATGTCTTTTTCCCTGCACATCTTGGGATTGCTTTGCTATTACTTTTTCTAGATCCTTCAGATGCCTGTTTATACTTGGAGCATTTCCAATTTCTTGACATGAGCACTGATTGAAATGAACTCTCCTCTTCATACTGCTTTGCCAGTTTCCCATAAATTTCAACATGTTGTGTTATGTCTTCATTCGTTTCAAGCTATTTCTAAATTTCCTCTTTGATTTCTTCTATATTCTATTGTTCATTTAGCAGCATGCTGTTCAGTCTCCAAGTATTTGCATATCCTCTGGGTATTTTGACTGCTGGTCTCCAGTTTCACTTCATGATGGTTTAAGACGCATGGTATGATTTCAAAATTGGTTTTGAATTTGCTGGTGCTTGTTTTGTGGCCTACAATCTGACTCATCCTGGAGAAGGTGCCATGTACTGATGAAAAAAGTGTATTCTGCATCTGTAGGATGAAAGGTTTTGTAGATACCAATTAAGTTCACTGATTCTATTGGATGGGTGAGCTCTGTTGTTTCCTTGCTGAGTTTCTGTCTTGTCAATCTGACCCCTGAGGTTAGTGAGGTGTTAAGGTGCCCCACTGTCATTGTATTGGAGTCTATTTCTCCCTTTAAATAGATTAACATCTGTCTCACATAGGTAGGTGCTCCGGCATTTGGTATGTATGCATTTATTCTGGTGATTTCTCCTTGCTGAATGGATCCACTGATCATTATGTGGTGCCCTTCTCCATCTCTTCTAACGCTTTTCACATCAAAGTCTATTGTATCTGATATAAAAATGGCTACACCACCTCACTTTTCCTTTCCATTGGCCTGGAATATTCTATCCCATTCTTTCATTTTCTACATATCTTTGTTGGAGAAATCTGTATCCTGTCTGTAACAGGTAGTTTTTTTTTTTAACCTGGTCCACTAATTTATGACATTTAATTGATGAGTTTAAACCATTTACATTCAGGGTCAATATCGATAGATAGTAATTTGGTCCTGTTCATTATTCGGTTTGTTCTTCTGTCATTTTACTTGGACATTCTCCCAAATTTGTCTTTGGTTTTGGTAGATGGTATTCTTCTCTGTCCACGGGACAAACTTAAGTAACATTTGTAGTGCAGGTCTAATAGAGGTGATCTATTTCAGCTTTTGTTTGCTTTGAGAGCATTTTCTTTCATTTTCAAGGACAAAAGAAAACTTTGCTGAGCATATTATTCTGGGTTGACAATTTTTTCTTTTTAGGATCTGGGATATATCTCACTCCATTCTCTTTTGGCCTGTCGAGTTTCCTCTGAGAGGTCAGCTGTGAATCGGACTGGGGCTCTGGTTTATGTTCATCAACTTCTCTCGTGCACATTTCAGGATCTTTATGTTCAAGGAAGACAGCTCGATTATGATGTGTCGTGGTGAGGATCACTTTAGATCAATTCAATTGGGCGTTCTGTGACCCTCATATTTTGTGTCCCATTTAGAGATGTCTTTTTAAAATAAAATACGTAGCAGTCAATCTCTAGTCTGAGTTTAAAACTTACGGTGTCCACTATTTTGCTTTAACAAATATTTTAATATGTAATACTTAGCAACTTGGACGAGGTACGTAAATCATATAATCAGCACTATTGTGTATGTGACAGAGCTTAGTTAACTAGAAAGCCTAACCAACTGTCTGGGAACCCAATGAATCTTTGAAGCTCATCGTTATGTTTACATGGATAGATCAGTTATATGCACATGGGATTTTCTCCAGGTTGAACTTTCTGCTTCACTGATTCAGGCAGGTTCGTGACTAGTGCTGTAGTAACAACGCCAGCACTCCTCACTAAGTGCTTTCACGCTCTTTATCTCCTCCTCCAACTCAATCCTGGCAGCAGCTCCATCCCATTTTACAGATGCTGACACGGAGGCAAGTAACTTGATTGGTCAAGTAGGCAGTGAGTATGAGTATCAAATTTTAAAGAATGTTTTTAAAATTCTGAAAAACTATTTTCCAAACAGAACAGTTGCTTTTTTAAAGTACCCAAGCAAAAGGCGCAGTGCAGGAGCCCACTGGTTAGAGTTCTCGCCTTGCACGCTCAGGCCCATATGGGAGCCAGTTTGTATCATGCTCCTCTTCCCTTCCAGCTTCCTGCTGCTGGCCTTGGAGAGCAGGAAGGAGAGAATGGCCCAAAGCTTTGGGACTTGCACCTGTGTGGGAGACTCGGAGGAGGCACCTGGCTCCTGGCTTTGGATTGGCTCAGCTCCAGCCATTGCAGTCACTTGAGGAGTGAACCAGTGGGTGGAAGATCTTTCTGTTCCTCCTCTCTGTAAATCTGACTATCCAATAAAAATGAATAAATCTTTACAAAAAAAAAAAACAAACAAACCAACAACCCACAAAAACTATGTTAAGATTTGGAAAACAGCCATGGCTGTGTTAAAGGAGATCAGGATCCAGGAACTCCAACCAGGTTTCTCATATAGATGGCAGGGACACAAGCTGCTGTCTCCCAGCCATAAAACTAGGAAGTCGGATCAGAAATAGAGGCAGGAGTTGATTCCATGAATTCTGATATGGGATACAAGTACCACAAGTAACAACTTCAGTCACTGAGCTACAATACTCACACTATATAAAAGACCTTAATAAGACCAGATTTAGTTAATATGCTGAGTATATTTTTTAATCCAAGGCATTTTAAATATTCTTAGAAAATCTTAGAAAGGTTATATGCTGAAGACTGAAGAGCTGAGCCATGTGACTGCCTCTGTAACACACCCGATGTTTCCTGACACCGTCATAGAACTAACAGCATGACATCAGCACGTCCATCCTTTTTGGTCCCCAAGTGTTAACCGTGAGTTCCTGCACACGTGATCTGCTGTACTAAGGTTTTCGATGGCAACTGAGCAGCTTCACCTTACGCCAGGGAAGATCGTGAATGCCTTGCCTGTGTGGTCCATGCTGAGTCACCTTTTTGAATGTCTTGCTATTTTCAGAGGTCTACTGTGTTCTTCTAATTCAGGTCAGAACACACAGTGTTCAAACTCTGGCCTTCTTCATAAGGTTAAGCTTGAAGTTCAAAATGACACATAAGTAAAACATATCATGATAACTATTTGTGATACAATGGTTATAATCAGCGTACGACAAATTGTCTGAGTCACACTTTAGACTGAAAACGGGTAACTGCCCTTCCCGAGAGAAGTATCCCTTAAGGCACTAGATATGTGGTCATCTTTTGGATGCAGAGTGAAAAATGAATCCAACAAAAACATACGCCTCACGCTTGTTCATTCCTCCCAAGAGGATGTTAATAATAAAGTTGTTTCAGGTACTTCTTCCTCACACTTTTGGTACTGGTTGAATTTAGTGGCAAAACATGAAGTGCAATATTTTTTTCAATTAGCTTAGTACAATTTTAAGGTCTAGTAAAAAAATATTTGTGGAGTATCTTTTAAAGAGTTTGCCAATTTAATTTTTCTATAGACAGAAGAAACAAAATTATCTCATAAGTATTGTGTATCTTAGCTATTTGCAAAACTAAACATTTAAACATGAGCAGATTTTAAAGTTCAACTTTTCTATGCATTGCAGGTTAAGCACGTGCTTGAAAGACAAACACTGTTAGTAAAGTTGTGTGCAAAGGGTTAACAGAATTCGTGAAACCACCACAGCCAAAACGTTTGCATACAGAGCATGCTTGGGCTGCAAAATCGACCTGGATACCTTCAGTTCTTTAAGCCCCTGCATGTATCTCCCTTCTACATCCTGTATCTGGTCCTTAAGGTCATAGATATCCTGTGGGACATAGGAATGAACCATTGTATAAAAACCATGCAGCAACACATCTTTCGCCTCAAAGGATTCAAATGAACACGGGACTTACTTGTGAACATTTCAGACTAAAAAGCAGAGAAATAACTAAGTGCACACCACTGAAGGAGCGAGCAGGTCAGCAGACAGCGGGGCTAGGGAAAGGTCTGGAAGACTCAATCTGACATGAACATTTTTTTAGCATGAACTCTGTCGAAAGCTACACTGGCACATGTGAACAGGCTGTATATGTTAACAGGCTGGATGCATTATAATATTTTAACAGCTGAAAATTCGATGTCACTCAAATAACTCTGGCATAATGCTCAACCTAAAATATAAGACGTAATAAAGCAGCAAAACTACTGATTTTTAAAAATATGATAAACAGACATGAATAAAGTTATGTCTCCGTGACTTAATTACCGACTGCAATCAATTTGGGAAACAGGAAGAGAAGTGACACACCAACATTTTAAGTACAATGTTAATTTACATACTCTACTGGAGGACCCCATTTAAATGATTTTTTTAAAAAATCCATTGCTCCAAATGTAACTACAATCTTTGAAAAAAACCAAAATGGGTCACATGTGAAATGGAAGCCTTTGCTTCCCTTGTACCTGACCGTGTGTCACAGGCCTACTCTAGCTCATCCTAGGATCTCTCCTGTCTCCGGGACCTACACACAACTCTGCAGTTACAGGCAGTATCGACCAGTGAAAGTCAACTGCAGACGTTTCTGTAATACTCCCTTCGCAGGTCTGTCCGACTTGCACTCACTGAAGTGTTGTACATATTTACCAAGGACCTACTGAGGAAGGAAAACAACTACTAAGTCGTGTGACAGAAGAAATGGAAGGATGGAGAATGGAGGATGGAAGATCCTGCCTTCATGCTCCTGTGTCTCCCAGAACGTGGCACTGCTCACTCTACCAGCTCAAACTACTCAGTCAAGACAATTACCGACCTCATTTTAAAAGAAAGAAAAAATTCAAATATTCTTACATCTATTGCTCAGCCTCTCACACTCACTTCACATCAAGTTTCTCCTCCTTTCTCCTCTCAGCTTCACTTCTTCACCTCATCTTCACTGTCCAACTGATGGCTTACTGTTCCTATCGGCTTACTAATTCCTCCAGGCTACGATCAGTCACCCTTAGCCATGCCAATCAGACAGTACTACTCCCTATTTAACATTCCACAGTTGGGGTAGCAGGTAGCACAGCTGCTGAAACTGCCACTCAGGACACTCACATCCCTTAGACCCCGCACAGGAGTGCCTGGCTTCAAGTCCTGGCTCCACTTTGGATTTCAGCTTCCTGCTAAAGCAAGCCCTGGGAGGCAGCAGGTGATGGATCAAAACCACAGGTTCCTGCAACTAAGTGGAAGATCCAGCTGGGTCTGGCCTAATTCTGGCTGTTGTAGGTATGAGGAGGGAACAGCAGAGAAAAGCACCCTCTCCCCTCCTTCCCTTCTTTTCTCCTTCAAATAAATGGGTTCATAATGGAGAGTTGCAACTAATGAGAGAAATGAGTTTTCCACTCCTTTCAAATAAAGGTAGTAAAAATTGATAGGGTCAATGCAAAATTTAATTTTCAGGCGACCATACAATTCTGTGGTGATCTGGATCCTCGCTAATTCTCCGGTCCCTGTCTTGTCCTTCTCCTGCTTCCCACCAGGCTTGCTGCTCGGGTGACTTTATGGTTTTTTGAAGGTTTCAAACCTTAATTCAAAGTTTGTCTTCTCTGAAAAACCTTTTTATTGCCTCTTGGTACTGAATTAACTTAATAGTCACATTTCTACTACTACTACTACTATTAGCACTATTACTACTACTACTGTATACTACGATTACTGTATAGTACTACTAGTACTATTACTACTACTGTATACTACTACTATTAGCACCATTGCTACTACTACTGTATACTACGACTACTGTATAGTACTACTACTAGTACTGTTACCACTACTGTATACTACTACTATTAGCACTATTACTACTACTATTAGCACTATTACTACTACTGTATACCACTACTATTAGTACTATTACTACTACTGTATATTACTACTATTAGTACTATTACTGCTACTGCTGCTGCTACCACTACTGTTATTACACCACCTGGCTTCACTGACATAGAAGTTTACCTTTCCTGTAAGTCATCTCCTCAAATTCAGATGTGTGTTACTTATGCAAATCCCTATGATTTAATGCTCAATCAATCCATCCAATGCACTTTCTCTTACCATTCACAAACAGCAAGTTTGGCAAACAGATATTCGAGTTTATTTTTTAAAGTTCTCATCTTTCAAATTAAAAAAAACCGTAAGAGTAGAAATACAACTGGTGAGTCATATTAACTTTTAATTATCTCAGGGATTGCTGTTACTCAAATATTATTATACTTTCATTACTACAAAATACAGATAACTATGTTTCAGCAGGCAAATACCCCAGTGGCTCAAAAGACTAAATTCCCACAATCTGGTTCTTTGTACAGCCACATATTTTCCACTTAAAACACAGCCAATTACTTCTGAGACAATTACTTTCATATATATTACAAAACTTCTTGGACTTTTGTCAGTTTGCAGAACTCGCTCCACTATCTGCAGCAAAGAAAACAGAAGGCAGAATGATCTAATCTCCCCTTTTCTGGCTCTGACGCTGGAGTTACACTTCTGAACTGGATTAACACCTTATTGCAAAAATTCACTCTTTCTACACATTAAATGTGAAAAATGCAGCACACTACAAAGAATCAAGGATGTTTTTCCAAAGCCAACCGAAAGACCGCGACTTACCCGTAATTCACTTAATGAGGTGTCTGGATCGATCAAGCTGCTGGTGTCCCCGCTCCCTCGCCTGGATGAGTTTCCACTCAGAGGAGTTGTTGCTGACACAGAATTTCGAGATGAAGGCTAGGGAGAAAGACACAGACATTTCTTAGTAGTGTTCCAAGGAAATTACTGTAGAAATTAAGAACTGGCAGGATGGTGGCAGCACACGTGGGCTTCAGGTGAATATACCGATGCCAGGTGGGGTTGTGGTGTCACGGTTTCAGCTGCCCGCCACCTACAACATCAGCACCGCTTAGGAGCACATGACTGAGTTGTGGTCACTCCACTTCAAGTCCAGTTCCCTGCCAACACATTTGAGAAAACAGCGGAAGCTGCCCTAAGTGCTCAGATCTGTGCTACTTACAAGGCAAACTCAGAGAGGGAGCTTCTGGCTCCTGGATTTGGCCTGCCACAGCTCATTGCAGGCATCTGAGAGA
The DNA here is from genome assembly GCF_017591425.1 of Ochotona curzoniae. NCBI lineage: Eukaryota > Metazoa > Chordata > Mammalia > Lagomorpha > Ochotonidae > Ochotona > Ochotona curzoniae. Next base: position 16,049,381 of record NW_024465035.1, on the reverse strand, counting down.
AGTGAACCAAAGGATGAAAAATCTATGGGTCTCTACTTCTCTCCACGCCATTCTGTCTTTTAAATGAATAAGCAAATCATTAAAAAATTAAAAATAGGGGCCAGTGCAATGGCTCATTGGCTAATACTCTACCTGCAAGTTCCAGCAGCCCACATAGGCACTGGTTTGTGTCCCAGCTACTCCACTTCCCATACAGCTCCCTGCCTGGGAAAGCAGCAGAGGAGTAGAAGATGGCCCAAAGCCTTGGGACCCTGCGTGGAATACCTAGAGGAGGCTCCTGGCTGGCTCACCTCCAGTCATTGCGGCCACTTGGGGAGTGAGTCAGCAGATGGAAGATCTTTCTCTCTCTCTACTTCTCTTATAAAGCTGCCTTTCCATTAAAAAAAAAATCTTCAAAATAATAAACTTTAAAAAAGAAACAAAGTCAACGAGATGGGCAACTCAGATTGGCTATGGCAGAGATGTCCAGAGACCATCCCAGACATGACAAACACAGCGCTGCTAACTCGAATGCCTTATCAAAACCCTGATATCCTAACAACCAAGGAGGAAGTCATTTTTATGGGATTTGTTTATCCAACTTTACTAAGTTTATCTCTGTCATATTATTAAAAATCTTGGATAAGCAAAGATTCCTGTGAAGCAGTTTTGAAACTTTAGAACTGGTACACGCTTTCCCTATTCTTAGAATGGCCTCTTCTGAGGATCTTTTTTAGATTGAAAAGGAAGAGGCTGTACCGCAGATGAGCTGACAACCCTGGCAGCACTATGAATCTTCTCCCAAGGCCCATGTGAATGTGAGATCATGCTACTGTCTCGTAGACACCACCGGTAATTCACACTTGAAATGTAATTAGTCAAAATTGAGACTAAGTATCAAATACAAGCACCAGATTTGGAAGGATTATTATAAAGAATTAAACATATCATAATTATTCATACTGATATGCTGAAATATTTTGAATGGTTGTGTTAAATCGAATATACTATTTGATTTTATTTCATTATTATTTTTAAGTGTACTTATTTCTGGCCATCAGAAAATTTAACATTATACATGATTACATTTGTGACTTGGTTTTATAACTATTAAACAGAACTATCTTCTTGCACAGAACATAAAATTAATGCTGATACATCATTTTCTGACTTTCTAAAAATAATTTCAGAAGCTAGATTTTAATACAAATCTATTATACACAAAGGAACTATTTTGTTCATGAAATAGCTTATGCGCGAAGCTAAAACAAACAAAACCAGTTTTTCAGCACTGCATTTCCAATGGTCAATGGCTCCTTCTCAGGACCAGTGGAGGAGGAATGAACATCAAAGGGGCAGCCCAAAGCGCAGAGGCAACGGCTCAGGAAACAGAGAGCAGCGCCTCTTCCCTTCCCAGGGCTTCACATGATTTCACTTCAGAGGAATTTTGAGGGGTCAAGGACAGGAAATAAATGAAGGTCTCTATCAGACCAATTGGAATATAATGAGTAAGCACAGAAAGTAAGATTAATTGAGAATTTAATTCCCATAGGAATCTATTTACTCACCCTTGTGTAATTTTCAGCATACTGTTTGTCAGATTTTTCATCCAACTAGAAAAGAACAGAGATAAAAATCAAGAATGAGGCTTAGCCCACTGACTATTTTAGGGGGAGGAAAAAAAGAAGTGATTTTATTTGAGTTCTCCCAAGCTCAATGATATTTGGAACCTAAAAGTAAACATACTTAAACTAAAATAAAAGATAAGACGCAGAAGACAAAATGTCAAGAACTTCAAGTCTTATCCTAAGGAAGAAACAGAGCAAGCAAGCTGTGTTTACTCAAAAATTCAGAAGTTTTAGATAAACTTTCTTCTCATGGTATGTAACAAACATTGAAGACAAGTATATGTAAACTCAAGTTTTAGTACTGTAAATGTTAACGCAAAAGCTGGAGCATCTCAAAAGGATGAGTCTGATAAAACCAAACACCAAGTGTCTATGCATTACTAGGACACAGATCATATCAACAAGACTAGTACAGTTAGCCGGAAACGGTCACACTAGATTAATGCATGTTAAATATACCATGATGGATAGTGCAATTATCCAGACATCATTAAGAATTTGTTTTTGAGTAAGGCGTTCACACACACCAATAAAGATTACAACAGTAAAAACTGAGTCTGAGAAATGTGCCTCTAGTCTCCAGAGGCAACCAAGCACCAAGTCTTAACAAAGTCCAACGACAACATCCCAAGTCTTCTATTTTCCCGTCCCAAGACTCAACGAAGGAATTTTTTTTCGCATTCTAACACTTCTCAGTCCCTGAACTATGATTAACTGTCTGATCTCTATAATGTCATCTCCCTATGTCTTCTGTAATCTCAGCCAGCACCAACAATTGCATCTGACATAAAAAAAAAAAAGACTTAATTTATAGATGAATAGAAGAATCACACCCTAATGATACTTACACGCAGACTTCACAGTCTAACAGCTAAGCCTACTCTCTGGACACACTGAAACAGTTAACTTATCTTCTGCTGATCAACCTTTTGGGGGTGTAAAAGTCTCAAGGTCTAGTTCAAAATTCTGATTGGAACTGAGGGAAAAGATTCAGAGGTGAAGTCTTTCCTAAAAAGTGAGTGACTGCTAATTGCTGGGGCTAGATCTAACCCTGGGCTTTGTGAATCTTAAGTACTCATATACTATCCCATTACCACCAAGGGAAAAAGTCAAGCAGGCACAGAACTAAGTGAAAATACACCGACTCACACAGACTCCAGCCCAACCTTCCAGTCCCATCTGTAGAGGATTTTAAAATCTGTTATTGAAACATAAAATATCTTTATTTCTGGCTCTTCAAAGATCATTTCACCTTAATTCCCTCATATGTAAAGGTGTTTCACATTCATAATATCCAAATTCCATGCTTATAAACACAATTCACTATATTTAGTAGTATGTATTGCTTATTAAACGGCTTTTTTGCTACTTCATGCCGTACCAGTAAAATTAACTGTAGCTAATGTGAATGATTCAAAGTGGAAAAAATACTACATGTCAGTAAACTGCCTTATGCTGCTCAGAGTATTTTTCAATTCTTTTCCATTAAGGAGTTCAAGAGAAAAGTAAACAGCATTCAAAACTCAATCATGCTTTTAAGTATATCTGAAATTCTTTCTCATAGCCACTTCTCACAAAACTAGCCCCCAGCCGACTCAGTGCTTAAGAAGTTACACCCCCTTAGAACGAATAATCTTACATTTCAGAGGTGGTGCCACTGAACTAGTTAGTCCATCACAATGCTGGTTGTGAGTGTTGTCACTATCTTCTGACAGATTCCAAGTGTCGCAATCCAAACTGCTCATGCGCCAAACTCAGGGACTGCTAAGCCAGCAAAAAAAAAAAAAAAACAAAACATCCAGTGCCAAGAGCGGCCATGCCCACGCTGCAGTAAAATTGCCCTGGCTGCAGCGACTTGGCCAGAGACTTCTGAGTCCTTAATTCTGAGACTTGCGCGGTTTAATACGTGGTGTTCCAGAGCCAAAAAGCTACTTAGAAAAAGTACAAGGTAATTCAACAGCAGGCCTACATAGTCACACTGCCATGGCAAGCTAATATTCATAATGATGACCGGAAGATCGTAAAAAGGCTTTTAAATGGAATAAAACGTAACGCTATTTAGTCTATTAGAATATGAAACTGTGGTATAATACAGTACACAGCAGTTTTACTAGTGTAGAAAATACAGTATAAAAAGTATTCACAGTATAATCTGTTCAATGTTTGTCCAACTGGATCCTAATTCTTTATTAAATTCTTCAAATGTACATATGTAGAGACTTGGCAATACTATTTTTTAAAATCTCAAAAAAAGAAAATGGGATTGAGCCTACCACATGCCATGGGTGGCAGCTGAAGCCACTGTGCCTGCCAGGGGGCCCATGGGGTGTGGGGGACCTAGCACATCACTCTGAGGCAGCCAGAAAAAGCCTGGGGATTTCCCCTGGTGCTTGGTCCTGAGCACAGTGGGGAGAAGGGAAAGCCCTAGGTTAACATGCTGGCACAGTGTTATGGTGGACTGGGCTTGTGCAACTTGGAATGGGCTAGGAACCTGAGTGGGCAAAGGGATAAGGTACCAGACCAGCACACATGCCAAGAGCTTGGAATCCTAAGGGGAAGGCAGAGGCCAGCACACTACCCCACTGGAAGAATGGATTTCAGAAGACTGGGCTGGGATGAAGGTACTGTAGATTTCCCAGGGAAGGAGGTAAGAAGATGTGAGGGACGGAGTGAGGGAGGACCGCTGAGGGAGCATGTTACAGGTGTGACTTTTGAGGGACTTCCATTGACAAGGCCACTGTACTTGCTGAGACCAAGCAGCTTGGAAGGTGAAACTGGAGGACCTTTAAGGGTCAGACTGATACACCAGCTCGCGTGGGAGACCTGAGCCGGGCTAGTTAGCATCGACCATTGCTGACGACCACTCATCTGTTGATTCACTCCCCAAGTGATCACAATGGCTGGGCTGTGTTGATCTGAAGCCAAGGCTGGATTTGAGTCCTGCCAGACTAGGCTATCACACCAACTGGTTTGCATGAATCAGGGATGGGAGTGGACTGGGCAAAGCTAGGTTGCAGCACACACCAGTGAGAGCTGGAACTGGGGGGCAGTCCAGGGCATGTCAGGCTGCAGCATCTGATGACAAAGGTCAAGACAGGAGATGGGCTATGCCAAGTTGGGTCAGAGCAACCACTGGCATGTGCAAGATCTGTGGCTGGGAACATCCCTGGTTGGGGAGCTAAGGGGACACCCTGGCTGGGCTGTGGTTCATACTGTGTCAGGGCCAGAATGGGGGCAGCAATCAGGGCTGACATGACTGCAGTGTCCCTTGGCATGGGTGTGGACTGGGTCTGGGGTGCACCAGACTGGCTATACTCCGGCACTCACTGGTACTCCTTTAAAGCCACAGTGGGTGTAGGATGCTGAACGTGAGAGTTATGTCTGGGCATGGACCAGATGAGCTGGGTAAGTACCAGAATAGGTGTGGACTCGTCAGGCAAGACCACTGTTCCTGCCAGGACAAGAGGTGGACCAAGTCAGTCGGGGTCAAGAACCTACCAGTGTGCATGAGATCTGCCACTGGGAGGAAACCTCATAGAGGAACTCAGGGAAATCCTCTGTCAGGCTGGGAGCATCCTAGATCAGGCCAAGTTATAATACCTGTTGGCACACATGTGGGTCAGATTTGGGGTCGGGCCAGAATGGGTCAGTTCATAACACCCATGGGCAGATCTGAGAACCAGGAGGGGGTACAGGTAGGGCCAGGTTGGGCAGCAGCACCCACCAGCATTTGATGGAACTGGGAGCAGACTGGGGTGGGCCAAGCCACAACATCCACCAGCAAATGCTGATGTGAGTTGGGCCATGCCAGATGGGGATGTAGCACTCACTCACCAGCACACGAGACCCATGCTGGGAGGGTGGAGGAAGTTTGGGGGGTGGCAAGCCCAGTATGGGGGCAGCATGGGCTGCCCTGCTAGAATACTGCTCCCACTGGTGAATGTGATAACTGGGATTGGGGGCAGACCAAGCCAGGCAGGGCTACAATACCACTGGCCTGCATGTGAACTGCATTGAGGAAGAGCCAGGCTGGGTTAAGCAACAGTATCCATTAGTGCATGCATGAGCCAAAGTTAAGTGCAGGATGGTTGGGCTTTTCTTCAGCATCACCTAGCAAGTGCTGGTACTTAAGGTAAATCCTGTCACGCCTGCAGAACCACCTGGAAAATCAAAGATCCGGGACTGGGAATGGGCCCAGTATGGAAACTGTGGGCATCTCTGATGGGCTGCAACTCTCACTGCTGAGCATAAGAACCAGGGCTGGGGTGGGCCTGACTAGATAGGCAATGGCCCGCTGGCATGAGTATGGGCTGGATAGTGGAATCAGTTGGGTTGACCAATGCCCATTGACATCTATGAACACTGAATGGGATGTGAGACAGACTGGACCAGTCTGCTGCACATATTAGCAAGCACAAGAACCAGCGCCAGTGGAGGGCCTGGTGAGGGTTATTGGGTGTTATTCCAATTAGGCTGTAGTTCCTGCTGGTGTACACAAGGGTCAAGTGTGGGAGACCTGGAAGAGGCTCCAAGCTCCATGCTTTGGATAGTATCAGCTCTGGCCATTGTGCTCATTTGGGGAGTGAATCATCAGATGGAAGATCTTCCCCTCTGTCTCTCCTCCTCTCCGTATATCTGCCTTTCCAATAAAAACAAATAAATCAGTGGATTCTTCAACAACCTCATCGTGCTTGGAGTGGCGAGAATGGCAGCAAATCGGAACTGTTGAACTATCAAAACCACTTGAGCAAGACATTTGGAGCATGCCCCACATCGGGGGCCTGGGGCGGGTGGGAGACTGGTGGGGCTTCTCCCTTAAAATCCCCTTTTACCTCAGATATATGAAGGAAACAATATGGAACTAATTGTCTTCCCCATTTTTCTGCTTGAACCTTTTTACCCTAATTATGTAAAGATTGTAAAAATAAATAAATAAATATAAATAAAAAATAAAACAAAATCTGTTCCTACTACTCTCACTTACTACAAATTAATGATACATTCTAACTTGCCTTATCCTGTTACGCATTTTTCAGTCTACCTACATAACCAACTCAACAAAAACAGGAAAGACTTTTATAAAGATTTTTTTTTTTTAATCTGAAAAGCGACGCTATAGAGAGGGAAAGAAAGACAATGAACGAGGTCTTCTATCTGTCGGCTTACTCCCCAAATGGACTAACAGCAAAAGTTGTCGAGGTGTGGCAACTGGCACTCACACTGGTGCCCATATGGCAGCATAATGCACTACACTAAAAGGTCTACCCTCACCCCACCTCACCCCCAAATTCTTCAGACTAAACAGGAATATCTGACTACAAACTGGATATATCAGACAGTGTTAACAAATTACTTTCTGGCTCTGGCCTACAGCAAAGCCAGTGAAGTCGGCAGTGCAGGCTTTCTGTATGGGAAACTGTAAGGTGCCCCACATTTGATTCAGCGCTCTGCTGTTGTGCCAGGGAAGGCAGCAGGGGAATGCCCTAAGTACTTGGGCCCCTAAACCCACAAGGGAAACCCAGAAGCTCCTGGCTTTGGCCCGCTCGAGCTCCTGGTATGCAACCATTTGAGAGATAAACTAGTAAAGATTTCTCTCTCTTATCTTCTTTCTCTAACTCTGACCTTTATATAAATAAATTTTTAAAAATTATTTTCTTATTGCATTAAGTATTACATACATTTGAAAAAAATTCTACTAAGATACACATTCAAGTCTGGCACTATGGCTCAATGGCTAACTCCTCGCCTTGCATATGCAGGGATCCCATATTGGCGCCGGTTCGTGTCCCAGCTGCTCCACTTCCCATCCAGCTCCCTGCTTGTGGCCTGGGAAAGCAGTCGAGGATGGCCCAAAGCCTTGGGACTTTGCACCTGTATGGCAGACCCGGAAGAAGCTCCTGGCTCCTGGCTTCAGATCAGCTCAGCTCTGGCCATTGTGCTCACTTGGGGAGTGAATCAGTGACAGATGATTTTCCTCTCTGTCTCTCCTCCTCACTGTGTATCTGCCTTTCCAATAAAAATAAATCATTTTTTATTGGAAAAAGATGTTTGGAGTTTGTTTTAAAATGATTCAAAATAAGGAAGATAAAAAGCCATAAACAGGTACAATAAAACTAAGTAAACATTAATATCTGTTAGAGATGCAGATGGGTTAAACAGTGGAAAATTCCAGGAAATAAAGCATTTAATGAACATTTTATAAAACACATTCCACAACAAGACACTGTGGTTTGGAAATATTAAGGCAAAAATTCAGTCTAACGGTAGGAGAGTCATACTCTCAGATATTAGTCACAGGCCTGAAACAGCATAACCACGCCATGCAACCCACTCACGCAGGTCAGATCTGGGATACTGACGTCATCCACCTCGGAAACAATGCTTCCCCTGCGATGGGAGCGCCCGAAGTAGTCAGCCGTAGACACCTTTCCGCAAGAAGAGATGAGATGCTTCAAGTTAAGAAAGAGGTCAGTGAAGGAAAAGTTGGCTTAATTGTATGGAGAGATAAAGTATCACGGAATCAAACGATAAGAAATGAAGAAATGAAAACGGCCAATCAACTCAAGAAGAGAGGGAGGGAGAGAAGTATTTGAACGAAGTCACATCTTCCCAAAACCAGCCCCTCTATTCATCTGAACTGCAGTTCTCTGCTAGAGCTCACTCCTTCCCCAAGGCCCCGCAAACTTTCCTGCTTCCCTCTAAACAGGGGCGGTTCAGCAGAGTAGCTCCCTAAAACCTTGACTGTATTTCACCCAGTCCACGCTTGATGACAGCTAGCAACCCCGACAGGCATCCACGCTGGAACAGAACTCCTGGCAGGAAGCTTCCCAGGCCAAACCCGATGGCCACATTCCCTCCCTGTCCTAGTCTGCAAGACCAGGACACACCGGACAGATAACGCAGGAGAGGAACCACAGACAGGTCGTCCTTTCCCACCTGGGACTTCAGTCCTGCTCCAGCAAGCCCACTTCAAGCAGCTGCCACCTTACAGAGCAGGTGGCAGCTCCAAGGTCACTTCCTCAGAGAAGCCCTCTCCGCCCTCCCCCCACACACAGGTACTGCGACCGGGGTGTGTCCTTGCCTAGCACCTGCTTTTTCTCTTCACGTATCCCGCCCCTTCCGATCTTGTATTTACTAGTTTATTGTCTTTGTTTTCCACAAGGATATAAGCTTCACAAATTCAAAAAGTGAAAAAAATTTTAAAAAGTGCTCTGTGTGGTGTACCTCATAATTTCCAGCACTGAATACAGTGCCCCAAATACAACAGGTGCTCCATAACACAGCGATAAACAGCTGAGTGCTCCTCTGTTCCTTACCGCAGCTGACCCTTCATCTCCCCCTTCAAATCTCTGCCCCCAACAGGGGGAATTCAGATGTCCACACACAGAGAAACAAGAGGCTTCAGGTAGGAAATGTGGCTGAGGGCTAACTAGACCAAGCAAGAGTAATTTCTATTCACACAAGCAATGGCACAACTTGGACTTGTGTGGACTAACCTTTATGGAAACCTACTAGGTCTGGGCCTGGCACCGTGGCCTAGTGGCTAAGGTCCTCACCTTGAATGCGCCGGGATCCCATGTGGGCGCCGGTTCTAATCCCGGCAGCTCCATTTCCCATCCAGCTCCCTGCCTGTGGCCTGGGAAGGCAGTTGAAGACGGCCTAAAGCCTTGGGACCCTGCACCCGTGTGGGAGACCAGGAAGAGGTTTCTAGTTCCTGGCTTTGGATCAGCATAGTACCGGCCGTTGCGGCTCACTTGGGGAGTGAATCATCGGACGGAGGATCTTTCTCTCTGTCTCTCCTCCTCTCTGTATATCTGATTTTGTAATAAAAACGCTCACTAGCACGGAGAAGGGGACCTATGGTCAAACGCTTGCTTGTTTTGACCTACGGTCAAACACTTGCTTGCCCTTTTCGGTCACGGCACTCCGAGACGCTTAAAGGTGCTGCGGCCTGTTCTCTCCCACGCTAACTGTCCACAGGGGCATAACCTGACTTGTTAAGAGACCCTCACCTGCTATAAACGGATAAATGAATCTGTAGCAACAATTCTTACGAATATTTGATGTTACCTTTCCTTCTGAAACTAGCAGGTTTACAATCCTCCCCGCAACAAGACTGATATGGAAAGGCCTTCTATTTTTCTTAAATTACAGCCCGTTAAGGCACTTCGTTCCAGCTTTAAATAGACATAGCATCCTTTACAGTGTTAACTTCCAAACGGATTCTCTTACATATTAGAAAAATGTCACAGGCGCTCTAAAAATTTCATTGAAGAAATAATCTGAAATTATATAATTTGTGTTGTGGCACTGCTATTTATCACTTCTACAATTATTACCTGGTCAAATAATTAAGAATAGAAGCTTATATTCTGCTATTAGCCACTATAAAAGAATTCATAATTTTATTGTGCCTGCACTGTGGCATAGCATCCCAAATCTCTGCCTGCAGTGCCGGCATCATATATGAGTGCCTCTCCAAGTCCCGGCAGCTCCTCTTCCCATCCAGTTCATTGCTAATGGCCTGGGAACGCAGCAGAGCCTAGCCAAGTCCTGCGGCTCCTACATCCACGTGGGAGACCAGGAAGAAGCTCCTGACTCCTGGCGTGAGACCATCCAGCTCCAGCCTTCATGGCTGTTTGGGAAGTGAACAAGCAGATGCAAGATACTTCTCTCATCCTCTCTCTTTTTTTCCTCTCTCCTAACTCTGCCTTTCAAATAAAAATAAACCTTTTTTAAAAAGAAATTCATAGATTTTAATGTGTACAGAAACACTGGTTAAACACAAGAGTAAAAGAGAATAATAGATAACATGATTTGCAATGCATGGTACAAGTTTTGTATAATGTGAAAACACTCATTTTGCTTAAAAGACTTTTTGTTGGTGAACTGTTCACATAAAAGCATAATGTGCATAAAACAGCGACAAAGAGTAAAACGCGAAAACTTTTCAATAAATTAGCCATACGACTTGATGAAAGTTTGCCCGGCCCATCGAAAGTCTATATTCTGAAATCATCTAAATTTTAGGACAATTTTTATGAAATAATTCTTTACTTTGTAACAGATTTCATGCGCTCACACACTGCTGTTATTTAAAAACTTGTGCTATGTTGTTGCATGCAAACCATGCTCACCACACTTTCCCTTCGCCCGTGACTGGCACGATCAGAAGAAACAATGCTCACGGCGTCATCACTGGAAAGCTAGATATTAAATGTAAACAATCTTAAAAAGATGCAATTTCAACAAGGTCTTACAGTGGTCCTACATTAGGAAAGGTTTCCAAGAAGCATACATACTTCATTTGTAAGTTTCAGAATTGACACAATCTACTTTGCAACATTAAACAGAAAGGACAGATTGTCATTTAAAAATTAAGATATTTCTAGAAAGCAAAAACTTTTAAGTAAATTTAAAAAGCATAAGACAGGTGCTGGCAGGATGGCCCAATCGGCTTATCCTCCACTTGCAAGTGCTGGTTTGGCACCCCATTTGGAGACCAGTGTGTGTCCTGGTAGCTCCATTTTCCATCCTGCTTGTGGCTTGGGAAAGCAGTGGAGGACAGCCCAAAGCCTTGGGACCCTGAACATATGTGGGAGACCCAAAAGAAGCTCCTGGCTTCAGATTGGCACAGAAAAAGCCGTTGCGGCTACTTGGGTAGTGAACCAGTGGTTAGAAGAGCTATCTCTCTCTCTTTCCTTCTCTGTGTAAATCGGCCTTTCCAATAAAAATAAATAAATCTTAACAATAAAAAAGTGCAGCATAAAGGTTAGAACTATCTTTTATTTCAGTGAAATTGAAGAGAAAGGGAGAGATGAGCAGTGAAATTGAAGAGAAAGGGAGAGATGAGCAAACAATCTAAACTCACGCTTTTCATACTCTTCAAACTCCCAGGCCCACCAGGATTCTATCAGGAGGTCCCACTGATATTTGTTATTCACTTAATGTTTTAAGTATGGGGAAAACACTAAAGAATACTTAAAGTGAAAAACCTAAGTCACTGACAGACTCTCCTACCAGGAAGAACACTCGGGTGGCGATTCGTATTTCTGCAATCCAGTGCAAACAGCAGAGATGGCTCTGACACCCCCCCACACAGCGCAGTTTGCTTCCTGCTTCTCTGGGAGAGACCCCGCTCTTCAGGATCTGCAGCTCATCTCCATTCTGACATCACTGAGAAACCATTCTGGCATCACCAAGGTGCTACGTCTGAACTCAGCTTGCAAATGAAACAGGATCACGACAGTCTACAAAAACAAGGATCTATACTTGACTGAAAATATCATAGGCCAGGGTCGAGGCGCAGTGGCTTAAGCCTCCACCTGTGACGCAGACATCATACGTGAGGAGCAGCTCAAGTTACTGCTGCTCAGCTCCCAACCCAGCACCCTGATGGCCCAAGTACCTGAGACTCCGCCACCCATGTAGAAGATCTGGATGCACTTCCAGGCCCCTGCCGGCTTCTGCCTGGCCCAGCCATCGCTGTTGAAGCCATCTGCGTCTGTCTCTCCTCTTATCCTTCCCACCTCCCCAAACTCAACCTTTCAAATAAATAAAAATAAATCTTGGGACCAGTACAGTGGCCTAATGGCGGAGATCTTCCTCTAGAACACACCAGGATCCCATAAGGGCGCTGGTTCTAATCCCGGCAGCTCCACTTCCCATCCAGCTCCCTGCCTGTGGCCTGGGAAAGCAGTCGAACACAACCCAAAGCTTTGGGACCCTGCACCCACGTAGGAGACTGGGAAAAAGTTCCCGGCTCCTGGCTTCGGACTGGCTCAGCTCCAGCCGTTGTGGCCGCTTGGGGAGTGACTCACTGGATGGAAAATCTTCCACTCTGTCTCTCCTTCTCTCTGTATATCTGACTTTGCAAAAAATAAAGCTTTTTAAAAAAAATCTTAAAAGGATGGATGGACTGATGGATGGAGGAATGCACACTCAGACACAGGTGTTAGGTCTAGCAACTTAAAAGACATTGCTTGACAAGTTTCAAGTCCTGCTTCTGCTCTTGACTCCAGGTTCCTACACCTGAGCAACCTGTGGGAGCAGGTAATATAACTGTCACGCCCATAGCAGGCCTTGCCCGAGTTCCCAGCGTCTAGCATTGGCTGGCCAGGCCCCAAACTGTGGGAAGTGGAAGAGTGAACCAGTGAGTGAATGCTGTCCAAGCCTCTCACGCAGGAAGATAAATACACATCATTTTTTTCTTTTTTATTTCTTATTTTTTATTTTTATTTTATTTTCAAAAAATAAAATAAATATACATCTTTATCCGATTGACTGTAGAGGGCTGTCCCACTTGGGACCTTAAGCATGCTACAAGATCCAACAGCTGGCAAGTGGAATTTTATCACAGTGTTAAAGATAAATTCCCTTATGTCACAAAAAAAAAAGCTTTTATCTCCTTAAGCATCTCTATGTGATTTTTTAAATTAATTACAGGGGCAGTATTTTTGAAAACTACCATTTGGAAATGGCAGGACGAACTGAGTCAAAGATTTATATGAAATAAAGCCCATTTAATTTGCTATCCCATACCACAGAGTAACCTTTGATGAGCTCTAAGAAACTGCCTTGGGCAGGTGTGACACAGCAGTTAAGACATCACTTGCTTGGGACACCTGTGTCCCTTCCTGGAGTGTGATTTCAGGTCCCTATTCTGTCTGCAAGCTAGCTTCCTGAGCAGCGTGACCTGGGACAGAGCAAGAGATGGCTCAGTGCTTGGCTCGCTGGCACTGGGAGAACCTAGCTTCAGCGTGGAGCACTCTGGGCTGTGAAACAGCAAATGGAAGGTAAACCTATCCCTCTGTCTCTCTCCCGCCACTTTGCCCTCCCTTTGCTATTCTTTTTAATAAAACAAAGAAAAAACTGCCTTGGTAACTTCTCCAGCTTTGACACTGCTGGGGTAACAAGGCAGGCCCCCGGGAGCATCCCTGCCATGGGGACTGGGGAAAGTAAATCCACAGCCTTCTTCATGAGCTACGCTCTCTGACACAGGCGTCTCACTGTCCAAGAAGTAGTACTGACAACATGCTCCCTGGGGGTGACCTTTAAATGTATGGGATGCACACGGCCATTAAAGAATCCGGAGAGAGGCACTAAATGGGACCTTGTGCGCACAGCTTCTTTATCACATGTTTTAATGTTAAAGAAGGAATAAAACAAATCTTTATGTACAAGGTGGCTTCAAAGAGTTCATGGAAAATGGGACTAAAAGGTAAGTTTACTGTGGTACAAAAAAACTGAAATATACATAAAAGCTTTATCTTAATCCCCATTCTTCATGAACTTCTTGATGACTCTTCATACTAATACAGGAAGATACTCTAAGGAACCGCTGGGAATCAGTGTATCTGGGAACCAATTTGTGGTCAAAATAAAGAATACTCAGATGTACATAAAATACCTCTCAAATCACATACGAGAGCAGAGGTTGCATTTATATGGCAGAAATGAGGGGGTCTGAAGGCTTTTACTCTGGGACCTTCCTTAATATTGTTTCTACAAACTGAAAAAATAATCCATTTCCGGAAGGTGTGGTAATTTTAAGAGCCTCAATTTTTTCTTCTATATAACAACTTTTCAAAGTTGGCTTAGAATATTTCTCCTTCTACTCACTGACAGATGCACTGGCAAGCAGGTGAAAAGGCACAATCCAGGAAGTGAGGAGATGGAAAAGCACAGGCGAGCCAACTCCCACTCTGAACTATCACCCAGAACAGACAGCTTGCTTCACGTGAAGACAGTTAAACACAAGACTTCCAAATCCTCTAGTGACACTGCTTCCAGACTTAAAGTATGTGCAAGGGCAGATGGGGCAGCAGCAGCAGCCTTCCAAAGGGCTCTCCAGGCATGGCAGGCACGGGCAACCAGCACACTCTCTCCTGGCCACCGTGATGCCCAAGAAAATAGGTTAAGCTCGGCCAAAGCAACAGGAGAGAGAAAGCAAAAAAGTGGCAAGGGGAGACAAGCAACCTCATCAGCTAAACCTTCCGCTGTGAATGCGTGAGGGAAGGCAAAACGGGTCCTAGCAAAGGATGAGACACAAAGAATGAGCAAAAGGGACAAAAAAATGAAATGAAAACAGGTTGAGACGACTAACCAAAAAAAATGAGGAGAGCCCAGCATCTGATGAAGCAGGAGATAAGCAGCCCAGTGTGACGAGCATCCTGCACCTGCTGCGGCCCTGGGCCTCCCTCCCTCCCTCCTTAGGCGGCACAGGGCAGTATCCCCAGCACCCACTTTGTGACTGTAGTGTTTCAGTGGCTCCTGAAACAATAAGGAGAGAATTCCACCCCATCCCCCCGTTTTTAAAGTAGGACTTTTAAAAAACAGGTCAAATAATCTTTTTATTTACTTATTTATTTAAAGTAGCAAATAACTGAACCATAGTAGGTTTTGACTCTCTTGGATGTTAGTTTCACATTTAATAGGTTTTTATGCCCTACAATATAAAACATACCAAACAGCTGCTTGGAGCCACAGTTGTGCATTTAATGTCTTACATTTTCAATTACTTCTACTCTTGCTTTGTTGTTTGGTAAAACCATTTCCTACCAAAAAAAAAAATTCATCCTAGTTTTTTGGCAAGTACGTTAAGAATTTTGTCAACCTCAAATGTCTGTGCACTGAGTCTCAACATTGATCAAATTTCAATTATGACACAAAAAAATTACATGCTATATCAAATTTATAAAGGAACCACTCATTAGAACAAATTAGAGCTTGTGTCTGTGTACCGAGGGAACACTTGAATACATGCACAAGACAGAGAAGCACACCACAGCCTCGGTGTTCTGTGAGGAAAAGTTAATCAAAAACCCAAAGTTTCCATAAGCATGCACAGACCAGATGGCTTACCACGGGACTGCTTCGGCCTGAACTTGCTCGGGATGAGTAATAACTGTATTCAGATGGCTACAAAGTTTTGGAAAGGAAAGGTTTGACAACAGTGATCAGTTCCTTTGTCTGCTGGGACAACAAGGGACCCCTGCTGCAACGTGCCCACTTCCTAGGATGAGGGTACCATTATCACCCGGTCTAAACTACCTCGTGCCTACCTTCAACACCCACCAGCCCGTGACAGGAGAGAGAAGGGTGTACCATGAAAGGCTGCTCCGAACTTCAACAGGAACCAATAAGAAAAGGGGTTTCTCTGCAGATGCCCTCAAATCTTACTCCATGATTTCCAGCAGACACTTTGTCATAGTTTGAAATCAGAGTCCTAGCTGACTAGTTTACATGGACAGATCACAGCTTATCAAGTGACTGCAGGTCCCATTCAATGACTTCTCCTTGGTAAGCAAACGCCCCCCACCTACTCCTCCCCACTCTTCACCACCTCCCTGTTCAGACTTACAGTTCGAGAACCATAAGGGCTATATAATCCACCATCATATAATGATGCCTAAAGAATAAAAAAAAAAAAAAAACCACCATTTTCCTATTTGGCATCAAAGTTATTTTGAAAATATCCTAATTGTTTAGCAGTATTCAGTTTCCCCACATCCCCCACCAGAAAAAGTGTTTTGAGGAATGGTACAGTGTCCACTTTCTCAATATAAAGACTCTACAGGTGGTAACCCTCATTTCATATACAACTTGCTGTATCAGTGTCAGTACTACTTCAAACTCACATTTCAGAAGCCATCATGTTACAAAACTAGAAGCAACATTTATGAATTTATTATCCCCCAAAGAGATATTAAGGCAGAAAAGGAAACTGAGCATTTGCAAATCACTATATTAAATTACAAGACTGCAGTCTCCTAGGCTACACCACAACAAAGCTGAAGGCAACCAGCTCCCAAGTCACACACTGCACCGAGCATTACTTCTGCTTTTCTAGCCGGCTTGCTGTATCAGACCCTAGTATGAATATGGCCATCAAAGTCATAGCTGTCCCCCCCCCCCAACAAACATGACATTGCTGCCATGGGACGTGTGGGAGGGAGCACACTCCTGCACATCTATCTTCTCTATGGCAAAATGCTTGTAATGCGAGTTAGCAGCCAGCACCCACCTTTGTGAAGAGAACATGCTTCTCTTTAATGCCCTAAGCCCTGTACTCGAAGCACAGGAAGCACATTCTGCAGTACCTTGGGCTTCTGACTAACAGGAAAGCTGCTAAGCCAAAGAACTAGCATGACAGCAATGGCCCACCAGCAGTGTACACACTGGAAGATGAAAATACCAACCAGGCTGGCACTTCTCAGCAGACCAGAGTTTGCAATAAGGGAGGCCTATGACAAAAACATTTCATTAAACCTAGGAAAAGCTGCTGGGAGCTCTGGAGGCAAGACATTCCTTACAAAGTACTAACCCTGTTACTTCTAGATGTTGCCAGGGGGTCACTGGACAAAGAGGAAGACTGCAAAGAAAGAGACAGGTAAGACAAAAAACTGGCATCACTATCATAAGGACAGAAGCTTTTAGTTCACCACTTCACACTACACAATTCATCAGCAATTCCTGAATATTTAACATGGTTTAGAAGCAAAGTAAGAAAAAACTATGTCATTAGAAACCCTTTAGAATATCATCTGCAAGGGTTAACAAAAAGAATACTTGGAATAGTCTTTTATAAACACATTTCTGTCTTTCTGGTTTGTTAACATTAATGTTCCGATATGGGACAGAAATCTAAGAAGACATTAAAGAAAAATGGAACAAGGAGTGTGGAAAGTGATGGGCACGTCCAGTGCCCGCAAGCTCCTGCGGGATTTTGGGTGATTTCAGCACTGACTCCAGGGGGCTCAGACCAGCTATTGGCACCTAGCTAAGTAAGATCTGAGTTACAGCTACAAGCATTCATCCCTAAATAGATCAGAAAACCTGTATTTCAAAATATGCTATGGACAAAGTGTATTCATTTCATCAGATAAGTTGTACTAATGACAACGGATTCATACACTAAAAGGACTCAACATTAAAAAAAATGTATCTGAGGATACAATTTTCAGGGTTTTTTTCACCTAATCAGACATGAAAAAACAAATATTACAGTTGTGTGTGCCGGTCTTATAAACTGAATTAATTCAAATGCATTGTGTCCCACACATTTAATACACAACTAAATAATGTTTCAAATGTCTTGAAAAGAATAAGAGATTCCAACAGTCAACAAAGAGTCATTCTTCTTATCCCATTTACAGATTCTCACAGGTAAGCTCTTTTAAAAGGCTTTTCATATACTGATGAAATATATCCATGAAATACACCAAGAAATGAATTGATATCACCAGCATAAACTGAAATGCATCCAAAAATGAAGACTGATGGAAAGATATTTGTCTGATAAGCAAAATAAAATAAATTATGCACCAAGTAGGCATATACCACTCACTCTACAATTCTTCAAATTTATGCTTGAAATTCGTGCACTGAAAAATGTTTTAAATATTCATATCAACATGATTTGGTGGTTGTCACTGTTTAAACACACACTCAGAACATGTGAATTAAGTTACAAAACTAATACATACACACTCACAGGTTAGATATTACTAGTAAAAATGCAAAGTAGGGGATTAGAGGTGTGTGAAAGGCAGATAAAACACACAACACCAAGAAACTTGAGACAAACCCGAGTGTAGTAGGCAGAAGTGGGTTTGCTATGCCTAAGGCTGCTATAGGTTCTCTGGTCAAAGTAGAGGCCACTCTGCAAAAAGCAAAATTAAGCACATTTTTCTTAGGTTAAGTGTTGTTAACATAACAACATACAGAAAGAGAACAGAAGGAAAATTTTGCTGTTGCCAAACCCCTCTCCTCCAAAACATCTTTAAAGCACTGAATCATATTAAGAAAGAAAAAAAAGAAGTAGCAAGTACATTAATTCCCTCAGAAAATACCAAAATTAAATGTTTTCCTTTTCAGCAAGCTGGCCACTCTGCCATCCTACCTCTTACTTCTCAACAGTTTCTAATGCAACTCAATTACTAGCCTGTCATCATTTACTTTGTCAGCATACATTAAATCTTCACTATTTGGCCAGGAATCTTCATGGACTGAGGACAATTTCTTACAAAGTCAAATGCAAGCACGCAACCATTCATAGCGGTTATAGAAAAATACTAGTAATCTTCACTGCTGTTACTGGATGCAGTGCTGAATTATCACATTACAGTAAAATATACCATTTTAAATATTTTTAGAAAACTGTTTCAAAACTAAGTCATTACTAATTATTTGCACTTCAAAAGTGACACTAGGAGCAGGCGTTGGGCCCAGGCAGTGGAGCCCATGAGTTATCACGGTTCCAGGCACGGCATCACCTGGATCACGTTCCTGCTTCCCAGTTTTGAATCTGGAACTGGTCCAGCCCTGGCCACTCCGGCCATTTCAGAAGGAGCCAGCACATGGGAGCCCTTGTTCTTTTTTTTTTTTTTTTTTATTGTTGCTTACATTGTATTATGTAGTACAGTTTTATAGGCGCTGGGGATTCCCCCCACCCCTCCCATACCCCTCCCCCCATGGTGGATTCCTCCACCTTGTTGCATAACCATAGTTCAAGTTCAGTTGAGATTCATTGCTTGCAAACACATGCCTAGCATAAAGTTCAGCGTCTTATTGTCCAGATAAGTTCAGTGGCCTCTTGGGGAGACCTTCTATGGTCTGAAGATAGGTCTAACAGAGTAAAGATCCGGTCAGTTAAAAGCCCCAACAAGGCCTCAGTATCAATATACTGTTCTATCTGTGTCTGTTTTTCTGTGTCTCAAGAACAATAAATTAAGAGAAAAAAAAATGTAATAAAAGCAAGATAACATCTTCCAAAAACCGGAAAGGGAAATATGATAGTAATCATATTAAGCTCTAAATGCTCTAAAAAAAATCTAGGACAACTGAATAATTACTACTTTATAAACTATTTAGAAAGCCACAAAAATGATGGAAGGATTATTTGCTTCCAAATGTTTCATTACCTGCCAAAGTGAAATGATCAAATTAAACTAGCAAAATTAGAAAAAAAGGCAGTTTGGTATAAAATAACTCTATTACACTGTACCATCTACTGCCAAAACCTCCCAATATTCTCCCTACCAACCCCACTGAAAGCCTGAATCAGCAGGGGCTTGGGACTGCACTGCTCTCACACCCAGAGTGGGCTTACCAGAAACATTCCACACTCATGAAAAGGTTGTTGAGCCACGAGGCCGGAAAATACTAGGTCTATGACTTAATGAACAAGTTGCTGGCAGGCTAGCATTGAAACATAACTATTACATACGTCATTGTTTTGGTCAAAAAATACATCCCGGCTGCCCCAAAAGCTTTAAGAACAAAAGGTAGGGTTGGTGTTTTGGTGCAACAGGTTAAGCGGCTGCCTGGAACGACAACATCTGCCCACATGGGGGCGGCTCCAGACCTGCTGCTCCACTGCTGACCAGCTCCCTGCTAACGCTCGGGCAAAAGCAGCGGCAGATGGCTGAAGTTCCTGAGCTCCTGCAACCACAAGGGAGACTCGGCTTCCACCTGGCCCGGCACAACCAATGTGGTCATCTGGGGAATGAACTATCAACAGGAGATTCCATCTCCTTCTCACTCTAACCCTGTTGTTCAAATAAATAAATATTTAAGCTTAGTTTTCGTTTTTATTGAAAAAGCATACTTAGAGAGAAGGACAGAGAGAGAGAAGGTTGTTCCATTCATTGGTTCACCCTTAAAACGGCAGCAACAGCTGGAGCTGAGTTGATCCAAAAGCCAGGAGTTCCTCTGGGTCTCTGACGTAAGTGCAGCGTCCCTAGGCCATCCTCTTCTCCATAAACAGAGAGTTGGATGGGAAGTGTAACAGCCAGTACACGACCCTGCACCCATATAGGCTGCCAGCGCTTGCAGAGAGAGGATTAATGTGAAGATCCACCACACCAGTCCCCTCAAATAAACCTTTTAAAAAACAACCACCTTGGGTCCAACACAGTGGCCTAGTAGCTAAAGTCCTTGCCTTGCATGCGCTAGGATCCCATATGGACTCCAGTTCATGTCCTGCCTACTCCACTTCCCTTCTAGCTCCCTGCCTGTGGCATGGGAAAACAGTAGAGGACAGGCCAAAGCCTTGGGACCGTGCACCCATGTGGGAGACCGAGAAGAAGCTCCTGGCTCCAGGCTTTGGATTGGTGCAGCTCCAGCGGTTGCGGCCACCTGGAGAGAGAACCAGCAGATGAAAGATCTTCCTCTCTGCCTCTCCTCCTCTTTGTATGTCCGCCTTTCCAATAAAAATAAAGAAATCTTAAAATATATATATATATAGTTGGCACTGTGGAGTAATAGCTCCACATGCTGCCTGCAGTGACGGCGCCCAACCAGAGTCCCACTGCTCCACTCCTGACCCCAGCTTCATTCCTGCGCACATTCACTGTTCATGACCCGAGAAAGGCAGTGCAGGTTACCCCAAGAAGTTGCACCTCCACATGGGAGACCTGGATGAAACCCCAGCTCCTGGCTTTGGCCTGGTGGCCATCCAGACAATGAGTGAGCAGACAGAAGATAACATGGCTTGTGTATGTGTTCCTCCCTATCTAACTCTTCCAAACAGTAAGTAAATAATAAGGAAAAACCCTATTTCTGATTTTGGCTCTTCCCATAATACCATAGCCAAATGAATTCAATTCTTAAAGTAAGGATGCAAATCTCAATAAACCTACCCTCTAGGTATATTCCAAAGAATAGTTCATAAATGAAAACGCCTGTAGACCCTGGAGTAAGCACGTGCTACTTTGATAATAACTGGCTTATAAAAAAATGTTTAATAAAGTTCTGACAAATCATTTCAGTCTACTTTCAAATTTCTATAAGGCCATAACAGTCACGGTCCTTGAGTTTCCTAGACGGAGCGAGAGAACTAACCAGCGGGTCCTTCCGAGGACCAGAAGATCTCCTCTTCATTCCATAGGAGTGGCTGTAAGAATGATTCTGGAAGTAAATGTGTACATTAACTTTAATGAACACACAGTCAAATTTTTTAAATAATTAAAAAAAAATCTTCAATCATGCACACAAAGGTCCGTATGAAATACAGAGTAGGCCACATGCAATCTACTCCCATCTGTTAGTCAATGAATCACTGCATTGGAATGGCTGAGAAACACGGCCTTGCTACACAGCTGTATTCCACTGCTTCCTATGCTCGGTATACAGTTACCTGTCTGCCCAGGAAGGAAAAAACTGATTAGGACATAAAGCCAGGCAAGACATTTGTGGGGCCTCGGCAAATATCCCTTTCTTGGCTAATATGAAACACCATAAAAAGTGACCCAAATTAAACCTAAACACTGGGATCTAACATCTTGGATGCTTTGTATAGGGTAACTTCACACACCTGGTAACTTCTGACACATAACATGGAACACAACTGGGCCTGGGCTGCTACTTTAGTGGGCATCAACACACTTTCTAGAGGCCTCGCTTCACAGCAGGTGAAGCTGCTGCGTGGGCCACCACATTCCACACTGCAGTGCCTGGTTATTCTGTTCCTGATCTGACGTAGTGTAAACACATCATGGAAGACAAGAGCATGATGGCTCGAGTTCTTGGGCCTTTGCCACCATCTGAGACAATGGGATGGAGTTCTACACTCCTGGCTTCAGGCTGGCCCAGTCCTGGCTGGTTGTTATTGGTGTCCGGGGCGTGAATTAGCACATGAAGTTATCACCTCCACCCTCACCCTTCTTTTTCTCTCTCTGCCTCCATCCCTCTCCCTTTCAAAAGAAATAAACAACTAAAAAGTCAACACTATTCGAAGCATGCTTTCCAGGGCAATGAGAATGTAGGAAGTGCTGGTTCATCATTTTAAGAAGTTACTACTATCAGTCTTAGCTCTAAATAAGGAAATAACTTCCATTTGATCCTGAAATTCTTGGCAAAAACCACTATTCTAATGAATAATCACAGTTCTAGGTTTCCTAATCAAACATTATTCCCCAGAGAGAACAAAGTCATTCAGTTTATTTACGATGACTCACATCAACAGATGTTAGCAGTAAAAGTGCATATACAACAAAGCCATGCACTACATACTAATGATGAAGATCTTGATGATCTGTCCTTCGTAGAATCATACTGGATTTCAGGAAAAAAGGTCAATGTTGATTGCATTTTCAAATTCAGAAATATAAAAATGAGAAAAGTAAAATGTTTAAGTTATTAAAACTCCAGCCTACTTCAAAACATTAAACGCAAATGGCATTACGTTATGGCAAGCACTGCGACTCAATGAATTAAGCTGCCACCTGGAACACCCACATCACAGAGCTGAGCAGTTCAAATTCCGGCTACTCCATGCTGCTCCTGCTGTATGCTAACGCATCTTGGGAGATGATGATGATGCGGGAGGTGCCTCAAGCCCCTGGAACTCTGCCACCGGTGCGGAAGACACAGGGAGCTTTGCAGCTCCTGGCTGCAGGCATGTGGCGGGTCAGTCAGCAAACGGGAGGTATTTCCCTGCCATGACTTTGCCCTTCAAAATACTAAATAGTTTTACCATAAAAGTATATTTTAATTAGAGAATGTCCTTCTCACTATTCTTCCGAACGTAAACTATTGCAAAAACGCATTTGCACTTAAAACTGATTATTTTTCTCTCAAATAAAATTTATAATCGGTAGAGGGGAGATGACTTAATCTCACTACAGAAAACAATAAAATCTTTAAATGCAACTCCTAGGACCTCTAAACTCTAAGGTTGTTTGTTTTTATTACTATGACTGCCATTTTTCCTTGTTGGAAAATGATGAAAGAAAAAAATAGACAAGAAATGGGATAAGACCTATCTCCTCCTCCCTCCCCTTCAAAAAAAAAGAAAAAAGCAGTATACAAAGCAGGTTGTTCCCAGGGAACTGCCTGCAGACACACAGGTACAGACTGCATGACACACGTACACGCAGCATAATGAATAGAAACAAAAAATACAAAACCCCTAACATCAAAATCCACATTTCATGTATATCTTGTTTTGAAGGAATCCTAGAACACCCTATTTCAGTTCCAAGCACAATTACATAAGGTTGTGATTTCCTAATACTGTTTTATAAAGATTGAAGTTAATATTTTTCTACAAATCTTGTGAGAAAGCCAAAACATAAAATGAACCAATGGATCACTTCTTCAGGTGGTTTAAGTACTCATCGGTACAGATATCCTTCTTTCACAACTGTTATGACACTTCTTTAAGGCTTTAGAAAGCTATTCAATGTAAGGCACCACTTTCCTAACAGGCTACTGTGACTCATTAAAGGTTCATGAAACCAATTTAGTGAACATTAAAAAACAGTGTTGTGCAGAGTAAGCAGTGTCTGAAACTTGTATCTCAATACTACTCATATTTGCATTTGCACATACGAACACATATACACAGGTCTACATGTGTATGCTGGATCATGGTCCACACATGTAGTTCAGGATGGACTGCTATTTTGTTGCAGAAATCACAACTTGTCAAAAACATTTAAGCTTTCAGAATAGAAAAAAGTTTATATGTTAGAAGACCAATGATATACTTTGGTTCCAGTAATTATAATAACAGCTCAGACAGAACAAGGCCTCTCCTTACATGTGTAATGAGGTGGTCATTTGCAAAAGCTACTGTAGGAACCTCAAAGATCTATTTTTCAAGTATAAGGGGAAATGGCCCAATCATACAGTGTAAACTCCTGGATATGTAATAGTTACAAGGCGCTGAAGCAAAATGTGAGCATGTGTAGTTTTCCTGAATGAGTACTAGCCTGAAACTCACACAGAAGGTAAGGGGAGCATCACGGTGGCGTTCAAACAGCATCACGTTAGAACATCTTCGAAAACACATGAAAGTGTATTTGGCAAATGATGCATATAATGATTAAATGTCAACCTTTGATGCATGATATTTCCCTAAAAATAAATCTTCTTCAACAGAAATTTTACATCATTCTTTTCTAAATTAACAAAATACATAACACTTTTACCCAGAAAAACATCTAGAACCAAAAGCCTATGGCAAAATCCTTCACTCTAGCATAAGGAGTACTTTGTCCTCCTAACCGGTGAAACTCAATGCAGGAGAGCAGCCATGTTTAGTCTTCTCTTCAACTCCGTAGCACCAGCGACATTTTACATGAATCCAAAATATAGAGTTCATCTGGCTTTAAAGTTGCTGAGTCTACCTAGTCGGGAAATCTACAAATTAAACATACCAATTGCTAAAACAGTTAGGCAAGTCAAGAGAACCCTTTCAAATGAAAACTGGCATTCACACTGCCTAAAAACAAGTGGGGGCATAAGGCTGGGGCCAAGATATAGCAGGTTACACATACACCTGTGGTTCCAGCATCCCATATGGACCTGGAAGAACCTTGTTCTCCGGGCTTTGCAGGGAGCAGCCCAGTGCCAGCCATTGCGGTCATGTGGAGAGTGGACTAGAGGGTAGAACTGTGCACTTTCTCTCTTTATGTAATTATGCCTTTCAAGTAAAAATAAATCTTACCCTAAAAAAGTGGGGGTGGCAAATATTTGGTCTAGCAGTTAAGATGCCAGCTGAGACACCCACAGCCCACACTTAAGTGCCAGGGTTCAATTCCAGGCTCTACTTGTGTGTGCAAGCTTTCTGCTCATCAGCTCCTTGGAGGCAGGACTAGAGGCTGGCATCCTATCACTGCAGGGGAGCACCTGGACAGGACCTGGGGCTCTGGCTTTGGCCAGCAGCTGTTTGGCAAGGGAACCAGTGCAAGGGAGAGCTTTTTCTTGATCTCATTCTCTTTCTCTACTGCTCAAAAAAAAAAACAAATTTCAAAAATAGAAATTTTCCAAAAACTTGATTCACTTTAGGAAGAAGAAATTACAAATAGCTCCAGCTAAAACATCTCTGAATTTCCTATTAAATGCTATTATTTTTTTTAATTAAACAGAGAATTTCTTCTTACATGGAAACAGAATCAAAACCAAGTGCAGCAGATCAGTTATGAAAGCAGTGTGCACCGAGCATCAGGAACTATCAGAACACATGAACTGTTCAAAGCCCACAACAACCAAAACCAGAGTGACAGCAGCGTGCTGACAGCACTCACGCTTCTCAGTACACACTACGATGTCCAGGAAGTCCCAGTTAGAGCCCTCAAGGGACTCCTCGATGGAATTAAACAGTGTGCGAAAAAGACAAAGAGAAACTGTAAGCATTCTTTAAAAATGGATGTATATGCAAGAACTAAATACATAAACAGAAAAAAAACCCTTGCTGTTTCACACTATGTGTACTAATCACTACACCTAACTAGTGCTATCATAAAAAGGAAACCTACGGCAGTATCCAGTGTCCTAGAGCTGCTCCAAATAAACAATCCAGATCAACCGAACTACAGATTTCTTGTTTGCACATTTGTTTTAAAGATCCTAAAATAAGTCACACTTGTTTGGTTTTAACTTTAACTGAAACCAATATAGTCAAGTTTTCCTAAGGTTATGTGCCAACGTATAAACACCCAGCTTGATAACAACTATGCGAAAATTCCCATACTGAACCTCACAAAAGCAAGGAAAAAACCTACACATGAAAGAATCCTTGGACATTACTTTGAAGCTCTTGTTGACCAGTTATCTGACAGTCTTTTCAAACTATTTGAAAAGAAAAAAAAATGTATCTCTGAGAAACACGACAGATTAAAGTATCTGCTCTACAAAATCATTTTTACCCTGATTAAGTTGGATTTATTTAAAAATTCACTAGTATTCTGAAAAACCTAAGAATATTGTAAATAAAATTATACGGATTCAGGCCCAGAGCGGTAGCCTACTGGCCAAAGTCCTCGCCTTGCATTCACTGGGATCCCACATGGGCACCGATTCTATTCCCAGCGGCCCGGCTTCCCATCCAGCTCCCTGCTTGTGGCCTGGGAAATCAGTGGAGGACGGCCCAAAGCGTTGGGACCCTGCTCCTGCGTGGGAGACCCGGAAGAGGCTCTGGTCTCCTGGCTACGGATTGGCTCAGCTCCAGCCGCTGAGGTCACTTGTGGAGTGAATCACTGGATGGAAAATCTTCCTCTGTCTCTCCTCCTCTCTGTATATTTCACTTTCCAATAAAAAAAAAAAATAGAAATCTTTTTTTAAAAAAAAATATACTGATTCAAAACACATTCATCATAATAAAATGTAATGAGTGTGAAAGACTTTTTAAATGTGTCAATAACTAGTCTAGGATGTCAGAACAATGTTCACTTTATTACAATGTATCCTCTTATCTATTGTAATAATGTGAAAAGAGAGGTCTTAACACATAAGGCCTCACCGGTGAAGATTGTTTTTACTGATGATAAACCGAGACGGACCACTGTGCAAATGAGAAGCAGGGTCCTGCAGATGACAGCGCAGTCCTCTGCACTCGGGGAGCAGACGCCAGCCTGACGTCAGTGAACGGCTTCTCATCCACCTTCACCGATCACACTTCATGCCAAACAGCTAGGGGGATTATGTGAGGCGTTAAGCAAAATGGCAAAGCAGAGCAAGCAGAGCAGCTTTCAAGTCCACAGATCAAGGGTTCCATGTAATTGTAATTAGTCACCCAAGCCCCAAAACTATTCCTCATTGAACAAGCTGTCATTAAAATATTTAAGGAGGATGACCTGGAAATCTATATAATCAGCTGTATAATTTTGGGACACTTATCCAAAATCAGATAGCCTTCTATCAAAAGAGAATAGTCATACGTGTCAACAGATTAAAATATTCACGATTTCAGAACTTGTTTCGAGCAATAATTTGAGCAAAAGTTTCAATTTTCAATTGAAGAACTTTGCCTTAATTTTCCACTTTCTCTTTTTATTTTCAAGGCAAAGGGATAATGAACATTGTCCGATTCTTTAGGTGATTGTTGATGCTAAAGAAAGCAACTACGGTATAAACAACTTTAAATACCAACCCTGTGACTGCCGAGGCTTCGAAGGGACAATGCATCCTCAACTTTCTGATAAAAATAAAAACAAACACAGTAAGGGCTCATGAATGACCATATGAAGTTAATGAGGAAAAGTGTGAGGAGCATTTTACAAGTTACTACAAACCAGAGACGGCCGATGATGACTGGACCGGTGGGAAAACCTGGCCCTTTCCGCATCTTCCTGAGAAAGGAGAGAGCACACGGGGAGTTACCCACCTCCAGGCTGCTTATCGTAACTCATCAGCCTCATCAGAGCTTTCAAAAACCAAGTTCTGGGGAGCTGCATGCACAGGGAAGAAAGGAAAAATAATCTTGGCAACGTTTTGATTTTATCAGGTGTATGTATGTCTGACCATTTCTGTGGCCAAAAAGCTTTAACACATCTAGATAAAAATATACAAAATTTGAGTTTAGCATTAAAGTGACTTTTTTTAAAAAAAAAATTCTGAACAGGGCCCGGCGGCGTGGCCTAGCAGTTAAACTCCTCGCCTTGAACGCGCCGGGATCCCATATGGGCGCCGGTTCTAATCCCAGCAGCTCCACTTCCCATCCAGCTCTCTGCTTCTGGCCTGGGAAAGCAGTCGAAGATGGCCCAAAGCTTTGGGACCCTGCACTCTTGTGGGGCGCCCAGAAGAAGTTCCTGGATCCTGGCTTCAGATCGGCATAGCATCGGCCATTGCGCTCACTTGGGGAGTGAATCATCAGATGGAAGATCTTCCTCTCTGTCTCTCCTCTTCTCTCTATATCTGACTTTCAAATAAATAAATAAATCCTTAAAAAAAAAATCTGAACATTAATTTATGTAAGACAGGAAGAAATGTTTATCACAGATGTATTTGAGGAGACAGCATATTGCCTTAAAAATGCTGGCTTATCATTTTGTGATCACTGTAAAGAAATTCTTTCTCAGTCACCAATCTAGCTGGAAAAGAACAAGTAAGTGACACAGACCTTGATAATGTGTTCTTAACAAGAAAATCTAGCTATAAACTTGGAAGAAAGTACATAAATACCTCATGGAGGGGTGAAATTGTGCAAGAGTCATGCCTTAAACACACATGAAAATAACTCACCACAGCCCCCACGGCCGACTACATTAAACGCAATTCCAAACTTTTCCACAACCACTGACGGCGAAGCACACAGACTGGGTCAGGGGAGATGAAATGGTTCACCTCTCGGGCCGATTCACCCGAAACCAGAGGAACTCTTCAATCCTCAGAATTTCAAAGACCAAAATATTGATTTGTACTGATGAAAAATCTACACACAACTGCCCAACTGGACCTACAGCCAATGAACATTATCTTTTCCAAAATGAGCCAATGACACAAGACTGCATGCTAATCCAGCATGACCCTGAGCTCCCTGGCCCCCCTGCCATCCCATGGGCCAGTGGGAAGGACCACTGTGGCCACTTGGGAAACAAACCGCGGGGCAGAGCTTTCTCTCCTTCTCTAACCTTGCCTTTCAAATAAGTAAGTAAATCTTTAAAATACATGTATTTTTCAAAGAGCTTAGAAATCATCTAGACTAACCCTTTCCTTCATCTTACAGTAAACAAGTCTAAATCACAAAGGGAGTAAGTCAGAAGCCATGATGTCACGCAAGTGGGGCCAGCATTCAGGTCTTCCGCCTCACTCGACCAGCAACCATAGAGATGACCATCCCACAATGGCCACACTCCCACCAAGTCAAGAGGGAAATCAGAGTGGCAAAGTAACCTGAGTTTCATTTGGATAATCTTCCTTCTCTGAAGAAGGAAAAAAAAAGAGAGAGAGCTTCAGTTCCCATTTATCTAGAACAGTCACTACCTGCACGGTAAGCCTCTAACTGCTTCCAGCAAGCCTAAATCACAAATGCATCACATAGATCTCAAAAAAGGGGGGTGGGGAGGGTTGTTTATATGCAGTCTGTAAACTCAGACATCAAATATTAGACAGTGAATGTACATGCATGTCTGCCCTTCTCTCTCCCTATTGGAACCCTGGGCAGGGGCAGGTACCTGGCCTAATGGCTGAGCTGCCACTGGGATGCCATCTCAGAGGGCTTAAGTTCAAGCACCAGCCCCAACACAATTCTAGCCTCCTGCTAAGGAACAAGCTGCGAGTTAGCCAGAAACAGCTCAGGCACTCACAGAGACCTGGAATGAATTCCTGTGTCCCATCTTCAGAACGACCCAGCCCCACCCCTTGCAAGCATTTGGGGACCGACTCAACAAATAAAAGCCCTCTCTATGTTCCTTCCTCTCCCTCTCAAATAAACAAAATTTAAAACCTTAGGCAATTTAATTTTAGAATTACCTTGATACTGAAAGAACAAATTCAGCTAATACTTCCGTGTAAATCTTTTAAGGATTTCATTTTACTCATGCAAAAATACGTATAATCAATATTAACTCAGAAGCAGAAGTCACAGAAAATAAACTTAATTAGGCTACCTTTAGCTGCTAGAAAAAGGCAGATCCAATTCAAGATAACAAATGCACATGGAAGTCAATTACTTCTAAGTAATCACATTTTTCTCTTTTCTGAAATGATCTCATAACGAGAAATGAGAAAGTTTCAAGTTTGGAGGTCATCACAGTCCTAAGACTTTTAATTCTGATTATCCCTTAAAATGTTGCCACAGAGAGGATCTGCTTGTTCGGCAACCATTTGAGAGTGGTTCTCAATCGTTAAAAATCATAACCATCTTTGCGAATCTGATGACGCACCCGTAAAAATTCACAAAATGTGCATAATATTTTAAGGTTCATAACCTACCTCTCAACCTTAGTCATGCCAACGTATGAACTCCTGCAATAAACTTGTGAACTTATCAATCTTGAAAAAAAAAAGTTCCAATTTGGGAATGATTCAATAAGCAATGTTTTATAGGCTTGCAATTTGCTTTTGTAGCTAATCAATTTGACAGTGGCAGTAGAGGAAAAGATAGAAAGCTGGGAGAGCTGAAAGAGTAATTCTTAGAGACAAAAGGATTTGGTTCATCTCCCAAGGAACACTATGAAGACCTCATTTTTTTTTTTCTTCTTAAAAAAAAAAGGAATTTGAGACAGAAAAAAAAGTCTATAAAAGACATGGGCCTGGCACAATATCAGTGGCTAAAGTCCTTGCCTTGTACACACCAGGATCCCCTATGGGTGCTGGTTCATATCCCAGCTGCTCTGCTTCCCGCAAGCTCCCTGCTTGTGGCCTGG
The DNA here is from genome assembly GCF_017591425.1 of Ochotona curzoniae. Lineage (NCBI taxonomy): Eukaryota > Metazoa > Chordata > Mammalia > Lagomorpha > Ochotonidae > Ochotona > Ochotona curzoniae. Next base: position 16,018,678 of record NW_024465035.1, on the reverse strand, counting down.
GAAAGCATCAGAAGACAGTCCAAAGCCTTGGGACCTGCATCCATGTGGGAGACCCAGAAGAAGCTCCTGGTTCCTGGCTTCGGATTGGCTCAGCTCTGGTCTTCGCAGCCACCTGGGGAGTGAACCAAGGGACAGATCTTCCTCTCTGTCTCTCCTCTCTGTATATCTGACTTTCCAATAAAAATAAGATAAATTTTAAAAACTAAAAAGGACAAAAGACACATTCATTTATTCAATCTAGCGATTAGTGCACTCAGACACAGGTGAAGCTACTGGCCACGACAGAAAATGAATTCCAAGTACGGATTTGTAGATGAGACAGGCAAGACCACTCCGTGACCTTTTCAAGCTGACACAGGCCAAACACTCCTACTTTGCAAACTATTAGTCAATGTTTTACTTCAAGATTGCATTACTTTAGCAACAGATCACAACATGCAAGACGGGCAATCCTGGCCTACCAGCCACTTGTGAATCTGTCCCCATTTCCGATCAAAGGACTGGTAAGAGTGCTAGAAATGCAGAAGTTTCATTAACAAACAACTACCAATACACCACAGTCATCAAAAGGCCTTAATGAATCATACACATTTTCCCTAAAAAAACACTGATAATCGACTACAAGTCACATATTCAAAATGCAGGAAGTCACGAAACAGGTTCAAAAGTGAAGTATGTGGTTCTGTACACGACCACAAACAGAATTTATACTTAATCAATATGTTTAATATAAAAATACATAATAAATATATTTAGTAAGTTTTTTAGAATATTTCACATAGTTTCAGGAGTATAAATAAAAACCATATATGCCAACATTTTCATTTCAAACTAAGAATCATATTCACTATTTGAAACTGTATGAGGTTTTTAAAAATTAGCAATGTAACAATTTGGGGGAGACTCTGACAATATAGAAAACACATATTTCTTTACCTACATCAAAAGAAGATATTTAATACTTTCTCTTTGTACTAATTAAACATGAAAATTATCCATATGCAAATTTTCAGGACCAAGTCAGTATTGGAAGGAAAAGGTAAAACAGTGTTCATTTCATCTCAATCTGCCTAATTTCTAAACGCCTTCTTTTTGTTTTGTTTTCTCACTGATGTTAAAAGCGTATTAAAGTTTATAAACTATGAAAAAGCGTAAGAAGAAAATAAAACCATAATTCTGCCATCAACAAAACAAAGCATATACAGTAATCATTTCTTCCTGGTAGTTTTTAATCCTTTAGGTAGGTACTGGCATTCAATACAAAATTGGTTACTTTAGAAGAAATTTATAGTTTAAAACAGGTTTATTTTTCTGTCTCTTTTCCTCCATTATTAAATATACTGCAAAGCTTTAAGGTTGAACAACGTGACAGGGTTTCGCTGCTCAAGTGTCTAATTCAGCCAAACTCCAGGACTGAACAGAGCCATCCTGTGGTCTGTGGTCCCTGAAAACCTCTTCTCCCTGCTACCAAAGCACTTGGAACACAATGAAACATTTTAACAGCGCATCTATGAGCCACATACCTTTCTGTTGCTACTTAAAATAAATCTCAACTAAAATAAATTTGTGGAAATAGAACGACTGGTTAAATTGCTGTTACAATCACACTATACTCCGTGCCGCAAAGGGAACCAGATTTACGTCAGGAGTAAACTAGTCATGAGTTGATTTGTTTTAGGACAAGCACAGGAACAAGGTTCTACTACTTGATTACCTCTTTCTGTTGTCGCTCCAATTCTCTCATTCGAATATCTCTTGCCTCGGCCCTGGCAGCCCGTTTTGCTGCAAGCCTGGCCTCTGCCTGGAAGATAAAAAGTAAAACTCAGCTTTATCAAACAAGGGCAAAGTACCTCTACATCAGATTTGAGGATGAGGAGCAAATTCTTTTCACAACGGATCATTGTGGTAAACTGTCATCCACTAGTAAGTGACTGATACCTTTGGTAAAATTCTATACCCCATTTCTTTCTCTAGTCCCAGATTCTTTAAGTCTGAGCCATTGTTTTTAACTGCTTACACTGACCTCACACAGCTCGTGAATGTCTCTTCAAGCCAGGACTGTTTCAGCATTTCTTTCCCGGGAAATTCAGATACACAGCAAAGAAACTCAAGAGCCAGCAGTCCAGTTTCACTTTGGACACTGCCAATGCGCAGTCTCTGATCCGTCAAGTCTCACAACACCCAGTCAGTACTCCCTGTGCTGACCTTGTCTGCTTCAGGATCTAAATGAATCCATCTCCCTTCTTCTTTCTTCCCCTCTCTCTTCTTAGATAGTCAGGGGGTTGGCACAATGTTAGGGGCTACATCCTAGCCTTGTACATGCCAGAATCCCATATGGGTGCTGGTTCATGTCCTGGCTGCTCCACTTCCCATGCAGCTCCCTGCTTGTGGCCTGGGAAAGCAGTAGAGGATAGTCCAAGTCCTTGGGACCCTGCACCCACGCGGGAGATCCAGAAGAAACTTCTGGCGCCTGGCTTCAATTCGGCTCAGTTCCGGTCACTGCGTATACTTCGGGAGTAAGTCAGCAGATGGAAGATCTTTTTGTCTCTCCTCTCTGTAAATCTGCCTTTCCAATAAAAATAATCTTTAAAAAAAATTGAGAGGTCTGGCATGATAATCTAGCAGTTAAAGTCCTCGCCTTTCATGAACCAGATCTTTCTTCCTTTTCTTCTTCTCTCTGTATCTGCCTTCCTAGTAAAAATAAATCTTGGAAAAAAGAAATTGAGATGCAGTTCACATGTCATCAAATTCACCACCTAGAAGTAAACAGCTCCACAAGTCCACACTTTTCAATTATTGGCAAAGATCTGCAACCATCACTACCATATCAATGCAGAGCATTTTCATCAGACCCAAATAAATCTCACCCTTATTAGTCACTGCCATTCCCTCTTCCCCCAAGCCCTGATAACCAGTGCACAGTCTCATGAATGGGATCAGGCAACAGGGATTCTTCGCCTTTCTCCTGGACCATGGCAAGTGCCTCCAAATCCATCCATCTCTAAATTCTTCCCTACAGTTCATATTCCACAGTTGTATGACTGCAAATCAAGTCTTTCGAAATGCATTTCTGCTTTTCAATTTTCTGCTTATTTTCATTTTATTTTGCAGTAACATAGAGAGAGGTCGTCCTTCCACAAGTTCACTCCCAGGTAACAGCAACAGCAAGGGTTGCACCAGGCCAGAGCCAGGAGGTCAGAACTCAACCTGGGTTTCTCGTGCGGGTGTCGAGGACCCAAGTATGGCCTGCTGCCTCCCAGGGTGCTGGCTCAAACGTGTAAGAGTTGAGACTGGAATCAAGCACTCAGAGGGTGCCCCAACCAGCAACTTAACCCCTGTGGCTGGCACAAGCCTGCCTGGGATGACTGTCTGGCCCCACAGGGAGGGACCTGGGGTCAGAGCACTGCAGAGGACAGGGTCCCTGGAGGAGGCCCAAGGCCACAGCCAAAGCATGTAGGACTAGGAGCAAAGGATAGGTAAGCCTGTCTGCTCCACTGAACCAGTGGAAGCCCTCATACACTGCTTCAAAAGGCAAACGGTGGTACAGTCTGCTTTCTCCATATTAACACCGTGGCACTTTAAGGCAGACATGTTTTACCGACCTCTTTTCTTGACCCTCTTTCGAAGTTGCCACTGGATCTTGGCATGTCACACACAGTTCATCCTAAAAACCCCGACCAGTACTTTGGGCACTTTGGCCTACACTCAAGGGCGACTTCTATTCAAAGTTCTGAAGTCTGCAGAAACTCTGTCTAAAACAGCAATGGACAAACCTTAGAATAAATATTCGAAAGTCAGGGAGCTGCAGGCCAGAGGCCTGACTCCTGGCAGGCTGCACCCAAGGCATACAACCTCAATGTTCTGGAAGCGGCAGGCCAAGGGAAGGAAGCAGGATTTCTGGAAAGACCGTACTCCTGGCGTGCTACTGCACTGGCTTGGGAGTGGTGGGTTGGCGGCCTGATGCTGGGATCCTAGGCAGGCTAAACGTGAGACATGCCAAAAGGACAGCCACTAATCCAGACCCTTCTGAAATCAGTGAATACAACTTAAAACTCTCCAGATTCCTGAATCACTATTGAGAGCAGGAATAGCACCAAACTGATGCTGATTCTAACCCAGTAGGCAACATATGTGCTCTACACTTAGCCTGCAACATTTTCTAACAGACTTATGGTTAAAATAAGTATACTTCTAGACAGTAACATTGCCTTTTATGTAGAACGCAATTACTTGATAAAATTCTTTTATTGCACAGCACACATACACAAAATATATGCACCACAAGACTAAAGGACCAGAAATATGTAACTAAATTCCAAATAAAGTTAAAAACATAAAATTATTACTTGACAAACACTCACATTATCTTACATAAACACAAAAGAACTGAAAGCAGAGATGAGATAGCCAAAATGAGGAAACCACCAATGAATGAATAAACTAAGCGTAGAATATACATACAACATGATGCTATTCCTCAGCCTTGCAAAGGAAATTCCCATGAATGCTATCACATGGATATACCTTAAAACATTATACTAATGAAGTAAGTCATCTCCAAAATCAGGAATTATCCTAAAGGAATTATCCTCGGATCTTCAACTTCATATAGACTGTCTCTTTTCTGTGAATTGTCATTCCAGTTCTCTAATTTCTCTGGCTGTTCCTTTACTCCAAATGTCAACAAGCTTCTCCTTTTGCCTACACAGTCTTTCCATTCATCGGTTTATGTCAACTGTTTATGTCAGCCAACGAGAAGGATTCAAATTCAGTATCTCAAACTCGGACTTCTCTACCGAAATCACAGCTCCCGTGTGTAACATCCTGAACTGTGTGTACCAAAAGGACAGTGAGTTCAATTAAGCTCATCTTTCCCGGGAGAACAGACTTCTCTTCCCTATGTTCCAGCCTCCAGACATGGAATCCTCGTCTGCCGCAAAGCTCTCAGGATCATCTACTTCTCACCAAGTCATCCTCTGAATCCATCCTTGTATCTCATTTCGACAGACTCCTCCCTCCTCCAACAGCCCTCTGACACTCTCATCTGGAGTACTTCAAATTTCCAGAACAAGCAAGATAAAAAGATAATCTCAAAGTGAGACAGGATTACCCAAGATGTAGTTTACGGCACCCAACATTTAATAACATTCTTAGAGCTTTCTGACTTTTAAATCTGTTAAGGAAACATAGGAAAACAGATTGAAAGAGGTACACTCTGGTTTCCTAGTAGTGTTCCAAATCAGAGACCAATAAATCCTATTAGAAACCTTCCATCTGTTCACTGGGCCTATGAATACAAGGGACTTACCCAACAGCTGTACAGTGCTCACTACTTCCCTGGTATACAATCCATAAAAAAAAATTCACTTGGGGCTGCCAAAGTGAAGTAAAGCCACCTTCTGCAATGCCAGCATTTCATACGGGCACCATTTCAAGTCCTAGCTCCTCTGCTCCGGATTCAGCTCTCCGGTACCGCACCTTGGAAAGCAGGGGAAGATGCCCTAGTGTTTGTGCTCCTGCACCCACAGAGCAGATTCGGAAAAGCCTGCTGGCTCCTGCCTTCAGATGAGCCCAGCTCTGGCCATTGCTGGACCAGACGACAGAAGAGGTCTCTTGACTTCCTTGTTTCTGTCTTTCAAAGGAATAAAATAAATCTAAAAAAAATAATAAAAATTTAAAAATCGCACTGTCCTAAGATAAAACCAAGAGTAAAATAAGTTATATTCACATATGCACACACAAACCCATAAACACACCCCCAAAGTATAAGCTGGGTTAGCTCCATCAAGTACTAATGAGCCACAAATAAGAGCACATTTTTTCCCCCAGAATATGTATTTAAAGAACCTGACAGGATTCTACAAACCAAATAGGTGCAACTCACCACTGTATCAAGGGGGTAGCCTATTTTGTTTAATCACACGGGAAGGAGAGAAATTTCAAGAAATAGAAAGTAGATGGTCTTCAATATCAATGCAAAATTTTTCTGTAAAACCTTATCCGTTCAGTACTTTTTTCACTGCTCCTGCTCTGTTATCATTCAGTATTTCCCCTTTGACACAGGTTTTTCATGACAGAAAGGCTGACTGGAAGGACTCACTGCACTCATTCCAAAGCCACCTGTTTGCACAGATGCTCAGTCCGAGTACCCTTCTTTCATTAGTTCCCTGTAGTCACACTGAAGAACTGTTCCTCTTTCCATTGTTGAAAGTCAAATTCTTCCCCCAGCACGCACTTATACTCTCTCACACACACACACTGTCTCCATCCTCACCATGGGCCTTACTTCAATATCTCCCTCAAACTAGGTTTTTAGCTTAGTGGATTAAGACACCCATGTCACACGACTAGGTGCCCGTGTCTGATTCCAAGCAGCATCTCCAGGAGGCAGAATCAAGATGGCAGCAGCGATGGCTCTAGGAACTGGCTTCCTGCCTCCCAGGCGGGAGAGCTGGAATGTGATTCTAACTCCAGGCTCTAGCCCTGAACCAGAGCTCTCTCACTTAGGCTTTCTCTCTCCCTTACCAAATACAGTATTTTTTTTTCCCCTTAAACATCCATCCTGATTCAATTCTACCTTGTCATCTCTTTACACTCAAGTTTTACATTTTACTCCTCACTCTTCAAGTGAATGCAATCTGGCTTCTGCCCACACCACTCCACTGAAACTCTTCGTGCACATGTCACTAATGACCTTGAACTACAAAACCCAAAGAATTGTTCTGTTCTTACCACAGCTGTCCTTGCCAGACATCAGTCACCACTAACCACCCACTCTGTCTTAAAGCCATCATCTCTTGGTGTTCTGTATGACCAGTAGCGTCCCTTGGTTGTCCTCTTACTCTGATCTTTCATCCTCAGAATATGTCATCAGTAAATTATTGTCTCTTCTGGTTTCTTAGATTTTAATATTAACCAAAGCTTCCTTGGTTCTCACTTGTTCTTTTCATTCTGTTTTCTCTTGGATGACATGTGCCACTTGCAAATCGTCATATCCACGGCATACATTTCACTCCAATTCTGATCCAACTGGATGTTGAATACCAGAGCTGTTCCACAAAGAGCTCAAACTCAACATAGACCCAATTTAATTTAACCTTTCCCTTAACCTTCCTTTTCATTTTCATAAAATTCTTCAACTGTCCCATTACTGAAAATTTAAAATTAAGAATGATCTTAGGATCTTTTTCATCCTTTCTCAATATTCAGTCACAAAGTCTCTACTTTTTAATTCCTGTTAAGATTCCAAACTTTTGGGCCCATCCCGATAGCCTAGTGGCTGAAGTTCTCCCTTGAATGCGCCAGGATCCCACATGGTGCTGGTTCTATTCCCAGCCGCCCTACTTCCCACCCAGCTCCCTGCTTGTGGCCTGGGAAAGCAGTTGAGGACGGCCCAAAGCCTTGGGATTCCACACCAATGTGGGAGACCCGGAAAAAGCTCCAGGCTCCTGGCTTTTTATTGGCTCAGTTCTGGCTGTTGTGGCTGCTTGGGGAGTCAATCATTGGACAGAAGATCTTCCTCGTTGTCTCTCCTCCTTTCTGTATGTCTGCCTTTCCAATAAAAATGAATACATCTTTTTAAAAAAAAATTCCCAACTTTACTCCCCAGTCCCACAATCCCACTACCTAAATTCAGACTCTGATCACCTTTCATCAGGACAATGACAGTAAGTTTCTAGCATTTTCCGACTTTACTAATCATCCTCCACATGGTCACTGCATGGTTTGCACAGAATTTATCCCAAATTCAAGCAGTTAAAGACCAAAGTCGAAGTCAAGGGCAGACATTTGGCACAGTGGTCAAGATGCTGCTCCAGCATCCACATCCCATATCACTGTGCCTGAATCTGAGGTCCAAAACCGGGAGCCAGGAGCCAGGAGCTCCTTCCAGGTCTCAGACTCACATGGGCACAGGAACCCAAAGACTTGGGCCACCCACTGATGCTTCCCAGGCCATGAGCAGGGACTTGGACTGGAGCAACCAGGACTCACACTGGCATTCATGAGATGCCACACTACATGCAGAGATGTATGCAGAGACTAGTCTGCTGTGCCAGGATGCCAGCCTCTGGTTCTCCTTCCGAACAGCTTCCTGCTCCTGAGCAGCCTGAGAGGCAGCAGGCAACGGCCCAAGGACCCAGGTCAACGCTTCCAGTGAAGGAGACCTGGAGTGAGTCTCAGCATCTCAGCTTCAGCATAGCCCAGCCTTGCTATTAAAAGCACTTGGGGGCTGAATCAGTGAATGGAAAACCCATTTGTCTGCCTTTCAAACTAAACAAAAAAAACAGAAGCATGCATTCATAAAATCAACATGGAATTGCCAGTTTCCAGAGCAAAAAAAGAAGAGTTGTTTAACCACCAAAAACAGAAAATAAAGATCAAAATAATGAGAGTGTAGAAATGCAATCCAATTATGGTGTTTAGGGCACAAGGCTAGTGAGAGGTCCCTAGGTCACTGGAAGCATGATCTAGGAAGCTAGAATTCAAGAGAGGGTTGGTTATAAGCACCTGAGAGACGGGCACAGCCACTCGCCCTGCTTCCTCGCTCGCTATGTGATCTGTTCTTGCACAGACACCACCACCACCGTCCTCCAGCCTCAGCAGATGGCCAAACCAGTGGGACTTAGCTCATCTTGGACTATGGACCTCCAAACCCATAAACCAAGATACGCCTCCTTCAGGGGGAAAGCCTGTCTTAAGACACTTCACTGCAGTAATAAAAAACTAACCAATCCAGTGACTAAAGTAATTTCATTGTAGTTCAAATCCGAGAAAGGATCTACCCTTCAATGGCTCCCCCACAGCTTTCAAGACCAAACTCCTCCGCACATAAATCCTTTCCTAACTGGCCTCTACTTCCTCTTTCCTTAAGCACCTCCTCTCATTCCTTAACCATTCCCAGTCAGACTGGGCTGTCTTGTGGCACTTTTCCACATGGTTCCAGCCATTTCAGCCCTCTATGCCCTGAGAGCACGCACAAAGCAATACACAAAGCCCATTAAACACTATCCATAGAGATAAGGAGAGAACTTCTGAACATGGAAAGTGTACAGGCATTTAGCCTAACAGTCAAGATGCCAGTGAACACACCGGGCCCCTTTCTCCGAGTGCTGCAGTTCAACGCCTGGTTCCAGCATCCTGCTGATGCAGCCCCTGTAAGGCAACGGTCCTAAGCTCAAGTCCGGGGTTTCCACCACTCAGGTTAAGTGTGTGACCCCTGCTACTGGCTTACGCAGCCACAACTGTTGAGGGTATCTGGGGAGTGACCCTGTGAATGTTAAGTGCTCTCACATGCTTGCAATACTCTCTCCCCATTCTGATATTTATTACAATAGTTTCCCTAAGAAGAGGAGGAGGAACAGTGAGCAAAAAAAAAAAAAAAAATAGCTTAAAAAAATGGTTTACATCGTCTTTTCTCCTTTCCTTCCTTACTGTTTTTAGAAACAATCTGAAACAGTTATGAGAAAATGTTGACATTTGTTAATGTTGGGTGCTACACTCCTGAGTACTTACTTTATTAACATATATTTAACGTATTCAAAAAAAATACAACATGAGAACATACTCAAAGGCCTTCAAAAGAAGTAAATCCTCTAGTTTTAAACTGTTCGTCCCATGATCCTGTATGTGAAATGTACCGACCTGAGCCAACGTAGTCTAAAACTGCCGGACCACACTCACACTCACGATACAAAACCTACACAATGCATGGGAAGGAGAGAGAGAGCAATCACCTGAGCCTACCGACCTCTGCTCTAATCGGGAGACATTTAAGACAGAGAACTTCAGAAAGGGAAATGTTCAAGGAAAATGACTAATTCAGGTAGCTGAGACTCAGAGTTTACTGTGTCTCATTTTATTTGTTCTTCCATGACATTCATGCCAAAAACACACTGAAAGACAAATTAAGAGACATAATATTTATTGTGTTGTCATGGTTTCCAAACTAACAAATAAAAGTTATTATTCCATATCCTAGCAACTTCTCCATAGTGCAAAAATCTTAGGTATCATTTTTCTTAATTAGAACGTGCAATGTAATTATACTTAGCCACTTTTAAAAGCGTCTGGTGGCTAACAGCAAATATTAAACTTTTTCTGAGCATAAACATCACCATGTGGTAGATAAAATCCCTAATTGCTTGTTTCGGATAACTAACTCATCTTTTACTCACAGACCTTTTGACAGCAAAAATATTCTTCTGAAATGACAGAGGAAATTTAGGTAAAAGATTCTATTCCTGAGGTCTGAAGATAATCTAATAAATAGCACAAAAAAGTGAAACTTTGAAGCTGCAATGACCAACTAGCAAAGAAAAAAAAAGGCAATCAGATCTAGCAAAAAAGAAAAACATCTTTTGAGGAAAAAAGGTATTGCTAGAAATGCCTTCACATGTAGATTAATGACATTATACTTTCTCATTTTTTCGCCCTCCAGATCCTCGAAAGTCTCAGAAATAGCAAAGATTATACTAAAACAGTTTTCAGTCATGCTGAGATTAAAATTAAGTCTTAATCCTCCCTTCATTCTGCTTAGAGGAACAAATCAAAGGACAGAGAGATACTAACAGTGATGATGGCCAATAAGACTCCGGCTACTGTCCTCCTGTTGTTCAAATCAACGTCATGGTGATGCCGTATGAGGCACCATAATCAAGGTACAGGCACAAATTTTAGCCCTATCCAACTAATGTGACTTAGGACAAGTTCACCAATAAACTGAGAATGTTAACAGACTACTTCATAGGGTTGGTGCAAACATTCAATTAAATAGTTTAAGCATTCAATATTAAAAATTTGAGTTGGGTTAGTTTAGCACAGAAGCTAAAAGACCATCTGGAGGGCAGGGCGGTGCCTGAATGGTGACGCAATGTATTTAGTCGCTGAACACTGGTGTCCCGTATGTGTACTAGTTCAAGTTCTGGATGTCCCAGTTCCCTGCTAATCCACCTGGGAAGGCTGTAGAGGAGAGCCAAGCACCTGGGTGCCTGCCACCCATGTGAGAAACCAGGATCAAGTTTCAGGATACTGGCTCCCACCTGGTCCAGGGTTGGCCACTGCAGTCATTTAGGGAAATCAATTGGCACATGGAAGATCTCTCCTTGCCCCCCCACCCGTGGTAACTGGCTTTCAAATCAGTACATCTTTTTACAATATATATACTCTCTTAAACACACACACACACACACAAAAAGCCACTTGACACTTTCCATTTCGAAATCCTGGATCTAAGTTCTGTTTTGCATCTAATCCCAGCTCTGTTAGTGATCACCCTGGGAGGCAACAGGGAATGGCTCAAGTACTTGGGTCCGCATCATCCATGACAGACCCCAAACTGAACTCTTGGAATTTGTACATTAACCCTTAGATGGAATACCTCAATCTTTTTCAAAGGAGTAAAAATAATTTTTAAGATTTATTTTATTTTTATCTGAATACAGGGAGAATGAGAGACAGAGAGGTCTTCCGTTGGCTGGTTCACTCCCCAGATGGCTCCAACACCTGGAGCTGAATCAACTCAAAGCCAGGAACCAAGAGCCAGGAGCTTCCCCAGGGCCTCCCACATGGGTGCAAGGGCCTAAGCTCTTGAGCCATCTTCTGCTGGTTTCCCAGGCTATAAGCAGAGAGCTGGATTGAAAGTGGAACAGCCGGGACTCAAAAAGCACCTATATAGGAAGCCAGTAAGCAGAGACTTACACCACTATGGCTTGGTGCTAGTCCCCAAATAAGCAAAAATAGATTTTTACTAAATAAAATTATAAATAAAAATAATAAATCTTTACTAAACAGAAAATAAAAGTAAATTTTTACTGAATAAGTTTTATTTACAGTACTCACAACAGTCCCTGTACACGGTAAGAATGCAGTAAGCGTTAGCCATTGCAGCTATTATTCCCTTGGAATTCCATACACGTCTCGGGAGGTTGCCACGCTCTTCCCTCTGCAGAGGAAGCTCTTCCACGCACACGTGAGAACACCTTTTCCCTTGAGCAATTCCACCCAGCCTTCAAACGTCGCTGAAAGCACCTCCACGAAGGACGCCTTCTCAAACCCTCCAAGCGTGCTTTAGTCCCTCTGCCACATACTATTCCCTCAAAGTGTGTAAAAGCTCCATTCCTCCATTTCCTCAAGTCTGAGACTGCCAGTGAGTCTAACATTCAATCAGTTCACAAGAAATAATTATCCTAACACACATTTATCTGAAAATGGAGGGACAAGTCCATTGTGTTAATTACTTGTTTTCTAGATATCGTCCCCTCTGGAATCGGAGTTCCACAAAGCAGGGAGCGTGCTAGCCTGGTCCACTGCACATCCCGTGTCCGTCGCCGAGCACCTGCAGACGGCAGTGCCCAGCCAGTATGCCCTGACAGGAAGAGCTCCTTCTCTAAAAAACAAGCCATAATTTGAACGAAAGACAGAATTCATACACTTATTACACACTTATTGGTAATTCTCTACCTTTTAAAAATCTGTCTTTGGCAAAAGATTTTTTTATATTTAATTTATATTTTATATTTAATTTTATATTTAATTTAGCATAACCTAACAATGAATACTCACAGTAGTAAAATTACTACAAGAAGAAAATTAGCTGTGTCAAGCTATAATGACTATGGCTCTGTAACACAACAAAATTTCCTTTGAACTTGCTGCAATGTTTTCTTCCGTTTTTTTTTTTGCCTTAGGCTATTAATCCATGATCTAAAGCCACATGCTTCTGATTTTCATTCTTAAATGCCTAGATTGGCTATTACTGTAAAATAAAATCTAACAAACTACAAAAAAAGTAGGGTGTGTGCGTATACATATGTAATGATGAAATATTCAGTCCCAAAAAGGAAACGAACTTATTTTAAAAGTAAAATAAAAAGGAACAGACTTCTAATACGTGCTACAACAGGGACAAATTTTAAAGTCATTACACTGAGTGCGGCAAGTTACACATAAAGGGACAAATACTGTATCATAATTCCATTTATAGGAATTTTCTGGGATAGGCAAATTACAGACACACGAAGCAGATGAGTGGTTACCAGAGGCTGAGACTGAACAACAGGGAGTTACTGCTTAACGGCTACAGAGTTTCTCTGTGGGCTGCTAAATGTTTTCAGTGTCATGACTACACAACACTGTGAATGTAATTGATGCCACAGAATTGGACACTTCTGAAATACAAACCTTCTATTTAGCCACAAATGTTTAACAACCGTGGAGCTTCCTTTCTCATTATTGCACTAGGTTTGTGCATCAAAAACATTCACATGTAAATGATGCCCAGGACCCCAGGTCTGCTGGAGCTCTCATCCTCAGAAAAGGTGATCCTCTCCCAGAGACACAGCTGTTCTTTAAGTTTCATATGCATAGTGCCCAAGGGAGGACCATTTCCATTGAAGAGAACTGTGCATATGAACATAATTTGGGGGAGGGGTGGGTTACTGGACCTTGGAAGAATCACAGAATTTTAGACCTATAAGTAATCTCAAATCGTCAGGTCCAAAAACAAGCAACATTCTGATGCTTCCATTCAGAGAAATGTGTTGAGCATGTTTTTCTCATCACTGCAAGTCTAAAGAAGGAAAGCGGTGATGTCCCGGGCCTAGGGGGATGCTGTGTACTGACCAGGAACCCTCAAGCGGCTTTAACCCCTTCAACATTCTGACTGTCAGGCAGCCAAACCCGCCTTCCCTTGAACCTCGCCCATCTCCCCTTTAAGTGGTTAGCTACCTTTGGATTTCTAATTTGCTACGTTCAGGTCTCTCCCACTCAAAGTCAACTCTGCCATTTATTTCCTGCAAACACTGGAAACAAAGTCAAGTGCGCCTGGGAAGGTGAGTATTCACCTTCCAGTGTATTCTTTCAGTGTATTCTTCTAACACATTGACAGACTTGTCCACCACCCCTTCAAACGCCTGCTCCTCTGAGCTCTTCAACCACCTGTTAACAGCCTGGAGCTGCTCCAACAATCAGCAACATGCCTACGGACATGACAGAACTTCTAAATTCACATTCCCTATTTTCCTGGAAAAGGCCTAAAACAACACCTTTATACAGTCCACTCAGGTTGTAAAAGATGAAATTCTGGAGACAGATAGTGGTGATGACTGCCCAAAACTGTAAATGTAGTTGGGTCCACGGACTTGCACACGTAACAGCATGGCACACTTGATGGGCTGTGAGTTTACCGTAGTTTTTAAATGCATTCACCTCCATACTACAGCATGCAAATTATCCAACTTGTGGAATATATTTATCTTTTCATTTTCATTTCTCGGTTACCTGCTTCTTGGCCAAAGGAGAAGCATGGAAACCTGAACAGATACTAAGCTAGAGGAGAAAGTGGCTATTTGTCTTTATTTATTAACTGTGTATGTCAAAAAACAATTGTAAGTCAAAAGAGACAAACTCTTAAGAGCTAATTGAAGAAAAATGGTTAAACTATTTTGTCAGGTTTGCTTGTTTCCCATTTAAAGCAATGGTTTTTGGTGAAAGAGGTGTTGCCACTGAAGAGAAGGAAGTCTAGGTTATGTGTGACTCCCAATCACCAAGTGTACAAACGAGCAAGCTTGTAACACCTGCATTCCAGGCCAGTGCCAGTCTGAGTTCCAGATGCTCCAGCTGTAAGCCCTCCTGCCTATGCACCTGGAAAAGCAGCAGCACAGTCCAGGAACTTGGCCTCTGACCCCCATGTGGGAGACTCTGACAGCCTGGCTTCTGGTTCCCGCCTGACACAGCTCCAGCTGTTGGAGGCATGTGGGGAGAGAACCAGAGGATGGAAAAGCTCTTAGACATTCTGACACTTGATTTCTCTCTAATTCTGCCTTTGCACTAAATAAATATTTTTAAAAATTAAAACAAACAAATGTCCTGAGTTTGGAGCCAGACCGCACGCCTGAATCCAAGCTCTGCTACTTCCTGTCTCTGTGACCTTGGAGAAGTTACTTGTCTGTGCAACATTTTCCTCATCTGTAAAATGGAGATAAATAAAGTTCAGGACTTTACAAGGACTAAATGAACTCAAACATGAAAAATGGGAACCAGTGCAATGGCTCAGTGGTTAAATCCTCGCCTTGCACATGTCAGGATCCCATATGGACACTGCTTAGTATCCCAGCTGCTCCACTTCCCATCCAGCTTCCTGCCTGTGGCCTGGGGAAGCAGTAAAGGATAGCTCAAAGCCTTGGGACCCTGCGCCTGCGTGGGAGACCTGGAAGAGGCACCTGGCTTTGGATCAGCTCAGCTCTGAGTGTTGCGGCCACCTGGGGAGTGAAGCAGAAGATGGAAGATCTTCTCTCTGTAAATCTGCCTAATAAAAATACACATCTTTGAAAAAAAAAAAAAGCCTGAAAACCGTTTAGAATCACGCATAGTACAAAGCAAGCATAATCAATCTTATGTGTTAGAATCCTACCCAATTTTCAAAAGAAACATCAAACCAAAAGGGATAGAAAGTCAAATACTTAGTGATGATGGGGAAGGATCATGGAAGACGCTGCTACTGTTACCTCTTACAAAAATCTCAGTAAATCTCTTCAGTTTTGGAGGTAAACATTTTGAGCAGTTTCTATCTTCAATTAAGAACCACGTGGCTTCCAAAAGGTTTCCACTCATACAAATAAAGTAAGAGCGCTATAAACTAATAGCTACCTTTTCAGTTTCAAATTTATATTTTAATTTTTAACCTAAAACTGACATGCTTACTTTTTCCAATTAAGGTTATTAAAGTAATATCATAACTTTCTCATCCATTTTTAGATAACTTTTCTTGGCTGCAAATGCCATGCTAAGGACCTGACATCTGATAATACTGTCAAATCCTCAAGAATCTTTCAAGAGGAAAAAACTAACAATGAGCTGGGTCAAAGGCAGACTGGTAATATAACATGTCAAAAGGAAACCCTACTAGTCTTAAATCAGTTACTGACCAAAAATAACAAACAAGAAGTGATAACGGAATGATTCTCACTAAAATAACAGTGTTCTAAGCAATTCTTATGCAATATTAGTTTATAGTCACTCAGAGTGAGACTGAAAAAAAACCTGTCTTAAATTTCCAGCATACCACCGGAAGTGTTGGGAGTTTTAAAAAAAGCCCCAGAAGATCTGTGACTGGCTGAAATAATTACATAAACAAACAAAAAAAAATCCACTGTAATGTTTCAAAACACAATGAATCTACGTAACACCAATTTTATATAGCAGCTTCTGGAACTGCAAAGACCAAGAAGCATTTCTATAATATAACTCTACTTATGCTAATTATGTCTAAATTTAAAGCTTCATTATAAATGTCAGTAAGTTAGGACAAGCAACTGAAACCCAAGTAACCTATAAACACAAAATGAAAACTTAATTTGGGGTAAGATGAACAAATACCCAAGTATACATTTTATTCTAATACAGTGTTTTGGAGGCCAGCTGTAACATCTTGTTCGAAGCCAACATCCTGAAACTGGCTCGCTCTCTGTTATCTCCGTCAAGCCAGCATTGTTACAATGCTCTCACTGTGGGAAGGAGTTTAGCAGACACACCTCTCGGGCAATGTTACTCAAAGCTTCATCTTCTGCAGAAAACCGGTCTTTCACGGGCGTTCTTTTCCTCCCAGAACCAGGAGTCCCCATCCTGTGTTCTTACGCGTCGTCAGATTTGAATGCGATTTCACTTTGTTTCCTGTCTTAACAGAAACAGAAACAGAATTAATTTAGGATGTTGCCCTTCACGCAGTTTTAACACTCATTTTCACATTCATTTTCCACTTTTATCAGTTAAAGTAAAATTGTCCTTAAAGAAATTTACTGCCAGATGGTGCCAATAAATTTCATATTTAAATGTATACTAACCACTAATCCCTCCTCCTTTCACTCAGTTACCCACAGCAACCTATCAGTGTAGTTATAATATTAGCCTCTCAACACTGCAGTCAGCAGTAATCAACAGTTTTAAATTACTGCAGCTATTTCTAAAATTTATTCCCACTCCAGAGTGAACAGCACTTCAAAAAAGTCATTTAAATTCAAGTTTCAGAACATGTGTTATAAAACTTTAACCACTGGGCCCAGCATGGTGGCCTAGTAGCTGAGCCCTCCCATACAGGAGCCAGTTCTAATCCGGGGTGCTCCACTTCCCATCTGCTTCTCTGCTTGAGGCCAGGGAAAACAGTCGAGGATAGCCTAAAAGTCTGGAACCCTGCACCCACATGGGAGACCTGGAAGGGGCTCTGGGTTCCTGGCTTTGGATTGGCTCAGCTGCGGCCACTGTGGCTACTTGGGAAGGACAGAGAATCTTTCTCTGTCTCTCTTTCTGTATATCTGATTTTCAATGGAAATAAGTAAATCTAAAAAAGAGAGAGAGATTTTAACAATGAGCCTCAAAGTAACAAAGTACATAGCTTTTTACAGTAACTTAAGAAACAATTCCAATTAATCATAACTATATAAAAGAACAACCACATTAAAAAAAAAAAGGAAGTTTTACTGCTCTACAATTAACTGCAACCAACACTGCTTGGTGCGCACTGCTGCCAGCAGAAGTGCTGGCTATACAGTGCTGAACACAAGTGATGAGCCAAGGGACTAGACCATACCTAGGGATCTGCCACTGCTGTTGTGCCTATTACCACAAGAGCAAGGCAACAGGGCCCGGCGGCGTAGTCTAGTGGCTAAAGTCCTCGCCTTGAACATCCTGGGATCCCATATGGGCACCGGTTCTAATCCTGGCGGCTCCACTTCCCATCCAGCTCTCTGCTTCTGGCCTGGGAAAGCAGTCGAGGACGGCCCAAAGCTTTGGGACCCTGCAACCGTGTGGGAGACCCAGAAGAAGTTCCTGGATCCTGGCTTCGGATCGGCATAGCATTGGCCATTGTGCTCACTTGGGGAATCAATCAGCAGCTAGATCTTCCTGTCTCTCCTCCTCTCTGTATATCTAGACTTTCCAATAAATAAACAAATCCTTAAAAAAAAAAAAAAAAAGCAAGGCAACAGACCCATCCTCCAGGAAAGAACAACAAGGACTGTAACGGCCACCTGCCCCTTTGTAACACACAGTAGCTGAGAATGAAGACCCAACAACAGACTGCTCCCCCAACTGCACAGCCTCTGTTCCACACACACTGTTGAGGAGTAATTTCAAAAACGTTTTTCTAGCTTTAACTAAATAAACTGGTAAAACTTCATTACCGTGCAAGCCACGGAATTCATGAGTAAGTCTGATGTCATTAGCGGTAGCCATATTAAAGCTGTAAATTACTCCAATAAACTGGAAGTTACTTTAGGCAAACTAAAGCAGAACCACTTCAACAAAAAGTTTTCCCTAACAAAAATTCAAGTCATTTCTAGATGATAACAGTAATCTTGTACCATTTCCCAGGACTGTTATCAATAGTTACAATAAAGGTTGATGATGTTTTGTTACTCTATCACAGAAGACACAATTAGATATGATCACTGGGAAAAGAATTCATACAGGGGCCCAGCAGCGTGGCCTAGCGGCTAAAGTCCTCACCTTGAACATCCTGGGATCCCAACCAGTTCTAATCCCGGAAGTTCCACTTCCCACCCAGCTCCATGCTGGTGGTTTGGGAAAGCAGTCGAGGATGGCCCAAAGCCTTGGGACCCTGCACCCCTGTGGGAGACCCAGAAGAGGCTCCTGGCTTCGGATCGGCACAGCACCGGTCATTGCGGTCACTTGGGGAGTGAATCATAGGACAGAAGATCTTCCTCTCTCTCTCTCTTCCTGTATATATTTATATCTGACTTTGCAATAAAAATAAATAAATCTTTACCAAAAAATTCATATAAATAGAAACAAAGATGTATCTGAAAGCAACAGCTGATAAGTTCTAAGTCACAAATTAGAGCAATTTCTGAAAAGTATGAAATTTGATCCCAGAAGCCTCCAGTCAGTCGACTTCAGCACCGTTTCAAGGATTATTCACTTACTTAGCAGTATGCAAGTATTAGCCACCAACTGAGAAAAAAGCGACATGAAACACATCCTACTCAACCCGGAGTGACAGTTGAGCTAACGCACGGTGCTATCATTCAATAGCTGTCCTTGACACAACTTCCCAAGGACACATCAAAAGACATCTGATCAAAGCAGGAGACAAAAACGTAGGCATCATGCAACTCCAAGCACATAAAAATAGTTCCACAAGGGAAACAGATTTGGCTGGGAGAGCACCAACAGTTTAACAGTGACTTTTTAGCTGGACAGGTTTACGGATGCTTCTTAACCCTAAATTTCCAACAGCACTGAAGAAAAGAGAAACATTCTTAAAAATAAAACAGAAACATTCAGATCCAAGGCTCGAAGAACAAACTGGTCCTGAAGTGGATCGCATCCAAATTAGGCAATAATATGCTGGGCACACTGTCCCCAACCAGGGCTGGTGAGATTCTTTGAAATATTCTTTCCCCTCCTTTCCCAAACTCCCATTTTCCTTCTTTCTCAACCAACAGCATCTAGGCTAGCCAGGATATCATAGCCCTAAAATTCCAGTTATTTAAAATACATACACACACACACACAATCCTGTCTTAAACTGTCTCAAGCCTAAACTGTTTCAACAAGTCCCGAGCTAGCGAGCCATGAGACATTACAGGAAAGGGACAGAGCCACAGGATGTGCGGGAAACGGATGAACTTCCTGACTGTCTTCCTCGTCCTTCCTGTCCTAGCTTCAGAGCGCTCCCACGTAACTGGCCAAGGTTCGTCAGGTGTGCATGCGACTGAGCCACCCCTGCTTATTTCAATGAACACACATCTGCTCCCGAAAAAGCTGATACTGTTTGTACTCCACAGGCAGGCATCCTTATCGCTTAAAAAAAAAAAAATCCCTAAGTAAGATTTCTAGTACAGCAATGGAAAACCATTTTCTCAACAAGAGGACAGAAATCAAGATGCAGACTCCAAGGCAACGCTGAA
Organism: Ochotona curzoniae; assembly: GCF_017591425.1. NCBI lineage: Eukaryota > Metazoa > Chordata > Mammalia > Lagomorpha > Ochotonidae > Ochotona > Ochotona curzoniae. Next base: position 15,998,756 of record NW_024465035.1, on the reverse strand, counting down.
TGGATTATTTCTGCAAAGAACTTTCAACAATTTTCTATCCCCGAAAGTTTCCCCAGGGAAACCTTAAGGGAGAGTGCTGCTCTCCTTCAGTTTAGTTTTGTTTTCTTTTCATTTTTAATGACTTGAAACAGAGAATCTTCCATCCTAGGGTCCTCCAGCTTGAACTTGCGGCAACAACCAACGGGAAGGGTTAACCCTCTCCCTCCACTGAAGGCAGCCGCCTGCATTTCTGCCAAGCCTCAAACCCAGATAGTGTCCAGCTGATTTTCTCCAGATGGCTCTGTCCTCAAGTGTGTGTCTCCTCAAAGCAAAGAAGGGAAATACCTTCAGGATGTTGCAGAAACCTTGCAATACAGATGCAGCCTTCCCTCCTTCAAAACCTCACATGCAGCACATGCTGAAACGCAGGCATTTTGCCACATTCAAAGCAGAACTTTGCTCAGAGTACTGTTGACTTTTGTAAGAGGACGGTGTTCATCAGGATCAGTTTGTCATATTCTAAATATAACACACACGGGCAGGGTGGTGCCCGCCTGACAGTTCCTCTACAGCCACACACTGTATCACAGAGCACTAAGGATACCGCCAGAGTGTTATCTTTGTATCTGATACATCTGCCTTTAAATGAACTGAGCTTCACAACAAAATATCTGGCAGTTTTTCATCAACAAGCCCCGCGTCTGGAATGCTCGCTGTGGCGGAAGGTGTTGCTGCTGAGCTGATTCAAGGGGGGGGATGCACGGCTTCGGCTCACCGCTCTACCTCTCTCTCACTCTTCCTGCAAGTCTTAGCTTTTCTTCGTCTGCAAATCAGACATGACCAACTACTCTACCTATCTTTTTTCTTTTTGTGATACAGTTCCATCCAGAAGAGGATGGCCTAAATCCTTGAGACACCATACCCATGTGAGAGACCTAGATACAGTTCCATCCCCTCTATTATTATAATAGCACAGTCCTAACTTAACACAGTCAGTGTGAGGTTCAAGTGAGTTCAGATAATGGCAAGTCTAATTTAAAAACAAACTGCAAAGCACCCCATAAACATTTAAAGTGTCTGAAATTAACTACTTACATGTTGACCTTATGAGAACAATGGGAGATTCCTGCCTTTCTTTACAACTTTATACTTGTAACTAAACAGAAACGTTTTTTGAGTTATTTTCTCCTTCGTATACTATGTAATATCATGAATCATAAGAATTTTTATAGAAGTGTGGAATAATCTAGGAGGAAAAAAAAGAAAAACCTTTCTAACCATTTTATTGTGTGACAAGTTTTTTTTTTTTATATACCATAAAATCAGAAACAAATTAAGGTATATAACAATACTCTCCTTAGTCCCTGCAGGGCAGGGAGAGAGAAACAAAGGGGAGTGTTCCCATCCAAGAATTTAATCCCCAAATTCCTGCAACCCCCTCCCCTCTGCCTGCCTAGGCTGAAGTCATAAGCGGGCAGCAGGGAACTCCATCCCGGCAAGGACAGCAAACTACTCGAGTTCTGCACACTGTTCCCCAGGGCTGACACAGCAAGAAGCTGGAGGCCACACTCCAAACCAGGCACTGAACCTGGGCACTCGGGCATGGCCCATGGGCGTCTGGACCAGTTTCTAAGCTAAATGCTTAACCTTGAATTTTTGAAAAGATACACTTGGGATTAGTGGGGAGGGACAGAGTTTGGGGTACAGCAGGTTAAGCCACCCTCTTGCAAGGCCAGCATCCCATATGGGTGTCAGTTCTGGTTCTCCCAACTCCAGTCCAGCTTCACGCTCACCTCCCTAGAGCCATGCAGGAGGGCCAGACAGCACCAGGCCTCCGCTGTCACAGCCACGTGCAGAGGGAACCAGCACGTGGAAGCACTTTCTTCGTCTCCCTCTTGCAATCTGTAATTGTTTCTCAAATTAATAAACCTTTAAAAAAAATACACAATCTACAGATCAGCTTAGCAAGCACTGTAATCTGAACACGAATGCCTCAATCCTTGAACACAAGGTGTCTTTCCAATTATACAGGTCATTAATTTCATTCTACAACATTTTGATTTCTAACACAAAAAGCTTTGCGCTTTAGTAAATATATCCCTATGTTGGGCCCAGAGCAGTAGCCTAGTGGCTAGAGTCTTTGTCTTGCACGTGTTGGGATCCCATATGGGTGCTGGTTCATGTCCCAGCAGTCCCACTTCCCATCCAGCTCCCTGCTTGTGCCCTGGAAAGGCAGTGGAAGATGGCCCCAAGTCTTGGGACCCTGCACCCGTGTGGGAGACCCAGAACAAGTTCCTGGTTCCTGGCTTTAGACAGGCTCAGCTCCAGCCATTGCTGCAAACACTGCGGCCACCTAGGGAGTGAGTCATTGGATAGAAGATCTTCCTCTCTGTCTCGTCTCCACTCTGTATATGTAACTTTCCAATCAAAATTAATCTTTAAAAAATGTATTCCTATGTCACAGCTTATTCTAAAAATCAAACATATATGAAACTTTCTATAAACCGTAAAGTACTACGGCAAAATAGGTTTTCACTGATATTTAAAAAAAAAAAAAAAGTTGGGGGAAATGAATGAAATCACAGTAGCAAGAGGAAAGTGGCATACTAAATCTGACATGTCAATTCCATGGCTAAATTTAGTCTTTAGTTAAGTCAAGGGGAGAGGAGTCACGCTAGTTCAGACCGACCAGTTCAGTGAGAAGGTGCTTGCTACTATATTTCCAATGGTTCAAATGTGTTGCAAAACTTTAAGAGGTCCTGGAAATGCTCTTGCTCAAGTTTGTGTGTTTTCTTTTTGAGATACATGGGATTATTATTGAAATACTCTCTCCAGCCAAACCAAAAACTAAAACAAACATGTCAGAGGCACTGTTAACTCACCTCCACCACTCATAATAAAAAAGAAGGGGCAGCAATGAATTCCCCAAAGAAAACCTATTTAAATGAATCTTTTAATTTTTTTGAGAGGCAGAAAGACAAAGAGAGTCCCCCTCCATTGTTCCACTCCCCCATGCCTGCAGTGACCTTGGCTGGGGGACACAGAGCCAGGAGCCAGGAACACATCCTGCCCTCCCCAACGTGGCAGGGACCACCTACAGCACCGCCTGCTTCCTCCCACAGTCTACCTTGGCAGGCAGCTGGATTGGGGGTGGAGTTGGGAACTGAACCCATGTTCATCGTGTCCCACTTTCCTAACCGGCATCTTAACCATTCACCCAAAGCTTTCCCTCAAATCTCAAGACCCTTTCTGGCAAAGCATACATTCTATCGACAATATTTCTATCAAATAGGTTCTAATATGAACAAAAAATTAGAACACAAGAAAAATGTTACAGGAATAAACGAAATCACTTCAATTTCTTTTTGACCTATAGTAAAACAAAACCCAAAAAGTAAAAAACTGACCAATAGATTTATTAGTATCACTAAAAATAGTGTAATAAATGGCAGCCTTACAAAAACTATAGGAAGGCCTGGTGTGATGGTTCAATTAGCTAACCCTCCCCGTTCAAGCACGGGGATCCCATACACGCACTTCGTATCCTGGCTGCTCTGCTTCCCACCCAGCTCCCTGCTTGTGGCCTGGGAAAGCTGTTAGAGGACGGCCCAAAGCCTTGGGACCCTGCACGCACCCGAGAAACCCAGAAGAAGCTCCAGCCATGTGGCTTCTTGGGGAGTGAATCAGCAGATGATTTCTCTCTATCTCTCCTTCTTTCTGTAAATCTGACTTTACAATAAAAATAAATAAATAAATAAATCTTAAAAAAGAATAATCAACTTTGAAACTACCAAAATTTTATCAATAAGTTAATAAGTATCTGTTAGAGCAAGGAGAAGAGATTAAAATTTACATTGATCAACTACAAAATTTTCTGATGACACAAACCATTATTGTCATAGACACAATGTAATTCTCAGTAATATTACTTTGGGGCTGTGCCATGGGAAATTAGGCTAAGTCTCAGCCCGCAGCATCAGCATCCTATGGGGGCACCAATTTGAGTTCTGGCTGCTCCACTTCCAGTCCAGCTCCCTGCCGGTGGCCTAGGAGAGCAGCAGGAGGATGGCCCAAGTTCTTGGGCTCATCCGCCTTTGTGGGTTGCCAGTAGCAAGCTCCTGGCTCATGGCTTTGGAGTGGCACAGCTACACAGCTCCGGCTGGTGTGGCCATCTAGGGGGAGAGCCAATACAAGGAAGACCTGTGTCTTTCCTTCTTCTGTAACTATGTCTTTCCAATAAACATACAATTTTTAAAAGCTAATATAGAACTTTTATTAATTTTAACAGAATGTGTACGATTGGATTACTTTTTAAACGCTACAAACCAAAAATGAATGAACAGATTGGGCCCAACGCAACGGCTCAATTGGCTAATCATACCCTGGCATGTACCAGGATCCCATATGGGTCCAAATTTATGTCCAAGCTCCTCCACTTCCCATCCACCTCCCTGTTTATGGCCTGGGAAAGCAGAAGAGGATGGCCTAAATCCTTGAGACACCATACCCATGTGAGAGACCTAGAAGAAGCTCTAGGGCCCTGACTTTGGATAGGCTCAGCTCTGGCCATTGTAGCCATCTAGGGAGTGAATGAGCAGATGGAAAATCTTTCTCTATGCCTCACCTTCTCTCTGTAAATCTGCGTTTCGAATAAAAATTAGCAGTCGTAGTAGAGCAACAAGAACAACAACAACAGATGAGGACATGGCACAGTGCCTGAGTTTGCTTCCCAGCTCCAATGGCACCCTCCTGCCATTACAGACTGTGGAAGGCAGGCCATGGGAGCTCCCGTGAGACACCAGGCCTCAGCTCCCAGATCCCAGCTCCCAGCTTCAGCCCTGCCTAGTCTGTGCAATTACAGGCATTCAGGCAGCAAACCAACATAAAAATAAACAAGCAACCATGTCCTCAAAGTTTTGAAGAAAACATCAACTTTCAGTCTAAGATTTTATTCCTTGAAATTTCCAGGTTTTCCTGAATACCGGTAAGTTTTCCCACCCCTGTAGCTCATTCACTGGTAGAAAGACAGTGACTTGAAGTATTTTCATAGCAAAAAAGGAGACACAAAACATCTCTCCTCTCAACCATACTGATGTAAGAACTAAAATTTGTCTTCAATAGAAAGGACGAAGTAACAGCCCTGAAATGGGAGACAAAATATCCATCAGGTACCTTAAAGAAAGAAATCAGCAAGACACATTCCAGCAGCGTCAGAGGGAACGGTGACGGGAAGAGAGAACAGGGCTGCTGGCACAGATGTGACAGCTACCCCGAGTGCTATCCCAGTCTAAGGACAAGTGCACAGAGTCCCACTGTGGGTGCTGTCAGCCATACAGTCAACCAAATACTGTCTTCATTGTGCTTATTTCCCTTAGAAAATCAAAACAACCATTAACATAATGTTTACGTTGTATTACGTATTACCAGTAACCTCGAGATGATTTGAGGCACACAGCAGATGTGCACTGCTCACTTGAACGTACGTGGATCTTGGCGTCTCTGTGGTTCCTGGAACCAACCCTCTAAGCTAGCAAGGATGGATTACAAATGTCTTTCAATGATAAAATGTAATATCAGTCCTTCTAGAAAAATAAAGAGAAATTGTGTTCCCCTCTCTCAAACATGTTCCTCCAACACTCATATGTATAAACAAAGATATCCGGTAATAAAAATACATACGAACTCAGCAGATTCTGTATCTCAAGCATGTTTTTGTGGCAAGTACCAAATAGCAAAATGTTCAGTAAATGCTGAAGGAATGAAAACTAATGCCACTTCATTACTAAATCTGATTTTTAAACTGACATTGTAAAAATAATAGTTAAGGCCTCCAAAAGTCTAATTTTAAAGATTAAATTAATTAAATTTTAAAGATTAAATGAAATTTTAAAGATTAAATGAATCAATTAATTTCTTAGCTTAATTACTAACACTTGGGGATGGTACCTGCTGCATTCAGGGATTGCCCAGCATTGTGTGTCAGAGTGCCAGTTCAAGTCCTAGCTGCTTTGGCTCCCTGCTTGCCTACCTAAAATGGAATGAAACTGGACAATAATATCCTTAGGTACAGTGAAGCAACCAACAGAATGGGAGAAAATGTTTCCAAACTATACATCCAACACGGGATTAATAAGCAGAATATAGGAGTTCAAGAAACTCAACAACAAAATAAGCAACCCAATTAAGAAGAGGGCAAAGGATATGAACAAGCATTTTTCAAAGCATGAAATACAAATGACCAACAGACACATGAAAAAACTGCTCCAGGGCGGGGCCCGGGTCTGTCTAGGCTTGGGACCTGGGATTTTGACCTGTCCCATGTGTGGCTTGAGTGGGTGGGACCTGGGACTGCTGCCCAGTGAAGCTCTGAGGACACCCAGTGGAGTGCTCTGGGTACTAGGGGTGGGGCCAAGCAAAGACCTTAGGGTTCATGTCCAGGTGAGGGATGACTATTGAGGGAATCCCACAGACAAGGCCACAGCACCTCCAGGTAAGTGAGGGGGCTGAGACCAAGCAGTTTGGAAGGGGGGAGTGTGAGGACCTTTAAGGGTCAAATCAAAGTACCAACACACATGACAGACCTGAGCTGGGGTAGTTAGCACTGACCATCACCAAATACCACTCACTGGCACACACTAAAGCTGGGGCTGGGGCCTACCAGGCAGGTCTAGATAACAGTACCCAGCAGTGAAAACAGCAGAATGGTAATGTCAGGCTGGGCCATGATACTAACCAGCACATGAGAGAACGAGATCTGGGGACAGAATCTGGAGGCGGGGTGCGGGGGGCTCCCCCTGTGGAACTGCCATCTCCTTTGGAACGCACAAGACCAGTGGCAGGGAACAGACCTGGTTAGCGAGCTAAGGGGATGCCCCAGCTGTGCTGCGGTTCCCACTGGTGTGTACGAGAGCCAGAATGGGGCGGGAGGCTGGGCTGGACATGGCTAGTCTCCCTTGCATGGGTATGGACTGGGTCTGGGGAGCGTCAAACTGGGCAAGACTCCAGCACCCAATGGCACTTGTGCAGAATGGCCTGGGTTTGGTCTCTGCTCCTGCTGAACCATATGAGAGCTGTACCTGGGCGTGGACCAGGAGTGGCTGGGCTGTAACACCCAACATAAGAACTGGATTGGGTGTGGGCCAGCACTGTTCCTGCGAGGACAGCAGGTGGACAAAGTCAACAACCTGTTATAAAGACTCACCAATGTACGCAACATCTGCCACTGGGAGGAGACATGTCAACCAATGGACCTGGAAGGATTTCCTCATCCATGGAGTGGCGAGATCGACAGAATTTCAGAACTATCAAAACTACGTGGGCAGAACCCTCAGAACATGCGCCACATTGGGACCCTGGGTTGATACTGGGTGGTCATTCCCCATTCCTAGATACTGGGGTGGTTGGGATGACTTCTCCCCTTATCTATCCTCTTCCCCCAGAAACAGGAAAAAGAAAAAGAAAATCTGGAAACATAATCACACCCACTTTTCCCTAGCCCTCGATCCTTTCCACCCTGATCAACTACATAAACATTTTCTAAAATAAAAATTTAAAAAAAAAATTGCTCTGGAACACCACTATCGAGGAGACACAAATGAAAATCGCAATGAAGATCACCACATCCCAGTTACAATGGCCATCAGCCAAAGTCAAAACTAGCAAGTGCTAATGAGGATACTGAGGAAAAGATACCCTCACACACACACTGTTGCTAGCACTGCAAACTGGTACAACTATGATGGGATTCTGGAAATCCCTCAGAAAACTAAAAAGAGAACTACCATCTGACCCCGCTGTCCCACTCCTGGGAATCTATCTAAAGGAAATGAAACCAGCATATCATGGAGTTACCTGCACCCCAATGTTCATAGCAGCTCAGTTCACAAATAGCTAAGATACACGGAATCTACATAACTGTTCATCATTGACAACTAGATAAAAATAATGGGGCACATATACATACATGAAAGAATATTTTTTAGCCCTGCTTCCCATCCAGCTCCCTGCCTGTGGCCTGGGAAAGCAGTCGAGGATGGCCCAAAGCCTTGGGACCCTGCACCCGTGTGGGAGACCCGGAAGAGCTCCTGGCTCCAGATCAGTGCAGCTCTGGCCATTGCGGCCGTTTGGGGAGTGAATCATCGGATGGAAGATCTTTCTCTCTATATGTACCTGACTTTGCAATAAAAATAAATAAATCTTAAAAAAAAAGCAGAGGACACAACTCTCCCAAGCCCACGTGGGAGACTCAGAAGCAGCTCCTGGTTCATGGTTTGGACCCGGACAGCCCGGCAGTGGCAGCCATCCAGGGAATAAACCAACAGATAAAAATTTCTCTTTCCTTTCCTTTCTCTCTCTGTTAACTCTATTTTTCAGGTAAATAAAATATATTTATTAAAAGAACAGTGAGTTATAAAAACATTTCAGAGATAAAAATGAGATTTTGGAAATCAGAATGACAGAAATTAAAAATTCAACAGGACTCAGCAATTCTACTCCTAGTGTACACAGAAAAGAATTGGAAACATACGTCCTCAGTAAAGCTTATACATGAACACCATTATTCACAATAGCCCAAGTGCAAACAGAGGCATCTATGAGCTGCCGTGCGGGTAAGCCCACATGGTGAATCCACAACAATGGAGTAGCATCCCTTCATTGAAGGGACTCAAGTGTTGATTCACAGTGCAGTAAGATGAGCCTTAAAAACATGATGAAAGGAGCCCATGCTATGGTGTAGCAGAAAAGTTCACTGCCTGCAGCTATTGGTGCACAGTCAAGTCCTGGCCGCTCCACTTCCCATTCAGCTCCCTACCTATGTGCCCGGCCACCTGCACCCACATGGGAGACCCAGAAGAAGCTCCTGGCTTCTGGCTTAAGAACAGCCCAGCTCTGGCCACTGCAGCCACATGGGGAGTGGACCAGCAGACAGACGATTCTGTCCCTCCCTCTTGGTATTTTTAATAAATGAAAATATTTAAAGATTATCACAGACAAAGCCAACCCAGAATGGGCAAAACCATACAGACAAAAAGCAGAGCAAATAAATTGCTATGTGAATGAGGTTTCTTTCCAGGTTAATGAAAATCTGTAATTAGGAAGTGGTGATACTTGCTTAACCACTTTAACCATTGACAATATTACAAATTTAAGAGAAAAATTTTACGATATGTCAATTTTACCTCAAAATTAAACAAAAAAAAAATCATGGCGGGCCTTCAGGCCCCCCTGCCTGGATGTTTTTCTAACCAGTACAGGTATGTACAGCTGAGCACACTGGCTCCCTGGTGGGGGGGGAGGGGGGGTAGGGACCATCCTATCCTGGAAGGCCCTTTTTTTTAACCCACATGGGTATCTGTTGCCAAGCCGGATGGCTCCCCGCAGAAGGGCCCAGGTGGTCTGGGCACCAAAGGCACAGGGCCAAGCCCCTTGGGCCAGCTGGCAGCACACCCTCGTGGTTTGAGGGGTTGTGATCTACAAAGGCAAGACAGGATCGCACAGGTGGCAGTGAGAGATGACCTGTGGTTTTAATGCCCCAGGTTAGGAATTACAGACCAGGGACTTCCACAGACAAGTCCACGTAAGTCCATGTAAGTAGAGGACTGACACCAAATTGGTTTGGAGGGGAGAACGAAAGTGAGAGAAGTGGTCCTGATAGCAGAATCTGAGCGGGAAATGTGGGCTCACTCCTGTGGGACTGCCGTCTCTGCTCGCTCACCCAAGAACTGTGAATGGGGTCAGGCCTTGCTGGGGAGCTAACGGGGGGGGGGGGGGGGGGAGGCCCAGCTGGGACAGTGGAGCACCAGCCCCTACTGGTACTCATGAGAGCCAGGTTGGGTGTAGAACAGGCCAGGCTAGGTCTTGACTCCCACTGAACCACTTGAAACCTGTGTCTGGGCGTGGACCAGGTAGCACTGGGCTGCAAGAACCAACCACAAGGACTGGGTGTGCCCAGTTGAGCAAGAAAACTGTTCTTGACATGACAGGAGGTAGACAAAGTCAACCTGGGCCAACAACCCAGTGGTGTGTGCGAGAACTGCCCCTGGCAGGAGACTCGATGGAGGAACTTGGGAAACTCCATCAGGATGTACTCTCTACAGGCGAGTGCAAGAAGCAAGGCAAGGAGCAGCCCAGACCATGGCAGGTTACAGTATGGGCCAGCATACATATGGGTCAGGTTTGGGGACCGACTAGTCTAGGCCAGCACGTAACACCCACTGGCAGATCTGAGAACTAGAAAAAGGGACAGGAGGAGCCAGATCCGGCCACAGCACCAGCCAGTTCACATTAGGACCGGGATAGCAATCAGGCTGGGCTGGGATAGGCTGTAGCACCCACCAGTAGGAGCTGAAACAAGGGGCAAACTAGATGCAGCCAGGATGTGCAATAACATCATGGATACTGAGGTGAGGCAAGTCATGCCAACCTGGGACCAGCGGGGGCTGGGTTCATTAGTTCCAGGAATGGGGGATCTGACAGGGCTCGGGTAACTTGGCTCGGGCCCTGGGCCCACCTAGGTAGTAGGGACCAGATTCATGAGCCCTGGAGGTGGGGGAACCAGTGGGGCTTGGGTTGCCTGGCCCAGACCCTGGGGCCCACCTTCTAGGTGGGTGTCAAGTTCATGAACCCAGGGAGTAGTGGATCTGGCAGGACTCAGGTCGCCTAACCGGGGTGCTGGGGCATGACTTCAAGATGATTGTTGGGTTCATGAGCCTCACGGGTTGGGGATCCAGCAGGGCTTAGATCACCTGGCCCAGGGCCTCGGGGCTGGCCTACTAGGGGCGATGCCAGGTGCAAGAGTTCTAGGGGTGGGGGATTCAGAAGGAATCGGGTCACCTGGCCCGGGTTCCAGGGTCCACCAAGTGAATTGGGCCAGGTTCATAAACCCGAGGTGCGGGATCCAGCAAGGCTTGGGGTACCTGGCCCGGGTCCTTGGACTTGCCTGCAAGAACAGGTCCTACTTAATGAAAAAGGTGGAGGCAGCAGGGCCTGGCACAGTAGCTCAGCAGCTAAAGTGCTCACCCTGCACGTACTGTGATCCCATATGGGTGCCAGTTCTAACCCTGGCGGCCCCACTCCCCATCCAGCTCCCTGCTTGTGGCCTGGGAAAGCAGCAAAGGATGGCCCAAAGCTTTGGGAACCTGTACCCATGTGGGAGACCTGGAAGAGGCTCCAAGCTCCATACTTCGGATAGGATCAGCTCTGGCCGTTGTGGCCACTTGGGGGAATGAATCATCAGACGGAAGATCTTCCTCTCTATCTCGCCTCTTCTCTGTATATCCGACTTTTCAATAAAAATAAATTTAAAAATCTTAAAAAAAAAAGGCAGAGCAGTGGACATAGACCCTGTTGCAAGAGAATATGGCTGCTCATTTGGTGCTATTGCAGAGTAAGAACAGAACAAACTGGACAACTATATCAAACAAAGACAGCAAAAAATCTTGGTGAGTGGAGCCAATGGACATTGAGAGGGTGACATCATCCTCGGACTGGTGAAAAGGGTAGCATTTCAGAATTATCCAAACCACTTGGACAGAACCCTCGGAATATGAACACACTGAGACTCTGGGTTGATATGAGGTGGCGGTTCCCCACCGCTGGTACTTGGACATGTGGAAAGTCCTGAGTGGCTTCCCTCTTTGCCTCTCCCCTTTTACCCAGAAGCAACAAAAGAAATAGCAAATTTTGGAGGAAGGAAGGAAAGGAGGGAGGGAGGGAAGATGGATGGAAGCTGCTAAAATAAAATACGCAGGACCAGCAAAGTGATGTAGCACACCAACCCCCTGCCTACAGCGCCAGCAGCCCATGCTCGTTGGTGTCTGGCTGCTCCAGTTAGGATTCAGTTCCCCGCTTATAGCCTGAGAAGGTAGCAGAGGATGGTCCAAAACCTGGGACCCTGCGCCCACACGGGAGGCCAGAGAAGCTGCTGGCCCAACTCTAGCCATTATGGCCATTTGGGAAATGAACAGTGAAAGGAACATCTCTCCGTCTTCCTCTCTGCCTCTGTAACTCTTTCAAGTAAAAGTAAACCTTGGGAAAGAGTGAAGTGCACACACACACACAAATTTTTTTTAAATCAGAAACCTTGGAAGATAAAGCTCAGGAAGTCACGGAAGGAAATAAGAAAAAAGACAAAAATGACAGAAAGAAATAAATTTATCAGTCTACAGAGACCAATATTCAGATAACCAGAGAAAGCGGAAATAGAATAAAAATGATTAATAAAATAACTTCCCAAAAGTTAAAGACTTGAGGTGTCATACTGAAAAACCCCATGGTGTTGGATACAAATCTTGAGTTCACTCACAGTATACATTGTAATGAATGTTAAGCACTGAGGATGTGTATTATTTTTTAAGCTTTCACAAAAGGGAAGATCAGGTCACATATTAGAAAGGTTTTGAGCTTCAAAAGGAATCCTATAAACAAGAAACAATAATACAGTGATGCCTTTAAACACCTGAGGGAGAATTATAAGCAAGCTCTAAACAGCCTATATTCCTCAAACTATTCTAGTCTTCGACTTAATTCCTATTTTTAGTAAAGAGGGAAATCAAGATAAACGGAAATGGCACATAGGAAATAAATCTAACACAGAAGAGGAGCAGAGCAGATCGGCAGCACCGTGATATCCCAGGCGGAAAACTACAGATCAAAACAATGGCACTCAGAAGACATCGGGGTTGGAGGGATGGCACTGTGGCAGAGCACACGAAGCTGCTTCTCTAAGGCTGGCATCCCACATCAGAGGGCAGGTCTGAATCCCAATTGTTCCCCCTCCAATTCCCCTCCCTTTAATAGACCTGGGAAGGGAGCAGAGCCTGACTCAGGGCCTGGGCCCGTCACCCATTCCCCTCCTTCTAATGCACCTGGGAAGGGAGCAGAGCCAGACCCAGGGCCTGGGCCCCTGTCACCCATTTCTCTCCCTTTAATAGACCTGGGAAGGGAGCAGAGCCTGGCCCAGGGCTTGGGCCCCTGTCACTCATGTAGGATAACAGGATGGAGTTCCTAGCTGCGGCCTTCAGCCTTGTGCAGACCTCACTCTTGTGGCCATTTGTGGGAAGAACCAGCATTTGGAAGATTTCTCTCCCTGACATTCTCCCTTCTGAGTAAGTAAACAAACATAGATCTTTTCTAAAACGAGAGAGACACACAGAGGAAGATGGTCATAACCAAAAGCTCTTGAGCCTTTGGATGGCTATTGAAGGCAAGATGTGTCCGGTCCAAGTCTTCATGAGAATTTCCTTCTCTCTTGACCCTAGCCATAGTGCTGCCATGCCCGCTGGTGCCTTCCCTGCTGCCTAGACTGGCTCAGGATTCTCTCAGCACTGAGGTGTTTTTCATTACCTATACCTGACAGCTAGAGGATGATGGGCTTAGATGTTAAAACTCAGAGCAAAGGACTCTCCCCACCACTGTTGTGCGGGATATTTAGTGCCTCATGAGCACGTCAGCTCTGCCAGATGCCCCATTCTGATGTGTTGCTCAGGACTCAAGAACAAACTTCCCCAGCAACCAAGCAGATAAGGTTCAAGGGAGACTCCCCTCCGCCCATCTTGTTCTAGAAGCCTTCATCTGATAGAAGAAATAGAAACTTTTCTGTTCACAGATAGGTTTATACTAAGCGTTCAGCTTAAAACAAAACAAAGCAACACAAAACAAGGTAGCATGCTGCTTAAAGATTCATGCAGCGTCAGGGATTGGGTCAATGTTCAAGCCTGAACCTCAGGGTATGCTGAACTCACACCCCACATGTAAACACAGCCCGTGCCTGAGTTCTGCCCCGTGGAATGTGAGCTCTCATATCTGCCAGCCAGATGAGGACTCAGGGTGAGTTTCTGAGGTCCTGGAGGACGGCACAGCCTGAGTCCCTCAGTGACTCCATGGAACAGACTAACCCCTCCTACCAATGCCTTCCAATTCACAAGGGACAAAGACGTGAATGAGAAATACACTTTGTGTTAAGCTACTGATATCTGGTAAACATCTACTAAAGTTAGCCTGTTCTGGGCCTGGCATGATGATTCAGTGGCTAAATCCTTGCCTTGCATGCCTGGGATCCCATATGGGTGCCAGTTCACGTCCAAGCTGCTCCACTTCCCATCCAGCTTCCCAATTATGGCCTGGGAAAGTAGCCAAGGATGGCATAAACTCTGGGGTCCTGCACCCATATGTGAGACCCCGAGGAAGCTCCTGGCTCCTGGCTTTGGATCAGCTCAACTCCAGGCACTGTGGCCATTTGGGGAATGAACCAGTGGATGGGAGATCTTTGTCTCTCCTCTCTATAAATCTGCCTTCCCAAGAAAAATAAACAAATGTTAAACAAGGAAGAAAAAAAGAAAAAGAAGGGGGAAAGATGGAGAGAAGGAAGGAAGGAAGGCGAACAAAAGAATAGAAAAGAAATGAAGAGAGAAAGTAAGTTAGCCTATTCTGACCAACAGACACTTTCAGTAGCAAAACTATTCAGCTTTTCAAATTTGTGAATGTATGGCAGATGAGGGAGAAGGCAGTGCTGGATAGGAGATCCCAGGAGAAGGACTAGTGTGTAAAATTAGAATGTGATTGCCTGGAGAAGATAGAAAGTCATTACAGAATATCTTGAGGAAACCTTTACAATAACCACAATACATAATTTCTTGACCTTCAAACAAAACCCACATAATAGTCAGTTTATTAAGCTTCCTAAAATTTCATTTTTGCCTTAATGTTTTTCTCTTTCACAAACTAATTATCTTGCTCAAAATAAGTTCATTTTGCAATTTATAAGCTGACTTATAAATTAAGTTACATTGAAGGATGGATATACAGAGAGGTAGAAACAAAATGCTCTTGAAAAATTTGTTGAGAACTAAGTGTAAGAAAAAAATCTGTTGGGAGCTAAAGGGAAAAAGCAAGAGGTAAACAGGAAATCATAAATTTTTAAAAAATGTATTTGAAAGAACAGAAGAGAAAAAAAAAAAAACAGAGAGAAAGAGATTCTATCCACTGGCTCACTCCCCAACAGCCCCAACTGCCAGGTAGGGGCCAGGCTGAAGCCAGGAGCCAGGACTCCTCCCTGGACTCCCGCCTGGGTAGCAGGGACCTACGTACCTGGACAATCCTCCACTGCCTCCCAGGATGCTGAGCCAGAAGCAGAACGGCCAAGTCTCAAACCAGCATCCGGACCCGAGATGGGGTGCCCATGCAGTGGCTTAACTGCTGCCCCACACCAGGATCCTGTACTGGAGCATCATCTGCTGCCTTCCCTGGCGTCTGAGCAAGGAGCTGGACGGGAAGAGCAGCTGCCAGGGTTCCAAAGAGCACTCCCACACGGGACGCAAAAAAATGAGTCAGTAGTGAATCAGTGAAAGGCAGCCTTGTCCTTTCTTTACATCTCAACTACATAAATATGTAAAATAAAGAGAAATCCTAGGCCACAGGTCTTGTCCACTGTCTTGGAGCAATATTCACGCAAAGCAGAACAGGAGGAAGTAGGACCAGGGTGGGAGCCGCTGTCCAGTGTGTCTGCTGCGGTTGGTTACAAAATAGCACATGTTTTATAAACTCATTTTTGCTTAAGAAATACACATGCTACTAAAACAGAAATACCTCCAGATGATGGGAAGCTTAGTCAGAAGTGACAGAACTCAAATGGGCACCTTGATTAGGGAATGCCACCACAGCAAGGAGTGGTTTAACCTGCCCTACCACACCAGACTTGATAAGCATGGAATTTTATTCAGTCCTAACAAGGAATGAAATTCTAAAATATACCACAACATAGATGAACTGAAGACACTATGCTGAGTAAAATAACACACACACACACAAAAAACCCACAAACATATAATTCCACTGATAGGGTACCACGTCCACTGAGATCCATGTCAGTACCCCAAGTAGTTAAATTCGTAGAGGCACAAAGCAAAGAGGAGGCCACAGGCCTGGGAGAGGAGTTACTGATTAATGCACAGTTTCAGCTTGGGTGACAAACAGTTGTTTCTGGAGAAGGGTGTGCACAACCACGTGGATATAATTCAACACAATTAGTTGTGGATATACTTAATGCTTGTCAATGGTAATGAACGTTTTACAATTAAAACATGAAAAAGATGGTCAGTATGGTTCAGTTAGACGCTATCTACCTTTTACCACAATTAAAAATGAAACTTCAGCTGGAATCCAAAGCAAGAGTTTAACAAGACACAAGGGGCAGTGACCACCCTCTCTTGGCCCTTCCCTGTCCATCCAGATACACAGCTCTGCCATGACAAGGGGCAACTAAGTACTCTAACCCAAACATCTCCTCTACCGTTAATCCTATAATCCTGCGGGGCACTCACCTGGGAGCCCTAACAATTTAAAGTAGTAACAAGTATGTTTACTAATTGTTTCCATTTGTTGGTTAGAAAACCACAAGCCTGGGTATGGCCCTGCAGTGTAGTCAGTTTAGCTGTAGGCTGTCACCGCTCCACTTCCATCCATTTCCCTGCTAAGGAACCTGGGAAAAGCAACAGAACATGGCCCAAGCACTGAGCCCTGGCTAAGCCCCTGCTGAGTCCCTACTGAGCTCCCCCCCCCCCGCTGAGCCCCCCACTGAGCCCCTGTTGAGCCCTCGCTGAGCCCTCACTGAGCCCTCACTGAGCCCCCCCACTGAGCCCCTGCACCTGCAGGAGACCTGAAGCTGCTACTGGCTCCTGGCTTCGAATAAGCTCAGCTCCAGCTGCTGTAGCCATCTGGGGAGTGAATGGGCAGATGGAAGATCTAACTATACCTTGCTGGTTTTTTCATTTTTAAGGAGGCGAATACTAAGACAGGGAAGGCTAAACAAGGAATTCATAAGAGTACCAGACAATAGCAGTAAGAACG
Organism: Ochotona curzoniae; assembly: GCF_017591425.1. Classification (NCBI taxonomy): domain Eukaryota; kingdom Metazoa; phylum Chordata; class Mammalia; order Lagomorpha; family Ochotonidae; genus Ochotona; species Ochotona curzoniae. The sequence goes on along the minus strand of NW_024465035.1, from coordinate 15,981,932 downwards.
AAAGAAAACATTACAATTCATTGTTTTCTTCTAACACCAAATCTTCAAACAGATCATGATGCTACAAGGCTAATTATCTCAAATTCTGAGGGCAAGAAAAACGAAACTTCCCAGAGCCAAATCATAATCTCAAGCAAAAGAAAGGAAAAGCATATGTAGGCTTACATGGATAAACTGTGCGCTGGGTTCTTCAGACAACCTTAACTGAGATAGAGAGCCGGGGTTAAACACGGCGACGGGAACCTTGATCAAAGGGTGGGGCTGGAAGCTCTTAACGGCTTCCTACAATGATCAGAAAAGAACTTTAAACTCCGGAGTTTAATTTACTAAACACATGTGTGTTTCCAGAAGTCCAGGTAAAATTATAAGACTTCTATTTTGGTACAAAAAAAAATCTTTTTTAATCCATGAATACTTATAGAGTAAGCACTAAAGTTTTCATGAGACGTCACATGGTCTGGGAGATAAATATGCTGACAGATAGCATCGGATAATAACAGAGCTTAGCCTGATGTCTCTCTGTGTGCTGCTACACAGCCCCATGGGAAAAACAAAATGAGAACTGGGAAACTTGTAATTCACCTGTTAACTCAAACTCCCCTGGAAAACGGCCCATCAAGCCCAGAGTCCTTTGACCCAGGGACCAGTGTGCACGTCTCCGAACTGGCACTGCCTTCCAAAGGCAGGAACAGTGGGGCGTCTCTCCTCCATTGGGAAACACTCAACTGATTGTTGGCTAATGCTAGAAACCAAAAACATACAAGCAGGACACTGCAAATACTGGGTCCAATCCTATCATCCACGTGTGCATATTTTTTTCTAATAAACTTTCTGCCTTCGTTTTCCTTACTCATCCTCTTTCTTGAAAGAGGGAGACAAAGAGGAGGAGGGGAGAGCAGCAGCGGCGGAGAGCACCACAAACCTGAGTCCAGGGCTGTGCGCGCTAAGCTGATTTTCATCCTAAAACTTAGCCGTAATCTCCTAGAGACAAATGTCCTTTACAAGGCGCTCATGTGGCTGCCACTCTGCCTAAACCGCAGGTCTTCCTGGCTTGTAGCAGGGCCAGGTCAGATTATGGTTTTGTGGAAGGTTCTGTCAGGCCAGCTTTGACAAGGCCTCAAAATAGACCCTGGGCCACAGCCAGGGACACTGCTACCCTGGAGTTTCGACTCCATCACGTTTGCTCCTCAACGATTAATTTTTTCTCTTCATTCACATTTCAAAAGCGCCAAGAATCCTGAACATTCTCCTGGTCACAAGTCACCTAACATTAAAATTAAAACACACACACACACACACACAAACATAAACTTCCCTCACAAACACTTTGCAAAATAAAGACTGACTCTGTACCAACTTCCTGCCTTGAGAAATTAACCTGCCAGCAGCACTTCCATTTACAAGAGGATTTTTTTTTAATGTCAGATCCACAGGTTTTTTTCCCCCCTTGATTGTGAACAGCCTAGGGCATGAAGCTATAAGAAAAAGGACTATTTAGTTCTCTTGGGATGAATACAGTAGCAGACTTCAATAAGGCAAGAAGGTAAATTATGATGTTTTTAACTGATGCTGGTCAACAATTCTGAAACAAATGTGGCCATTCAATTATCATCGAATATAAACATTTACATGGGACAGCAGTCTTTAAACTGCGCTTACTTTTACCAGTACAATTAAAATTAAGCAAGTGACCCTCTATGTTGTAAACTGCCTCATGAAACACGTTTACAATGTATTTTTTTAATGGAGATGGGGACTAGGCACGCGAACCAGTGGTTAAGACAACCACGTACTTGGGCTCCTGGCTCCATCACCTGACGCCAACTTCCTGCGTCAGAACTTGGGAAGCGGCAGTGATGGCTCAGGTGACCAGATCCCTACCACCCTTTAAGAAACCTGTATGGAATTACAGGCTCCCAGTTTCAGCTGTGCCCAGCCCCACTGCAGGCATCTGGGGAGTGAACCAGCAAAAAGGAGCTCTGCCAGCCAGCCTGCCTCTATGTCAATAAGGAGGGGCCCTGTACTGGCATATCCTGCGCTGCCTGGGACTGTCCAAATCACAGCCCCTCGCTCTGCCTCGGACTCTGCTCCCAACACGTCACCAAATGCTTGGGTCCATGCCAACCACCAGAGATCCAGATTCGAGTCTCCCAACTCCTGGTTTTAACCTGGCCCAGCCTCGACACAAATGCAGGCGCTTGAAGAACAAACCGGATGTCCTCTTTCTGCTCGCTCTCCAAATGAGAAGGACAGACACACTCACACAGAAAACACTTTAAGACACAGCAAGGGTTAAGAATGAAAGTCGCGGGATAATCCTTCCAAACGGATGTGACTGCAAATGTAATGGAAAATTTGGAGAGGGATGCACCAGCAACTAGTACCAGCGCTTACTTGAATGAGCGGGTGAGAGCGAGGAAAGGTTAGGACTTTACAGCAGAAAGGAGACTTCCTTTTCGTCCTATCACAGCCCCTTTTTAAATGCTTCAGCAATCCCCGAAAGCCCCCCCCTCAACTGTCTCCTGAGTGAGCACTCTCCTCCCCACGCACCCTGTCCGCGGTGCTCCCCGCCACTAGCCACGCACACTCCCGGGGCACAATGCTCCCCTGCCTGCCCCCGCTACAACACAGCACAAACCAACCAGACTTCCAGGAGCAGCTCTGAGCCTGGGATTTGAAGTTATTGTATCGATCTATCGATCTATCGTACTGTCTGTATCTGAAGGGCCAGCGAGACCTCAGCAGCACAGGACTCCGAGCGGGGTCAGGACCTGAACCCAGGCACCCCGAGATGGACCCCAAGCCTTCACCTGCCCCTAGTGTCTGATTTAAGTCTAGCCTAATTTACTTATTTATTTATTTATATTAGAAAGTCAGATATACAGAGAGGGGAAGAGAGAGAGGAAGATCTTCCATCCGGTGATTCACTCCCTCCCTAAGCAGTTGCAACGGGGGCTTGGAGCCGCGCCAATCTGAAGCCAGGAATCCAGAGCCTCTTTCGGATCTCCCACACAGGTGCAGGGTTCCAAGGCTTTGGGCCGTCCTCGACTGCTTTCCCAGGCCACAAGCAGGGAGTAGGACGGGAAGCGCGGCTGCCGACATTAGAACTGGCGCCCATATGGGATCCTGGCAAGTGCAAGGCGAGGACTTTAGCCACTACGCTACTGCACCGGGCCCCCTAGCCTAATATATTAAAGGCCAGCAGCGAAGGTGCAATATGTAACACCAAAAAGGATAATCTCCAAAAATGTCCCATATCCACCTTGGAAAGGAAAATGGAGAAAAACATGAAGGTATTTTGCTCAATGTTTTCAAAGCTTTTTTTTTTTTTTTTTTTTTTTTTTAAATAATGGTCAGCACATTTTCCCAGTTAGAGGATCATCTGGATCCTCCAGAAACAGAGCGACTACCTTCCAGGAGAGGAAGGTGTGGAAGGGCCCCACGGCGCAGGCGCAGGCACGGTGCGCAGGCGCGGTGCGCAGGGCGGCCAAAGGGCGGGCAGACAAGGTTATTTCAGCGCTCCTCAACAACATCCCCAGCACCCTGCCAGGTCTATACATCACCAGCTCCGGTCCATTTCCTACTGGGAGCAGGCAAAGCAAGCCACAAAAGAATTTTGGAAGGACTTGTGTTCTCTCCCTCTTGTTAACCTCTTTCCTAAATCAGGACTGGTTTTTGTTTGAGAGAGAGGTCTGTTGCCAAATATCTTGGCCCTATCGTCTTTTTCCGTTCATCGCGGACACGCTTAGATATTGCCCATTTACCTATCTAGGCTGCCAGGCACGGTGTTTCCCACAAGGGGTTTTCCAAAAGGCACGCTCTGTTGACAAGAGAACTGAAACTCTTCAGTCACTAGGAGCCGGAGGAAAATCAAAAGCAACATCGAGCAACACTCTGAATGAAAGAAGGGATCTCCCACAGTAAGACGGATGCCAAGGTTGAGCCAAGGCATTAAAGGAGACTGGTGACCAAGATCAACAGGGTAAACCTGCCTTCGCTTTAGAACCAGCTCGTTCAAGTCCTCAGAGATGGAGCATCCAGGCAGAGCAAGCTAACTTCCAAAGGGGCAGAGAGGCAAAGCAAGGTGAGCGCTCCAGGGATTCAAAGAGCCAGTACTTTTTCTTCACAACATTTCCAAAGCCAAATATGATTAAGTTACATTTCAGCAATGCAGTTGCTTCTAGTTTAAAAATGAAGCAATTCCAGTAAGTTCCAACTTCCAGTAACCAAACCTGAAATGAAAGCCCAGTACAGTTCATCTCATTTTCCATTTTCAAGCACGGAATGGCAAACCGGGGGAGGCCTTCCACTCTAAAGACGGGTTTGCACCGTTAGCAAATGTCTTCAACTTTCTCGTACCTTCTTGATGGCAGCCCTCCTCTCCCTGGACATGGATCTTACTTCCAAACTCCTTTTACCCTCCCACATGTGGGCAACAAACAGGATCCTAACAACCCACTTAGGAGCCAGCACGCTGGCCTAAACCCAGACATCCTGCCAAAGCATCTATCCGTTCTCCCTGCAATATTTCTTACAACAAATGGCCACCAACAAACCTCCCAAAGCACTTCCTAGGATGTGAGTGAAGACACCCAATTAGACGAGCAGAAACTTCACTTTCCCCTATTTCAAGATCTGTATCAATGATTCATCAAGCGAATGACCTAACTTCCTAGATGAATCACACTTTCCAAAATTCATCCTCATCATAGGCATAATTTTAATACTAGGTCATCAACATCTCCATATTGGTTAAACAGAGCGGGCTGGGGAGCTGAGAGGTTTGTTCTCTAAGACTTTCAAAACCACAGCCGACTCCGGAGTCCCTGCAACTCTGCGCTCTCCAACAGCTGCACCTTTGCGCACAGATGTCCACACATGTCTCTTTTCATTCATTAAACCTCTCCATCTCTCTTCTATGGAGGGCAGAAACGCTGAGTCATTAAGTACAAACAGCTGAAGTTTAGGGACACACTCTTCTGCACCCCGCGAAACGGCCTGATCCCTGCAACCTCCCCACGGTGGGAAAAGTAGGGCCAGCACTTGAACTTTCTCTCCCCACTTTCCCCCTCTCCCCGGAACCCCCCGCGACTAAAGAAGAAAAAGAAGTGGGCTTCTTAGAGTCCCCTCCTTGCTTCCTCCTGATGGGAGATCCACCGCCAGGGGAAGGCAGGCCTGGCCGCAGCTATATAACTTAACAATGTGGGCGTGAATAATGTCCCATATTAGTCAAGCATTAACCCTGGCCCTCCTGGCGATCGCCTGTTAAGCCCGCGTTCCAGTGCGGGGCAAGGAGGAGGAAAGAGAATTGAAAGAAAATAAAAAACCCCCACTGCGCTCCCCCTCCAAAAAAAAAACAAAAACACAAACCACTGTGCCCTCCACGGCCTGACACCGTTCCTCGGGGTGCCCCTCCGGGACAGGACCTCCGGGGGAAGGTGGCGTCCGAGCAGAGACACCCAGGGACAGCGCCTAGTTTTTCGCGTCTCCTACAATGGGAGTCGCCCCCTCCTCCGCCGCCGCACGGGGGGCGCGTCGGGGAGCGGGCGAAGGGATGCCGGAGAAGGCGGCGGGCAGCGGGGCGACCCCGGCGAGGGTCAGCGGGCCTCGGCCAGCCGGCGCCACGGACGGCCCTTTTACCTGTGTCGGGGCGCGCGGGGCTGTGGCCGCGGCGTCCCCTCCAGCAGCAGCAGCAGCAGCAGCAGCAGCAGCAGCAGCAGGACCCGTTCCCCCGGGGGAAGAAGGGCTAAGCGGACGAGCACAGCGCCGGGCGGACGGACGGACTCCCGGGCCGGCCTGCCGAGTCCCGCCGGCGTGCCCGCGCTGGACGCCGAGGCCGAGGACGGACAGCGGGAACCGGCAGCCCCGGGAGGAGCCGCAGCGGCCCCAGCGGCTTGGCGGAGGCGCCGGAGGGGCGGGCCCACGGGGTCGGCGCCCCGCTCACCCGGAAGCACTTGTGGGGAAGGCGGTCCCGGGAGCGCCGCGGGCTGCCGGGGTTCGGCTCTCCTCCTGGAGCCGCCGACCGAGGCTGTGCTCCGTCCGCCGGCCGAGCCGAGCCGAGGACGACCTCCTGTCCTCGGTTTCCCCCCTCCGGCTGGCGGCTGACGGACGGGCTGGGTGGCGGCGGGAGGACGCGAGCGGCCGGAAGAGGGACTTAGGCCGCTTGGCGGGGACGGAGGCCGGGAGCGGCCCTGGAGCGGGGTTGGCTCTCCGGGAACGGGAACCGATCCATGCGCCGGTTCGAGGCTACCCCTTACCTGGGTCACCTCGAGTAACGGGGCCCCTCCGGGGTGGCGGTTCCACGCAGAGAAACCGCGAAGGCGAGTGGTGGTGGCGCGGCTCCACAGCCTCGGTTAGCAAAGTGGAACAGCTGTGGCTTTTCATCGGATTTGCGGAGAAGCCAGGAGGTAGCCCTGACGTTGGTTCCAGAACCATCGGGGAGGCTCCCTGGGCGAGGGAACAGCCTATCTTGTGGTGAGAGCTACAATTTAAGGTTAATGAGTGTGGGAAGGCTAAAGCAGGAAATCCTGCGCGGAGAAGGCGCTTGTGGCCAAGGCTTGGAAGCAGCTTTTGACATCCCCTGTCAGTGTCTGGCCTTGTTCTAGAAGAGCCCCCAGGGACCCCTCTGCAAACCGTGCCGGAGCACCTGGCTTAAGCCTGTGACACCCAGCATCACAGGTTCGAATCCCAGCTGCTCCACTGCCAATCCCGATGAAGACCTTGGCTCCCTGCGTTCAGGTTGGCCCAGCCCTGGCTGGCCTTGGCATCCATCCATCAAGGGAGTAAACCAGCATGTGGACAATCTAACTCTCACTTTCAAATAAAATTAATTCTTTGAAAAAAAAAAAAAACCAGCTACTCGTTTAAAGTCAAGAGCCGGCATTGTTGCACAGCCAATCGAGACTCTATTTGTGGGGTTCGCATCCCATAATGGAGCACCAGTTTGAGTCTTGGCTGGTCCACCTGCAATTACAAGATTTTTTTAAAGAGTTTATAATGTCATGTGGTTTGAATGCTGACAAGAATATTATAAAGCATAACACTACTATTTTGTCGTTGCAAAGAGACCCAGACCAGATGCATTCCTCTGAATTACTTCGAACATAGTCTTTCCCCACACATTAAATGATCTCCTTCTATGAAAAATCCATGCCCGCTAACCTTCGTGGAATATCCTGACACGTGAATACTTCCAAGTGTGTGGGCTGACTGCTCCAGGGTTGACAATACATGAAGGAAAACTTTTTGTTTCTATGGAAAGTTTGGGAGTTGAGGTGGGGTGGTTTGTACATTTCTGTTTCATGATAAATCGCTTTTTCGTTGATGACTTCAAGGAATTGGATTTCCTTTCTTAAGAGTAAATATTCATTGTGTTTGTCTTCACAGAATTGTCTTTCGCAAGCACATTCGTTCAAGGATTAAAAATACCTGAGGGTAGGCATTTCCCATTGGGTTTAAGACTCTGATCCCACATCAAGTTGCCTGCCTGTGAATCCCAGCTCCTCTCAGCTTCCTGCTGATGGGTGATAACTCAGGTGGTTGAATCCCTGCCACCCATGTGGGAAACCCAGACCCCTTAACGTGGTCCAACTAAAACTATTAGAAACAGCTGATGGAATCAATCAATCAGCTGTTTCTCTCCGACACACTTCCTCCTTTTCAAATACAAGTAAATTGAAAAACTAGGAAACTTAACATCTTTCTGTGTTGAGATTTTATTTTCATGTTTCATTATGTCAGGAAGTGTGCATTTTGCAATAGTTCATCTCTGTTCTCCCTTCCCTAAATTAGCAACTCTCAATAAGCTTGCCATGTTGCTTATCTCAAGTTTTATTTAAAAATCCTGTGGGTCAACACAGTTGATAGCGAGCGATTTGTAAGTTTTGCTTTTTTAACTTACTCTTTTCCGTTTCATCCTGCCCTGATAAATGTGTAAATTTATACAGCCTGTTTGCATGTGTATTTTAATACGCCTCTGACCTCTGAAATATTTTTTCGGCGATTGTTATCAAAAAGAACAACAATACCAGAGACCTCATTTGAATGAAAAGAAAAATTAAACATCTAGAATGTTCTGGTGGGTTGATTAAGCTGCCAACTCAAGATAGGTGATTCAGGCTGGGTGGATTCTAGTAATAGGTAACAAGGCATGGATTACTTCCTTCATGGTGGGGAAAGATTGATGGGGGTGGGGCTTGGAACTTACGGTATCAGTTATGTATAAACACCTCATCATAGATAGTCGGGCCCTAACTTTGCGTTGTGTGCCCGTTGGAAATAAAAATTAAAACATCCTTTACATAATGGTGTGTTTAGTAAACTACTGAATGGAAATGAAGAGTAAAATCCTTCGTATTAGGGCCGTTTAAGAAATGGGTGCTATGTGCTGTGTAGCAGGTACCAGGTCAGTACCAGGCACCAGAAGCACAGAGAGGATAGAGATGACTGCCCTTAGAAAGCTAAAGCTCCAGAAGCTTCTGTTCATTTCACGTATTTTCTACATGAATAGTATTTACTTTGTGTCAGATACTTCATAAAGGCTGTGGATCCAAGAGGAAGCAAAAGCAAAGCCATTTTGTCATGAGATTGGCTGGTAAGGGAGATGGTGTCGCAGAGGGACTTTTAGCAGGTGTTACTGAGGGTGGTCGTGTCCTACCAGGAGGGCAGAGAGGAGGGGGAACTCAACCCAATCTGGAGGTTCTGGAGTGGCTTGTGCACAGAGATGCTTCAAGCCAAGATTACAGGGTGCTCCCAAGTAGACTAAACTAGATGTAGAAGTGGAGGGGAAGGCAAGGAAGAACATATATGAGCCTGAAAAGGAAGCAGTAAGATCCCAGAGACTGACAGCGTGGAGAACATGGTTTGTCCGGAGAGTCAAGGAGGACTCCACGCTGCAAAGTCTCACCGGGAATAGTTAAACATTCTTGGTTCTAAAGTCAGTGCCAACCCGCTGAAGAGCCTTCAGTGAGTGATGTAACATTTGTATTTTCAAAAGGTCACTGGCTTTATGGCCAAGAATTTGTTCTTTATGGCCTATGGACCTACCCTGGACACAAGTTATTCAGTACACTGAGGATACACAGTAGTTGACAACAATAGGCCCTTATCTTTGAGGATCTTCTGGTTAGACATTATACGGAGAGTATTTAAGATGCTAATACCATGAAGAATATTAGAACTGGGTAAGAATGAAGGGCTGGGATAAGTGCTCCCATGTTATTACCTTGAATCATGTGAAATTACAAATTGGTTTTCAGTGAGTTCTGACCTCAGACCAACGTTAGGTTCCTCTGGCACAACACGGTAGTGTCGTGTTAGTAGGGTCATGTGGTTAAATGCAATGCTTTCATATTTGGAAGAATCAGAGAAGACCTCCAGAGAAATGCTCTTAAAACAAACAAACAAAAAAAAAAGCAAGTCATGCAAATATCTGAGGGATGAGCATCCAAGGGCAAAAGGCCCGGAAGCGAGAATGAGCCTGCCCCAGCAGGCCTTGCAGTGTGACAGGTTCAACCACTGTTTCAAATACCAGCATCCTGTTATCAGAGTCCTGCCTACCCCACTTCCGGCTCACTTCCTGGCTGCTGATCCAGATGGAATTCCAGGCTTCTGTCTCGCCCTGTCCCAGCTGTCGTGGCCCTTTGTAGAGTGAAGATGTCACTCCCTCCATTTCAAGTAAATAATATGTTTAAAAAGAGAAACTATGGGAAAAAAAAAAAAACAGAAAGTGGTGATAAGGACCAGATCTTGTTGGACATGATAGGCCAGATAAGAAACTGATTTTTTTCCTTAGAATAACATAAACCAGTGGGTTTTGAGCAACATAGCTATACTCTGTCATTTATAATATTTTTTTGAAGATTATATTTATTGGAAAGGCAAAGTGACAGAAAGACAATGAGAGAAAGAGATCTTCCATCTGCTAGTTCACTCCTCCAATGGCCACACTGGTTCAGACTGGCCCAGACCAAAGCCGAAGGCCAGGAATTCTGTGTGTTTCTCATGTGGGTGACAAGGGCCCAAACACATGGGCCATCCGTTATCTATTGCTTTCCCAGGATGCATCAGCAGGGAGCTGGATCAGAAGCAGAACAGCTGGGACTCAAACCAGGACTATGATATGGTCATGCAAGTGTCACAGTCTGTGCCACAACACCAGCCTCCCATCCGATATGTCTCAAAGGACCGTTCTGAAACGGTAGAACCCAAACAGTGGGCCTAGAGATGATCACGGTAAAATTCAGCTTTATGTATGTTTGAAATATGTTCCTACTAAAATGAGGAAAACCAATGCTGCTGAATTGTTAAAATAGGCTTTCCAATAGGACCATCACAATAACGCAAATGGCAACCGAGGTAGTGACAAGTGGTTAGAATCTAAAAAGATTGTGAATATAGAGCCAGCAAGGCTAGTTTATATAATAAAAAAGTTAAAGCGAATGCTTAAGCTTACAACTGGAGCAAGTGGATGGAGGGGATCTCCAGCAGCTGGAGTTTGGAAGGCAGGGTAGACCGTGTCCATGTGGAGGAAGACAATTTGCAGTTGAGTAGGGAGAGGTCAAGTAGGCAGTTAAATAGACAAGTCCGTAATTCAGTGGAAATAGCCATGCTATTGATAACTCCGCCTAAAGACCAGGAATGCAGGGACCAGTGCTTTGCAAGTCAAGTGCAATGCGCAAGGCCTCTTCCTCGTGCTCTGATTCTAGACTGGTTTTGTTTATAGAGAGCTATCTGTTCCTAAATCTCGCCAGTCGGATGATTGACAGGCTTCACTTGATGTAGTTCACCATGTCCCGAAGGGTTTTGTTCTCATTTTCTTCTTCATGTTTATCTTCTCTTCCCGAGCCAAGTGTATGTTTTGAGAAAGATCCATTTTCTTTTAAACATTCCACAGTGCGATACCCCATGAGGTATTTATAATATCCATAAAACAAAATAAACGATTCAAATAGTGGGACTTTGGCTTGTTTTCACAAAGCATCGGTTTTCTTACAAATATTCTAACTTAAGACACTTTGAGCTGTCTTGTGAAAATCAGAGTGGAAATAGAAATTTCAAACTATTGCAACTCATGCCCATTTCAGATCTAACAAATAAAAATAACCTTTTAAAAATTCATCTGTACACGGGAATCAGGCCTGGGATCACCTCAGACGAAGTTTCTTTGAGGATCCCTCCGAATGAGCTGCTGATCTCAGAACCCCAACCATGAAGAGAAGTGCAGTTTCCATGCTCTGACCATGGAGTGCAAGTGTCAAAGCTGAGCCTCCTCAGAGGCTCAGATGGAGCAGTGGTCAGCAAATCCAAGTGCGTGTGGAGGATATGCCAATCTATTGGAACCTGCAGAGGACACCTGGTACCACAATAGGACAGAGGACAGAACAAATCGGTATGTACCCCAGCCATGTGCTGCCAATGAAAATCTGAGCTAACGGAGACTCTGAGGTAGACTGTATCAGCCAGTGGATTTTGGAGAGATTTCATCATGTTTTGAATGGCAAGACTGGCAGCAATTCAGAACTGTTAGACTATCGAAACCACTTGAGGGCCCGGTGGCGTGGCCTAGTGGCTAAAGTCCTTATCTTGAACGGGGCAGGATTCCATATGGGCACCGATTCTAGCGTCAGCAGCACCGCTTCCCATCCAGCACCCTGCTTGTGGCCTGGGAAAGCAGTCAAGGACAGCCCAAAGCCTTGGGACCCTGCACTCATGTGGGAGACCTGGAAGAGCTCCTGGCTCCTAGCTTTGGATCAGCACAGTACCGGCCATTGTGGTCACTTGGGGAGTGAATCATCAGACGGAAGACCTTTCTCTCTGTGTCTCCTCTCTGTATATCTGACTTTGCATTAAAAACAAATAAATCTTTTAAAAAAAAAAAAACACTTGAACAGGACCCTCCGAGTATACCCCATGTCAGGGACATGGGATGGTTGCAAGGCTGGGTGGGACTTTTCTCTTTATTCTTTCCTTAACCCAGATCTAGAAAATAATAATAACAATAATAATAATAATAATGTGAAAACAATGGTCTTACCCAATTTCCTGTAACTCTTGACCCTTTGTGCCCTAATCAACTATGTAAAGATGATCAAAATAAATTAAAAAATTAATCTGTGGGCCCAGCGCAATGGCGCAGTGGTTAAGGTCCTCACCTTGCGTACCCAGGATCCCATATGGGTGCTGGTTCTAATCCTGGCAGCCCCGCTTCCCATCCAGCTCCCTGCCTGTGGCCTGGGAAAGCAATCAAGGAGACGGCCCAAAGCTTTGGGACCCTGCATCCATGTGGGAGACCCGGAAGAGTCTCCTGGCTTTGGATCGGCATAGTATCCGCCGTTGCGCTCACTTGGGGAGTGAATCATCGGACGGAAGATCTTCCTCTCTGTCTCTCCTCTCTGTATATCTGCCTTTCCAATAAAAATAAAATAAATCTTTTTAAAAAAAAATTAATCTGTAAAATGTGAGCTCGCCTCCATATTGGCTGTGTGTGCATATTTCCTGTAGTAGTAAGACAGTGACTAAACTCACTTCCGCATCCAACCCAGGCCAACTCCAGCAAGAAAGGAATCCTTCCCAAAAGTCCTTGAATTCATCGCACCAATCTGGGCTTCCTTCCAACCTATTGGCAAGTCATTGTAGCTGGACAAATACTGTGCTGTCATTGGCCAAATGTGTGTCACATACTCCACTTCTGGTTCACCTAAAGATCAGTGATAGAAGGAGAGGAGTGGTTCCCCAAGAGTAAAAATGGGGTGTGCTCACCAAAATAAGGAAACACAAACTTAAGCAAAAAATAAATAAATAAATAAAACAAACAAAAAAAACCAGAAAAAACAAAAACAAAAAAACCAGTACCCACTGCCCCAAACACTGCAAACGTTCAAGCTGTGTTCCTCCCTTCAGCTTTTAAAGGAATTTAGCAATGTCGTGGCATTCACCTTGAGTGTCTTCCAGGCCTGTACAACAAGGCTGTGTTTCTCCCTGAATTCACCCTCAGTCCTATTTTCCATTGATGCGTGATCGTCACAAGAACTGAATGCAGCAGGCATGTAAAAGTGAACCAGCTGGAAGGGTCAGTATTTCAGCACGTCGCTTTCCAGGACACTCCCAATCTGGTATTGCAGGTCATTTCTTGTCCTCCTAATTCTTTCCCATTGTCTGCCTGAAACGTGTTTGTTTGTCATCAGTACACAGGCAATTGGGTGCCTGCTCATCAAGATACCTGGCAAACCACTGCATTGGCAAATGAGCGTGAATCAGGCTGTCTTCTTCACAGGATGTTGGAACTGCCTTATGTAACACGTGTAAGGTCTTATTCAAAATGTACTGCAGAACATGGATAACGCTGGTAGAAAGAGAAGGTTGACTCTACTGTTCCGAAGTTTAAGAAGGTTCTCCCAGCTACCTGCTTCCCTGAACACCCAACCTAACGCTCTGTGTTGCAGGAGGTGCTTAAGGTCAAGTCATAAGACTGGCAGAATATCATCAAACTAAATGAATAGTTGATGAAGTTCACATCTTGGAGCAATGCATGTCAGCTTTATTAACAAGTATGATTGTGATCAAAATTGCTACACTATAGACCTGTTCCTCAGGGTTGCGTATATGAAAACAGTGTTTGGATTTGTTACTTTAAAAAATATATCAGGGGCCTGGTGCGGTGGCGCAAGTGGTTAAGGTCCTCGCCTTGCACGCCCGGGATCCCATATGGGCGCCGGTTCTATCCCAGCAGCCCCGCTTCCCTTCCAGTTCCCTGCCTGTGGCCTGGGAAAGCAGTCGAGGATGGCCCAAAGCTTTGGGACCCTGCACCCGCGTGGGAGACCGGGAAGAGGCTCCTGGCTTTGGATCGGCATAGTATCGGCCGTTGCGCTCACTTGGGGAGTGAATTATCAGACGGAAGATCTTCCTCTCTGTATATCCGATATCCAATTAAAAAAAATAATAAAAATAAATCTTTAAAAAAATATATATATATATCGGGCCCAGCGCCAGCCTAGCAGTCAAAGTCCTCACCTTCAATCTGCCAGGATCCCATATGGACACCAGTTCTAATCCTGGCAGCCCCACTTCCCATACAGCTCCCTGCTTGTGGCCTGGGAAAGCAGTAGAGGACAGCCCAAAGCCTTGGGACCTTGCACTCATGTGGGAGACTTGGAAGTTCCTGGCTCCTGGCTTTAGATCGGCTCAGTTCTGGCCATTGCGGCCACTTGGGGAGTGAATCATCGGATGGAAGATCTTCCTTTCTGCCTTTCCTGCTCTCTGTATATCTGACTTTGCAATACAAATAAATAAATCTTTAAAAAAAGAAAAATGTCTGCTCATTTTCTATACGCATTTCTTCATGGGATTGTTTGTCTTGCTATCACTGAGTTTTTGAAGCTATTTGTAAATATTAGTCCCCTATCATTTGTGTAGCATGCAAAGATTTTTCCCCATTCTATTGGCTGTTCTTTACTTTGTTGAGTGTTTCCTTTGCTGCACAGAAACTTTTTAGTTTGATGTAGTCCCATTTATTTATTTTGGCTTTGACTGCCTGTGCTATTGGCATCTTTGCAAGAAGTCTTTCCCCATTCCTATATCTTGAAGAGTGCTTTGCCTGTTTTCTTCTAATAGTTTGATGGTTTCTGGGTGTAGCATGAGGTCCTTGATCCATTTAGAGCTGATTTTTTTCATAAGGTAACAGGTGGGGGTTCTTGTTTATTAACTCTGCATGCTGCTATCCAATTGTCCCAACAGCATTTTTTGAAAAGACCAGGCTTTTCCCCTGGTGTAGAATGGGCTGGACTAGGTCTCACTCCCACTGGGTCACATGAGAGTTGTATCAGGGCATGGACTGAGCCAGTCCAAAGCCAGGAGCCAGGAACTTCCTCCAGGTCTCCCACATGAGTGCAAGGGCCCAAGGCTTTGGGCTGTCCTTGACTGCTTTCTCAGGCCACAAGCAGGGAGCTGGATGGGAAATGCAGCTGCCAGGATTAGAACCGGCGCCCATATGGGTTTCCGCCTGTTCAAAGCAAGCACTTTAACCACTACGCTATCATGCCAGGCCTCTAAATTTGAAATTTTAAAAACAAATTCCTTCCAAAGAAAAAGCTGTATATATCCCATATCTTCTATTCCCTTTCTTTCTAATTTTTTTTTTACATATTTGAACATTCCCATAACAGGAAGTTGAATTTTAAGTAAGTAAGCAAGTAAACATTATATTTAGGACAACTTGTTCCTGTGCTTGTATACTGGGGAAGTGAGAAGTGATCGGATCCAGAGAAGTCTTGAGAGTAGGATCCCTGGGGCTGCTGGTGCTGGGTGCGCTCATCAGACCATACAGCCCAGCTGCCTCTCCGGTAGAACCACTCAGAGAAGGGACACATGCATCAGCCAGAGCCAGGATGCCGTGCTCCATCCAGGTCCCTGCTTCCAGCTGCAATGAGCCATCAAACTCAGGGTCTAGGCAGTTTCACTTTGGGACTTTTTGGGATATAAGCACGCTGTGCTCACATCTTGTGGCTGGAAGTTAAATATTGACACGGGCACTGCTTTCCACGGTTTGGAGAAGGGTGTTGCTATGGAATGTTCTGGAGCCTGCAGTGATGCCAGGCTCCCAACTCCTGCAGCAGCCTGGGTAACATCTTTCAGAGCAGTGGGGATCCCCAGTAGTTGCTAAACCCCCGAGGGAAGGAGGTGGAGAGGAGGGAGCAGCATTGGAATCTGCTGCTAGTTGGGGAGTTGGGTTGACAAGCGGAGACCCCCTACAGTGTGTTCCTCACCGGCAGTCACTCATTACCCACTTGATGAATTGCACAATTCTGTTACTTTGTTCTGTGGCAATGACATTGGCCGGTGACTCAGCAGTGTAACCCAAGTGTCCCTCCCACTCCCATGGCCCTGTGTAATCCTTAGCAAGTTGCTCCTCTTTAAATTGGGATAATCACAGCCTGCTATCTTCCTCCGGAATTGTTGCGAAGGTCATAAAAGGTAAGTATATGAGATTATAATTTTTATGGACCAACAAACGCCATACAAATGGAAGGCATTGGGACCAGCGTTGTCGCGATGTGGGCAGAGCTGTGGCCTGTGACATGGACAGCTCATACAGGTACCAGTTTGTAGCTTTCACATCTGATCCGGCTCCCTGCTCGTGCGTGATCTAGGAAAGCAGCAGAGGATGGACCCAAGTCCCTGCACCCCTGTCGGAGGCCTGAATGAAAGTTCCTGGCTCCTGGCTTCAGCCATTGCAACTTTTTGGGGGCGTGAACCATCAGATGAAAAATCTCTCTCTGTTTCTCCTTCTAGCCCCTACTCTGTAACTCTGCCTTTTTAAATGGAAGGCGTAGTTATTACTGCAAGTAATTAAGTGATTCATGTCTTAAAGTCCCCTCTTTTCCTTGATTCTGTGTTCACGGTGAATCAATGTTAATAGTCAATGTTTAATCACAATTAAATAGTCAAGAAATAACTATAGGGCCCGGCGCGATAGCGTAGTGGTTAAAGTCCTCACCTTGAACACTCCAGAATCCCATATGAGCGCCGGTTCTAATCCTGGCAGCTGCATTTCCCATCTAGCTCCCTGCTTGTGGCCTGGGAAAGCAGTTGAGGACAGCCCAAAGCCTTGGGCCCCTGCACCCATGTGGGAGACCTGGAGGAAGTTCCTGGCTCTTGGCTTTGGATCAGCACAGCATCAGCCATTGCGGCCACTTGGGGAGTGAACCATCGGATGGAAGATCTTTCTCTCTGTCTCTCCTCCTCTCTGTATATCTGCCTTTCCAGTAAAAAAATAAATAAATAAATCTTAAAAAAAAAAAAGAAAGAACTACAAAGAACTTTAATATGAACTTTTTGCATTTTCTCATACTTAACAGCCATTTCCAGGAATAAGACAATTTCGTACAACTGTATTTTACAGGTATAATCTTGAATACATGTTCACCAAATTAGGAGGTAAATACGCTGTTGTTTATTTCTTGGATTATGCCTGTGACTTCACAGTCTCAGTGTACAAGTCAGTGTGTGTTCTGTTCTGTAAAGTGCGATCAGGGGATTCGAGTAGGAACTGAAGGGTGGGCATGTGGCTCAGCATTTCAGTGACCACATGGGATGCCCACATGTACCGCCATTCCTATGAATATATACCCTGAGAGGCAGCAAGTAATGGCTTAGGTATTTAGGTCTCTGCCACCCATGGGGTAGACTCATATTGAGTTCCTGGATCTTGCAGCTTCAACCTGGTGCAGCCCTGGCCATTGTGGCATTTAAGAAGTCAACCAGCAGGTGGAAACTCTTTCTCCATCTATCTGTCTTTTTTTCTTTGCGTTTCAACAACAATAACAATAATAATAATAATACAAACATGAAAAATTTAGGGTATGGGTTGGCATATTTTGGTCTCAGATAAATCCAGCTACCACTTGCTTCAGTAGAGCTTGCAAAGTAAATCCATTTTGACACTTCAAAGAGTTTTTCCCTAAGATCAAAAGAAGAATAATGGATGACACATTATAATTACATGAGAGTCTGATTTCAGCATCCATTCACTGGAACACAGCCACACCCACTTGTTATTGTCCTGTGTGTGGCTACAACAGCGGTGGAATCATTGTGAGGCGGAGAATATGATCCACCAAGACTGAAAAAAAATAACTATCTGGCCTTGGGCAGAGAAGTTTGCCTCCCTGTAGACTAGATCATTCAAGGTTCAGAAGTAAAAATATTTTTTTCTCACTTGCTGGATATCTCAGAATAATTAAAACTGGACACATGGACACAAATTATTCAATGCAATAATCAGAGAAACACAGTTCTGATTTTAGCATACAGTAAGTGGACTCAAGACACTTAGTAAAAATTTATGCAGCACAGTAAATAAGAAAATAAAGCTTTAGGTATTGTTAAATCCTTAGGAAATATTAACATTTTACTCAGAGGTAGTGGCAAGGTAAAAAGAATAGGGAGTCCCTTCTGATTAACATTCTATAGAAATCAATGCAGGTGAAAGAAAAAAAGGGGTTTATCTGAAAGAAGGTTCTTGGACAACTGCAGAATCGGCAGAAGAGCTGGGACGCATTGTAAGGCTCAAGTTCAGATTCAGAGCCAGGTAACCACGCAGTTCGGTTCAGCTTAAAGCAAGCTTCTTGGGAGTGTTCCCGGGCCAGGCTCACTGGTCCGAAACAGACCAGACCAGTTGCACCCAGGAAATGAAAGGCAGCCTTTTATATATAGGGACCAAAACAGGAAATGCGGGCGGGGTCTGGCACGTGAAGGATTTTTGTCGATATGGTGTTGTGGAGTGCTGATAGATTTCTTCCGGTCTTGGAGAGCCCATATGTCACCACTCCACTGCTATTGAGTCAGGCAGGGGCTTCCTGGGTGTTTTAGTCCCTTGTCCCAGTTGCATCAGCCACCTTTTCATTCTAGTCCACCTCTACTTATGACCTCTCTCTCTCTGTGTGCATTTGTAATTTATTTCATAGACCTGTTTGTTTATTTGAAAAGCAAAGTCAGAAAGAGAGAGAGATTCCACCCCCTGGATTACTCCCCAAATGGCCACGGCTGAGCCAGGCCTAAGCCAGGAACCTGGAGTTCCGACATGAGTAGCAGGGACCCAAACACTTGGGTCATCTACTGTTGCTTTCCCTGATGTGTTAACAGGGAGCTGAAGAAGAGGAAGAGTAGCTGGGACTCGCACTGGTGTGATGATAGAAGCTGCTGGTGTTGCAGGTGGCAGCTTTACTCGCTCTACCATGATGCCAAAACCTCTGTGTGCGTTTGAACTTAGGACCCCAGGACCAAATCCACTAAGAAAGAATATGTGTGGTCCCTAGAAGCAAGCATTTTTCTCTCTTAGAAGAAGGTACACCCTATAGAGGGGGTGTTTCCAGGAAAAAGGACTCACTGGACATGGCTTGGCCATTGCTCTGTTGTTTACCTCCCCCTGGAAACAACCTGCCCTCTCTCTCTATGCTTGGATGTAGTTGGTGTTTGGCCCAGACATCTTTAAAGAGCAGGGCCGCAGCCCTCAGCTACTTTTAAGGTGGCTGCCCCAGTCTGAGCTACTTTCCTTCCAGATGCTTGAGAAGTGATGCTGGCCTCACAGAGGCAACCCGCTGCCAGTGGGTGATGGATGCAGGAGTTCACCTCTGCCTCCAGGTGGGATGGCCTCATCATGCCATGCACTCTGCAGATCCCACCATGGTGGATCAGATAAAGGTGAGGCTTGCCAGCGTTGCCCCTTGCTCCACACTGCCTTTCTCCCTTATCAGGTTTCTCCCTAAAGAGCACTCTGCAGTAGATCACTTGTTCCAGGATCTGCCAATACTTCAATGGAATCTGAGCTAAGTAACAGGATCCAGAAGATCTTCTGGTCCAGACATCCTGGAGAAGCAATGTCTCAGGAGTAACAGCCATGGGATCCAGCGGTTGAGCTTTTGTCCCAGGAGTTTTGCAATAAGTAAGGCTGCTTTGTTTTGAGTCAAACACAGGTCACATCTCATCTCTGACATCGCTGGAAGCCTAAATAGTGTGACACAAAACCCCAGCCTTCCATATCCTGATCTTGGAAATAGGACTGGAGGCTCTTGGAGATAACATCATTTGGAATCCAGGAAGGATTCATTGATTGGTTTTCCCATTTGTGTGGCCTTAGTGACTGCAGGCTTAACTCCCCACCCTCGACTCCTCTGGGAACTTGCCTTGCTAGGGAGCTGTGGCACTGGCTCCTTCCCTCTGCTCCAGGATTATCTTTTCTCAAGGCTTTTTTGAATCTCCTGAGGACCAGATGGTGAAATCCCTTCTATAATCCTCACTTTTTGCTGTTTCCGGTCCTGTTCTAGGAAAGTGCTAGACATTCTCAGAACCTTTGGCTGCTTGATGTGTTCTTTGTTTCACATCGTGTGTGTGTGTGTGTTCGTGTGTGTGTGTGTGTGTGTGTGTTCGTGTGTGTGTGTGTGTGTGTGTGTGTGTGCTTGCGCACAGCCCAGGAAAGCGGGAGGGGGTGGGTGGGTGGGGAGTAGCAAGAGAAAGAGATGGTCAGATTTCAAAGCACCAAAGTGATGGGTTATACAGAGAGGACCACATGACATATACTGATTAGTTCCATTCGGGATCATCTACGGATTCATCAGGAAAATAATGCTTCTGATCCAGGCTCTCCCTCTCAGCTGGCGAAGGCAGCTTTTGTCTGAGCCAGAGAGTGGGCGTGCCTCCTCGGCAGTTTTATGGGGGTCAGCCCAAGACAAGTGCCCAGTGCAGGCAGATGTGGATGTAGTATAATACGATTTACGCTAGAACCCAATATTTGTTTTCCGGGGGTTGGGAGGGCATTTCCTCTTCTCCCTTCCCTCTGTTCGAGCAGATGGTCACATAGAGGCCCCAGGGGAGACCTCCTCCTGGATAGGACCGAGTAAGAAGTTAACACATTTTTCTGGCTTGTTTCTGGTGACAGATGTGTGATGGTAACCCAGGTTTGTTTGGCTCCCTGCAGGACTGTTTGTGAAGGATGGATTTACACTATAGAGTGGCCAAAGCATGAATTTTAGCCCAATCTCTAGGGCACCACAGTCCCCAGCATGCCCTGTTGACTATTACAATTCCAATCTCCTTCTGGGTGCACGTATTTCTCAGACCCAACTTCCTGTAATCCCATTAAAAGAGGTGATGTTGGAGACCCGGGATGCAAATATCTCCCATCTCTTGGAAAGAAACAGGAAGATTAAGAGAACGAAAAGTCTCCCATGGAAGAGGGAAAAACCCAGAGTTAAAATGCAACCACGAGCCAGGGCCACTCCTTAGCCTCATGAGCTCTGGAAGAAGCTGCAACCAGGGTTCAGTTCTGGGCTTTATGGCCGGAACTCCACCTTGGGCCCAAACACCTGAAAACAGGGTGGGTTACAGAGGGAGCAACACTCCCAAGTGAGGAAAGAGGGTGTCACAGGAAGGGAATCCCCATCCTAACACCCATCAAATCCCATCCTGCTTTGCCAATGACTCATCGCCCTAGAGTTTTACAATTAGAGTCTATTCTGTCTTAGGCAGAAACACAGAGTTGCCAATATAGTTAGATCCACCGATGGCAAGATTTTAGATTCGCTGACCGACAGAAAAAGAATAACTCAGTCAAATATATGAAAAGAATTTAGATGGTCTTTATTTCAGGGAACCATGGTCATGGGCTTCCCCATGCAGCAGAAAGGGCAGACGGGAAGGAGTGAGCTGCAGAGGAAGAAGAGTGGGGAAGAGACTGGGAAGGGGCCCTTTTAAACTCGCCCTGACACAGACGCTGAAATGGGGGTCGTCTCGGTCCTTATTGGTGGGGGGATATGGGTCTGTGCCCCTCATTGGTGCAAGGGTGGTCTCACTGCCTGAGGGGCCCGCGAGAATTCCAGCATCAGTTCCAGGTTTGGTTGGAGGCAAACTCCATCCTTCTCTGGCCACCATGGTAGCCATCATTCTGGCCTCTTGGTAATAGGAAAGGGGGCGATGAAGTCCATCTGGCTGCTTCCTGCTGAAGAGGGTCGTCGTCTCTAAGTGAGGTCCAGAAGAGGCTACCAGGGCACCAGAGAGTAGGGGTGGAGCAGCGTTCATTTGAAGGCAGTCCATGGGGCAGATTGAGTCTGGGTGAGGAGTCTTCAGTAGAACCGAGTCTCTGGGTTCGAGAGCAAGGGCATCTGGGTCCACTGATGTGTTCGGGTCAGGACACAGGAGACATAGGTCTGCGTATTCTCAAAGAACCTTGAGAATCAGAGTCAGATAAGGTAAAGAGTTAGCCAAGGGAGGAGACTTTGAAGGGAGCTGGTGGGTAACCAGGAAGGGTCGGCCACACATCAGCTCAGATGGGTTCCAGCCAAGGGGCTTGCAAGGGGTGACCCTGATGTATAGTAGGGCCCAGGGGACTCAATCCACCCATGAGGATCTGAGCTCCAGGTGATGGGTAAGGCCTCTGACACCTGATGGGTGACCTGTGAGATGAAAGCCGGCCCATTGTCAGACTGGATGGACAGAGGCAAACCAAACCTGGGAATCATGGTTTCAGTAGGGTCTATGCCACCACTACTGATGTCTCCTTGGCCATTGGGAATGCTTCTACCTAACCTGAAAGGAAGTCATGTTTTGAAGTAGGGTAATGAATTTCTTCAGTGTGGGCATATGGGTGAAATCTATTTGCCTATCCACCAAGATGATCACCTCTAAGTTTGTGAGTGGGCACCCTTGGTTGAAGTGCTCCTTGTGAGGAGAATATGGAGCAAGTTGGGCATGAAGTGTGCATCTGTTTGAGAAGCCCACACATATCAGGGCATGAGAATAATGGGGTAAGTAACTGGGATAAGGATTCAGGCCCCATATGCAGAGAATCATGGGTGTCAGCGAGGAGGGCAGGGCATCAAGGTTTATCCTGTGGGCTGTCCCGAGGAGACAAATACAAATCAGTAAGTTTAGGACAGGAGTGTGGAGTGAGGGGGAGAAAGGAGAAACGGGTTGGGAGAAAGGAGGCTGGATTGAGTGGCGGTGATTGGGTCAGAGTGCTGTCTGGGTTTTCAATGAAAAGTAGCAGCAACTGTCAGGGCCCCGCACTGAACTGCCGCCCACAGTCCACAAAGAGTGAGGTCAGGTGACTGTGGAGGCCAGAAGGAGTCGAGGACATTTCTCCCATTTGATTCTTCAAGCTGAGTTAGGGCATGGTGTTCTCTTGGTGGGGGTTTCCGTTTGGTGTGGGATGAATGGGAGGTTGCTAGCCCTGCAAAAGAAACTGGTTGATGGTTTGACTAGACATTGAGTGGTGACACTAGAATGAAGGGAGGAGTTATTTATCAAAAGCCCCTTTGAAAGGATGGCTGGAGTGCTTGCTGAAGCTCACTGGAATAGGCAGTGTCTGAGGGTGGGTCTTGAGGAGCTTCTCGGGGAGCCTCTGTGCTGGCACATGGATCATTGTGGCAAGTGTTGACCTTCCCAGCCAACTCCGCATTCCCACCGTCTTCGGATGGAGTGTCCATTTGGCTTTGGCAGGGAACTAGGGTCACTTGTACTCAGCCCCAGTATCCCAGCCTTTTGTTGTATGATCTTAATGTGGAGAGTTGGACTGGAACCTGTGTGAACAACTGAGTAAGCCTGTCTAGTAAGGCTTTAGAAAGAAACAAGATATAAAAAGAAGCAACAAAATAACATATATGTTTGTGGGAAAGAGAAACATTTCTGACCTTATTCTAGTGGAGATAAACTAGCCTGCTGTTGGTCCTATGCTCTTTTTCTCCCCCTGCTCATGGGACTCTGGCTGCCAGCAAGAGCTAGGGTGATTGTTTTGGTCTTTCTGAGTTTAGCAGGAGGAAACTAAGGGCCTGCGGTCAGGCCAGGACTCCAATTGACAGTGACCTTCAGGGCTCAGTGCCAGCTAGCAAAAACTGTTTCTAATGTCTTATATACATGTTCACTCGAGTTTGAAGTCTAGATGCTCCCATGAAAATTGTGAGGTGGGTTAGGTGCATGTGAGGCCCAGGACCATCTATCTCTTCCTGGGGTGCTGGAAAAGATAACATAAAGGAAGTGTGAAACTCCATGGGGAAACAGCCCGTTGACTCCCATTGCCTGGCTGGACAGAAAGGAGAGCTGGCCTTGAAAGGGAGGCTGATACAGAACAGATGGAGTCTCTGGATGAAATACACAGCTTTACCTGTGATGCTGTTGAGCGTAGGCCGTCCCTCCATGGCAATGAACACTTCAGGAGCTGGGCAGAGCTGACAAGATGCTTTGAAAGCCACTTCTCGGATTGGCAGCTGCGTGCCCAGTCTTCTGGCTTCCCAAGTTCAAGCAGGTGTGACTTGAGGGTGGACTGGCCCTGCTGGGTCTCCTTGAGAACAGGTTACTGGATCAAGCCACATGAGCAGGCCTCCTGTTGTCTGGCTCACTACTCTTCCTCTGGGCCCTGGTCCAAGTGGGCCACAGAGGCAGCCTTGGGATGTCAGCCAAGAGGATGTTCAATTCTATCCCTAAATTCTTTAGTGGACTGAGCTAGAAATTTGTAGTCATGGACACATCCTGACACTTCTAAGATGATGTCCATGAGGAGGTGATTAGGCTAATAACTTAGCCACACCTTTATGGTCTGGAGATCAAACTGTGCACTCTGAGTCCTCAGTGTCAGAGAGAGAGAATGAGGAGAGATGAAGAAAGGGGCTGGAGACACCAGATTAATTACACAGCATTGTCAAGTGAAAACTGTCAAATAAAAGCTCCAGAAAACATATACCAAAGGTCTGAAGTGGGCTGTACCTTTGAAACAAGAAAAACAAAGCTTCTTACAAGAACTCTAAAAGTGAGTTGACAAGATCAACAACATGTTTTGATCAATAAACACAATAATAACACATGATGACAATTTCAAACTTTTTCAAAAGCCAAATGTTGAGACACACTCTGTGTGGTGCCACACACACACACACACACACACACACACACACACACACACACACACATTTAGATCTAAGCTCGGCAATGCAATCTTTGCTTGAAATTAGTAACTGAAAAGTTATGTTAACCCAGTGCAATTCAAAATCTTGAGAAAAAATGCTTATTGCTGGGCCCCGCTGTGTGGCCTAGTAGCTAAGGTCCTTGCCCTGAATGTGCTGGGATCCTATATAGGGGCTGGTTCTAATCCCAGCTGCCCCATTTCCTTCCAGCTCCCTGCTTGTGGCAGGGAAGGAGGTCGAGGGCTGCCCAAAGCCTTGGGAGCCTGCAACCACATGGGAGACCTGGAGAAGACCCTGGTTCCTGGCTTCGCATAGGTGAAGCACATTGAAATGGTAGTCACTTTGGGAGTGAATCATCGGATAGAATATCTTCCTCTCTGTCTCTCCTCCTCTCTGTATATCTGACTTTCCAATAAAAGTAAATGAATCATTTAAAAAAAATGCTCATTGCTGTGAACTCAAGTTACAATTTAGTTGTATTTCCTCTAACCCACCAAACCCCCAGGCTATCTGCTCTTCTTTTTTTTTCTCCATTATAGAGATGTTTTCCTCTTACCTCCATGCCGTGGGAGGAGAGTTTGACAAAAGAGAAAAAAAGGTGAAAGCAGCAGAGCAGGACAGGGAGAAGCAGGAGCAGGAGTGGGAGGAGGGGCGGGCCAGTCCCCTGGTTCCAGACTCTGGTGCTGGTGGGGACGTGGGAGGCGGGGCTTGGCCCATGGCTGATAGTATGACTATTATCAGACTCAGCAGCATGCTAGGGTGTAATGAATATCGTTGAGGTGTTAGTTTTCTAAAGTTGAGAACTCACTTGACCAAGTGCTGTTATTTCTTTTAGGCTTACTGAAGCAAACATAGTGCTTCCACAAATATCTAATTCAGTATTTTGTTTGAATTAGATTTCAGTCCCGAGCTGCCTCTTTCTACAGTCCAAGTCCTTGAGGACTATTTCAGGTTGTTGAGGTCATGTTTAGCAAGCTCTGATGAGATCTGAACATTAGGTAACACACGCACAGATCTCTGGAGTTTGGAAGAGGCTGCTTTGTGGTATGTTAACGTATTGAAAGAAGGGATCATGTCATAACCTTTAATCAATTTCTGAAAAAAATGTTTCCAAACTGAGATTTTCATACTTTTTCAGAAAGTTTTTAAAAAGGTGATACCTTCTGAAAGCAACTGTTTGAACACTATTACACAGCACTCACTCAGCAAATACGGAGCTGCAGAAGAACTATGACCACACCCTGACAGTGGACGAGCCTGTCAGTGAAAGGATCTCAACTGAGGAACATCCAACCGATCTACAAAACACACCATGGCAGGAGCCTAAGCAGCACAGCCACAACCAACCTGAAATCCTGGGGTGAAATTGACCTTGCATCATACCCCCACAGCTGGATATGGTAGACCAGTACTCCATCACTATTTCCATCATTGAGAAGCCATGAAACAAGTCACCAACTGGTATGAGCTAGAACAACAGCCACAGCAACAACAACAAATGACAGCACCATGAAAAAACATGTCACTGAGTAACCATACATCCCTGCTTCCAGACGAGAGATGGACTCCCAATGAAACTGTTGGACACGTGTAGACAATGAGATGCTGGCCTGTCTGACATTGCCTGTCCCAACAATGTCGGGGTACACTTAAATAAGAGACTGATAGAATTATGATGCTTTCTGAAGGACTGCACCATTGTAGTCAAATGGGGGAAAGCTGTGGGGAGGTGGGAGTTTGGAAGAGGGAAATCACAGTCTATATGAAACTGTGCCACATCATTCAAAATTCAAAGAAAAAAATATTTTTAAAAAGAATTATGCTTTGCTGCATGATTGTCACAAGACTTGAGTTCAAAAAGTTCTTTTGCATGTGGTATGGATGAGTTGGTTTTACCTAGAGCATTTTTGAGACAAGGTATGAAGGGATGTTTGCCTAGAACATCACTCCACATCGGGGCCCCTTGGTTGACATATGGTGGCTGCTCCCCATCCCCGGGTACTGGGGCATTTGGGAGGCTGGGTGTGGCTTCTCCCGTGCTCTGCTTCCTACTGCCAGATGCAGGAAGAAAAAGAAAATCTGGAAAAAATGGTATCACCCACTTTCCCCTAACAGTTGATCCTTCCTACCCCGATCAACTCTGTCAATATCATCAAAAAATAAACTTTAGGAAGACAATCGTGCATGCTTCACCTAGGCCCTTATGTGTTGGATAGCCAAAACCCAGGTAAAATCCTAGGCATAAAGATTTAAATAAGTATAATATTTCAAATAAAACTACCAGAAATGTAGGACATTGTTTCCCCAAATTTGAGTTTTTAGAAAAAAAGGAAATCAGTGAAACAATCAATAAAATGCACTAAATGGACATGACGGTTTAGACACACACTAGAGAACAATTCAGAAAAAAGCATGATAAATGTAAATATTCTCCACAAGTGCAAATAAAGACTGCATTTGCAACACAAATGAAGAAGCTGACAGATCACTTTGAAAGAAATACAATGCCCAAACTGGCAAAAGGCACGTGCATTCATTGCATGGAAAAGGCACTACCAATAGCATGACAACCATGTATGCATTGGGCTAATGTGAGGGTAGGAGCAATGGTAGGCATTTGACACAGAACTGAAGGTGCCCTTTGATGTGTGCACCACATCAGAGGAACTGGGCTGTGCTTCTGGGGCAGGCCTAATTCCAGCTTCCTGCTAATGTGCCCTCTGGGAGGCAGCTGGTCACGCTCCAATCCATGGGTCCCTCCCAGCCCTGCTCCCAGCTCGGGGCAGTTCTGTCTGTAGCAAGCATCTGAGGAGTGAACCAGCTGAAGGGAGAAATCTCTCTCTTTCAAATAACTGAATCTTTTCAAAAGAATTCTATTCAGTTTCAGACAACTACAAATATTATACAAGCTAGTCAGAAAAAAACACAACGTTTGCAATCCAACTTAAACAGAAGTTGTAAGACAAGCCCAAATAGAGCCCAAGGTTGCATTTCCCAGCCTGTTGAGAAAGTTCATGATGAGGCTGTGGGGATTCTATCAAAGGTCCTGCCCAGATGCCAGGTGGGGGCACATTTTAACTTATACTAACATGAAACATTCTCATACAAATGTCCAAGTGTCAACAAGTCTGACGATCATGCATTGCTATCAGTTTCAATTACTGTCTTCATAAAATGCAAAGGCCCTGAGGTCTAAAACCTGCAGGTGGCTTTAAAAGCCTACAGCTGCACTGCAAGTGCTCTATGGAGTAAACGCTTCCCTCCTGTTGTTGGTTCATGACTTTAAGCTTCACTCACAGCTGCTTAAAGTGTCTGTGAATTACAGTTTTCTACTCTCCTTGAAAACACACAACCATTTCAATATGGTTCATTCTCATTCATAAAAGCAGTGTCAATTGGTGGTCATTTTAAGACATCAGCTAAGGAACTAAAGACTCAACAATATATATACTACAAAAACTACTTGTTCTGTCATATCATGTGTGTTGTATGTGTGCTTACTGTGTTTCTATATGATATAATTTATTGAGGAAACACGTTCTAATTGGCTGAAAAAAGAACACTCCTAAATTAAAACTGCTACATAGCTCAATATGTTTGTAATTCATGTGACATATAGGCTGTTTTGGACATATGGTAGAAAGAAATAAAATTGTGTTTAGGACATTGACACATCCATGCTCAGGTTTACTGGGGAAACAATATACTCTTGTTTTACACATTCTATATCAAATCCAATTGAGCTCCTACAGTTGTTTGATAAAATTCCCATGTTGATCTATCATTTCCTACTCTTAAATAGTGTATATATCATTCAAGTGCATAAATGCAAAACCTACCTGTTTCCCATCTATGCACTCAATTGTTAAAATCTAGAGAACACAGTGGTCACTTGGGTCAACGTTTCCCTAGGCTGTTCAAATGCAACAGTTAAATTCTTAGGTTCTCAGTTCATTACTCAAAAACAACTTTACAAGCCATGCCTTATTGCATCGTTTCTCCTTGGTTCTGAGATGAAAAACTCATCCTACTCTGAAGGACTTTCAAGATGGATACTTAGATCATGAGACCTTAGAGAGGGATGGGTACCTTTCTCTGTAATCATGCCAACACATACACCACGTGTTTCTGTAGTTTGGGGTGGAGAGTTCTTTCAGCATGAGCTCCTCTGCACTGCTGGCAATCAGGACGTCCACATCGGAATCAGTGTGCAGCGCTCCTCTGTACGGCATGCAGAGGTATAACAAGACCATCTAGGATATAACCTCCAATTTCAAAGTGGATTTAGCATCACAAACTCAATGAATCTGACATAGCCAATCCATAGCACACAAAAACTGAAAGACAATATCACTCTGCACAGAGAAACTCAATGGACAGACTTCCTCATCAATTTACACAAAAATCCTCCATGAGAATGCCAAGAGTGCCAGTCACCTGGCACAGGTGTAACTCAAAACAGAACCTAACATGATCACACCGTGGGGCCCATAGAGTCTTGCCCCAAGGACAGCAAGAATAGGATGCAGAACGCTGTGAAAATTGTCATTTCTGCTGAAGCCAGAAAGGAAAGCTACATGAGGAAAGAAACATAGGTGGGGACAGGATCACCTTTCTAAAGCAGAGATCTTCTGCTGGAGCTCCCCCTTCAGTGTCAGTGCCAGGCAAAGGGGTGAAGCCAGCACTGCACTGGCAGGGTAACCTGCAGGCATGAAGGTAGCTGGGGCTTGCTGGCTGCATGGGCATTGGCAGCCATGGGCTAGGGGGATGACCCTGGGTCATCAAGGAGTATATCGGCCAGGGTGATGGGGATGCCTGCTACCAGCACCTCTTCTGCGAGCCAGCCCGTGACAGTAGCAAGTGGAAGGGCAGCTGTGAGTGTGAGGGCGGCCACTGAAATGGTCTCTGTTGCAGGCAAGACTGGGACTAGGGTTGTGGGTGTGTGTGGCTGTCTCAGGAAGCAATCCGTGAGATGGATGACTCCAAGCATAGAGGTGGGGCATGGCAGAGTCTCCAAGCACTGTGGGGTAAGGAGGAGTGGATGTGGCAAAGCAAGTGAGAGAGGCTGGTGGAGGCACAAGTATGTGCCCTGTCAGGTGGGCAGTCTCCCCTGGGAAGTGAGGAGAGGAGAGTGCAGCCTGTGCCTGGAGGTTAGAAGCCGTGGCCCACATGGGGTCACTTGGGGAGTAGCTAAGGGGCATGGAAGATTCTCTGAGAGCTGGAGAAGTGAGGGCAGACAGTGGGGAGGAGGCCCCCAAAATCCCTGGGGGACTGAGTCTCCTCGAGTTCAATAGGGCTGACTCACCCAGAATTGTGGGGCCAGTGGGAGAAGTGCAAGAGGAGACAGAGGAAAGACTGAGAGATGGGAGTGATGGCATGGCAGTCGGGGGAAAGGAACATTGTGAAGTTGTGAAAACACCAGAAGTTCCCTGAGTCTGGAGGGCTGACTCCCCCTCATCTGTCATGTCGGTGGGCAATGAAGTGGATGAGATAGAAGAGAGACTGAGGGACACAGGACTAGGAGACCTTAAAGGCCCCGACTCACAAGCAGTCCCCTGAAACGGGTGGTCTGACTCAGGTGGAAATCCGTGCAATGTTGGGGAGTGGCTAGTTGAAACGTGAGGGGGATTAAGGTGTGGGAATGCTGGGACAGTGGTGAAGGTGGAAGAAGCATCTGAAAGGCCTGAGACAATGGCAGGTCCCTGAGACAGGAGAGCAAACTTCTCCTCAACCATAGAGTCACTTGGGGAGGAGCAGTGTGAGATGGGACATAGGAAGAGGGAAGGCAGTGATGGGCCAGGGGCAATAGGAGAGGAACATCGGGGTTCCAATGCAGATGTGGCACTGGAACATGAGGGGACATAGTGAGAGGCTACCGAGGTAAAGAGTGGGCAGTCAGGCTCTGGTGTGCCCTGAGAAGAACATTGAGTTGGAACCCCAGTCTCTTCTATGGTAAACATGAGGGTCAAGTCTCCTGCTCCCAGGGAGCCTGGCCTCTCCTCGAGGTAGAACTGGTTCAGGTTGGTGTCCTCGTGGAGAAATTTTGGGATGGGAGGGTAGAAGCTGGGAGACAGAGGAGACTGTGGCGGGAGAGGGTTCAGGGCGGAGGAACAAGGTGAATTTCCTGCCACATTAGGGTCTCGCTCATTCAGGGGGGCTGATTCCTCCACAATGATACAACTGCTACTCAAGGAGCAGGATGGGGTGGAAGACAGACTGAGACTGATGCTCATGAGGCTGGGAGACCTTAAGTTCCCTGAGTTGGCAGGAATCCCATGCTGTGCGTTGTCTGACTCAGGCAGAAGTGAGGGCATAGTTGGGGAGTAGTTAGGTGCCACTGAATGGTCATGGGATGGCACTGCAGAATTTGGTGTCGTAGGATAGGAGGTGGCAGAAGTGGGAGAGTGATGTATTATCGATGGGCATAGCCGTGTTGGTGACAGTGACAGGTGGCGTGAAGCCATTGGTGAAGTGGCGTCACCTGTGGGGCTTCCTATGGGGGATGCTCGCCCAAGGAAGGGGTCATTGGGACCCATCAAGGGAGGAATGAGAGGGGTGAAGACTGTGGAGTCAGGCTCTGGTGTGCCCTCAGAAGAACATTGAGATGGAACCCCAGACTCCTCCATGGTAGACATGAGGGCCAAGTCTCCTGCTCCCAGGGAGCCTGGCCTCTCCTCGAGGCACAACTGGCTCTGGTTATTGACCTCGCGGAGAAATCTCTGGAGGATAGGGGAGTAGCTGGGAGACAGAGGAGACTGTGGTGAGATAAGGTTGATGGGGGAGGAACAGGGTGAATTTCCTGCCACACTAGGAGCTCCCTCTCCTAGGGGGGCTGATTCCTCCACAATGATACAACTGCTACTCAAGGAGCAGGATGAGGTGGAAGACTGACTGAGACTGAGGCTCATGAGGCTGGGAGACCTTAAGTTCCCTGAGTTGGCAGGAATCCCATGCTGTGCGTTGTCTGACTCAGGCAGAAGTGAGGGCATAGTTGGGGAGTAGTTAGGTGCCACTGAATGGTCATGGGATGGCACTGCAGAATTTGGTGTCGTAGGATAGGAGGTGCCAGAAGTGGGAGAGTGATGTATTATGGATGGGCATGGCCGTGTTGGTGACAAGGACAGGTGGCATGAATCCATTGTGGAAGTGGCGGCTCCTGTAGAGATCCCTATTGGGGATGCTCGCACAGTGAAGGGGTCATTGGGACCCATCAAGGCAGGACTGTGAGGGGATGGCGGAGTGAAGACTGTGGAGTCAGGCTCTGGTGTGCCCTCAGAAGAACATTGAGATGGAACCCCAGACTCCTCCATGGTAGACATGAGGGCCAAGTCTCCTGCTCCCAGGGAGCCTGGCCTCTCCTCGAGGCACAACTGGCTCTGGTTATTGACCTCGCGGAGAAATCTCTGGAGGATAGGGGAGTAGCTGGGAGACAGAGGAGACTGTGGTGAGATAAGGTTGATGGGGGAGGAACAGGGTGAATTTCCTGCCACATCAGGTTCTCGCTCACTCAGAGGGGCTGATTCCTCCACAATGATACAACTGCTACTCAAGGAGCAGGATGAGGTGGAAGACAGAGTGATGCACAAGGGGCTGGGAGACCTTAAGTTCCCCGAGTTGGCAGGAATCCCATGCTGTGCGTTGTCTGACTCAGGCAGAAGTGAGGGCATAGTTGGGGAGTAGTTAGGTGCCACTGAATGGTCATGGGATGGCACTGCAGTATTTGGTGTCATAGTGTAGGAGGTGCCCGAAGTGGGAGAGTGATGTATGGAAGCGCATGGTTGTGTTGGTGACAAGGACAGGTGGCCTGAAGCCACTGGGGAAGTGGCGGCACCTGTGGGGCTTCCTATGGGGGATGCTCGCACAGTGAAGCGGTCATTGGGACCCATCAAGGGAGGAATGAGAGGGGTGAAGACTGTGGAGTCAGGCTCTGGTGTGCCCTCAGAAGAACATTGAGATGGAACCCCAGACTCCTCCATGGTAGACATGAGGGCCAAGTCTCCTGCTCCCAGGGAGCCTGGCCTCTCCTCGAGGCACAACTGGCTCTGGTTATTGACCTCGCGGAGAAATCTCTGGAGGATAGGGGAGCAGCTGCGCGAGAGAGGAGACTGTGGTGGGAGAGGGTTGATGAGGGAGGAACAGGGTGAATTTCCTGCCACATCAGGGTCTCGCTCATTCAGGGGGGCTGATTCCTCCACAATGATACAACTGCTACTCAAGGAGCAGGATGAGGTGGAAGACAGAGTGATGCACAAGGGGCTGGGAGACCTTAAGTTGTCCGAGTTGGCAGGAATCCCATGGTGTGGGTTGTCTGACTCAGGCAGAAGTGAGGGCATAGTTGGGGAGTAGCCAGCTGCCATGGGTGAGAACCTGTAGGTTTCGGTTGAGGGGTCAGGAGACTGGATGGGGAATCCTGGTAAATTTTGGGCATCCCCAGGTGGGTGTGGGATGCTGCCTAGGTCGTCCAAGTCCTTGCACAGCTCTTCATGGGAGCCAGGACTTTCCCCACCAGGAGGGGTGGAGCTGCATGTTGAGGGCAGTGTGAGCATGTCGTTGATGGTGGAGCCCCCTGAGGACTCAGAGGATGGCCCTGCAGATGACACTGCAGAATTTGGTGTCCTCGGGGAGGAGGTGCCAGAAGGGGAAGAGTTTGGTATGGATGTGCATGGTTGTGTTGGTGACAATGACAGGTCGCGTGTAGCCATTGGGGAAATGTTGGCACCTGTGCAGCTTTCAATGGGGGATTCTCGCACAGTGAAGGGTTCACTGGGATACCCGAAAGATTCACTGGGCGATGCTGGTCTGATGTCTGGGGAATCACGCCTGGAGGACCCTTCAGAGGAACTGGATCGGTCCCTAGTCTTCACTGAGAAAGACATTATTACAGGAAGTGAGCTGCAATTCTTTGGCCTGTGTTCAAATGTACAACTGAGGGGCCGTGAATTGGATTTTGAGGCTGAGGCTACGGGGTTGGGGCTGTGGTGGGTGAGAGGGAGGCTGCGTGTATGTTTGTGTTGTTCTGTGTGTTTGTGTTTTGGTTGTGTGAGTGTGTGCGTGCGTGTATGTGTGTTTGTGTGTATGTGTGTGTGTGTGTGTGTGTGTGTGTGTGTGTGTGTGTGTGTGTGTGTGTGTTTGAGGCTTACTGGAGAGCCTCTCTCCAAAATGCGGGAATATCCAGAACACAGAGGACAGGCCCACTCACCCCAGTAAGTGTTGTGTCAGTCCGTGTCAGGAATCAAAGTCGCAGGATGCTCGCAAGATGCTCGCTGGAAGCTCGCAGGATGCTCGCAGGATGCTCTGGGAAGCTGGGCAGCACAGAAACCTGCTCTGGCCTTCACTTTCCTCAGAGAGAATCCGAGCTCATTGCCCTGGCAACGGCCTTATATACCCCCAGAGGGCGGGGCTTAGCAGAAGGGGCGGGGCTTCCCTTCAACTGACAGCCTAACTGCCACCTAGACTCCGCCCACCCCCACTGGCTCTTCTCATTGGCTCATCTGCTTGTCACTCTTTGGCACCATCCAAAGCAGACCCGGGGGTGTCCCATTCCCTGCATCTGTTTATGCCTTTCATCCCTGTGCTGTGAATAGCTTCACCCCCATCCCTGGTATTTTCCACCTGGAGGTAGTTTGTGTAGAAGCAGACATTGCCCTGTGAGTTCATTGGAGAAACCCCCAGGGCCTGCCAACAGTGACCTCCTTGGATTGGCATGTGTTCCCCGGAGCCTATAAACATAATCAGATCACCTGGGAAGGGCCTCCATGGAGTTCTTTTGATAATCCCATTATTTAGACTGAAGTTCAAGGGAGTCCCAGTGCCTATAAAACTGTGTCACATAATGCAATGTAATCAAAAAATAAAATCATGAGGGCCCAGGACTATAGCATCAAGGTTAAGGTCCTCACCTTGAACACACTGGAATCCCAAAGTGCGCCTGTTCTAATCCTGGCTGTTCCACTTCCCATCCAGCTCCCTGCTTGTGGCCTGGGAAGGCAGTGGAGGACGGCCCAACGCCTTTGGCCCTGCACTTATGAGGGAGACCTGGACAAAGTTCCCTCTCCTGGCTTCTGTTCAGCACAGCACTGGCCGTGGTGGTCACTTGGTGGGTGAAGCATCAGCCTAAAGATCTTCCCGACTCTCCTCCTCTCTGTATATCTGATTTTGTAATAAAAATAAACAAAACTTAAAAAAAAAGATTCATTTAGGCAATGTGTGGGCTTGACACAGTAGCCTATGACTCAAATCCTTGTATTGCAAGCGCCAGGATCCCATGTGAGCACCAGATTGTATCCTGGCTGCTCTACTTCCCATTCAGCTCCCTGCTTGTGGTCTGGGAAAGCAGTTGAGGACGGCCCAAAGCCTTGGGACCCTGCACCCACATGGGAGACCCAGAGGAGACTCTTGGCTCCTCGCTTTGCATTGGCTCAGCTCTGGCCATTGCAACTACTTGGGGAGTAAAACAGCAGATGGAATATCATTCTATCTGTCTCTCCTCTCTGTGTATCTGCTTTCAAATATAAAATGATTTAAAAACTCCAAAACTCAAAAAAAGCTCATTATTGGTAACTGAATGAAAAAACATGAAGACAAGAAATAATAAGAATTTTAATACATATCTGAGGAAGCTATCTTCAAATTTTACTGAAATCTTTGCACACACATTATTGTATTTGCTTCACAAACAAAATAGCTAATATGGTTTTGCAAATCAATTGCATTGTGATACAATGATTCAAATGGCTTGCTGAAAATTTGGATCAAGTCCAGTTTCAGTGCCACTATTCAAAGAAGTAGTGACAACTCAATCTGAGTGGAGCAAAATGTTATTTCCAAATGATTGATATGAACTCCAAGGAGTGTGAAGAACTACAGTGTCGTTTGTGCATAGGAGTTGGGACAGGTCAGCACATCCCTAATTCTGATTTCAAACAAGCCGAGGTACTGCAGGTTCTAATGCCACATTAAATTATTTCATTCACTAGAGTGTTGTGCAGAGAAAAACATGCCAAGAATTTACAGCTCAAATTGTTTTTCACATGACATTGCCATGTTATGACTAACACTAATTTCAGTATTTTATTTCTATCATAACAGGGAATAAACACTTGCCTGTGAGTTAAACTGCATGATAACTTGTGTAAATGCTGTTGTCTAATTTTCAAAGTCAGAAGTGCATCAGGGAAAGCAGACTGAAGGGTTCCTGCAGTGGAGTGTGGCACTAGAGCTTGACATTGGGACAGCTCCATGGACAACAAGTGGGGCCAAATGCAGGTTAACACCACAATTCTTAAACTGTGTCTGTGTAGGTCAGGTGCACATTTTAATGTCTGAAATGTGTTCCCACAAAAACCAATTAATGCTTTGCTAATGTCAAAGCATAAAGAGAATTTAGATAATCTGTGCAATTGTAACTAATTCTATTTTTGTAAAGATTCCAGTGTCATAAACATGCATCACTTTACTGAGGACTTTTTCAGTACTTTGGCTTCCTAAGTAGTTTAGGATGGCTAATCAAATGGCTTGTGTCATTTTATTCATCAGCATTTTGGCCTTTATGTATTCACTTATCCATTTATGTGTGTATTTCTTTATTTAGCAAGTCTTATGTGCTAATAGTCTTAGTCCACAACCAAGTCAGGGGAAAGTCTCATTTTTGTTTTTCTTTTTCAGAATCAAAGAAAGGACTGTTGCAGCAGGATTCAAGTGCTTACTTCTCTGAAGGAGAGAGAGAGGTTG
The DNA here is from genome assembly GCF_017591425.1 of Ochotona curzoniae. NCBI lineage: Eukaryota > Metazoa > Chordata > Mammalia > Lagomorpha > Ochotonidae > Ochotona > Ochotona curzoniae. The sequence goes on along the minus strand of NW_024465035.1, from coordinate 15,945,756 downwards.
AGAGACAATCTCCCATCTGCTGATTCACTCCCCAGAGCTGAGAGCTGGGCGCTCCATTCAGATCCCTGACAGGGCTGACAGGGGCCAAGTATTTGAACACTCATCTACCACTTTCTAGGCATGTGGAACAAGTGTGTTGCATTTGCTGAATGAGAAGCTCTGGAGGTGAAACATGTAGTTTAGGATCTATTGAGTGTTGTGGGCTAAGGAGTTCATTAGCGCTCGTTAAGCTCAGCAGCAACAGGAACTGGGCTGGTGGCTAAAAACACCTAGACAATTGGACTCCTTTGTATCCAATATCCTGCTAAATGAGGACCTGGGAGGGAGAGTAAATTAGGAGAGGGGAAGGAGCAATGAAAGGAGACTTCACAGACTTGCACCATCACTGGTCTCCTGTCCATGCTTCATCCCCAGACCCTCTCCCTGTCCACCTTACTGACTCTGCTGGCTGGAGCAATTGAGCACCAAAATGTGCAATTCTCTATGGAAATAAACACACAAAACATGTGTTGACAAATTATCAGGGAGCTGGAGCTACACAGATGCAATGAAGCTAAAGCTGTTGTTTACTAACTCTTAGAAACAAACTTGAAGGTGCAAAGTATACAGGTTTGTGTTGGAAACAGTAGTGTGATATCCATGACGACCAACAGCCGTGGCTCTGCAGGATCACCTCCTCTTGGTGTCTAACATAATGCTCCATTCAACCTCAGAGGCGCTAGTGCTCACATCTTAGACATTGCATTTTCTTAAGGGGCAGATAGTGCAATGTGATACTGGAAGCTCTGGAGCACTCTCTTTTCTTCTGCAATAATACTAGTAAACTATTATTCCAAAGAGAAGCATCCTTTGTGTCCACAGAGAACTGGCTCAGTCTAAAATGTTACTATGAGACCTGCTGGCCACTCAATGAGGGTCCCTTCCTTAACCTGATGATGTCAATGTCCCTGGATATAAAGTGAGCATAGTAATGAGCAGCTCCTCGTGTTTGCTTTGCAAAGCTGTTTCTAATGAGCTGAGATTCAGCATGGATCTAATGTGCAAGTCTCCATAGTTCTGTCATTTGAGTGACACAACCCTCACATAACAATGCAAGTGCATGAACACTAAGGATTCAAATTCCTGTCATTGGTGTCCAGACACAAAACTTTTTGCAAGCAAACTGTTCTCATGAGAGTCTAACCTATAGCGATCATGTATGGCTTTGTGCCAGACACATAAAATGTCATCCTGTCAGATACACTATTCCTAATGGAGGAGGAAAACTAACTACAGTTAAGTTGATTTTATGACCATAAAGTCCTAGTATCAGCCTGTTATCATATTTGTATCATAAGATTATAGGCCGTGGGAGAAACCCCAAATGTTTGGACTCTATTTGCAATAAAAGTGACTTCCACATGAATGCTACTAAAATCGGGGAATGCACCATGTCTGAAATTCTATTTCAGAATAAACACTGCACATGGATTAGTTTCCTGTTGCTTCCAAACATAAATTTGAAATTCATGGAAGAACAAGGGCTAGCCTTCTACTGTTGAACTGTCAGTGTAATCGTTGAAAATGCAACCAATAAAACTCACAAACCTACTAACAAATTGCAAGCAGTTATTGAAGTCAAACTCCTAACCAGTTAAGTAAATGATTTCCTTACGTTAATGTAACAATAGCTCTCATTTTAATGATTTTGTTACCCCTCTAACCGAATATTTAGCTCATGTTAGAAAAAAAATGTTTTTATTGGATATTACAAACTATTTATATTACAAGCTGTTTATATTAAAAATAATGCTGGAGGGCCCAGCGCGATGGCCTAGTGGCTCAGGTCCTCACCTTGCATGCCCGGGATCCCATATGGGCGCCGGTTCGAATCCCGGTGGCCTCCATTTCCCATCCAGCACCCTGCCTGTGTCATGGAAAGCAGTCGAGGATGGCCCAAAGCTTTGGAACCCTACACCCACATGGGTGTAGACCCAGAAGAGGCTCCTGGCTTCGGATAAGAATAGATCGGCTGTTGCGCTCACTTGGGGTGTGAATCATCGGACAGAAGATCTTCTTCTGTCTCTCTCCTCTCTGGGCCCGATGTGGTGGCCTAGTTGATAATATCCTTGCCCTGAACACGCTGGGATTCCATATGGGCACTGTTCAGCTGCACTTCTCATCCAGCTCGCTGCTCCCTTTGTGACCTGGGAAAGCAGTCAGCACGGCCTAAAGCCCTGGGACCCTGCCCCCGCGTGGGAGACCTGGAGGAATCCTAGCTTCAGATCCACGCAGCACTGGAGGCTGCTGTCATTGTTGGAGTGAATCCACACACAGAAGATCTTACTCTCTGTCTCTTCTCTCTCTGTGTGTCTCACTTTGCAATTAAAATAAATCCTAGAAAAACCTAATGCTGAAGATTTGAGTTGAGTGTGTCCATGCACTAACTATTGTTAGATTCGCTGCTCAACAATCGATAGACTCGCCAACCACCAGGAAAAGAATAACTCAGTCAAATATATGAAAAGAATTTAGATGGTCTTTATTTCAGGGAACCACGGTCACGGGCTTCCCTTCCCCATGCAGCAGAAAGCCCAGATGGGAAGGAGTGAGCTGCAGAGGAAGAAGAGTGGGGAAGAGACTGGGAAGGGGCCCTTTTAAACTCTCCTTGACACAGACGCTGAAATGGGGGTCGTCTCGGTCCTTATTGGTGGGGGGATATGGGTCTGTGCCCCTCATTGGTGCAAGGGTGGTCTCACTGCCTGAGGGGCCCGCGAGAATTCCAGCATCAGTTCCAGGTTTGGTTGGAGGCAAACTCCAACCTTCTCTGGCCACCATGGTAGCCATCATTCTGGCCTCTTGGTAATAGGAAAGGGGGCGATGAAGTCCATCTGGCTGCTTCCTGCTGAAGAGGGTCGTCGTCTCTAAGTGAGGTCCAGAAGAGGCTACCAGGGCACCAGAGAGTAGGGGTTGAGCAGCATTCATTTGAAGGCAGTCCATGGGGCAGATTGAGTCTGGGTGAGGAGTCTTCAGTAGAACCGAGTCTCTAGGTTCGAGAGGAAGGGCATCTGGGTCCACTGATGCGTTCGGGTCAGGACACAGGAGACACAGGTCTGTGTGTTCTCAGAGAACCTTGAGAATCAGAGTCAGATAAGGTAAAGAGTTAGCCAAGGGAGGAGACTTTGAAGGGAGCTGGTGGGTAACCAGGAAGGGTCGGCCACACATCAGCTCAGATGGGCTCCAGCCAAGGGGCTTGCAAGGGGTGACCCTGATGTATAGTAGGGCCCAGGGGACTCAATCCACCCATGAGGATCTGAGCTCCAGGTGATGGGTAAGGCCTCTGACACCTGATGGGTGACCTGTGAGATGAAAGCCGGCCCATTGTCAGACTGGATGGACAGAGGCAAACCAAACCTGGGAATCATGGTTTCAGTAGGGTCTATGCCACCACTACTGATGTCTCCTTGGCCATTGGGAATGCTTCTACCTAACCTGAAAGGAAGTCATGTTTTGAAGTAGGGTAATGAATTTCTTCAGTGTGGGCATATGGGTGAAATCTATTTGCCTATCCACCAAGATGATCACCTCTAAGTTTGTGAGTGGGCACCCTTGGTTGAAGTGCTCCTTGTCAGGAGAATACGGAGCAAGTTGGGCATGAAGTGTGCATCTGTTTGAGAAGCCCACACATATCAGGGCATGAGAATAATGGGGTAAGTAACTGGGATAAGGATTCAGGCCCCATATGCAGAGAATCATGGGTGTCAGCGAGGAGGGCAGGGCATCAAGGTTTATCCTGTGGGCTGTCCCGAGGAGACAAATACAAATCAGTAAGTTTAGGACAGGAGTGTGGAGTGAGTGGGAGAAAGGAGAAACGGGTTGGGAGAAAGGAGGCTGGATTGAGTGGCGGTGATTGGGTCAGAGTGCTGTCTGGGTTTTCAATGAAAAGTAGCAGCAACTGTCAGGGCCCCGCACTGAGCTGCCGCCCACAGTCCACAAAGAGTGAGGTCAGGTGACTGTGGAGGCCAGAAGGAGTCGAGGACATTTCTCCCATTTGATTCTTCAAGCTGAGTTTGGGCACAGTGTTCTCTTGGTGGGGGTTTCCGTTTGGTGTGGGATGAATGGGAGGTTGCTAGCCCTGCAAAAGAAACTGGTTGATGGTTTGACTAGACATTGAGTGGTGACACTAGAATGAAGGGAGGGGTTATTTATCAAAAGCCCCTTTGAAAGGATGGCTGGAGTGCTTGCTGAAGCTCACTGGAATAGGCAGTGTCTGAGGGTGGGTCTTGAGGAGCTTTTCGGGGAGCCTCTGTGCTGGCGGATGGATCATTGTGGCAAGTGTTGACCTTCCCAGCCAACTCCGCATTCCCACCGTCTTCGGATGGAGTGTCCATTTGGCTTTGGCAGGGAACTAGGGTCACTTGTACTCAGCCCCAGTATCCCAGCCATTTGTTGTATGATCTTAGTGGGGAGACTTGGGCTGGAACCTGTGTGAACAACTGAGTAAGCCTGTCTAGTAAGGCTTTAGAAAGAAACAAGATATAAAAAGAAGCAACAAAATAACATATATGTTTGTGGGAAAGAGAAACATTTCTGACCTTGCTCTAGTGGAGATAAACTAGCCTGCTGTTGGTCCTATGCTCTTTTTCTTTTCTCCCCCTGCTCATGGGACTCTGGCTGCCAGCAAGAGCTAGGGTGATTGTTTTGGTCTTTCTGAGTTTAGCAGGAGGAAACTAAGGGCCTGCGGTAAGGCCAGGACTCCAATTGACCTTCAGGGCTCAGTGCCAGCTAGCAAAAACTGTTTCTGATGTCTTATATACATGTTCACTCGAGTTTGAAGTCTAGATGCTCCCAGGAAAATTGTGAGGTTGGTTAGGTGCATGTGAGGCCCAGGACCATCTATCTCTTCCTGTGAGGTGCTGGAAAAGATAACATAAAGGAAGTGTGAAACTCCATGGGGAAACAGCCCGTTGACTCCCATTGCCTGGCTGGACAGAAAGGAGAGCTGGCCATGAAAGGGAGGCTGATACAGAACAGATGGATTTTCTGGATGAAATACACAGCTTTACCTGTGATGCTGTTGACCGTAGGCCGTCCCTCCATGGCAATGAACACTTCAGGAGCTGGGCAGAGCTGACAAGATGCTTTGAAAGCCACTTCTAGGATTGGCAGCTGCGTGCCCAGTCTTCTGGCTTCCCAAGTTCAAGCAGGTGCGACTTGAGGGTGGACTGGCCCTGCTGGGTCTCCTTGAGAACAGGTTACTGGATCAAGCCACATGAGCAGGCCTCCTGTTGTCTGGCTCACTACTCTTCCTCTGGGCCCTGGTCCAAGTGGGCCACAGAGGCAGCCTTGGGATGTCAGCCAAGAGGATGTTCAATTCTATCCCTAAATTCTTTAGTGGACTGAGCTAGAAATTTGTAGTGATGGACACATCCTGACACTTTTAAGATGATGTCCATGAGGAGGTGATTAGGCTAATAAGTTAGCCACACCTTTATGGTCTGGAGATCAAACTGTGCACTCTGAGTCCTCAGTGTCAGAGAGAGAGAATGAGGAGAGATGAAGAAAGGGGCTGGAGACACCAGATTAGTTACACAGCATTGTCAAGTGAAAACTGTCAAATAAAAGCTCTAGAAAGCATGTACCAAAGGTCTGAAGTGGGCTGTACCTTTGAAACAAGAAAAACAAAGCTTCTTACAAGAACTCTGAAAGTGAATTGACAAGATCAACAACATGTTTTGATCAATAAACACAATAATAACACATGATGACAATTTCAAACTTTTTCAAAAGCCAAATGTTGAGACACACTCTGTGTGGAGTCACACACACACACACACACACACACACACACACACACTTTTAGAACCAAGCTCGGCAATGCAATCTTTGCTTGAAATTAGTAACTGAAAAGTTATGTTAACCCAGCTCAGTTCAAAATCTTGAGAAAAATGCTTATTGCTGGGCCCCGCTGTGTGGCCTAGCAGCTAAGGTCCTTGCCCTGAATGTGCTGGGATCTTATATAGGGGCTGGTTCTAATCCCAGCTGCCCCATTTCCCATCCAGCTCCCTGCTTGTGGCAGGGAAGGAGGTCGAGGGCTGCCCAAAGCCTTGGGAGCCTGCACCTGTGTAGGAGACCTAGAGAAGACCCTGGCTCCTGACTTCACATTGGTGCAGCACATTGCCGTTGCAGTCATTTGGGATTTGTATCATCGGATAGAATATCTTCCTCTCTGTCTCTCCTCCTCTCTGTGTATCTGACTTTCCAATAAAAGTAAATGAGTCATTTAAAAAAATGCTCATTGCTGTGAACTCAAGTTACAAGTTAGTTGTATTTCCTCTAACCCACCAAACCCCCAGGCTATCTGCTCTTCTTTTTTTTCTCCATTATAGAGATGTTTTCCTCTTACCTCCATGCCGTGGGAGGAGAGTTTGACAAAAGAGAAAAAAAGGTGAAAGCAGCAGAGCAGGACAGGGAGAAGCAGGAGCAGGAGTGGGAGGAGGGGCGGGCCAGTCCCCTGGTTCCAGACTCTGGTGCTGGTGGGGACGTGGGAGGCGGGGCTTGGCCCATGGCTGATAGTATGACTATTATCAGACTCAGCAGCATGCTAGGGTGTAATGAATATTGTTGAGGTGTTAGTTTTCTAAAGTTGAGAACTCACTTGACCAAGTGCTGTTATTTCTTTTAGGCTTACTGAAGCAAACATAGTGCTTCCACAAATATCTAATTCAGTATTTTGTTTGAATTAGATTTCAGTCCAGAGCTGCCTCTTTCTACAGTCCAAGTCCTTGAGGACTATTTCAGGTTGTTGAGGTCATGTTTAGCAAGTACTGATGAGATCTGAACATTAGGTAACACACGCACAGATCTCTGGAGTTTGGAAGAGGCTGCTTTGTGGTATGTTAACGTATTTAAAGAAGGGATCATGTCATAACCTTTAATCAATTTCTGAAAAAAATGTTTCCAAACTGAGATTTTCATACTTTTTCAGAAAGTTTTTAAAAAGGTGATACCTTCTGAAAGCAACTGTTTGAACACTATTACACAGCACTCACTCAGCAAATACGGAGCTGCAGAAGAACTATGACCACACCCTGACAGTGGACGAGCCTGTCAGTGAAAGGATCTCAACTGAGGAACATCCAACCGATCTACAAAACACACCATGGCAGGAGCCTAAGCAGCACAGCCACAACCAACCTGAAATCCTGGGGTGAAATTGACCTTGCATCATACCCCCACAGCTGGATATGGTAGACCAGTACTCCATCACTATTTCCATAATTGAGAAGCCATGAAACAAGTCACCAACTGGTATGAGCTAGAACAACAGCCACAGCAACAACAACAAATGACAGCACCATGAAAAAACATGTCACTGAGTAACCATATATCCCTGCTTCCAGACGAGAGATGGACTCCCAATGAAACTGTTGGACACGTGTAGACAATGAGATGCTGGCCTGTCTGACATTGCCTGTCCCAACAATGTCGGGGTACACTTAAATAAGAGACTGATAGAATTATGATTCTTTCTGAAGGACTGCACCATTGTAGTCAAATGGGGGAAAGCTGTGGGGAGGTGGGAGTTTGGAAGAGGGAAATCACAGTCTATATGAAACTGTGCCACATCATTCAAAATTCAAAGAAAAAAATATTTTTAAAAAGAATTATGCTTTGCTGCATGATTGTCACGAGACTTGAGTTCAAAAAGTTCTTTTGCATGTGGTATGGATGAGTTGGTTTTACCTAGAGCATTTTTGAGACAAGGTATGAAGGGATGTTTGCCTAGAACATCACTCCACATCGGGGCCCCTTGGTTGACATATGGTGGCTGCTCCCCATCCCCGGGTACTGGGGCATTTGGGAGGCTGGGTGTGGCTTCTCCCGTGCTCTGCTTCCTACTGCCAGATGCAGGAAGAAAAAGAAAATCTGGAAAAAATGGTATCACCCACTTTCCCCTAACTGTTGATCCTTCCTACCCCGATCAACTCTGTCAATATCATCAAAAAATAAACTTTAGGAAGACAATCTTGCATGCTTCACCTAGGCCCTTATGTGTTGGATAGCCAAAACCCAGCTACAATCCTAGGCATAAAGATTTAAATAAGTCTAATATTTCAAATAAAACTACCAGAAATGTAGGACATTGTTTCCCCAAATTTGAGTTTTTAGAAAAAAAAGGAAATCAGTGAAACAATCAATATAATGCACTAAATGGACATGACGGTTTAGACACACACTAGAGAACAATTCAGAAAAAAAGCATGATAAATGTAAATATTCTCCACAAGTGCAAATAAAGACTGCATTTGCAACACAAATGAAGAAGCTGACAGATCACTTTGAAAGAAATACAATGCTCAAACTGGCAAAAGGCATGCACATTCATTGCATGGAAAAGGCACTACCAATAGCATGACAACCATGTATGCATTGGGCTAATGTGAGGGTAGGAGCAATGGTAGGCATTTGACACAGAACTGAAGGTGCCCTTTGATGTGTGCACCACATCAGAGGAACTGGGCTGTGCTCCTGGGGCAGGCCTAATTCCAGCTTCCTGCTAATGTGCCCTCTGGGAGGCAGCTGGTTACGCTCCAATCCACGCGTCCCTCCCAGCCCTGCTCCCAGCTCCCAGCTCGGGGCAGTTCTGTCTGTAGCAGGCATCTGAGGAGTGAACCAGCTGAAGGGAGAAATCTCTCTCTTTCAAATAACTGAATCTTTTCAAAAGAATTCTATTCAGTTTCAGACAACTACAAATATTATACAAGCTAGTCAGAAAAAAACACAACGTTTGCAATCCAACTTAAACAGAAGTTGTAAGACAAGCCCAAATAGAGCCCAAGGTTGCATTTCCCAGCCTGTTGAGAAAGTTCATGATGAGGCTGTGGGGATTCTATCAAAGGTCCTGCCCAGATGCCAGGTGGGGGCACATTTTAACTTACACTAACATGAAGCATTCTCATACAAATGTCCAAGTGTCAACAAGTCTGACGATCATGCATTGCTATCAGTTTCAATTACTGTCTTCATAAAATGCAAAGGCCCTGAGGTCTAAAACCTGCAGGTGGCTTTAAAAGCCTACAGCTGCACTGCAAGTGCTCTATGGAGTAAACGCTTCCCTCCTCTTGTTGGTTCATGACTTAAAGCTTCACTCACAGCTGCTTAAAGTGTCTGTGAATTACAGTTTTCTACTCTCCTTGAAAACACACAACCATTTCAATATGGTTCATTCTCATTCATAAAAGCAGTGTCAATTGGTGGTCATTTTAAGACATCAGCTAAGGAACTAAAGACTCAACAATATATATATTACAAAAACTACTTGTTCTGTCATATCATGTGTGTTGTATGTGTGCTTACTGTGTTTCTACATGATGCAATTTATTGAGGAAACATGTTCTAATTGGCTGAAAAAGAACACTCCTAAATTAAAACTGCTACATAGCTCAATATGTTTGTAATTCATGTGACATATAGGCTGTTTTGGACATATGGTAGAAAGAAATAAAATTGTGTTTAGGACATTGACACATCCATGCTCAGGTTTACTGGGGAAACAATATACTCTTGTTTTACACATTCTATATCAAATCCAATTGAGCTCCTACAGTTGTTTGATAAAATTCCCATGTTGATCTATCATTTCCTACTCTTAAATAGTGTATATATCATTCAAGTGCATAAATGCAAAACCTACCTGTTTCCCATCTATGCACTCAATTCTTAAAATCTAGAGAACACAGTGGTCACTTGGGTCAACGTTTCCCTAGGCTGTTCAAATGCAACAGTTAAATTCTTAGGTTCTCAGTTCATTACTCAAAAACAACTTTACAAGCCATGCCTTATTGCATCGTTTCTCCTTGGTTCTGAGATGAAAAACTCATCCTACTCTGAAGGACTTTCAAGATGGATACTTAGATCATGAGACCTTAGAGAGGGATGGGTACCTTTCTCTGTAATCATGCCAACACATACACCACGTGTTTCTGTAGTTTGGGGTGGAGAGTTCTTTCAGCATGAGCTCCTCTGCACTGCTGGCAATCAGGACGTCCACATCGGAATCAGTGTGTAGCGCTCCTCTGTATGGCATGCAGAGGTATAACAAGACCATCTAGGATATAACCTCCAATTTCAAAGTGGATTTAGCATCACAAACTCAATGAATCTGACATAGCCAATCCATAGCACACAAAAACTGAAAGACAATATCACTCTGCACAGAGAAACTCAATGGACAGATTTCCTCATCAATTTACGCAAAAATCCTCCATGAGAATGCCAAGAGTGCCAGTCACCTGGCACAGGTGTAACTCAAAACAGAACCTAACATGATCACACCATGGGGCCCATAGAGTCTTGCCCCAAGGACAGCAAGAATAGGATGCAGAACGCTGTGAAAATTGTCATTTCTGCTGAAGCCAGAAAGGAAAGCTACATGAGGAAAGAAACATAGGTGGGGACAGGATCACCTTTCTAAAGCAGAGATCTTCTGCTGGAGCTCCCCCTTCAGTGTCAGTGCCAGGCAAAGGGGTGAAGCCAGCACTGCACTGGCAGGGTAACCTGCAGGCATGAAGGTAGCTGGGGCTTGCTGGCTGCATGGGCATTGGCAGCCATGGGCTAGGGGGATGACCCTGGGTCATCAAGGAGTATATCGGCCAGGGTGATGGGGATGCCTGCTACCAGCACCTCTTCTGCGAGCCAGCCCGTGACAGTAGCAAGTGGAAGGGCAGCTGTGAGTGTGAGGGCGGCCACTGAAATGGTCTCTGTTGCAGGCAAGACTGGGACTAGGGTTGTGGGTGTGTGTGGCTGTCTCAGGAAGCAATCCATGAGATGGATGACTCCAAGCATAGAGGTGGGGCATGGCAGAGTCTCCAAGCACTGTGGGGTAAGGAGGAGTGGATGTGGCAAAGCAAGTGAGAGAGGCTGGTGGGGGCACAAGTATGTGCCCTGTCAGGTGGGCAGTCTCCCCTGGGAAGTGAGGAGAGGAGAGTGCAGCCTGTGCCTGGAGGTTAGAAGCCGTGGCCCACATGGGGTCACTTGGGGAGTAGCTAAGGGGCATGGAAGATTCTCTGAGACCTGGAGAAGTGAGGGCAGACAGTGGGGAGGAGGCCCCCAAAATCCCTGGGGGACTGAGTCTCCTCGAATTCAGTAGGGCTGACTCACCCAGAATTGTGGGGCCAGTGGGAGAAGTGCAAGAGGAGACAGAGGAAAGACTGAGAGATGGGAGTGATGGCATGGCAGTCGGGGGAAAGGAACATTGTGAAGTTGTGAAAACACCAGAAGTTCCCTGAGTCTGGAGGGCTGACTCCCCCTCATCTGTCATGTCGGTGGGCAATGAAGTGGATGAGATAGAAGAGAGACTGAGGGACACAGGACTAGGAGACCTTAAAGGCCCCGACTCACAAGCAGTCCCCTGAAACGGGTGGTCTGACTCAGGTGGAAATCCGTGCAATGTTGGGGAGTGGCTAGTTGAAACGTGAGGGGGATTAAGGTGTGGGAATGCTGGGACAGTGGTGAAGGTGGAAGAAGCATCTGAAAGGCCTGAGACAATGGCAGGTCCCTGAGACAGGACAGCAAACTTCTCCTCAACCATAGAGTCACTTGGGGAGGAGCAGTGTGAGATGGGACATAGGAAGAGGGAAGGCAGTGATGGGCCAGGGGCAATAGGAGAGGAACATCGGGGTTCCAATGCAGATGTGGCACTGGAACATGAGGGGACATAGTGAGAGGCTACCGAGGTAAAGAGTGGGCAGTCAGGCTCTGGTGTGCCCTGAGAAGAACATTGAGTTGGAACCCCAGTCTCTTCTATGGTAAACATGAGGGTCAAGTCTCCTGCTCCCAGGGAGCCTGGCCTCTCCTCGAGGTAGAACTGGTTCAGGTTGGTGTCCTCGTGGAGAAATTTTGGGATGGGAGGGTAGAAGCTGGGAGACAGAGGAGACTGTGGCGGGAGAGGGTTCAGGGCGGAGGAACAAGGTGAATTTCCTGCCACATCAGGGTCTCGCTCATTCAGGGGGGCTGATTCCTCCACAATGATACAACTGCTACTCAAGGAGCAGGATGGGGTGGAAGACAGACTGAGACTGATGCTCATGAGGCTGGGAGACCTTAAGTTCCCTGAGTTGGCAGGAATCCCATGCTGTGCGTTGTCTGACTCAGGCAGAAGTGAGGGCATAGTTGGGGAGTAGTTAGGTGCCACTGAATGGTCATGGGATGGCACTGCAGAATTTGGTGTCGTAGGATAGGAGGTGGCAGAAGTGGGAGAGTGATGTATTATCGATGGGCATAGCCGTGTTGGTGACAGTGACAGGTGGCGTGAAGCCATTGGTGAAGTGGCGTCACCTGTGGGGCTTCCTATGGGGGATGCTCGCCCAAGGAAGGGGTCATTGGGACCCATCAAGGGAGGAATGAGAGGGGTGAAGACTGTGGAGTCAGGCTCTGGTGTGCCCTCAGAAGAACATTCCGATGGAACCCCAGACTCCTCCATGGTAGACATGAGGGCCAAGTCTCCTGCTCCCAGGGAGCCTGGCCTCTCCTCGAGGCACAACTGGCTCTGGTTATTGACCTCGCGGAGAAATCTCTGGAGGATAGGGGAGTAGCTGGGAGACAGAGGAGACTGTGGTGAGATAAGGTTGATGGGGGAGGAACAGGGTGAATTTCCTGCCACACTAGGAGCTCCCTCTCCTAGGGGGGCTGATTCCTCCACAATGATACAACTGCTACTCAAGGAGCAGGATGGGGTGGAAGACAGACTGAGACTGAGGCTCATGAGGCTGGGAGACCTTAAGTTCCCTGAGTTGGCAGGAATCCCATGCTGTGCGTTGTCTGACTCAGGCAGAAGTGAGGGCATAGTTGGGGAGTAGTTAGGTGCCACTGAATGGTCATGGGATGGCACTGCAGAATTTGGTGTCGTAGGATAGGAGGTGCCAGAAGTGGGAGAGTGATGTATTATGGATGGGCATGGCCGTGTTGGTGACAAGGACAGGTGGCGTGAAGCCACTGGGGAAGTGGCGGCACCCGTAGAGCTCCCTTTGGGGGATGCTCGCACAGTGAAGGGGTCATTGGGACCCATCAAGGCAGGACTGTGAGGGGATGGCGGAGTGAAGACTGTGGAGTCAGGCTCTGGTGTGCCCTCAGAAGAACATTCCGATGGAACCCCAGACTCCTCCATGGTAGACATGAGGGCCAAGTCTCCTGCTCCCAGGGAGCCTGGCCTCTCCTCGAGGCACAACTGGCTCTGGTTATTGACCTCGCGGAGAAATCTCTGGAGGATAGGGGAGTAGCTGGGAGACAGAGGAGACTGTGGTGAGATAAGGTTGATGGGGGAGGAACAGGGTGAATTTCCTGCCACATCAGGTTCTCGCTCACTCAGAGGGGCTGATTCCTCCACAATGATACAACTGCTACCCAAGGAGCAGGATGAGGTGGAAGACAGACTGATGCACAAGTGGCTGGGAGACCTTAAGTTCCCCGAGTTGGCAGGAATCCCATGCTGTGCATTGTCTGACTCAGGCAGAAGTGAGGGCATAGTTGGGGAGTAGTTAGGTGCCACTGAATGGTCATGGGATGGCACTGCAGAATTTGGTGTCATAGGATAGGAGGTGCCCGAAGTGGGAGAGTGATGTATGGAAGCGCATGGTTGTGTTGGTGACAAGGACAGGTGGCGTGAAGCCACTGGGGAAGTGGCGTCACCTGTGGGGCTTCCTATGGGGGATGCTCGCACAGTGAAGCGGTCATTGGGACCCATCAAGGGAGGAATGAGAGGGGTGAAGACTGTGGAGTCAGGCTCTGGTGTGCCCTCAGAAGAACATTGAGATGGAACCCCAGACTCCTCCATGGTAGACATGAGGGCCAAGTCTCCTGCTCCCAGGGAGCCTGGCCTCTCCTCGAGGCACAACTGGCTCTGGTTATTGACCTCGCGGAGAAATCTCTGGAGGATAGGGGAGCAGCTGCGCGAGAGAGGAGACTGTGGTGGGAGAGGGTTGATGAGGGAGGAACAGGGTGAATTTCCTGCCACATCAGGGTCTCGCTCATTCAGGGGGGCTGATTCCTCCACAATGATACAACTGCTACTCAAGGAGCAGGATGAGGTGGAAGACAGAGTGATGCACAAGGGGCTGGGAGACCTTAAGTTGTCAGAGTTGGCAGGAATCCCATGCTGTGCGTTGTCTGACTCAGGCAGAAGTGAGGGCATAGTTGGGGAGTAGCCAGCTGCCATGGGTGAGAACCTGTCGTGGTCCGTTGAGGGGTCAGGAGACTGGATAGGGAGTCCTGGTAAATTTTGGGCATCCCCAGGTGGGTGTGGGATGCTGCCTAGGTCGTCCAAGTCCTTGCACAGCTCTTCATGGGAGCCAGGACTTTCCCCACCAGGAGGGGTAGAGCTGCATGTTGAGGGCAGTGTGAGCATGTCGTTGATGGTGGAGCCCCCTGAGGACTCAGAGGATGGCCCTGCAGATGACACTGCAGAATTTGGTGTCCTCGGGGAGGAGGTGCCAGAAGGGGAAGAGTTTGGTATGGATGTGCATGGTTGTGTTGGTGACAATGACAGGTCGCGTGTAGCCATTGGGGAAATGTTGGCACCTGTGTGGCTTTCTGTGGGGGATTCTCGCACAGTGAAGCTTTCGCTGGGATACCCGAAAGATTCACTGGGCGATGCTGGTCTGATGTCTGGGGAATCACGCCTGGAGGACCCTTCAGAGGAACTGGATCGGTCCCTAGTCTTCACTGAGAAAGACATTATTACAGGAAGTGAGCTGCAATTCTTTGGCCTGTGTTCAAATGTACAACTGAGGGGCCGTGAATTGGATTTTGAGGCTGAGGCTACGGGGTTGGGGCTGTGGTGCGTTAGGGATACCCTGTGTGTGTGTGTTTGTGTTGTTCTGTGTGTTTGTGTGTTTTGGTTATGTGAGTGTGTACGTGTGTGTGTGTGTGTGTGTGTGTGTGTGTGTGTGTGTGTGTGTGTGTGTTTGAGGCTTACTGGAGAGCCTCTCTCCAAAATGCGGGAATATCCAGAACACAGAGGACAGGCCCACTCACCCCAGTAAGTGTTGTGTCAGTCCGTGTCAGGAATCAAAGTCGCAGGATGCTCGCAAGATGCTCGCTGGAAGCTCGCAGGATGCTCGCAGGATGCTCTGGGAAGCTGGGCAGCACAGAAACCTGCTCTGGCCTTCACTTTCCTCAGAGAGAATCCGAGCTCATTGCCCTGGCAACGGCCTTATATACCCCCAGAGGGCGGGGCTTAGCAGAAGGGGCGGGGCTTCCCTTCAACTGACAGCCTAACTGCCACCTAGACTCCGCCCACCCCCGCTGGCTCTTCTCATTGGCTCATCTGCTTGTCACTCTTCGGCACCATCCAAAGCAGACCCAGGGTTGTCCCATTCCCTGCATCTGTTTATGCCTTTCATCCCTGTGCTGTGAATAGCTTCACCCCCATCCCTGGTATTTTCCACCTGGAGGTAGTTTGTGTAGAAGCAGACATTGCCCTGTGAGTTCATTGGAGAAACCCCCAGGGCCTGCCAACAGTGACCTCCTTGGATTGGCATGTGTTCCCCGGAGCCTATAAACATAATCAGATCATCTGGGAAGGGCCTCCATGGAGTTATTTAATAGTCCATTATTTAGACTGAAGTTCAAGGGCTCTGGTTTCCACCCTCCTCCACGTGTCGTCTAGGGTCAGTACTCCCTTCAGTGCTGGGGGATATTTGGATCCCACCCAGTACATTCCAATCTTGGAGGTGACACAAAGAAACACTCCCAGCATCTATCACCCCGTTAAGGGACCAGCAACGCACTGAAGGAGAGCAGGCTCACCTGAAGACCTCACCTGGGGGACAGCCTGCACAGGGGACCTGGGGAGATGCGCTTCCTCCGAGGGAGCAGGGACAAGGCCGTTCTACTGAACACAGAAAGAAAATGTGGAGTAGACAGAGAGCAAGTGCAAGGGCTCCGTGGTGAGCTTTTGTTCCCACCACATTGAAGTTTTCTCTTTGTTAAGATGTATCTATTTTTCTTGAAAGGCGATTCACAGAGAGGAGGAGAGACAGGAAGATCTTCTGTCTGATGATTCACTCCCAAAGCAGCTGCAACTGCCAGAGCTGAACAGATCTGAAGCCAGGAGGCAGGAGCACCTTCCATGTCTCCCACACAGATGCAGGGTCCCAAGGGTTTGGACTGGCCTTGACTGCTTTCCCAGGCCAGAACCAGGGAGCTGGTTGGGAAGTGGGGCTGCGGAGACACGAAACCATGCCCATGTGGGATCCTGGTGCATGCAAGACAAGGACTTTTAGCCCCTGGGCTACTGCACCGGGCCCTTGGTGTGATGTTTTCACAGGCCAGGACAAACAGCTGAATCATTGCTGCTCTGGCTCCCCGCATGCTTGCTCCTGGTGCAGAAACCAGTGCTTGTACCTGATCAAAGCTTGTGACAGGGCTCATTCAGGGCTCAGCCCCGTGTTGCATTACCCAGTACTCTCTGTTGTCCAGGGTCCCTTAGGGAGCCCGGCTGGGGCTGCACTCAAGGCAGGGAGCCCCATCCTCCACACCCCACTCTAATAACATGTGCAATGCACTCTATATGCACAATTTTGATTGCTAGCGAATCCTTGCTGACATTGAGCCAAATTCTGCTTAAATTTAATTTTTACACAAGTTCTTTTTTTTCTGTTTTTTTTAAATACTTGAGGGTAGTCATGCATTTTAGTTCCTCAAATCTTTTTTTCTCCCCCCACCTAGATCTAACTATTTCAGTTCCTCCATCTTTCCTTTCATGACCGAATTTCATCTGACGTCTGAGATGGGGATTCTGGTGCATATGGTTGCGTGGGGGTGGGTGGAGTGTTCTCGGGGGAATCCCACAGGGTTGTGAAGGAAACCGTTAAACAAGGTGGGTGTCAGTGAGAGCCCCCTTCCCCGCCCATCCATGGCGCCAATGGAGTACAGGGCGGTTCCATTTCGAGGGAAGGGTTTGGTGTCTCATGTACCATGTTAGCATTGCTTCTGCAGGTGGAGGGAGTCCGCAGTAACCCTCCTGAGTGCCATGGCCTCCCTGGGGGCAGGGGCAGTGTTCAGGAGTGTTAGCAGCCAATGCTCACAGACTCTGGGGGAGCAGGTACCCTGGATGTGGCTCTGTACACACCTCCTGCTAGTAGCCCACCTCAGTAGTTGCACCCAAGCTGTGCTTCAGGTATCCCAGGTATAATTGGATGATGTGCGGAGCCAAAGAAGACTCTGAGTCCCCATCACCCTCAGCTCTGGGATTAAAAGTCTGATCTAAACCACAATATGCTGTTCATGGAAAATTGCTGCCCAGCCAAATGTCTTCCATTGGCATTTCATAGCATGATCATACCAGAAACAAAAGCAGTTTAAATTTTTAAAAATTTTTATTTTTCATATTGTTCACATAGGTGAGAGCAATACATGTCCATGTGGGTCTCTGATTAGAGAGGGGAGGGCTGAGGTGTGGCGGAAGGTGGGTGGGACAATTTATTTTGCTCCTGTGTCTTCAGGGGGAGTTTGCTCCTTGCTGTCAAACTACATCACCGCCCTGGGGTGAGGGACAGTCTTTGATGTTGCTCTAGAGACCCCAATGTGAGGAAGAACATTCCAAGGGCGATGCTTGAGTGGTCTGAGATTTGAGGTTTGCTGCACCAGAACTGAGAAAGCCTAAAGGCTTTTGTCTGACCAGGCAAAGACTTTAGCCACTAGGCTACTGTGCTGCCCCTCCACATGTGCATTCTTCATTACAGCACCTGTGCTGTAAGTATATTACATTTCTGATGTTTTTCTAATAATGTTATCCTGATCTTACCTGCTGTGGTTTGGGTTTCCTTAGGAATGGAGTACAGGGGCTGGCACTGGGCTGCAGTGTTAAGCCACTGCCTGCAACGTTGGCATCCCACAGGCCTTGGGTTCATGCCCCAGCTGTCTCACTTTCTGTCCAGCTCCCTGCTTATGCACTTGGGAAAGCAGTGGGAATGACCTGTCCCTCCCACTCTTGCAGAAGACCTGGATGAAGCTCCTGGCTCCTGGCTTCTGGCTGACCTAGCTCTGGCCATTGCGGCCATTTGGGGAGTGAACTAGCACATGGACAATCTCTCTGTGTGTCTTGGAAACCTTGCCTTTCGAACAAATACATAAATAAATCTTTAAGACAGTTTGAAAAAAAAAAAGCACAGCACGAAGCAAGGATTTGGATGCAAGTGACTTGGGAGGGTGAGGAATCAGGGATCACAAGTGCCAGGACGGAGGAGGGAGGAGTAATTAGGATGGAGTATCAGCAATGAAGGCACGATTAACCAACTTATTTCGGGCACATTTCGTGTGCAACTTTTATTTGTTTATTTATGTATTTTTTACACATCCTGAGAAGAAGTTAAGCGAGCAGCCAGCGAAAACAAGTCATTCACCATCCGTACAAGGCAATCAACGTGTGGTTTCTCAGCAACAAGTTTCTGCTCTGGTGTAAAGTCTGCGTTGACCCAAGCTTTCTGCCTGCTGGCAGTTGGCATCAGTGAGAAAGAGAGAGAGAGAGAGAGACAGAGAGAGAGACAGAGAGAGAGACAGAGAGAGAGCACTTTCAAACAGACTCCGCGTGGAATCTAGGAGATAAATAGCCTGTCCGTAGCAGCTGCCTGCCAGATGCCAGTAAGACTCCCCTGAGGTCTTATGTTGTATTAAAAAAAGTAGTAGTCCCAGTTTCTGCTTCCCACACACTACATACCTGCATCTCAGATGGCTTTTGAATGTGTTACTCTGCAGGGCAAGGTGGGAGCCATGATCACACGCATTTATTTTTCATAAGGTATCATACTAGGAATCTTGGATTGACAGAGCGGAGCTGAAAGCTATATGAATATTGCGTGCTTCAGTACACTGATAGGCACCCCTGTGGGTTTAATACCACCGAAAGCATTAGAGCAAGTGTGGACACACGTGGCAGCTCGGTCAGAGACCATCTCCCCACTGCAAGGGGGACTGACCATTCAGGAAGTCTGTGGTCCCCAGGTGTAAGTTAGCGGTTTGCAGCACCCAAAGATGATTCTAACACAAAACATCTCCCTCCCTCTGTCACTTTCTCCTCCCCCAAAATTATCCCGTAAATGTCTGGCATGTGGGAGGGAATGTCAAAAAAGTTCGTGGAGGGACAAGCATTGCAGAGCAATAAGTCAAGTCATGGCTTGTGATGCTGGCAACCCATGTCAGAGCGTAGGTCGAGTTCCTGCTGCTCTGCTTCCGATCCAGCTCCCTGCTAATGTGCCAGGGAAGGCAGCAGAGGGTGGCCCAAATGCTTGGGTCTAGCACCCATATGGGAGACCACAATGGAGTTTCAGGCTCCAGGCTTTGGCCTAGACCAGCCGTGGTTCTTGTGGACATTTGGGGAGTGAAGCAGAGGATGAAAGGACTCTCAATACATTTCTGTGACTTTGCCTTTCAAATAATTTAAATCTTTAAGAATCAATTTGCGGGCCCGGTGGCTTGGCCTAGCGGCTTAAGTCCTTGCATTGAACGCGCCAGGATCCCATTTGGGTGCTGGTTCTAATCCCGGCAGCTCCACTTCCCATCCAGCTCCCTGCTTGTAGCCTGGGAAGGCAGTCAAGGATGGCTCAAAGTCTTGGGACCCTGCACCCATGTGGGAGACCCAGGAGAAGTTCCTGGATCCTGGCTTCGGGTCAGCATAGCATCGGCCATTGCGGTCACTTGGGGAGTGAATCACCAGATGGAAGATCTTCCTCTCTGTCTCTCCTCCTCTATGTATATCTGACTTTCCAATAAATAAATAAATCTTTTTAAAAAAAGAATCAATTTGCATTCTATTTGAGAGGTAGAAAGAAAGAAACAGAGGGAGAGCTTCCATCTGCTCTACCTTCTAAATGTCTGTCACTGGGCTATGCTGGAACCAGGAACTGGCTTCAGATCAGATTGAGTCTGGCCACTAAAGCATTTGGGGAGTAAACTTGCAGGTGGAAGATCTTTCTCCCTCTGACTGTAATTCTGCCTTTCTATTAAAATAAATTTTATATAAGTAAATAAATGGATAAAGACCAAGATTCAGTGGGACATCTAAATGTGACTCTATACTGTTTGCCAGATTTCTCTGTCAAGATGGAGTTTCTGTTGTTCCCATGGTATTTGGCTGGCTCATATTCATGCCTCTATTACTCGGCTTCCTTTTCTGTAACTGTCTTACTTCCCCCTCCTACTAGTGTTTGTGTGTCTCCCAAATGAACAACTTAGCACTTGACTCATTGTCTCAGTATGCACTTCTGGAACTAGCCAGTTGAGTTAGCAAATGAGGTTTATGGACAATAATCCCTGGGAACTGGATGATGTTGACTTGGTACTGGCAGCCTACTCCCAACCTAAGCCCCTGGACCATCATCAGGGCACAGCATTGGGCATCAGGCCACGGCTCTGTATCTGCTGAACAGCTCGTTTAATTCCAGAGTGAAAATCATTCACAAGTGTGTGAGCCACCCAACAAGCCACTTACTCCCACATCACTATTTCCAGTTATAAAATTTAGGCGTGGATGTCTGGCATAATACTTATGTCCTATAAGTGATCCATGGATGAGTTCCTGGGTTGAATCCAAACTTCTCTGCTTCCTGTTCACCTGCACGCAGGAAAGATATTGGATAACAGCCCCAAGAGTTGGCTTTCTGCCACCCACAAGGGAGACCCAGATAGGAGTCCAGGCCACTGGCTTCAGTCTGCAGTAGCTCATCACTTGTTACTGTTTTGGCCTATAGATTCTCTCTTTCTCTCTCTCTCTGTCAGATTTTTTTCAAAGGTTTTTAAAATTTTTATTTCGAAGGCAGAGTTATAGAGAAGAGACAGAAAGAATCTGCCACTCGCTGGTTCACTCTCCAAATGGCTGCAACGGCCAGAGCTGGGACAATCTAAAGCTAGGAGCCAGGAGTCTCATCCACGTCTTCTAAATGGATATGGGGGCCCAAGGCCTTGTATCATCCTCTGCTGCTTTCCCAGATTATCAGCAGAGCGCTGGATTAGAAATGAAGCAGCTGGAACTTGAATCAGTGCCCACACAGGGTGACAATGCCGAAGGTGGAAATTTAGCCTGCTGTGCAAACAGCGCTGACCCCAACTCAAAATGTTTAAAATCAGTAAAATGGATCTGCGCTGTCCATCTGACTTCTTATATTTGTCTCTTGTCCAGAACTTAAAAGAATAGGAAGTTGTTGCTGGAGCCTCTTGAAATGATTGCAATAACCATGGTAGGAAAAGTAGACATCGAAGTTGAGCAAAACCCAGGGATGTGGCCAGTGCCGTGAGAGAAAGAGCAAATCTGTAGTTGGCGAAGGAGACAGTGCACCAGCCAAGGAAGTCACGGGTAGCCATTGGCCGAGACCACGTGACTGGGACACGTGGGATGCTGGGGAGGTGACCCTGCAGATGAAACTGGAGCTCCATGATGAGAACTAGGTCCCTGCCGCTGAATAGAGTCACCCCATCCACTCTGATGTAAGGTTGTGGGGCAAGAGCCAGTCAGGGGGCCACCTTTGTGCAGCTGGCATGGGGCTTGCAGGTGACTGGGCTGTGGCTGGGGATGTGGTAAGCCCAGCTATGGCCAGAAACCAAGGAAACAGACTGGTCCTGCTGGATTCTGCAATCAGGTATCTAAGGGCCTGGCACACGGTGCCTCTGCCCATGCTTGTCAAGGGGCAGTCCTGCTTTGCTGATGGAAACGACAAACTTGTGTCTCCTCGGGTTTTACAAATGATCAGCTTTAAAGGTCTTTCTGTAGAGCTCTTTCTAAAAAGATTTAAAAAAAAATTTTTTTTTTTTTATTTGAAAGGCAGATTTACAGAAAATGGAAACAGAGAGGAAGATCTTCCATCGTCTGGCTCACTCCCCAAATGGCCACAACAGCCAGAGCTGAGCTGATCTGAAGCCAAGAGTCTGAAACTTCTTTCAGGTCTCCCACGCATATGCAGGGTCCCCTTGCAAATCTGATGTTATCGAATTTTTGCTTTAAAAATTCCTTTCCCCCCAATTCTTTCCCTCTCCCTCTTCTACAACTGCTCATTTCCTGAAATGAGCACAGAGGGGAGGGAAGTCACCATGCCTCACCCTGCTTCCAGGCAACAGCACCTGACTCCCCTCCACCCCACCACGCTGCTTTTGGCACAAGGTTGTCAGGTCACAGCGCGAGTCCACTTAGGCAGGAGTTTGGCTGCTGGTTAGTTGCAGAAATGCCGTTTGCAGAGCGCACCGAAGGGCAGGCTGCAGGGGACGACTCATCTCCTTGCACAGGAGTGTTCCTGGGGTTGGCGTCAGTAAGCCACATGTGAGTCAGTGCTGGTCACCATGTGTCAGTGCTGGTGACCACGTGCAGAAGGCTGGCAGATGTCTCACTGGAGAATCTGATCCACCTGGGGACAGGTTGGCTGCAGCGTTTGGCTGCTTCCCTAACCAGTCCTGGCTCAGGTCAGTCGCTAAGTTGTCATAGATGGTGGTTGCAGACCATTATTAAAAGGCAAAGTTACAGAGAGAAGACACACACACACACACACACACACACACACACACACACACATACACACATCCCTTCCCTCTGCTGAGTCACTTTCTAAATGGTCATGTCAGCTACAGCTGAACTGGTCTGAAACCAAGAGCCAGGAGCTTCTTTTAGGTCTCCCATGTGGGTGCAGGGGTCCAAGTACTTGGGCCATCCTCCATTATTTTCCGAGGCCATAAGCTGGGAGCTGCATTGAAAATGAAACAGCTGGGAATAGAACCAGCACCCACGTGGGAGCTGATGGCGAGGCAGAGGGTTACCACACTAGACCACTGCACTGACCCACAAGAATAATTTTTGTAGAGTAATTCTGAAATAAAACATGAACCCACCCCTCCCACCCCGCCCCATTAAAATACATGCACAGTATCTACTCAGAACCCTGCATGAGTGTGTGTGGTCATGGGTTCAAATCCATCAGCTTCAAGGGTTTCATGGCCATGAGAATGAGACTGAACTTGAGAGACCAATGGGAAGGCCCAAAGACAGACACGTGTCCAGCAGGGTGATGCTAGTTTTTCCTGGAGGTTGAATCTGGTGCAGCCAGTCCTCGGGTGTGTCCATTCCGGAAGCTGCTCAACTGGTGTGTTGGGTGATTGTCAGGGGAGAAGGCCTTTCCAAGCCCAGGAGGCAGCTCGACCTGGACAAGGGGAGGGAGGGGCTTTGGCTGCATGGAGGCTCCCCCACACTCCACACCCCTTTGCCCCATCTTCTTCCGGCTGCCATGGAACCACCCCAAAACAGCTCCCCTCCAGAGATCTCAAGTGTGGAGCACTTGATTCTTCTCTCGGAATTGAGAAACAAACCTGATTCTGGTAACTATTGCTCAGTGACTTGAACTTTTGCCATCTGTTCTTAAAGGGGCCTTATGTCCAGAATTCCAGATAAAATAATAATTTAAAAAATTGTGTATTTATGGTAAACAAAGTTACATGGTGGTTGGGAATTTTTTTTTTTTAATTTTCTAAAATTACAAGGGCTACCTTAAAAAAATTACAGAAGACAGCAGAATTATGTTTACAATTTCCTCTCTTCCTCCCCGTAGCTCCTAGCAACCAGTGTTGCTACCTGCAAAATCGTCCGTGTAATTTCCTGATAGTAAGTACCGCACCTGGACACGTGGGTGGGGCCAAGTGACTTGCACCACAGGGATGATTGAAGAGGTGGGGCAACTCTGCTTCAGGCAAAGCATAAAGAAAGCCAGAGTTCCTGGCCTGGGTGGAGAAGGCTGAGCCAAGTAAGGTCAAGGTCGAGCTGGGGAAGCTTCACAGGCAACCCAGCAGGTGGGGTGGGGGCGCACTTGGGGTCGAAATCTGTAAACACAGTTGGTAATGGTGAGGTAGAGGCTAAACGCGGGGAGCCAAGCGACTCAAGTCTCCAGACTCTGGCATTTCCCACGCCCCGGAGGAGTCCGGCCAGAGTGCACAGCGTCCCCTCCGCAGGTGGTCGCGGGGGTGGTCAGGCTCCTAGGGCGCACAGCGCGCCGGGCCCCACTCGCCCCTTCCTGCACATTCCACGCGCGCCCCCCACGCCCCTTCCTACACATTCCCACGCGCTCCCCCCCACTCGCCCCTTCCTGCACATTCCACGCGCTCCCCCCATCCCTTCCTGCACATTCCACGCGCTCCCCTACTCGCCCCTTCCTGCACATTCCACGCGCTCCCCCCACGGTGGGCCTGCCAGGCTGGCTGCGCTCGCCGCCCCTCCCCAGCCGACCCCTCGCCAGCGCCCACGCTGCAGGCAGGTGAGCATCCGTGCGGCGCTCGGACCTGTCTCCGAGAAGGCCCAGCACGCATGTGCCGCCGTCCACACGGGCCGTGTCCTCTCCGGCCTTCCGTAGGCCGCCCGGCCGAGCTCCACGTAGACCGCGCAGGCGCCCTGGGCGCACCGTTCACCTGCTGCCGTTGTCGCCGCCGCCGGGGCTGCATGGGGGGCCGAGGGCAGCCGCGGGCACCCGGAAGAAGGAGACGCGGCGGCGGCGACGCCGACACCCGCAGGGCGAGTGCGCCGATCCGCCCGCGAGCCCGGGGAGGAGGAGGCGGCGGCGGCGAGGTCCGGCCCCCGCCGTCCCTGGTGTAGGGGAGAAGCCGAGGGCGCCGCGGCCGGCCCGGGACTTGCACGGGCTCTCGCCCCACTTGGGGTCTCGGACACGCTGAGGACCCCCCCACCCGCGCTGCGCCATGTTCAAGAAACTGAAGCAGAAGATCAGCGAGGAGCAGCAGCAGCTGCAGCAGGCGCTGGCTCCCACTCAGGTTCGGTGGCCCTGGATTGTCGGCGTCCCCGGTGTCCGGATAACCCCCAGAGCAGGCCCCGCAGGGGAGCCGGGGAGGGAAGGAGGAATGCTGGGTGGTCTCCCGCGACCTCCGATCTCCGGCCGCCGGCCTCCCTTCCAGAGCGTGGACCGAGCTGGGATCTTCTGTGACCCCTGACCCGGCTTCTCCCCAAACCCAGAAGGAGGGTCCTGGAAGGAGTGGCAGGAGCCCTCGTGCCATCTGACCTTTGATCGTGACCCGAGGATGGGTGCCAGGGCCTCCTTCCTACCCTGGCGTGATTCCTGACCCCCAACCCTGGAGGGAGGGCAGTCGGGGGTAGTTTCTGACCTGCATGACAGGCATCTCCTCAACTTGAGCTGGAGTGTCCACTGGCCGGGGTCCCACAGGACTGTGAAATCACCGTCCCCCTAACCCCCCACCTCCCGCTTCCAAACTGGGGTGCCTGGGATGAGGGCCAGGCTGCTGGCTGGCAGGAGTGGTGGCAGCATGCCCGGTGTGCAGAGTGCCCGGGGCTGTCACGAGTCGGTGTCCCTTGGCACAACTTGAGCCGAACGTTGTGAGAGCGGCCGGCCTGATGCCTGTCCTCAGGCTTTGCCCCTGCCTGGTGCACAGTGAGTCTCAGATGTGTTTCCAGCAGAGGGGGGTGTGTTCTCGGTAGAGACAGTCCCCTAAGCCCTAAGCATGTTGCAAGCAGCGTGGGATTGCAAAGAGTGAGATTGACGGTTTCGGCTAGATTTCTTACTGATCTTTTTCGGATCCCACCTGATGGAGCGAATCTCTCTTGAGTTTGGGGTTTTCTGGTTCTTGCCTACAGCTCCAGGAAAGGAGATTCTTCTTTCTTTCTTTAAAAAAAAAAAAACTTGCTGCAGTCTTTGAATGCTTTTATCTTTTGAAGTAGCTACCACACTGTGCGTATTCTGAAAATATAAACTGAATCTGTCTGCAGATTTTCAGCTCATATAGAGTAGAGCTGTGCTCGACAAAGACGGGGTCCTGGTGGCTTGTTTATTCTGGGGGTCAATGATGACGAAAGTGTAAACAGTGGAGGTTCTTTAAGGAACCAAGGCACCTTAGATGTCAGGTAGAGATGAAGACCGCGAGGGAATGGGCAGAGCAGTGAAGTTGAATCCTTTACGATTAGACATGCATACATCCTGCAGTTGTTGGTTCAGCCTTCCCTTTCTAGAAATTGTTCTGAGAAAAAGGATGATGTATTGTGAATTTAACTACATGGATTTCCCCCCACTCCCCTTTTCAGTGTTGTAATTGATGAAAAGCTAGCTACTATAAATGTTCCGCGCCGGAGAACTGGTTAAGTAAGTTCTAACAGGGACTTGGTAATTATGCAGCTGCAAAAAGAGGCCAACGTTTATTGGCTCCTGACTGTATGCCTAACATTATTTTTCTTGGTGTCTTACACAGACTATTCGATTTCACCTTGACCTACGAGGTAGACACCACTTTATTCCTCTACAGATAAAGGAGTGAGGCCCAGGAGACTTGTTAACTTGCCTAATTTTGCGCGCTTAGTGTTGGAGTCCCCCCAAAAAGTGTCACACAGGAATATAATGTGTGTAAAGACAGATAGATTAAACATAACTTATGGACTGTCATCCTATTTTGTAGGAAAAAAATATGTGTATTAGTATATTTGCATAGACCCATTGTGAAAATAGCTTCAGAAGGTTGTCACTGAAGCACTGGTGGGTGTTGGCTATGGTCTTCCTCAGTTTCAGCACTTAGGTTTTCTTTATGAAATTGAGTCGCTTTTATGAATTAACAAGGAGATTTTTCTTTTCCGAAGATTTATTTATGTTACTTGAAAAGTCAAAGTTACAGAGGCAGAAGGAGAGACAGAGAGAGAGAGAGATTCTGTCTCTTGTTCACTCCCCAGATGGCTGCAAAGACCAGAGCTGAGCTGATCCAAAACTAGGACTCAGGAATCTCCCTTGTAGGTGCTGGAACCCAAGGACTTGTGCCATCCTCTGTTGCTTTCCCAGGCCGTAAGCTGGGCGCTAGATCAGAAGTGGAGCATCCGGGATGTGAACCTGCGCCCAGATGGGATGCTGGTACTGGGAAGCACAAGGCTAGGCTTATGTACCACCATGGCAAACTCCTAAAGGGGTTGTGTTTTAGCAGTAGTGATAGTAAAGCCTGTTGCAAGCTAAGATGTTAACTTAAAGCTTTTGCTGAGGCAGTGCCTGTGGGTCAAAGAAATCACTTGTGTGTATAAGATTACAGCATTTCTTTTAGGTGATATATATATATTTATCCTGAACTTGAAAATGAAATGTAATAGATCAACTACTGAAAGAAATTTGATTCTCTTCGGGTTCCAGATCATTAGTATTTGGACTCTTCCAGGAATGAGGAGTTCTGGATTATTGTCAGAGTTCAAAACAAAATAAAGATGCATGCCTTTTACAAAATGCCCTGCATATCCTGTGTTCCTAAGCAAAGGGTCTTTGATTAGTCCACTATTTTCTGGATGACTCAAGGTCGGACATTTTGAGTACAAATCATGAATATTTATTTGAAAAGGCAGAGTTAGAGGACAGAGGTCTGTCATATTAAGTGGTGTATTGGGAGACTGTTTTGAGAAAATTAGCCAAAGCTTTAGCAGAAGAGTGTCTGGGAGGGCTTCCTTGGAGAGAGCTACACATTTCTCTTAAGAAATAAAGGCAATTTGGAGAGAATTTTGGTGGGAAATAATTAGGCATGTGCTATAAAGCCCCGATTCAGCTACTTTTGACTGCTTTTCATTCCTTGTTCTCCAAAGGACACCATTTTCCTCCATTTGATTGTGTAGAAAAAAGAATCTCCATTGACATGGTTAAATTTGCAGGACCCCCAGTTCCTCTGGAAGCCCCTGCTGGTATCATGCTGCCAAAAGTTTCTTGAGCTCAATGAAGCTTATTTTTAGAACTAAAGCTTACATTTTTTTCCCCATCTTTATCCTCTAAGAAAAATTTATTTTCACATTTCATTTGAAAGGCAGAGAGTAGGTGAGCGCTGTCTTCCGTCTGTGGGTTCATCGGGTTTCTGCAGCTGCCAGGGCTCTGGGCCAGGCCCAGGCAGGAGCCTGCAACGCAGTCTGGGTGTTCCACGTGCACCGCGGAGGACCAAGTGCTTGAGCCACCGTTGTCCAAAGATGCACATTAGCAGGAAGCTAGAGCAAAACTGGAGCCAGGGCTTGACTGGGGACCCTTGGGACAGGCGGTGGGTGTCCCAGGCAATAGCCTACCCGCTGGGCTAACCACCTGCCCCTGTGTCTAAACTAATTCAACTTTTCCTTAGAAGCCATTACATTTATGGTATTCCAGAGAGATTTGATAACATGTATATTGTGTAGTGTTTAAAATCACAGTAAACACATCTAACTCAAATATGGCTTCTTTATGGTGCATTCATTTTAGGATTTATGCATTTATTAGAAAGGCAGGCAGGCAGAGGCTTTCTATCTGCTGATTCAGTAATTGCTCACAGCACCTGGACCTGGAAATCCATCCAGATCCCCCACGTGAGTGGCAGAGATCCAAAGACTTGGATCCAGCACTTACTGCCTTGGAGGGTTCCCATTAAAGCAGGAAGTTAGGATCGGAAGCAGAGCTGGGATTCAAACCCAAGTACTATGATATGGGAGGTGAGCATTCCACGCAGTGGCTTGATTGCTGTGCCAAATGTGTACCCATCTTCTGTCTTCTGAAAAGAAATATACATCTTGTTATCAACATGAATAGTGACCCTGCTGTGCGATGGAACACCAGAACTTCTTTTCCTAAGTTAGTATCACTATACCACTGTTCACTAAGTCGCTATACCGAGAGATGTCAGTAGACTGTTTTGCTGTGTGAATACCGTTCCACTGGCTTTGATGTCACTGGATCATGTAATCTCCTGGGAATCTTGTGGTTGGTCTGCCCTGACTTACACATTGTCATGTGACCTGTGACTGTATGCATACAGGGTCTCCCTGCTGCTTAGTGATACAAGCTGCCACTGTTGGCGCTCTAGGTAGGTTGTGCATCCTATGTGGCAGGTGCTTTTTTTTTCCAGGATTGAAGAAAACTGACCCCTGGTACCTGTTTGTTACCCAGCCCCTGAATTCATTGCCTGAGAGCAGTGTGTTTCGGTATAGTGCTGTCCACTTGGGACTTTGTTTTCCCTGTGGGAAAAGTTGGCCTAACTGATTCTGTGTATGTTCAGTTATGGCTGGCTTTGCCTCAATTTCTCTACCAGTTTAAAACTCTTTGCCTTCGATTCTTTAGAAAATTTAATGATCTTTTTGCTCTTTAATGTCTTCTAGGTCCTTAGTTAACTTATCGCTTTTTCAACTTTTTTAACCTATGTATTTTTGAAATGTTTGTTCTCATCTGCTTGAAAGAAAGAAAGACACTGATCTTTAACGTCTTGTTTACCACCTAAGTGCCTGTAAGAGCCAGGGCTGGGTCAATCCAGAGCTGGGATCCAGGAACTTCATGTGGGTCTTCCATGTGAGTGGATCATCGTCTGTTGCCTCCAGGTTGCACTGGTAGGAAGGTGGGTCAGAGTGGAGCCAAGGTGAATTGGCACTCTGATAGGGGAAGTGGGCAACCCACTGCACCACAGTGCTCACCATGCATTTTCTGCCTTTTTTTTTTAAGATTTATTTATTTTTCTTGGAAAGGAAGATTTATAGAGAGAAGGAGAGACAGAGAAAAAGATCTTTCATCTGCTGGTTTACTCCCCAAGTGACCGCAATGGCTGGTGTCGAACCCATCAGAAGGCAGGAGTTTCTGCTGAGTCTCCCACATGGGTGTAGGGCCCCAAGGCTTTGGCCGTCCTCAACTGGAAACTTTACTATCATTCTCTACAAGTATAACAAGTTCATCTTCTGAAGTATTTGACTCGTAAGTTAGGGATTCTCATCAGTTACGCATTCTTTGGGTGGGGATTCAGCTTGCCATAACCAGAACCACCTTGCCGCCTATGTCACCCTGGAGGTCATCTCCAACCTTGGGTGGTAAACAAGGTCCTTAACATAGCCTGTCCTGCCACTTGCAGTGTCTCTGAGGAATGTGAGTGTCTCTTGAGAGTGTGCAGGTGCGTTCCACGTAAGCTCGAGTCACCTGAGTTTCTCACGTTCTGTATCTCGTGTCACGTGGTGTGGAGACCCACGTGTCTGGTAGTTATCTGCGACT
Source organism: Ochotona curzoniae (assembly GCF_017591425.1). NCBI lineage: Eukaryota > Metazoa > Chordata > Mammalia > Lagomorpha > Ochotonidae > Ochotona > Ochotona curzoniae. The sequence goes on along the minus strand of NW_024465035.1, from coordinate 15,915,787 downwards.
CGTTTCTGTCCCTTAGTCTCCCCAGTGAGTTGTGTTTTGTGTAATCCTGAGTTGATCTGTTTCTTGCTTCTTCCTACCTTTTGTCTTGTTCATTCTCATACACTGGGTTTTTCTGAAACCTCTTAGATGAATAAATTTTTCTGTCTTGATAGAAACATTTCTTTTTCTGTCTTGATAGAAACATTTGGTTAATTTTATTAGCATGTACTGTATATGTATGATTCATATGAAATATGCTATTAATAATGTCTGAAGTGGTTAGACTTTCATTCTACTTTTCGTTCATTATCAGCAGTTGGAAGAGAAAGGGTGAGAAAGATTATCTTATAATCTAATTTTAATGTTTCTGGATATCTTGTGTAGGTCATGTTAAGTGATTATAATTTTTAACTAAAATTTAAAACAATTTTATTTCTATCAGAGTGTATCTTGATATAGTTTTAAGGGCCAAGTACTACTGAAAGGATTGTTAAAAAGTTGTGCAGAAAACTGTCGTGTGCCCCAATCCTCTGGTCCTGTTGTCTGTATTCTCAACATTACTTATTCCCGTGGTATTTAATTCTGTAAGTTGAAATAATAAACTTTTATAGCTTTGCTGTTTGTTGATGTATGCATTTTAGACAGTGAGTATTTGTCTCCTGCTAAGGAAGATGACTTTTAAACTTTGCTCCATTGTTCCGCATTGGCAGTCTTGCTGTTGGAACGTATAAAGCTGTTCTTTTTTCTGAGTCTTTAGGGCATTTCCCCTATGCCTTTTTTGAAATTTCATGACACTTATGCTTTGATGTGGATTTCTTTCTTTCTTTTTCTTTTTAATTTATTTTTATTTGAAGGGTAGATTAACAGAGAGAGGGAGAGACACAGAAAAATCTTTCATCTGTTGGTTCACTCCCCAAGTGGCTGTAACAGCTGGAGTTGATCTGATCTGGATCCAGAAACCTCCCCACCTCCAGGTGGGGGTCAGGGTCCCAGGGCTTTGGGCCATCCTCCCCTGCTCTCCCAGGCCGTCAGCAGGGAGCTGGACAGGAAGTGGAGCGGCTGGGACACTAACTCCTATGGTCAGAGTGGAGCCAAGGTCATATGGGATGCCGGTGCTTGTAGGTGGGGCCACAGTGCTGGCCCTGGTGTCTCTGTCCTTGTGCACTGTGCTGGGAACTTGGTGGCCGTGTCGGGAGGGAGATGTCTGTGCTTCAGTTCAAGGAAACATGTAGACAGTCTATCGTTATTTCCCTCCCTCTTCTCTGCTGTCTTTCCCACTGGAACTCCAGTGGCTTGGCATTTGTACACGATGGATAGATTCTCTCTCTCTCTTTTTACCCTTTATCTTCTATATTTTTGTCCCATTTCAGAGCTGTTTTTTTTGCTTTGGTCTTCCTTTGGATTTTTACATTTAATTGATTTACTTTACAATTTCTCAGGGCTGTTCCTGCTGTCTTTTGCTTTTGTCATAGCATGGTTCTTGTTCTACATGTAAAATCTTTTACCTCTCTGAGAATACTAGATGTGTTTTCTTTTTCTCAAAGTTAGAGACACAGAGAGAGAGATTAAGAGAGAGAGAGATCAGGATGAAGACAGAAGCCAGGCACATACATCCCATATGGGTGCCAGCTCGAGTCTTGGTTGTTCCACTTCCTATCCAGCTCTTTGGTAGTGGCCTGGGAAAGCAGCAGCAGATGGCCCAAGTGCTTGGGCCCTTACACACATGTGGGAGACCTGGAAGAAGCAGCTGGTTTCTGAGCGGCCCAGCTCTCAGGCGGTTGTAGCTGTTTGCAGAGTTAGTCAACAGCAGATGAAAGACCTCTTTGTCTCTCCTTCTCTCTGTCAACTCTGTATTTTTTAAATCTTAAAGAAAAGTAGTTTATATCTAATTAAAAAAAATACTACAGAGGTAGATGAAGGAATCAGAGGACCATGCATTGGAAGCAGGTGTTTGACATACCAGATGTTCCAGCATCACAACTGACGGAGCATCTGACCCGTACAGCTGTGCCATCGTATCCGGTTATGAGGCCTGAAGGTTTGACAACTTATTATGCAACATTAGAAAACTAATGTGGTCTTGGGAATAATAAACCTTGGATACCTTTTCCTTGCTTTGGGGCTATTCTCCGCTGAACTCCTGGGCCACAAGCAGGGAGCTTGATGGGATGTAGAGAAGCTGGAACACGAACTGGTGCCCATATGAGATCTGGTGCTTGCCAGGGGGAGGATTTAGCCACTTGGCTACTGTGCTGGGCCCCATCCTTGCTCTTTTGGAATGATTTGCTGTATGCAGCCACAAGACCGTCGCATACACCAACTTCCCATTGGAAATACTTGTCTCTCAAACCCATGACAATGACCTACCTTTCTTGCAAACCCTGTTAAATAAGCATGTGGTCTGCCGTTACAGCTGCTTTCAAACACAACCAACCAAACAGGTGAGCAGGTCAGGTGCCATCATTCCCAATTTTTGGACAAGAAGATAAAAAACTCAGATTGCCGACTACAAGCTCTGAGTTGACGCACAAGATGGTTATGTTTTTCATTTGCAAAGCAGACAGAAGCTTCCATCAGCTGTTTTCATTCCCCAGATGCCCACAATAGCCAGGGATGGGCCAAGCTGAAGCTGAACCTAGAATCTCGGTCTCCCACGTGGAGGGGAGCCGTCATCTGCAGCATCTCAGCATGCTCCCGGGACTCGAACTTGGGTACACGGAGATGGATGCAGGCTCCGGGCAGCCCCTTAGCTTACCGCAAGCTCTGTGGGGTCAACGGGCACTAAGTCAGTCTGGAGTGTCAGTCAGTATTTCTCGAGAAAGTCCAGGTCTATCTGGTTATCCTGGCAGGGGCTGCATTTGCCCTATAGCTGCCCCAGACTGCCCTTCTCTTCGTGATCCCCCTCAATAAACTATTCTTTAACTCCTCTCTCTTCAGTCCCTACATCCTCTGCCATCTGCAGCAGCTTTTCTTTTGCTGTGTTTTCCTGAAACAGTGACCATGCTGTTTTTTTCTACGTTGACTTGAGACTTGTGATGAGTCCTTATTTAAGTGGTGGGGAAGCATTAATTGTGAGCCTAGATACAGGCCATCACATTTCTTGACAAATAGCTTAGGAGTCTGACTTCACAGATTTCTAATGGTTGGGAGGATTAGTGAGCTCAAATGTGGTTTGAAGAACCTAAGTCCTTTCTTTTTTCCTTTTTTAATTGTTTGGGAGGCAGCTGGAAAGAGCACTGCTGTGTGCTGGTTCTTCTCCCAAATGGCCACAGTGGCCGGGGCGGAGGGTCAGCATCTGGGAGCCAGGAGCTCAATCCAGGTTTCACACATGCGTGGTAGGATCCCGGTTATTCGAGCCATTGCTGCTGTGTTCCAGGGTCTCCAGTAGCAAGCACTGAACCGGGGATCAGACACAGACACTCCGCAGTGGCTGCGCCCCGGGCCACATGCTCCAGTACTCTCGGCTCTTCGTGCAGGGCCTTTTCCTTAGCGTGCCCTTTACTTGGAGTTGCAGAGGAGGAGCGAGAAGCCAGCAGGTCGGCCTGTTCCACGCAATGCTCCTTTTCTGAGGGCAGGGTGTTCTAGAAGCTCTCGTTCCCCTGCGTGAGCTCCATCGTTTGCTTTTGTCTGTTTCTGGTGGCTCCTGGGTGTGCTCAGTGGCCGATTAGATTTGTGTGAAGCCAAGCTTAAGGATGTCATGCCAGCTTCGAAAATTTACAGTGGAATATGTTTCTCGCAGGATTGGGGGGTCGCTCTCTGGGGTAGCCCTTTCCTGACTTCCAGATCTTTGGATAGCTGAATTAATGATTCAAAGATTTCTTAATGTTGGAGTGACAGAGAGGTGGTCGGTCAAGAGATAGCTCCTTTATTCTGGTATTGCCTTTCTAATTACCTTCTACTCTTCTATCCCCTCAGTAACCCTGTTCCTAGAGTTGACATGAAGCTGTGAAATCTGTCCTGATAAGCTCCTCCCACTCAGAGTGACAACCTGGAGACACTTAACAACCTTGGACCTGCCTGATTGCAAGACTGTGGCTGTAGGTAGAAGAAGGTTTATTGAATTTCTTGTGAATTAAAAAAAAAATTATTTATTTGGAAGGCAGAAGTGTGTCATCGTGTGTTTGCATGTGTGTGGTGAGCTCTTACCCCAGAGCAGTGTGTGTGCAGCTTGGGCAGATCCAGGGATAGTACAAAGAAGCCTAGAGCCCTTGGCCTCAGTTTCCCTAAAATTATCCTTATTTTGTTACCATCACAATTATTTCATAAGTGAAGAGACATGGCTTTCAAAAAATTAGCTAGCATCACAGTTCTGGTTGATGGCAGAGTCAGGCCAAGGGCAGAGTAAGTATCCAGGTCTTGCAGCTGGTCCATAGAACCGTTCTCCTTTACTCTTTGTCCTGTGTCTGCTCTTTGCATTTCATTGAGTCACAGAGCTTGACCCGGACTAGGAAGTACCCTGTCCATAGTGCACTTGTTAATGTCAGTCCTTCTAATCTGTGCAATAACTCTTCACTCTAGGCTCCCTCTGGTTCTTCAACACCAACAAGAACCAGGACCAGGACCTCCTCATTTACAGAGCAGCTTGATGAAGGCACACCCAACAGAGAGGTAAGCTCGAAATTTCTGCTTAAAAATCCCCCTCAGAAGAAGTGGAATTGTTCTGGAATGTAGTGTAACGCTGCTGCTGATCAAATGGGCAGTGATTTTGATAGGTCAATTATGTAATTCCTACATACTGTTTTTGTTAATTATGTGATTCGTGCTTTTGACAGGTCAGTTATATAATTCCTACATACTGTTTCTATTAATTATGTGATTAGTTCTAAGTTCTTTGAAAGAGTAATATATCCCGCATTTAGTATTTAAAACTTTCAGAATAATTTAATAACAATTTGTTTAATGTATCATCTTATGGGGGAAAGTCCTGCATTTTCAGACTGGTGAGTGAAAAACTGAGGAGTCCCGTCACTGCTTCCGTGTAGCTAGGAGCTGGCACCGAAATTCTTTTTTTTTTTTTAAACCTCATTTCTTCCCTGTGATGTATAACCCAGGTATACTAGAGAGGGTACCACGTAAGTGCATAGGTTGATGACTTGTCATGAAGCGGATTCCTGTGTTCCAACCATCCAGGTCAGGAAAAGGGGCACCATTGGAAATTCAGTGCTCCCTTCCCTCTCCCAGCGGGAGCACCACCATCCTGGAATGGTAGTATTTGCCTCTTGCCTTCCTCGATGGACACGTTGGCTTGTCCCCAGTGCTTGGCTGCTCTGCGTTTCTTCTGGTTCCTGTTGGTTGTGTGCTGGCTCAGAGGAAGGAGCTGCTCTGCCCGCTTGGAAGGAGCTGCAGCCATGGTTCCCCAGGGTGTTTCTAGAGATTTTCCTCCCCACAAGGACTTGATGCAAGTTGCTCCTGCGCCCTGGCATTTATAGTTTGTTTTTTTTTTTAAATCTCAATGTTCTGGTAATGTGCTGTGGCCTTTGTGCTTTAACTTGTATTTCTCTGAAGATTAGTAAGATTGGGCATTGTTCACTTGTTTATTGATCACCAATTCATCCTTTTACAAAAGGCTATGCTAAGTGCCTTGCCCTTTTCTTCTTTTGGGTTAACTTTTTCTCATTAATTTGTATGAGTTCTTTTTATATAACATGGCTGTAAGTTTTTCTTGGGTCTGTATCTTGCAAATGTATTCTTTCATTCTGGTTTGTCTTTCATTATCTTAATGGTATTCCTTGATGAGCCAAAAATTCTTAGTTTTAAGATTTTTTCCAGTATATCAATATTTTATTTTATGGCCAGTGTTTTTTGCTGTTGTGGTGGGGGTTGGGGAGTTACCCGCGGTAGGTTTTTGCCTGGCATGTAGAGGCCTGTGTCCTGTGTCTGAATGCCCGGCTGCAGTGCCTGGCTTGCTTCTGATGGTAGCTTCTGCTCATGTCCATCCTGGGAGCAGAGGTGGTGGGTCCAGTGATTGGATTCCACCCGTGCTCATGAGAAATCTGGCTTGAGTTCACAGCTCTCAGCCTCAACCCCAGCTGAGGCCACCGCAGGCACTTGAGGAGTGAAGCGGTACATAGGGGCTCTGTGTCTCTGCCTTTCCAATACATGGATGAAGGTCTTTAAAAGAATCGTTTTCTGACACTGAGAAGGTTTTCCTGTATTGTTTTGCTTTTCGCACTTAGATGGATGTATGTATACCCCACCCAGAAATGATCTCTCGGGATGGTGTGAGGGGTCAGGGTTCATGTCCTGTCGTGTGTCTGTGCGATGTCAGATCTTTCTGCACACTACTTTTTTGTGCTTGTACAGAAATCAGTAGTTCATCTTTAAGTAGCTTTGTTTCTGAGCTCTCCATCTGCTCCTTTGTTGCTGTGTTGTTCACTTTGATTTGGTATTGTAAGTCTTTTCTTTTTGATACTTATTTATTTTTATTTGAAAGGCAGATTTGTAGAGAGGAGAGAGACAGACCAGTCTTTATTCCACTGGTTCACTCCCCAGATGGCCACAATAGTTGAAGCTGAGCTGATCTGAAGCCAGGATGTTCTCTGGATCTCACCTGTGGGTTCCGGATCCCAAGACCTTGGACCATCCTCCACTGCTTTCCCAGGCCACGAGCAGGGAGCAGCTGGGACCTGAACTGGTGTCCATGAGCAACGCTGGCATTGCAGGTGGAGGATTAGGCTGATAAGCCACCATTGCTGGCCCCCCGCACGATGAGTCTTAATATCATTTTCATCTTCCATTAATTCTTGTAGGTCATGTAGATCTTGTAGTCATGGCTTTCTACTCTGCTCTTGTTGAATGTCTTGGTTATTCTTTCTCCTTTTTCATGCAATTCCATGTAACTTTTTATTTTTTTAAAGATTTATTTTTATTATTTTTTTATTGGAAAGGCGGATATACAGAGAGGAGAGACAGAGAGGAAGATCTTCCGTCCGATGATTCACTCCCCAAGTGGCCGCAATGGCCGATACTATGCCGATCCAAAGCCAGGAGCCTCTTCCCGGTCTCCCATGCGGGTGCAGGGTCCCAAAGCTTTGGGCCGTCCTCGACTGCTTTCCCAGGCCACAGGCAGGGAGCTGGAAGGGAAGCGGGGCTGCCGGGATTAGAACCGGCGTCCATATGGGATCCCGGGCGTGCAAGGCGAGGACCTTAACCACTTGCGCCACTGCGCCGGGCCCCCATGTAACTTTTTAATCATATTGCTATTCCCTTCTGTTCTTTCTTTGCCGAATGTTTTTTATGATGAGGCAACTTTGAATTTTGTCTGTTATGTCCTCTGTGTCTGTTGATATGTGTATGGTGTTTGAATTCTTATTCTGTTAAATATGGTGTGTCGTATTAAAGGATTTTCAGATGTTAATCTTTCATTCCGGTAGTAAGTCCTACTTAATCATGATATATAATCTCTCTCCGTTCTTTTCTTTTTTAAGTTTATTAATTTGAAAAACAGTTACAGAGAGACAGAGGGAGAGATAGCAATAAAGAGAGATTCCACCTGCTGGTTCACTCCCCAAGTGGCTGCCAAAACTGGGCATGGGCCAGTCCAAAGCCAGGACCAGGGGCTTTCTGCAGGCTCAAACCATCACCACCATCAAAGCTATGGACTGTCCATCACCTCCCCGAGTTCCCCCCACTCTGTTGGCATCATTGTTACCATTATATTATCGTGGTAAGAACACGTAGAAGATCTTGCTTCCTTGAAAGTGTAAGATGTCTGTTATGCCCCGTTAGCCATAGAAACGACACCGTGTGGAATAGCTCGAGAATTTATTCATGTTGCGTGTTTAACTCAACTGCATTTCTGACTTATTCCCCCCACCTCCCCCCCGCAGCTTGCTGTTGCTGCTGGGGGCAGGGAGGGGGTGGGCGAGTGAGGGCCCTTCTGGTGTTAGGCGTGCTGTGCGAAGAGAACACTTTGCAACGTGCCATGATGATTTGTTTTTCGTCTTGTGTTTTGTTTTGGATTGCCCTGAATGAGACAGCTACTAGCCGGGATGATAGCAGAGCCTGCTTTTCTCTCTGAATACACTATCTTTGCTTTGGATTCCTCCAAAGAGCCTAAACCCCAGAGTGGCTGTGTGGTGAGTCCTCCCGCCGCTTTCCGCATCCCCTTTGGCGGGATGCAACACCTGCCGCCTGTCACTCACCTTCTCGTGAAGCACCTGCAGTGTGTGTTTGCTAATAACACTTTTCTAAGAAATCAGAGGGTGAATTGCTGGACTCTGATGGCTCTTGTGCTTCCTCGTAGCTTTTTAACAGCGATGAAATAACACCTACTAAATCACTAGGGGCCACCTTCTCTTGGGCTAACCTGTTTTCTCCCGAGGGAGGATATTTTGAAGTCTGACTCACATTTTGAGGGGGAAATTTGTTGTTACACACATTTGTAATTAAAGCACATTAAATAGATGGAGTTTACAATCGAAAATAACTGCATCGTGTTTTGTGTCTGTTGCATCAGTTTTGTGTCCATTGAATTTTCATTAAAGTATCTGAGAAGTCCATGCTTTGGCAGGTTAAACTTTAGAGCAATTCACCCACTAAAAATGGCTTTTAATGTTAGATTGGGTACTGACTGAAGCGGGATTTAGATCTTCTGAAAAATGAGAAAACGTTTCTGTACCAAACCCGCATAGCCGGATAAAACTTGGTATGCAAATGGCCACAAGCAACCTTACATTACGTTCTAAATCTAACTTTAGGAGGGAAACTTCTCAGGGTGAGACAGATTACATCCGGGTCTGCCAAGTGGGTGCAGGAGGCCCGGGACTCACGCCCTCCTCTGCTGCTTGCCCAGTCTCAATTCTGTTTTCTTAAAAAGATTATTTAAAAAAAATTTTATTGGAAAGTCAGATTTACAGAAAGGAGGAGAGACAGACAGGAAGATCTTCTGTCCACTGCTTCACTCCCCAAGTGGCCATAGTGGCTGGAGCTTAGCCGATCCTAAGCTAGGAGCCAGGAGCTTCTTCCAGATCTCTCAAGCTGGTGCAGGGTCGCACCCCCGGCCTCTGATGCCTACTCCCGCACTGTTTCAGAAAGCAGTGTGTTACATACAATGCCGTGTATGTAGCGTGGATCTCCTAGTGTGGCTGGGGGTGGTGGAGATGACGTGTATGCACTTGAACCCTCATGCTCCTTTTGGTTTTGGTTGCAGTCAGGTGACACGCAGTCTTTCGCACAGAAGCTCCAGCTCCGGGTGCCTTCCATGGAGTCTCTGTTTCGAAGTCCGATCAAGGAATCTCTGTTCCGGTCTTCGTCCAAAGAGTCTTTGGTGCGAACCTCGTCCAGGGAGTCCTTGAATCGGCTTGAGCTGGACAGCTCCCCTGCTGCCTTTGACCCGCCCTCTGACATGGAGAGTGAGGCCGAGGACGCCCTTGGCGGTTCGGACAGTCTCAACAAAGAACAGTTGATTCAGCGCTTACGAAGGATGGAACGAAGCTTGAGCAGCTACAGAGGAAAGTATTCGGAGGTACGGGCAGAGCCTTCTGTTCCCAGTAGACAGAGTGCTGAGCACATCAGAGTTGGATGCCACTCATCCAAAGCCTTCGCTCCTGTCCTGTTCTCGCCTTCCTGTGACATCACTGCTTTTAGCCGTGTGCTTATTCAGCTAAACTGGACTGCCCAGGTCCTGTGCTCAGTTGGTACCGGTAGGTAGTGTGTGGCAGTGTCTTGTCGAAGACCCGCAAGTGCAGGGGCCCTTCAGCAAGACGGCCAGCAAATGTTTGGAGAAGGTTCCTGTTCCTACCCTTTTGGTTACCACATTCTGTGTCCCTTTCTTTCCACACTTCTCTTCAAGGTCCTGTGGCCACTCAGTGTCAAGTTCATTCTCTTTTCCTCCTCACACGCCCACCCTTGCTCATCTCTGAGGACCATGGCTTCAGAAGCTACCCACCGCATACCCACTAGGATGGCTTCAAAAGCTACCCACCGCATACCCACCAGGATTTACCTTAGTTATGCTTTAGGTTGTCTGTCGAACTTTAGATTGGCTCATTCTCATTGTGCCTGCATTGATGTTTTTGCCTTGTATGAATCTCCTTTAATTAAAAAAACTATATAATTTTCTGGGCCAGTGTTGTGTGTAAGTGGATAAAGCTGCTGCCTGTGATGTGCGCTAGTTCAAATCCAGGCTGCTCCACCTCCAGACCAGCTCCCTGCTAGTGTCCTGGGAAAGACAGCCGGGCCTCTGCGTCCAGGCTTTGGTCTGGCTCCGCCCTGGCTATGGCGGCCACTTGGTGGGTGAAGGTGGAAGCTTTCTCCGTCTCCATCTCCCCTTTTCTCTGTAGCTTGGCCTTTAAATAAATAGTCCTGAACATTTTTGATGTTCATTCGTTTTATTTGAAAGGCAGAGAGAAAGAATCAGAGACAGAAAAAGGCAGACAGAGACAGACAGACCTACATACACCTTGACATGTAAAGATCTTGCATCCCCTGGTTTGCTCCCTAGATGCCCACAGCAACAGGGGCTTGGGCAGGCTGTATTCGGGAGCTGGATGGCACGTGAGTCTCCCATTTGACTGTCAGGGGCCAAAGTGCTGGAGGCGTTGCCTGCTGCCTTCTAGTTTAGCAGGGAGCTGGCATTGGAAGCAGAGCGGGAAGTAACCCCAGGAACTGAGCTGTGGGATGTGGGTGTCCCGAGCAGCACCTTCACCTCCTCCGAGTACCTGCCCGTCAGGTGAACCTCCAACCCGTGTGAGGGCGACACTCCCTGTCGGTCTTAGGGAGGTAGCAGTGCCGCTTCCGTTCCTCTTTTTGGTCCTTCAGGAACGTGGCTCTTCCCTTTCCGGCTAACTTGTGTTAGCCGCTCTCCCCGATTCCTTTCCTGTCCTGTTCTGTTGAAACAGTTCTTCCTCAGGTAAGCCCTTCCAGAGGAAGTTGTCCCTGACTGTGTTGAATGATGCGTAACATTCTGATGATCTTAGGGGTTATAAATCAGCAGGGAGCTCATGTGTCCCATGAGGCACTTGTAGAAGCTTGCTGCTTTGGCTGTCTTTCTTCTTTTTTACTTTTTGCCATAGCTGATAAGAGTCTAGAATCCTTCTGTTTATGTTTCTTACCATCAGAAACTTGTCCATAGTTGTTAAGTTGGATGTTGGGGCAGCAGTATCATTAACATTTAATTGTGCTGTCATGTTGTATGTGTTGTATCTGCAGTATCATTTGATTTTGCACCCTGCCTATGAAGTAGATAGTAATTAGCTTGGTTTTGTAGAACGGGGACTGGAGACTCAGAAATGTAGTGACTTGTTTAGAGTCACGCAGGTGATGGAGTGTGATTGTCCTCTAGGTGTTTCTGTACCCCCTCAGATACACTCCAGGCTTATTAGGGAGAAGAGCCTACACCGCTTCTTTTCTTCTTGCCACTGCAAGTTCCTAAGGCACAAGAGTGTTATAGTGACGTCTGATTCTGGGGTTCCTCTTCTACCCCACCCCATGTCTTTTTGGAGTATTATTTTCTTATCCTGGTGTTGGGAAGAAACACAGGATCCCAGTCTTGGGCAGACTTTTTTTTTTTAGTGTCTGTTCCCAGACTCACCTTCCGTTGTTCCCTGCCTCTTGACTTTGACTTAAGCCATCTAGTAATGGCCTTTGGGGCACACAGTGAGCCATCTATAGAGGAACCAGGCCAGACTCAGAATGGAAGTGTGCTTGCCCTGGAGCGGCAGCCAGTCTCTTTAGACCGGTTGGACTTTGATCAAGCAGGGCCTGCTCGTTGACTGAAGCCGCTTAGGCATTTCCTTTCATCAAGTGATACGAGGACGTGTTAACTCAGCTGAAATATAATGTTTAGGCTTTGAAATCTCACCTTCCCCGGGTTGCCTAGGGCTTTGTTTCCTCAGAGCCTGTAGCTAAAAGAACTTTAGGGATCAGTAACAAAGGCTACTGTACAAAGTTACACTAGTCTGCCCTGTGTCTTCGGTGTGCTGTCACTCAGTCTCCTTTACCAATGCTTGCCACCCCAAGGGGGCACAGCAGGGGGAAGGACTATGTGGCAAGCAGATATTCAGAGCCTGTTCCCCAGGGGCTTTCCTGTGTTGCTCTTATTAAATGCGAACCTCTTTTTTTTTTTTTAAGCATTACTTTCTTTTTTTTTTTTGAAGATTTATTTATTTATTGGAAAGTCAGATATATAGAGAGGAGAGACAGAGAGGAAGATCTTCCATTCGATGATTCACTCCCCAAGTGACCGCAACGGCCGATGCTATGCCGGTCCGAAGCCAGGAGCGAGAAACTTCCTCCAGGTCTCCCATGCGGGTGCAGGGTCCCAAGACTTTGGGCCGTGCTCGACTGCTTTCCCAGGCCACAAGCAGGGAGTTGGATGGGAAGTGGAGCTGCTGCAATTAGAACCGGCGCCCATATGGGATCCAGGCGTGTTCAAGGCGAGGACTAGCCATCAGGCCATGCCACGGGCCCGAACCTCTTTTTTTTTTTTTTTTTTAAGATTTATTTAGTTTTTATTTCAAAGTCAGATATACAGAGAGGAGAAGAGACAGAGAGGAAGATCTTCCATCCGATGATTCACTCCCCAAGTGACCACAACGGCCGATGCTCTACCGATCTGGAGCCAGGATCCAGGAACCTCCTCCGGGTCTCCCACACGGGCGCAGGTCCCAAGGCTCTGGAGCGTCCTCGACTGCTTTCCCAGGCCACAGGCAGGGAGCTGGATGGGAAGTGGAGCAATCGGGATTAGAACCAGTGCCCATATGGGATCCCGGTGCATTCAAGGCGAGGACTTTAGCCATCAGGCCATGCTGCCATGCCTGCGAGCCTCTAATTTTAGCACTAACCTGGCATGTTTCCCGAATGCGTTTAACACCAGTGCTCAAGCCTCGCAGAAATTGTTGAGGGGACCTTGTTCATTCTTAGCGAGTTGTGCCAATGTGACAAGCTGTCACATCATTTTCCAGCCTACACAGTGAGAGACAGTCCCCGTGGCTTCCTCCCTGTTGGGGTGTGGTTGCAGTGATTTCCCCACGCCTGAAAGGAAAAGGGCCAGCATTGGATGGAGCAGTAGGAATGTGGAAACTGCTGGGTCTACCACCTCCCAGCCAGCTCTGAGCTCCTCCTCCCCCAGCTTAAGCCGCAGGCCACCCCCAGCTGCCTAACATAGTAAGGACCCCCCTGTTACACAGTAACTTGCTGTCCCATCATAGCTGTCTGGTCGACATCTGTGGGGTTCTCCTTAGAAGGTTCCTGAAGATACCAGAGAGCATTGGCTGCAGCATGTGCAGAGCACCTCAAGCTGAGCTACCTTAGGGTTCATTATGATCTGGAGTGACACACCTCCAATGACAGCATCATCTGAACCATCAGCTACCCCATAAAAGGACTGCCCCAGTTTTGCTGGAGAAGTAGTGGCCATTCTTCCTCTAGAAGAGTCTGCTTGCGTTGCTCTCAACACTGCCCTCTGCTGGTGCCCTATTGTGTCTCCTTGACACAATCCTGCTCCATTTGCCCTAACCTTACTTTCCCCAACCACTTTCTAAAGGAGAAAGTAATTTGGTCTCCCTCCTCCTCCCACCACTCTGTCTCTTAGAGAGCTTGTAATTAGAACTAATCTCTTTCTCAGAAGATGAGCTCACTATCGTTGTTGGAGTTGTGCTTTGTCCACAAGTGGATAGACCTGTTGCCTAACAACATATCCATCTCGTATCTTCTTCATGTTTTACTCACTGAGCTGAAAAATCAAAATAGCCATTTGACTCATTTGGAATCTAGGAAAACTCTCAAAAAACTACAGATAACTGTTGATTAAATGTTGGGTCTCTTAGTTTCAGGGGTGAACTTGTCTTTCCCAACTTATTTATAAGTTTTAAATAAGTTGCACTCTCCAACTTATTTAAAAGAAAAAATATGATCTTACTGAACAAACTATTTTATTTTTTGATTTTTCACCACTTAATCGTCTATTTGGAACATTTCCTTGAGTCATCGAATACTCTGAATGAACTTTCTGTTAATTAACTATTGTCCCAAACAAGTGGCGTCAGATTAGTCTCATTTAGCTGTTTGAGGTCAGTTTGGGTGACCTTGGTCCATTTGTCTTCATCCTACTCTTAGGACCAGCAAGAAAGTTCTAGAATGATTTCACGATGACAGAAGTGCATGGGCCACACCTAAACCACACACTTCAAACCCCGCCTCCCTGGGTCTTCACTGGCTGTAAACGAGGCAGGAGCCAGAGCTAGGAGTCATACCTGGAGCTGGAGCTAGGAGTCCAATCCATGTACTGCAAGAGCAGACACGGGCACCTTAATGACCAAGTTAAATGCCTATTCCCAATAAGTACCATCATTCACTTTATTTATCAGACAAGAAGACTGAGTTAGGGGCCTAGACTCCAGTGGCTGGAGTCTCTGTCTTACATGCATGGGAATTCAATATGGGTGCTGGTTCGTGTCCCTGCTGCTCTGCTTTCCACCCAGCTTCCTGTGTGTGACTTGGGAAGGAGTCGAGGATGGCCCAAAGCCTTGGGACCCTGAACCAATGTGGGAGACCTGGAAGAGCTCCTGGCTTGTGGCTTCGGATCGGCACAGTGCTGGCCATTGCGCTCACTTAGGGAGTGAATCACCAGATGGAAGATATTTCTCTCTGTCTCTCCTCCTCTCTCTATATATATCTGACTTTGCAATATAAATAAATAAATCTTTAAAAAAAAGATGACAGATCCATATTCTGTCAATTCACACACAGGATGTTCCATTTATGTGTAAGAGATGTACAAAGTTATTTAAGCAACAGAATCAGCTTAAAAAGCACATGAATACACACAGTGGTAGAAAAGTGTATTAGTGACAGTACTGTGAATATAGCACTACAGATCCTCAGGCTTGACATGGCATGTTATTTCCATTCATACAAAAGACCAGAGTCACGGCTATGATTACAGCACATCATACAATATCGTAAAGAAGTTGGCCTGCCCCAATGATACTTCTAGACAACGTGGAGGAATATTGGTGTTTGTGGAGGCAGAAAAGTTATTTGAAAGCAAATCAGCATCACTCACACACAATACTCTATATTAAATGATGCTCTGTGCAGAAATGGAATTCAATTTACATTTGCCTGAATTTGGTCAAAAAAATAGTCTGAACGCTCTTCAGTTTTTTTCACAAACCTAGAAATGGCACCAACTGTATTGCTTAAAATATATTATACACAGGAATATAATCCCACAATCTATGCTGAATTTGCAGATTTAGAAGCTATCCTGTTTCAGGATTTCAACTGTTACATCTTGGTGGTACTCACTGAGATAAATGAACATTGGTAACTTGGCACGGCGATGTGGCCTAGCAGCTAAGGTCCTCGCCTTGAACGTGCCGGGATCCCATATGGACGCTGGTTCTAATCCTGGCAGCCCCACTTCCCATCCAGCTCCCTGCTTGTGGCCCAGGAAAGCAGTCGAGGACTGCCCAAAGCTTTGGGGCCCTGAACCTGTGTGGGAGACCCCGAAGAGGTTCCTGGATCCTGGCTCCAGATCGGTAGAGCATCAGCCGTTGTGGTCACTTGGGGAGTGAATCATCGGATGGAATATCTTCCTCTCTGTTTCTCCTCCTCTATGTATATCTGACTTTGTAATAAAGAAAATAAATCTTTAAAAAAAAAACAACAAAAAAGATTGGTAACTTTAAACATACAATGTCTTTTTTCTGTGAAGAACCAAGGTAATGATTGCACACTGTGTAGCAGAAGCTGGGTCACACTCACTCTAGGCAAGTGTACAGCAGGCAGACGCTGTGACCACACTAGGCGGCCAGGGGTTTGCACACAGAGCAGGAATTTACAGGTTTAGTGTGCAAAGCTCCACAACCACCTGAAGCTGGAAAGCATGAATGCGGAGGAGTGTGAAAGCACTGGTACGCCACAAGGTGGCAGCAGCGGACAAACACACTGGTTACCTGGCTGTCTGATGGGCTCAAAACTCACAAAGCAGCAGACACATAAGCTGGTCCTTTATCCACAAAAGCACCTCAAAGGCTAAAGTCTTAAAACAAAAGAAATGAGGAGGGGTACCAGAAAAAGAAATTGTTCAGATGAAAGACCCAATGCTCCCCCCAAAAATTGCCAATAATTATAATAATAACAATCATAACCTCAAACTCAGAGTTGTGAGACGGAGACTTTGAGGAGCTGCTAGATAGAAATATTAAAAAATAATCAAGAAACAAAATTGTCCTGAAAAAATCAAAGACAGTGAGAAGTACTGGGAAGAGCCCTAGGAATTAAAAATAACGTTCTCACAGACATTCAGCAGGTCCAACATGAAATTTCACAACTGAAAACCACAATAGCAACCTTGACCCACAGAATGAATGCTGCAAAGGGAAGAATGTCAGACATAGAAGATAATCAGATTCAGAACACACAACTAATAAGAAACCTGGACGCAAATCTGATCAAAACCAAGAAATCTATACAGGAAATTAACAACAGCATCAAAAAGTCAAATACCAGAATTATAGGAGATCCGGAAGGTGTGGGGAGTCAGTCATGATTGCAGGAGGTGTTGAAACAATTGTATAGGAGAACATCCCAAACTTGAAGAACATAAAAGCAAGTCAAAATCAGGAAGGCTGGAGAACCCCAAACAGATCCTGTCCACAAAGACCCTCACCCAGACACACCGTGATCAAGCTCCCCTCAAATGAATAAGAATGCTGAAACAATATTTGTCACTCATGTGTTGGTTACCCAATGGCGCGTTATTTTTCCTTGCAGTCTTGTAATAGCCTCAGTCTCCATTCTGCCTTAGCTATTTATTCATCTATTTTATTCTGTAATCCTAAACTGACTGGCATAGGGTTTTCAAAAAGATTCAATTATTTTAGAAGCTGTTTTTTTCAAATGAATAGTATTTTTGAATGTGAAACATTCATTCAAGACGTCATCCCCTAATAAGATGAAAACTTCTAGAGTATTTCTACTTCCTCCTGATGTTCCCTTTGTACTATACTATACAGCTTTTGCTTTGTGGAAACTGCTTTGCAGAAGGATGGTCTCAACAGAAAGGAAAAATAAAAAGAAACAAATTCAGACTATCTAAATATACACAAACGCACACACACGCGCACACACAGACACACTTTAAAAGATTTGTTAACATAATCTATGGCCTCTCACGCATGTTAGTAGTAGGGTGATGCACTGGAATTTTGAGGTAGCTGGACCATGAACTAAGCACTCTCATATGGGATGCCAACACTGCAAGTGATCACTTCAAAATTGCTGCCAATTGAGCCCGGCGGCGTGATGTAGCGGCCAAAGTCATCACTTTGAATGTGCTGGGATACCAAGTGGGCGCCGGTTCTAATCCCAGAGGCTCCACTTCCCATCCAGCTCCCTGCTTGTGGCCTGGGAAAGCAGTTGAGGACGGCCCAAGGCTTTGGGACCCTGCACCCATGTGAAAGACCTGGAGGAAGTTCCTGGCTCCTGGCTTCGGATCGGCACAGCACTGGCCGTTGCACTCACTTGGGAAGTGTAATCATAGGATGGAAGATCTTCCTCTCTATCTCTCCTTCCACTGTGTATCTGACTTTGTACTAAAAATAAATTAATTTTTTTAAAAAAACTGCCACATCACAATGCCCATCCTTAATGTCGTCCAGGAACCAGGAACTTCTTTCCATGTCTCCCACACGGGTGCACGGTCCCAATGCCCTGGGTTGTCCTTGACTGCTTTCTCATGTCACAAGCAGGGAGCTGGATGGGAAGCGGGCCTCCGGGATTAGAACCGGCGCCCATATGGCATCCCGGGGCATTCAATGGGAGGACCTTAAGCATTACGCTATTGTGCCGGGCCCTAAAATAAATCTTAAACAAAACAAAGTAAAACTGGTGTTGCTAAATGGAAAAAAATTAATAAAAAAAATATAAGGAAATTAGTGAAAGAAAAAAATTGGAAGGAACAATATGGATATATTATGTTTTCCTTAAAACTTTCTTCCCTCAAAATAAGACTTTATTTCTCTCTATATATATGAGTATTAAAATAAACGTGAAAAAATAAGAATGGCTTTTATATAAAATGTTGTCACAAAATTACCATTTGAAATGCACAAAGCAGAACACCATGAGAAGATGATTTGGTTTTCCAAATGAATAGAATCCAAGCATTGTTACGAAGGGCAATGGTAGGGTCCCTGCAGTGACACAACTGGCTTTGACTCCCCTCTGGCCGCCCACCGGGCTCCTGATGTTCCACTCCATGTCCAACTCCCTACTTGTGACCTGAGAAAGCAGCAGAGGACATCTTAGATGCTGCATCCCCTGCACCCACAGGAGAGACCCAGAGGGCATTCCTTCTTCCTGGCTCAGCTCCTGCTGTTGCGACCATTTGAAGAGCAAACCAATGAGTGGAAGTTCAGGGTGACCCAGAAAAAGCTCCTGGCTCCTAGCTTCATATGAGCTCAGCTCTGGCCTTGGCATCCATTGGGGGAGTGTACCAGTGAATGGTAGACCCCTCACTGCCTCTCCTGCACTATAATTCTGTCTTTCAAAAACAAACAAATATCATTTTTAAAGAAGGAAAAAGGAAAAATGATAGGATGTATTAGATATGATTAACCATAGTAAACATCATGGTAGAAGTGTAATGAAATTACAAATATTAAAATTAAAATAGCTGCAGTTCATGGTATGTAGTTCTAATCTGACACATGTAGCAGGTATGCAGGACTGGCAGGAATGCAAACGTATATGAAACGGGTCCTTCCTTGTACTTAGAGTGATGATCATGAAATTCAGTCCGATGAAAGGAAAAACAGGGAAAGCACAGTGACGTTTTCTTCTGCTTGGCTCATTATTAATGCTGGCTTCTCTTTCCTGGCCACACCCTGACTGGTTGTTATGTGTCAGTACTTATTCAAATGATCAGCATAATTAAACAGTAAAACAAAATACCCAATCCATTCTAGTTCCATTGACCTTCTTCATTAAGACTTAAAAGAGGGCCCGGCGCGGTGGCGCAGTGATTAAGGTCCTCGCCTTGCACACCCGGGATCCCATATGGACGCCGGTTCTAATCCCGGCAGCCCCTCTTCCCATCCAGCTCCCGGCCATTGTGCTCACTTGGGGAGTGAATCATCGGATGCAAGATCTTCCTCTCTGTCTCTCCTCTCTGTATATCTGCCTTTCCAATAATAATAATAAAAAAAAATCTTAGAGACAGAGGAGAGGTCTTCCATTCACCCCAAATGGATGAAATGGCCAGAGCTGAGCCAGTTTCTTCAGAAGCGAGGAGCTTGTAGCTTCTTTGGAAGTCACCCCCAAGGACCCAGGGGTGCAAGGCTTTGGTGCATCCTCTTCTAGCAGAGTTTTATTTTGATTTTCCAGGACTGCAACTCGATTTTCCAGGCATTTCACATATTCTTCTTTCTGCGACATTCTCTAGTAGCTTCCCTGTTTTTCATCAGCCGTATTCCTCTTTGCACCTGGGGGCCATCTGTTTTAGTTGCCTGAGATGTCAGTGTCAACGGTGACGTCATCACCACAGTTTGTGGCAGTGAAGTCACTGAGGGCGTGGTCCGGATCTGGTGTGTCTGCGCATCTCCCGATGCAGTTGTGCCACCACCTGCTTGCTGGGCACAAGAATCTGCTGTCCATCAGAGGTGCACGCATACGGAGAATCGTCCCTTGCTGAGCAGTGCCTGACCTTGTCATGGTCAATGTGTGCAGGCCCTGTATGCCATCTGTGCCTGGACTGGCCAACTGTGAGGTTCCATCTGGGGCAATGGCAATGACTGTCTGCTGCTTGTCTGATCGGGACAGACATAGACGCGACAGCCAGCAGACACGCCGGGTTATTCTCTTTCTTCTCTTCTGCCCCATGTATCTTCAGAAGACAGGTGTTTTACAATGTTTCTGTTAGACGGCTGTGGTGCCAGGATCCCCTGGGATTTCTGGGAGGAGCCTATGCTCCATGACGGGTCCTGAGACTGCTCCGTGTCAGATAAAGATGTACCATGCTCCAGGATTCGAAGAATCTATATCATCAAAATATCCACATTACGAAAAGTATTCCACAGATTCAATGCAGACCCTATCAAAATTCCGACAACATTCTCAGAAATATAGGACATAACAGGAAACTCATCTGTTGAGAAATGTGAGCTCCCTGAACTGCTGAACCAGCCTGAGGCCAATCCAAAGCCAGGAGCAGGGAGCCAGGAGCTCTTCTGGGTCTCCCACACAGGTGCAGAGTCCAAGTCATTATTCATATTATATGTCAGTCCCGATGAGTTATTCCTGTGCCCAGCTGTGTTTCCTGTGTCTGCATATGTCTTCTTGGGTCTGCATTCTGGGCTCTGTACCTAAACACAATGCTGGAGGGATATGCCTTTTCATCGTAAAGGAAAATTAGCAAGGGAAAGAGAAGGAAGAGGCTCTAAAGACTTACAGTTTGAAGGGAATGTGTCGTCCTGTTTATTATTTTTTTTATTATGAAAGCAATTCTGATGAATACAGCTGCCAGTGTGAGATACTGCAAATCATCTGGAAGTGGGTAGCAAAATATTGAGTGTTTAAAAGGAAACGAAGCCAGGAGAGCCACATGCAGATTTAGAGCACTGGGCCTGATCCTTCCTCTGGCTCCTGACTCCAGCTCGCTGCCTACACACATCCTGGGAGCCATCAGTGCTGGCCCAAGCAGGTGGATCCCTGTCGTCCACGAGGGAGGCCGAGACTGAGTCCGAGTCCTGGCCTGGGTACGTGTTGGTTTGTGTGAGTCCTACACATTGCAGCCATGTGGGCAATGAAATCAGTGGAAGAGAAGCTCTCTGAATCTCTCTCTTTTCTTCTGAAACAGAAATGCAAATAATTAAGAGTCTACAAATCTGAAAGTCGTGTGAATGATTCATATTAAAACGTGTGTATACATACCAATTTGTCAAATGATGTAATTGAAGCTGCACAGATAGCAAATGTGGCATGAACTGAGGATATGACAAATTCAACTATTTCATTAAAATACAAACAACTGAAATTATTTCCAAAATTATATCATACAATAATGAATTCTGACTCATTGCAATTCGACTAAAATACAGTGATAAAGACCAGAAATACATATAATTGTAGATAAAATATGATGTCTAGCTTAGCATGTATAGATGGATCTAAATAGACAATGAAAATCCAGGAAGACTTTTAGGCATCAGGCTTTACAAAATGCGACTTCATTCCTATTTCTCATGTATTGATTATTGTTGCTTCTGTTTTCTTTTTTAGATCTCATTTTTTTGTTTTCCCATGCAAGTGAAGTTTTGCATTCAATATTTTATAAAATAATTTAGAAGCTTTAAATGTATTTTCTTAGCCCAGAAAAATCCAGCAAGGAGGTTCTGAATGAGGAATGTGGGAATTCAATAATGATAGTAGTACCCTGTGCGGTAGCCTAGCAGCTAAAGTCCTCACCTTGAACGCACCGGGATCTCATATGGGCACCAGTTCTAATCCCAGCGACCCCACTTCCCATCCAGCTCTCTATTTGTGGCTTGAGAAAGCAGTCGAGGACGGCCCAAAGCTTTGGGACCATGCCCCTACGTGAGAGACCTAGAAGAAGCTCCTGGCTCCTGGCTTTGGATCTGCGCAGCTCCAGCCATTGGATGCTTGGAGAGTGAATCATCAGACAGAAGATTTCCCTCTGTCTCTTCTCTCGGTATATCTGCCTTTCCAATTAAAAAAAAAAAAAAAAAGAAAAGAACTATACTAATAGTCATGATAAGGTAAGAAAAAGAAAAATACGGGGAAAAGAATAAGTAATTAAGAACATTGATTATACCATTAGATCTGAGCATTAGAACAATCAAGACCATGCAGCACACCTTTCTCTGCCTTTTTAGAAGGGTGCATCTTCCATATCAGATACCCAGGGGAAGGGGAGCCAACTGCTGTCAAACTCACCTGTAACAGACTCACTGTTGAATCCGGATGTGTTTCTGCTCTAAGATCACTTGGACAATTTCTGTTCCGCCCTGAGAAGTGTAACAGCCGAAACACAGAATACATAGCTGTAACCTCCCAAGTCAGCAGGAACCTGAGCTGGAATTAACCCCGTTCTCCTTGTCCAGAAATATGGAGTCTTCCACGGCTTCTGCTCCTGCAGAAGTTCATATTGTCACACGTGATCCATCGACCTCGTTCAAGTTGCCCTTGCATCGCAGGTGGCCTTTGACTGCGTTAAATCAGTTGTATGATTCTTATTTTTTGTTTTGTTTGGTTTTGTTTTCATTTCCGTGTGCTTTTGCCTGTTTGATTTTGCGGTATGAGCAAAATTTATTTCAAAAAGACAAATAGGAGTGCGGCCGAGCCCCCCGCGGCGGGCTGGTCTGCGCTGAGTGCGCGGCGGGCGTCAGATGCGGCAGGCACCCTAGCAGGGCTGCGCGTCCTCGGCGGGGCTGCAGCGATCTCCCTCCCACCCCGGTTGGCTTCCCGACAGCGCTGGACCCTCTGCACCCTGTACAGGAGTACCTGGCCTGGAGGCACGGCTTCTCTGCTTCTGATTCTGCTTGCTGCTGATGCAAATCCTCAGATGGCACCAGTGGCTCAAGCACAAATACTTCCAGGCTCCTCTGGCTTCCACTGACTGGAATCTGTCTCTCTCTATCAACCTTTCTATGTCTGTCTCAAAAACTTGCAAGACTTTTAAAGTTGGAATTAAGATCTCAAACACTGACTTTCAACATGGTGCAACAACTTTTGAGAAGTAAGGTGTTTTTCCCTACAATTTTTAAACATTTACTTTTATTGGAAGGCAGCTTTACAAAGAGAAGGAGAAACAAAGATCTTCAATCCATTGCTTTACTCCCCAAGCTGAGCTGATCCAAAGCCAGGAGCCAGGAGCTTCTTCTGGGTCTCCCATATGGGCGCAGGGTCCCAAGGTTTTCCGAGATCTGACGAGATCGGGCGCGTTCAGGGTGGTATGGCCATAGACACCAAGGTTTTCAAAAGGCCAACTTCTACTGCTTTCCCAGGCCACAGGTTGGGAGTTGGATGGGAAGTGGAGCAGTCAGGACATGAAACGGTGCCCCTATGGGATCCCGCGGCATGCAAGGTGCAGATTTAGCCACTTGAGCCATTGTGCCAGACCCTCCCTACATTTTTTTTTTTTTTTTAACTCATGAGGCTCTGCTAACCTGGTTCTGGTTTCTGTTGTTCACTTATTAAATATTTGAGCCCCTGCTGTGCACA
The DNA here is from genome assembly GCF_017591425.1 of Ochotona curzoniae. NCBI lineage: Eukaryota > Metazoa > Chordata > Mammalia > Lagomorpha > Ochotonidae > Ochotona > Ochotona curzoniae. Next base: position 15,892,618 of record NW_024465035.1, on the reverse strand, counting down.
TGGCTCCCCTGGAGCCTGTGTACTGGAATTACATAGCATGGATCTAGTTGCAGGGGAGACGCATTGTTGTACCTGTGGACACAGGGGTGTAAAGGAAGGGCTGGCCTCTTTAGGCCTATTTAGCAATGCTACCCCTTGCAGCCCATTCTGATTAGCCTTCTTGCTGCTGCCCAAGACTCCATGTGTTCACCCATCATCAATAGCAAATAGATCAAGCACAGGATTTTCCTCTCACACAAGTATGAATCTGTTGTTTATTCAAAGTGAGTATGAAACAAAAATTGTTTAATAACAGCTCACCTTTACCTAAAGCCAATGGACGGCTTGAGTTGTTATCGAAGTTTGGGTCAGAGTAGAGATTTGGAATCACAATTGTATTGCTTCAATAAAGCAAGAAACTGATTAAAGTACCACTCTCCCCCTTGCGGTGAATTTGCCAGCTAGAGAGCATTTGGCAACAACATAAGGGGACCTTGGTTGTCATGATTTTTGAGTTCCGGGGTCATCCTATAGGACAAAGGACAGCCCCGAGGATGAGAATCGCCCAGCCTTGGGCCTGGTGCAGGGGCATAGTGGCTAAATCCTTGCCTTGCGTGCACCAGGATCCCATATGGGTGCTGGTTCTAATCTCAGCTGCTCCAGTTGCCAGCCAGCTCCCTGCTTGTGGCCTGGGAAAGCAATGGAGGAAGGCCCAAAACTTTGGGACCCTGCATCCGCATGGGAGACCCAGAAGAAGCTCCAACCTCCTGCCTTTGGATCAAGTTAGCTCTAGTCATTGTGGCTGCTTGAGGAATGAACTAGCAGATAGGATCCTTTTTCACTGTAAATCTCTTTCCAATAAAATTTTGTAAAAATCACACTTTATCATCCTTTAAAAACAAAAAACCAAATGTCCATCATGGCTGAGGCTGGACTAGGCCAAACCCAGGAGCTGGGACCTCAATGCAGGGTCACAGCAACAGAACTGTAGACTTGGCTGCTCTGGCTAGGTCACCAAGCAATCGTTTCCGTGGGGTGAGGACCGTCCTCGAGTTATACTTGAACAAGATTGTTTCCGTTAACTCGGGTGGGGCAGCTGATCTGGAATCGCTGGACCGGGCTTCTTTTACTGACATTCCAGCCTGAATAAGATGAGGCTGGATTTCATCAGAAAGCCCTGCTCCGGCTTACTGTTTCCTCAACCGTGAAATGCCATCTTCCGCATCTACTCCCGTAGCTGTAGCAAAGCTTTGTGAAATGGGGTAATGACTCTGCAAGCTCATAGTTAAATAACAGAAGCCTAAAATTCTCTCATTTCTGGCCGAGGGACGTTGTGTTACCATCCGGGTTGCACCTGTATTTGGAACTATCTGGGTCGGAGTTGGAAGGCAGCAGGTTCAGGCAGCTCGGATCTGCCTCGGCTGCCTCCCTCCCTCCCTCCTCGGGCCCCGAGGCGCGTGGCCGGGATGCACCGCTAAGGGAGGCCCCCGGGAGCTTCCCGCCGGGCGTCGTGAAGCTGCACAACCCCAAGGTCAGCGACTGCTCCGGGTCACTCACGCGAGCCAGTCACCCGGGGCTCCGGGGAAGACCTTCCGGAGTTCTCCCGCGGCAGCGCTGATTGGTCTATTCTTACGCCAATCAACGTGCTCCGCACACCCCAGGAAGCACAGCGAATCGCTCGCTCTCCCTCCCTCTACAGAAGGAAAAAAAAAAAAGACTGCCGGAAATAGCGTTGGGAGAGCGCGGCGCCTGCGGCTATGGCGTTTGGGGCGACTTCCGCCAACGCCGACCAATGAACTCTGTCTTCGGGTTGCAAATAAAGTCCTCCGACCTGTCCCAGAGAAACGACGTTGTCATTGGCTCTTGGCTCAGGGGCGCAGAGACTCACGGGAGCCTCGTCCGCCCATCCTTCCCCGTGATTGGCCGCTTGGAGCGTCCATCGTCTTCCTCTCTGGCCGGAGCGGGCGCCTCTTCCTGGACTGGCAGCGCTGCAGGCGGCGAGGCCGCACGGGGCCGGGACCTAGCCTCGGGGGGCGTGGCCGCGCTGTGTCCGGCCGCGAGGCGCTGGGCGTGGCCCGGAGCGCGGGGCCACGCGGGGGCGGGGCCGGGGCGGGGCCCGCGGAGGCGGAAGTGGCGAGCGGGTCGGAGCCGGAGCCGGGGGAGAGGAGCCGAGGCAGCGTCCGGGCGGGCAGAGCGGCCAGGGCGGCGGGGCGCGGGCCAGGCCGACGGGCCCGGGGGAGGGAGGAAGCGGCTGAGGGCGCGCGTGCCGCGGTCGGTGGTCGGAGCGGGTTCCTCCGCGCGGCCCCCGGGGTGGGGAGGGAGAGGATGCGGGCCGGGCGGCGGCGGCTGCGGCGGCGCTAGCGGCGGCATGAGGCGCGGGGCCGGGGTCCCCGGGAGGGAGGCGCTGCCGGCGGCCCGGCCGCTCCCGCTGCAGCTGTTCGCCGGGCTCGCCGTGCGCTGCCCGCGGGGCCCTGGCCGCTGGCGTCGCGGTCGACGTCCGGGCCGCCGCTGGTGACCGCTCGCCGCCGCTGCCCCCGCCGTCCCCGCCGCCGCCGCCGGAGGCTTGCACCCCGCGCCCTGCCGTCCGGGCGCACCCGCGGAAGAGCCCCGGCCTCCCTCGGCCCCCTGGACGCGGAGGCTTGCGCCGCGCGGGGTCGGCGGCGAGGCCCGAAAAATGGCTTGGGTGCTCAAGATGGACGAGGTGATCGAATCCGGGCTGGTGCACGACTTCGACGCCAGCCTTTCCGGCATCGGGCAGGAGCTGGGCGCCGGCGCCTACAGCATGAGGTACGGCGGGAACTGGCCTGGCTGCCCCTGCAGCGGGGAGCCCCGCAGGCCTCGGGGCGCACCCCCGGGAGCCCCACTCCCCCGGGGCCCCCCGCTGCGTGCGGCTGGCGGAAGGCGGTGGGGGAAGGGGCTCCCCGGCCTTCCTTGCAAGTGGTTTAACAAGCCCCTTGGCTGGAACTGGCGTAGACTGGTGGAAAATGCTGCTCACCGGGTGGCCATCCGGTGCTGCCCGGTCGCTGTGCATGGTGGTCTTTGCAGCTTGCACATGGTGCTTCCGCGGCTGTTGTAACAGTTAACTCTGTCCTAAGAATGGAGCCGGTGTGCGTGCAAGCGAAGTTTCTTGTCCTGGGGGACCGGCGTCTCTGGCTATTCCCTCCCGAGGGCTTTTAAGCTGCGGCGGCTGCACTCTCCACCCCCCCCCCCCAAACAATAGTTTGTTTAGTCTCTGTACCACTCATTTTTGTTGAATTCTGAGTTTAGTGGCTGCCCAATCATGGTGAAGAATGCACTCGTTTTTGGAAACCCTTAGTAGCTTGAAAGGTCGGTGTTAGGGTGAGGAGGTGCGGTAAGGGGCTGGATTGAAGTTCAGCTTATGAACTTGGAAGTCCTTCTGCCGGTTATCTGCCCGCAGCCCTAGGGGTGTGAGTAGGGGTGTGTAGGGGGGGGTTCAGGAATGGCTTGAACGATGGTGTCTTCTGGCCGGTGGCATGGGGCGGGGGGGCTGCTCCCCAAAGTCATGCAGCTTTTAAAGCTTCCAAAAGGAATTCTGGGTCCTGAAGAACCCTCAGAACAGCCTAGAGGCTTCTGGGAGCCTGGAACCTGGAAGCAGGTGGTGGAGAGCCTGACCTGAACTCCTGCTGGGCTCCCCGGACTTGGCACCTCCCGCGCTTGGGTAACTCGAGGGCTTGAGCCAAGCTGGCCTGTTTTCTGGAACAGCGGTCTCAGGTGTTGAGGTCGGGCTGTCCCTGGGCTGCCCGGGACTCTCGGGGGCACCAGGTCTTTCCACCTTGCTTCTGCTTTTTGGGAAATGAAAGCTTGCTGCTGGGAACTTACTGACTGTGAGCTTTTCACTCCCCCCTTACCCCCTTCCCACGGATTTATACTTGAACTCTGTGAGTTAGCTACCTTATTCCCCTTGTTAACTTCTGTTTAAGTGGAAAGGGAATAAAACCTTAGTATTAAAACCTTAGTATTATTAAAACCTCATCCTGCCCTGGTTCTGAAAGTGTAGCCCGTGGTCTCTGCCATTCCGTGTCATTTACAACAGTTCCCCTGGGGAAACTTTGTCCCTTGACTAATTGAAGTCCTCATGTGTCAGTGGGAGGCGACTAGCATGTTTAAAGAACTTGCTCAGCTTTTTTTTTTTTCCTTAGACATTCATGAGAGTGCCCCTTGCAAAGCTGAGGCCCGAGATTTCACACGGACAGCCTAGGAAATTCGAAAATGGACTAACAAGGACAAGAAGACCAGGAAGAAGCACTTGCGGGGCGGGGGAGGGAGCAGGTGGGCTTTCCACGCGTGGCCTGGAGCCGGGAGACTTGGGCGTGGGTCTGGGGATGCTCGGGAACTGTGAGCCATTTCCTCGGGCATCCAGTGGGAAGGAATTCAGAACTTCGGTAATTCAGAAGTTCACTTGAGGAAATGACTGGGAAAATGGCTTGCTGATAAAGACTCACTTTGTAGGTGGCCCTCCATTTTCCTTTGGAAGCAGGCTTGCATCATTTGCTGTTAGGGTGTGTTCAGAGGACAGGTGTTTTCAAGCGTAGGGAATGGTTTCCTCAGCATTTGAGGAAGATAGTTCGAAAGAAAAGGGATTTCTGTCTTGAACGGTCCTACCTTGAACTGTGGAAATGTTAGGCACGTGCCGCTTGCTTCTGATGCTGGCTTAGTCTGCCTTTTGTTTTTGGCTCCTCTGTGTGTGTGTGTGTGTGTGTGTGTGTGCGCGCGTGCGTGTGCGCGCGCTTGCATGCCTGTGTGCACACACTGCTGGCCACACTTGAGTGAAGGATGCTAGCTGTGGCAGGTTCCATGTGAAATGAGGCAGGTCATAAGTCTTTTTAAAAGTCTACGGTTTGTAATTTCCAAGGGGAGAGAGCAGTCAGCCCTGTCGGAAGTGTGTGGCGCAAGGCTGAGGTGTAGAAGTGACCCGCGCCCAGCAGCCCGTCCTCCTTGGTCACCAGCTCCCGGAAGGCTCTTGCTCCCTCACCAGTGGGAGGTCGGAATTCATTGTGTCCTGAGGTCTAGGTCACTTAAGTTTTGAGAAATATGGGGCAGATAACCAAATGTCCTTTACAAGGTAAGCCTTGGGTTCAAGTGTCCTGAAGAGAGGGTCTTTGGGGTCACCATTGTTCCCGTGAAGTTTACGGTCCATGGCACGTTCATTTTCAGGGTTCAGGTCGGTATTGAGTTGTGGAGGGTAAGAAGTCGGGCGCACTAATTGGAGAAGCTTTGGTAGGAAATGGTGGCCTGAGAGCAGGCATCTCCTGGCCTTGGCTGGCCTTCACTGCCCTGCGCCTCTTAGAAGCATATTGTATACCCCGCACATTGTGAAGTGGGAGGTTCTTCCGTAACTTGCAGAGAAGTTGTAAGTCAGAACAGCTGTGAGGCGAAGGCATGTTTTAATGGTGATTAAAAGGTTAGACTATTAGAGACTCTGAGTTGGTGGGGTTTGTATTGTAGCCGGGAATGGCTGCTGGCTTTCTTTGGGTCTCCTACTGAAACAGAATTTATGTCTTGGAAATACAGAAAGGTTTTAGAACCACCGAAATTCAGCCTTCTAGAAATGACAGTTTCTATATAACTGCTTGCTTCAAGGCTTCAAACCTTCCTCTGGATTTTAACCTGTCATATAGGAAGGAATTTAACAGAATGCTATTTTATAAATTAAGGATTTCAGATTCTGGTGTCCACATTGGCTTTTGCATTCACCACCTTTAGGCAGGAGTTGCCCAGCCCTCTGTAAGGGATCGCTTGCTGAGTAGTTTACTTTGCAAGCTGGGTGAGCTGTTTTTTTTTTAACCCTAAAAAAATGTGAAGCCATGCCAAGCTCGGGGTGGCCTGAGTTCAAGTCCAGAGGACAGCCTGTGATGAGGGTTCTTGATGGCCTTGGAGAAGTGCTTACTGCGCATGGGTAGTGTGTCTTCCAGCAGTTTCTTCTATGTAGCCCTACGGTCTCAGCTCCTTCCCTGCGATCTTCATGTTCGATTTCAAGGGTGTTCACTCCACGCCTGGTTGAATGCAGTTTCTATCCTTCCGTTAGGCCTGTTTGAAGTTCAGTAGTTTGTTGATATGTTCTCTAATAAACTTCATACATTTCATCATAGTGGCACTTACTGATTTTGTTGGTACACATTTAATGTATTTGTTCTTCAAGGAAATACTATCTGCGATTTGGTTTTTTTTTTTTTCCTTCCTTCCTTCCTGCCTTCTCTTTCTCCTTGTAGTGTTTTCTTCCCTTGGAATGTATCTAACTGATGAAATTCCTAAACTGTGGTGATGGAGTCTTTTTTTTCCCCTTGCAGTTTTTAACTTTCTGAGTCTTTTTTTGGCTGCTGGTTCACTCCCCAGATGGCTGTAACAGCCCAGGCTGGGCTGCTGTGAAGCCAGGAGCCTGGAGCTGCTTCTGAGTCTTGCAGGTGGCGGCAATAGCCCAAGCACTTAGAGGCCTTCATTGCCTTGCCAGGTTATTAACAGGGAGCTGGATCATGACATGGCTCACAGCTGAGCCATCCCAGAGCCAGGAGCTTCTTCTGGGTCTCCTGTGTGGGTGCAGGGTCCCAAGGCTTTGAGCCATCCTTTGCTTTCTCAGAGCACAGGAGGATGGTGCATATGGGATGCTGTGCTTGGAGGTAGCGGGTTAGCCGCTGGAGCCCTTGTGCCGACCTCAGGCTCGCCGTGGCTATGGCTGTGGCAGTGACTGAGTGGAGGAGGACCATTGTTGATGGGATTCCTTTGCAGGATGTGTTGTAGCAGTGTTTTGCAGTCACTTCCTAATCATCAAAGTATCAAGAAATTTTGAGTACCAATTTGTTTAAAATAAAAACTGCAGGCCCAGCCCTGTAGCCTAGTGGCTAAAGTCCTTACCTTGCATGTGCAAGGATTCCATATGGGTGACGATTCTAATCCCAGCAGCCCTCCTTCCCATCGAGCTCCCTGCTTGTGACCTGGGAAAGTAGTAAAGGATAACCCAAAGCCTTGGAATCCTGCACCCACATGGGAGACCTAGAAGAAGCTCCTGGCTCCTGGGTTTGGATTGCCTCAGCTCTGGCCCATTATGGCTGCTTGGGGAGTGAATCTATGGACAGAAGATCTTCCTTTCTGTATATCTGACTTTCTAGTAAAAATTAAAGAAGAAGAAAGCTGGCTTCACATTAAGAAGCGGCTAGAAAAGGGAAGGCTCTGTTAGCAGCCTTGTATGACAGTCCTGGGTATATTTACTACCCAGCTAACACTTGACCAGAATGGGTTTGTATAACTTAGTTGCAATGTGGACTATGAAGTTTTCCATGTGCTTTTTGTGCTCTGTTGCATGCAGGTGGATTGGTGTGTGTGCGCTTTGCGTGGATCTTTTGCATGCCTTAAGTTTGTAATATGCATATTTTGGTCATTTGGAAAATACTGTTTTCCTGTGTCACGCAGATCTTCCAGTTGCTGACCATTTTTAGTGGGTATGAACAACAACAAAAAATGTATTCCTTAGTATGGCCACAATTTCCCGTTTTCTCCCTGGCAGCAAATGCTGCTAGTTTCCGTGCAGTTGATAAGCTCATTTTGTCAGTGTTGAGGAATTGTCAGCCACCTGGGTCTGAATAATCAGCTTAAGCGATGGCCCCTGGGAGAACCCACTGGGTCTGCTCCCAGCCCAAGCCCAGGTGCTGGAGCTGCTCCTTGAACAGCTGTTGTGCTTGAGTGTGAGGGCAGGACACGATGTGTCTCTCCGTGGGCCCAGATTCGTGTCTGGTGTTGACTCCTGCCAAAGCCATGGCGGTTCTCACCGCCATCAGTGCATGCCACCTGTCTGTTGACAGGTGAAAGGTCAGTGATGTTTTCATATTCATCTTAGCGCTCCCCGGCGCCCATGGACCCCACTTGGTTCAATTAATGTGACCTAGAGTTTAGATACGTAAAGCGTTGTCTTCTAACTTCTGAATACAAACCCCATTATGTAAGCCCAGACAAATTAAGTAGTCTGTGAATTATCACTCAGCATTGGCATGGCTGGGATTCGAAGTTCTGGAACTAGGGTCTGCTGTCGTTGCATTCTTAGGCTGCCTACCAAAATAGAAAGACGTTTCGCTCACTGGTTCACTCCCCAAGCAGCTGCAAAAGCCAGAGCTGCGCCAATCTGAAGCCAGGAGCATCTTCCAGGTCTCCCACGCAGGTGCCGGGTCCCAAGGCCTTGGGCTGTCCTTGTCCACTGTTTTCCCAGGCCACAGGCAGGGAGCTGGATGGGAAGTGGCGCAAGTGGCATACAAGCCAGAGCCCACATAGGATCCTGGCATGTGCAAGGCAAGGACTTTAGCCACTAGGCTACTTCCAGGCCTGGCTGCCTACCAATTTATGAATGAGAAGTGTAGTGCTATTTTTGGCAGTTTTTCCACTGGGGTGTGTTGAGCTTCTTTGTTCTGATACTTGTAGGATCTTCAATTTTCTAGGTGGTTGGACAGTATGTTTACAAAATGATAGATGTGTTTCAAAAAACATTTTTTTAAAAAAAGAAAGAGTGATGGGGTGGGACTCCCTGTTCCCTAGGTCACTCATCCAGTAGCTGTAGTGATCTGGATCTCCCACATGGGTGGTGAGGGCCATCACTTGCTGCTAGGCTACTGTGCCAGGCCCTGATTTGGTGATTTTTAACTTACTTTGAATGAACGGATGTTTGGCTATGCATGTGTTTTCTTCAAACACAGATTTTCCTGTGTTTAAGTTTTGGCTGGTGCCTGCCTCCTGGAGCCTGTCCCCTTTGCCATTCTAGGGGACTTGGACAGTCCCCTAAGGCTCTCAGCCCTTCCTACTCTAAGCAGATTGCTTGGCTGTGTACCTCACTGGTAAAAGTAAAGTTACATACACCGGGTGCCCCGTTAGGAGCTACTCATGGCGGCTCGAGGTGTGAACGGCCTGTGTTCTTCTGGTTGGTCGCCTGGGCTGTTTGAGTCGATGAATTGTTTTGGAGTTTGCGCGGCCTTTGTCTCGTCACGTTGTCTCTGCTCCCTTCTTTCCTCTTCTGTTGCTTCAGTGGAAATCTCTGTCCCTTGTTCCCTTTTGCTTTTTCCATCAGATTCTTTTCTGCCTTCTGTATGGTTGTGTAAGTCTATGTTTCAGCTCCTTATTTAAAGTGGAGTAAGCTGAATTTATCATTTGGGTCTGATCATTGTGGCACCTGCAGTCTTTGGTGTTCAGTCTGTGTCCAGTCAGCAAAATAGGGACTTGGAGAGTTCGGAGGGGAGAGAGATTGAGGCAGTGCTTGACCCGGAGGTGCTGGACGGTCTGAGAGGGAGGTGTGGAGCCCAATGGCTCCCAGGTGAGCTGCTGGAGGCAGGATTGCTGTGCTCCTGAAGTGGCTCCCCTTCCGAGCTCATTTCCCCCCAGTGCTTCCCAGCAGGATCGGGGAGAACTGATAACCAACGGCGGGGTCGGGGCTGGGTGTCAGCCAGCTCTTGTTTTTGCTGTTGGTTCTTGCTCTTCAGAGTCCTATTTGGCCTTTTCTGCTTGGTTATTTTTGGAGTATTGGCTTTTCAGAATTCCTTGGGATACATTGATGCTGAAGCATTTTCATGGGCTTGTCAGAATCCTGGGAATCCTAGCTGGATGTGACTTAGTGTAGACCCCGCAGAACCTGTGGAGCAGCTCACCAGTGTGGAGCCCCCTGGCTGATTGCTAGCCTGTACCTGGGGGCAGGTGTGGCTCATGCCAGCTCAGTATGGGTCAGGGAATCCGAGATCCAGAGCATGTGAAACCGCAGCCCAGTTCGCGTGCTTTCCGCAGGTGCGGGTAAAGCTGCCCTGAGCTGCGGTGGGTTTTGCCCTTTCCCTTGCTGTCTAGTCCAGTGTGCGTGTGTCCGATTGCAGCTTTGGCATCCTGTTCTCAGTGGGCCTGGAGCAGGGCAGAGGGTGGTGGTCCAGATCACTTGGCCAACCACTACTAGATGTTGAGTTCTTTATATCTTAGTGGTTTGTTTGTTTTAGTTCCTTAGCATTTGCATTTTGCTTTAGTTCGATAAATGTTACATTTTAGCTTTCTTGTCATTAAAAAAAAAATTCACATTCTAATCAGTTTTGAAAACTGAACCACTGTGGTGACATTGAAAAGATAGATGAGCCATGCTATCACCCCCTACCCTGGCATCTCCTAGTCAGTTGCTTTCCCTGAAGGCCACTGATAATTGCTGTTTTTTGGTCCTTGTAGTTCCATATGTGTCCGTTTGATTAAATTTTTTGTACATTTCAAGTCTTAGGTCACAGCATACGTTTAGGTGTTAACTTTGGTTAATTTTTAAACATTTTTTTAAAGATTTATTTATTTTTATTGGAGAGGCAGATGCACAGAGAAGAGGAGAGACAGAAAGGAAGATCTTCTGTCTGATGTTTCACTCCCCAAGCAGCCGTAATGGCCAGAACTATGCCAACTGAAGCCAGGAGCTTCTTCCGGGTCTCCCAAACAGGTGCAGGATCCCAAGGCTTTGCACCGTCCTCGACTGCTTTCCCAGGCCGCAAGCAGGGAGCTGGTTGGGAAACGGGGCTGCTGGAATTAGAACCAGCGCCTGTATGGGATCCCAACACGTGCAAGGCAAGGACTTTAACTGCTGCGGTATCACACAGGGCCCAACTGCTGGGAAAATTTTGTCATCATGTAGTTTGTTTTTTTCGATTTTGGTTTGTAAAAGAGATCATTTTGTTCTGTATGTTTTCAGGCTTTGAATTTGATGCATCAAAAACTTTTGTAGCCTTCATGTAATTTTTTTTTAAATTAAAAAGCATCCTATTGAACTGTCTTGTTTCGGCATAGTAGACATTACAGTTTTAAAATTATCTGGAGGCCTTGTCTTCCATTTTGGTGAAAATTGGTTATTGATACTGCAGTTGCTTTATTCAGCAGATGTCTCCACTCTGTTGTGGTAAATGAAATTGACTTACAGAATGGTTGGTGCTTAACAGGGTATTTGTTGGAAAATGACAAGAATTGTGTAAGGGGAACTGGGAGAGTATGATGGGAGGCGCTTCCTGGTAAAGCCTTCCTGAGCTGGGCGTAGCAAGTGGGAGAGCAGAGCTGGTGCAGAGGCCCTGCGGGAGGGGGGTGGAGAGAGCGGAGCCGAAGGGCATGATCCTATATATTCCAAGGCGCTTGTCTTGCCAGTGAGCCAGTGGAGGGTTCCAAGTCTGGCTTCTTTCTGTTTGGAAAGAGTCTCTGGTGTTCATGTTGTGTTGATTGGAAATCATTTTCTAAGTAACAAATTAACTAGAATTTCAATAGCAAGTTATCTGTGTGTCCAGTTTATGGAAAAGTTATTTTGAAACTAAGTGAATACCAAACTGAGTTGCCTTCTGGGGTCTGAAGCATATAAGATTTTATGTCCTGCGTGGGATGGAAGAAGGGAAGAGAGAGAGAGAATCAGTCTTCGTGTGCTGGTTCATCCCCCAGGCTGCAGCAGCTGGGCCAGGCCAGAGCCAGGAGCCAGGGACCTGATGGCAGATCTCCCACACAGGGGCAGAGGCCCAAGCACTGGGACCCTCTCCTACTTTTCCCGGGCCAGTAACAGAGAGCTGGATCAGAAATGGAGCACCCAGGACTCCAGAGGGCACCCAATGTGCTGGCTGACATTGTGGGCTTTACTCTGCTAGGCCATAAAGCTGGCCCCTATAAATACCATTTAGATGCAGTCTTGTCTTACGTTGATACCCTGTATTAGTGATTAACCCAAGAAATTACTAAAATCTGAGTTATTCCTCATGTCATTTTTCAGTATAATTAACTGATGCCTCTGGTTCATAACTATTATCTCTCTCTTCTTCGTCCAGGAGATTTGGACAACAACATAATATATATATTCACCAGCTCTGGTTTATTTGTAGCCTTGTGTGATTTTTATCAGGAGTTGCTTCGATGCGCAAAATACTATGTGAAATCCCATGATAAGCTTTCCATGTATCACAGGGTCGTAGGTGGGGCAAACCCCAGCCACGGGACAGAGGAAACTCCAGCAAGGGTTTGGGGATCACTTCCAACTGCGTATCCTCAGCTATCAAAAGAGGATGGTGTGTACTTTAGTGTCTTCAAAACAAATCAGGGTCCTGGCATGGTGGCACAGTGGCTAAATCCTGCCTTGCAACCACCAAGATCCCATCTGGGTGCCGGTTCATGTCCCAGTTGCTCCATTTCCCATCCAGCTCCCTGCTTGTGGCCTGGGAAAGCAGCTGAGGACGGCCCAAAGCCTTGGGACCCTGCATCTGTGCAGAAGACCTGGAAGAAGCTCCTGGCTTTGGATCGGCTCAGTTCTGGCCATAGTGGCCATTTGAGGAGTGAACCAGCAGTCAGAAGATCTTTGTCCCCATGAATTTGCCTTTTTAATAAAAATACATAAATCTTTTTTTAAAAAATCAGTACAGTGCTATAATTCAAATCTGTGTTAGGCAGGCTGGTTTTGTGGCTTAGTAGAGTAAGCCACTTGGTGTCTGCTGGGTGTCAGTTCAAGTTCTAGCTGTGTCAGACCGACTCAGCTTCCTGCTAACATCCATTGGGAGCAGTGGATGATGACTGCCATGCTTGGGCCTTTGCCCCAGGTGGGCGAGCTGAGGAGGAGACGCCCACTTGAGCTGAGCCCAAGCCTGCGGTGGTGGCCATTGGAGGAGTGAACTGGCATTCCAAAATTTCATTTCTTTCTCTCTTTGTAAGTCTACCTTTCAAGTAAATAAATAAGTCTTGGGGGAAAAAAATGTATGTGAGGAGTAGAAAAGCAGGTAGAGTACGGTGCTCCCAGTTTTCCCATTGAATTTCCACGTTTTGGTTTTGAGTTGAAGTGACTACCCAGTGTCAGCCGGAGCAAGATGAGGAACTCAAAGGAACTGGTGTGCTTCATTGTTGCTGTTGAAGCATGAATATAAAGGTGTGATACGAGTGTGCAAATTGGAATTATCTCATATTTCACATATTAATGAAGCGGGTGTAAAGTAATAGCGTTGCTGTGGAAGGTGGTTTGGAAGTCCCTCACAGTGTGCAACAGAATTACTGTGTGACCCGGCGAGTCACTCACGGGCATGTACCAAAGAGAATCTAAGCTGTGTCTGCAGAGCGCAGGGGTATCGTTGGAGCATTGCTCATGGCCACCCCCACAAGCGGAGCAGCCGGAGCCGGCAGCTGATGGGCACATGCACGGTGCTGTGTCTGTACCACACAGTGAGGTACTCAGCATGCTGCCACGTCGAGCAGAAGAAGGCAGATAACAGACCTCATACATTGGATCTCGTGTATGAGCGGGGGTTAAGATTCTGGTGAAGACACCTGCTTTTTTTTTATTCTTTAAAGATCTATTTTATTTTTGAAAGGCAGGTTTTACAGAGAGATAAGAAAAGACTGAAGCTGAGCCTGATGCGGTAGCCTAGTGGCTCTTGTCCTTGGCCTTGCACACCCTAGGATCCTGTATGGGCGCTGATTCTAGTCCCGGCGGCCCCACTTCCCATCCAGCTCTCTGCTTGTGGCCTGGGAAAGCAGTAGTCAAGGACAGCCCAAGGCCTTGGGACCCTGCACCTGCGTGGGAGACCCGGAAGAGGCTCCTGGCAACTGGCTTTGGAATGGCTCAGCTCCAGCCATTGCAGTCACTTGGGGAGTAAATCAATGGACAGAAGATCTTCCTCTCTGTCTCTCCTCCTCTCTGTATATCTGCCTTTCCAATAAAAATAAATAAATCTTTTTTTTTTTTTTAAAGGTGAATTTGCTGATTCATTTCCCAAATGGCTGAAATGACCAAAACTGAGTAGATCCAGAGGTGGCAGGCCGGAGCTTCTTTTTTTTTTTTTTTAAAGATTTATTTTTATTATTTTTTCATTGGAAAGGCAGATATACAGAGAGGAGAGACAGAGAGGAAGATCTTCCATCCGATGATTCACTCCCCAAGTGAGCGCAACGGGCTGATACTATGCCGGTCCGAAGCCAGGAGACTCTTCTGGGTCTCCCACGCGGGTGCAGGGTCCCAAAGCTTTGGGCCGTCCTCGACTGCTTTCCCAGGCCGCAGGCAGGGAGCTGGATGGGAAGCGGGGCTGCCGGGATAGAACCGGCGCCCATATGGGATCCCGGGCGTGCAAGGCGAGGACCTTAACCACTTGCGCGGCAGGCCCCGGAACTTCTTTTTTAAAGATTTATTTATTTTTATTACAAAGTCAGATATACAGAGAGAAAGATCTTCTGTCTGATGATTCACTCCCCAAGTGACTGCAAAAGCCGTGCTGTGCCAATCCGAAGCCCGGAGCCAGAAACTTCCTCCAGGTCTCCCACGTGGGGGCAGGGTCCCAAGACTTTGGGCTGTCCTCGACTGCTTTCCCAGGCCACAAACTGGGAGCTGAATGGGAAGCGGAGCCACTGGGATTAGAACTCGGCCCATATGGGATCCTGGCGCATTCAGGGTGAGGACTTTAGCCAATAGGCCACCGAGGCGGGACCTTCTTGCCAGCCGCCTCTGTAGCTGCAGGGCCCAAGGCCTTCCGCTGTGCCCGCTGCCTTCCCAGGCCACAAGCAAGGAGCTGGATAGAAAGGAGCAGCTGGGATGTGATCTGGCATCGGTATGGGATGCCACTGCTTGCAATTGGAGGCAGTTGGAGGGTTAGGCTGGTATGTCACCATGTCAGCCCACACCTCCCCACCCCCACCCCCTTTTTTTGTTTGTTTTTAAGATTTATTTTGAAAAAGTTTATAGAGAGGGAGAGATCTTCCAGCGCTGGTCAGACCTGATCCAGGACCTTCTTCTGGGCTTCTAGTTTGTGTGCTGTGGCCTAAACACTTAGAGCATCTTCCACTACTTTTCCCAGAAGGGCACAGGATCTGAAGTGGAGCAGCTGGGATGTGAACTGTTGCCATGTTGGATGCCAGCATCGTGGTGACAGCTGTAGCTCTGAGCCACAGCAGTGGCTCAGGTCACGAGAGACTTGGGCCCTGGCTGGGCAAGAAGCTGGATAGTAGGTCAGCTGATGGAAGCTCTTTCTCTGTTTTTCTTTCTGCTTCTTAAAAACAAAAACAAAATGCAGAATAGCTGGATCCATTGAGACAGAAGTAGGTGAGTGGTTGCTAGGACCGGGGTGAGGGTGGGTAGAGGGAATGCTGAGTGACTGCTAATGGGTATGGGATTTCTTTCTTTCTTTTAAAATATTTATTTATATGGGAGGCAGAGAGTATGTGCCTGTCTGCTGGTTCATTCCCTAAAGGCCCCGGGTAGCCCAAAGGGTAGGCCAGGGTCAGGCTGGGGTGCAGCCAGGAGCTGGAAATTCAACCCAGGCCTCCTGCGGGGTTGTCAGGAGCCCGGTTGGTTGCACTCTCACTGCTGCTTCCCAGTGACAGTGGCAGGAAGCAGGAGGAGGGGGCCAGAGGCTGACCTTGAAACCCAGGGACTCCCTGATTAGGGCAACAGTCTTCTCTGCGCCCCCAGTGCCCCCACGTTGGGGTTTCTTTTCAGACAAATATTCTGAAAGTAGGTACTGGCGATAATGGCATGACTGTGACTATATTAAAAACTGCCGTGGTAAATAGGTGATATCATTAAAACCATCAAATAACAAAAACAAACAAAACCCCACAGCAAGTATATCCATGGGTGTTTAACCACCTGGTGTGAGAAAGGACAGACCATGCCCTAGGCGGTCCGCGCCTCCCCTCCCCAGCAGTACTGGGCAGTACTGGGCAGTACTGGGCAGTCCTGGGGTGTGCTTCTCAGAAGCCGTTCTTTCAGACTGGGCAGGGAGCTTTATGTTCGCCGTGTGTCCTGCCTAGCAGGGACTTTCTGTAAAGCATCCTTTGTAATTCCGTGGTGCCAGTTGTACCCACCTTAGCAGGGACAGTTTCCACCATTTCCTAAGTTTATTTGCTTATTTGAAAGGCAGAATTACACAGAGAGGGGAGGAGGAGGAAGAGGAGGAAGAGAGATTATGAATGAATGATTTCAAGAGTCTTCCATCTGCTGATTCATTCCCCAAATGGCTGTGATGGGTGGAGCTGGGTTGATCCCAAACCAGGAGCCAAAAGCTCCTTGTCTCTCACTTGGGTACAGGGGACCAAGAGTTTGAGCCATCTTCCACTGATTTCTCAAGCACATTAGCAGGTGGTTCAGAAGTGGACCAGCTGAGACTTGAACTGGTGCCTGTATGGGATCCTGGTACCTCAGGTAGTAGCTTTACATGCTGTGCCATAGCACTGGCCACTTTTTTTTTTAAGCATTGTAATAGTTCTTTATCAGTAGTGTGGACTTTATCAAACAGTCTGTATTTATCCACCTAATCATAGCTGCCATCCAACCTCCCAACCAAGAGATACTCTAAATTGATAGTATTTTTCAGTCAACCAGATTGACATGAAATTTTATTCTGCATCTTATTTCTGATACTGGATGTTCAAGAAACTACTTCAGAATGTTTGCCTTAAAATTAAATTTCCCAAGTAAGTCAGTGTTGATGTTTTGCCTTGCAGTGATGTGTTGGCATTGCCCATTTTCAAGCAGGAAGATTCTAGCCTCCCGCTGGATGGTGAAACCAAGAACCCACCCTTCCAGTACGTAATGTGTGCCGCCACGTCCCCAGCCGTGAAGCTGCATGACGAGACGCTCACCTACCTGAACCAAGGTCAGTGTGACGGCGTCGGGCCTTGGTTTGCGGGAGTCCGTAATACGGAAGTCCATGATAAATGTGTTGGCATGATAGATGTTTTTTTAAAGTTTATAGTTTTGTTAATAAAACCCTGTAGGAATTGTAGTATGAGATAACAGCTAATGGTTTGTGGACATTGATTTGCCTTAAAGAGAGCCTGGGCAGCAAGGTTTACTCCAGGGTTTTTCAGACATCAGTGGAAAGAGGAGCAGGTCAGAAAGGATGTCAGTTATTTTTAGGGACTGTGGCTTTGACATGGAACTTGAGAATGTTTCAGAGGTCCAGCTGGCAAAGAACTTGGGTCTTGGACATGACACAGGGTTGTGCTGAAAATAGATTAAGCTGCAACAAGACGGGGCGTGTGATAAATAATATATGTCGGACTTGAGCTGCCCACATCATATCAATGCTGTATGCCAGGGTGTTACCCTCTGAGGGTGTGAAAGCTGCATGAGCAAGGGGCAGGTAGAGCTCACCTTTGCAGAGCGGGGGTGCTTCCCTTTGGGGCCTTCTGCAGTTTGCACGTCTGTGAGGGGCTTTACCTGCGAAGCACTCTGCTGTGCAGAAAGCTTCGGTAAGCGCATATTCTGAAGCATGCCGAATTATGTTTAATGGAACATTCTATGTGAAGGGATCAGTTTGAACAATGACTAACATTTTTATCATATTATCTTTTAAGAATATATATTTTCCTTCCACAAAACTGGGGTTATAATCTATTCACTGAGGGTATGTTCTGATTATTTTCCTGCCACTCAGTTTAATTGTATGAACTGTTAGAAGGAGCTGTAGATATTTATTTTTATTAATATTTTATCAATATATTTGTGATATGTAATGTATTATTTACACATTAATATATAAATAATATATACTAGTATTATTTATTGTGTCACTAATATTCTGAAATTTGGAAGAATATTTTTTTTGAGATAACTTTTTCAAGTTTTTTTTAAGATATTTGTTTTTTATTGAAAGTTAGATTTGCAGAGAAGGAGAGACAGAAAGATCCTCCATCCACTGCTTCAATTCCTAAGTGGCCATAATAGCTGGAGTTGAGTGGATCTGAAGCCAGGAGCCAGGAGCTTCTTCCACATCTCCCAGGCAGGTGCAGGATCCCAAGGCTTTGGACCAATCTCTACTGCTTTCCCAGACCACAGGCAGGGAGCTGGATGTGAAGCAAGGTTGCTGGGAGTAGAACTAGCACCCATATTGGTCCAATGCCCATTGAGCCCAAGATGATGAAATCAGGCATGTTGAACACCCACACAAAACAACCATTTAGATCCTGACTCAAGACACTAAGAACTCTACATCCAGAGAGAAGTTCAGCAGGCAGAGGATTAGCCTACTACTGACTTTATGGTCAAAGACTTTATACTCACTAAGTAAAAAGCTAAATAGGAAATGACAAGTCTGGGGTTGAGCAGGAAAATAGGCAAAGTTATTAAAATAATCAAATAAAAAGATGCTTAACTTCATGCAGAATAAATTTTAAAGTAGTCATGAAAACCATAAAAACTATAGTTATATGCAATTCTGATTTTTGACAGAGATTTAAAGCATAGTTTGCCAAACAGCATATTTACAGCAACACATAAACACAGACACTTCTCTTCTATTTCCTGCTGCAAGGGAGACCAGGTGACATTTGTCTTGAGTCTGGCATATATGCTTTAACATGATGTCCTCTGGTTCTGGCCATTTTGCTACAAATAGAATTTGATTCTTCTTCTTCTTTTTTAATTATTTTTATAAAATTTATTTCAAAGGCAGAGAAAGAGACAGATCACTGGTTTCCTCTCCACATGCGCACAACAGCCAAGGCTAGTTCAGGCTGAGCTCTGGAACCATGAGGTCTGTGTAGCTCTCCCACGTAAGCGGCAGGGCTCAAAAAGACTCACCTGCTCCCTTTGCTAGCTCTAGGTGCATGAGCAGAAGCAGGTAGTGAAGACTCGAATAATGCTCCAAGAGAGGAACCCAGCATGATGGCCTAGTGATAGCACACCTTGGGATCCCTTATCGTCGCCAGTTCTTATCCCAGGAGCTCCACTTCCCATCCAGCACCCTGCTTGTGGCCTGGGAAAGCAGTTGAGGACAGCCCAAAGCCTTGCAACCCTGCCACCCTCATGGGAGACCTGGAAGAGGCTCCTGGCTCCTGGCTTCAGATTGGCTCAGCTCCAGCCATTGCGACCCCTTGGGGAGTGAACCATTGGATGGAATTGAATGGAATATCTTCCTCTGTCTTCTCCTCTCTGTATATCTGCCTTTCCAATAAAAATAAGTAAATCTTAAAAAAACAAACAAGCAAACAAACAGAAAACACCCCAACAGAGGATGCAGGCGTTGTAATTGGCAGCCTAGTCCACTGCACCACCATGCCCACTTTCCTTTCTTTTTAACACTTAGCATTTGGGTATGCATTCAGGTCTTTGGGATGAGTTTCCTATTTGAAAAAATCTAAGAATTGTTTGGCAGTCTGTTTAGGATATAAAGAGAAGCAAATGGGGAGCAAGGGTATTCTAAAGTTACTCTGTTTTTTGTAAGGATTTATTGTGTTTTATTTGAAAGGCAGGTTTACAGAGAAAGGAGGAGAGACAGGGAGACAGAGGAACATCTTCCATCTGCTAGTTCACTCTCCAGATGGCTACAACAGCTGAAGCTCGGCTGGTCTAAAGCCTGGAGCTTCTTCCAGGTCTCCCATGTGGATGCAAGGGCTCAGTGATTTGCGCTGTCTTCTGCTGCTCTCCCCAGCACGTTAGCAGGGAGCTGGACCAGAAGTGGAACACCCACAACTGGAACTGGGGCCCATGTGGGTTGCCAGCCCTGTAGGTGCAGGCTTAACTTACTACTGCATGGCACTAGACTGTTTCTAATGACAAAAAAATAACCTGAGTTTCCCTTCCATGCAGATTAGCCAAATAAGTCCTGCTAGTTCTTTTTTAAATGGGCATCTAATGAGCCCTGGATGTCTTGTGTACTTTTATAAATATGTGTATCTGTATGCAGACCAGGTATGTGTACTTATAAATATACTCTCAAATAAATTTGTGGAACATACTGGTAATAATAATGGAACTACAACTATCTTAGACTGTTGAAAGATTTACAATCTTGTTGAACAATTGAATGACTCCTCCAGTGAATTTGTTTCACATTGACTTAGACCTGCACTCAGTGAAATGATCCGAACTAGCCTATTGTTACCTGTAACAGTGAGCATTGGCTCGTGTACATGTAACATTGTAGTAAGTGAACTCTAAACAAAGTGATCAAGTGTGCAAGGTTGGCTGCTGTAATTCATGGAATAGCGCTTTGGGGCAATGTTTATCATGGTATTATCTATTGCGAGTGTTTACCTACTGGGAAAAGGTGGCTAATTCTTAGCATTTTACTGAGAGCTGTTTCAGTTCCAGAGGAAAGGGGTAAATGCAAAGAATATTGACCGACCGCCAGAGTCCAGCTCCAGCTGAGTTCGGAACTCGAGAAGGGTGCGTGGATGAGGCCCAAAGAGAGAGGGACCACTAGGTTCCAGGATCATAATGGACAACACACAAAAGCTGTCCGCTTTATTTATACAAAATCAGTCAAACTCTGGCTCAGACTTTTTACTTCATGGTCAAGTGGGTATTTCTAAGGATAATTCTGCCATTTGTTTTACCTAAAAACAATAGAAGTTCCTGCTACAGTTCTTATCCTACAACTCAATCTTGTATCACAAAGAAAAGGGGAACCTAAAGAATGAGGAAAGAATGAAACCCAAAATATAGGTCCTTTGATTAGCATAAGGTCAATGAGGATAGCCAAGACAGTAGGAATAATAGAAGGCCCTTTTGCAAGACCTTATCATTGATATTAACCTCCAAGCTCACATTGAGTAAAAGGCCAACCTCACAGTAGCAAACAATGCCTGGATGGATTAGAATTCTTCCACAGAGTGGTCCGGAGTCCATGCAAAAAAAGGTGGAGCTGCATGTCCGCCTGGCTCTGCCAAACAGAGGGAAGTTCCTTGCGGCCCTTTCACACCTTCGTGTCCCCCACATCCACTGCACGGACCCCAACAACTGACTGCCGACGGTAGCTTTCCTTCGTAGAGCAGTGGTTCCCCAGTGGCATGTGTGGGAACCCCCCCCCCGGGGGGGGGCTTGTCAAAAGGTGGTCCCTGTGCTGTGTGGAGTGCTCGAGTCAGCAGATTCGGAACAGGGCCCCAGACCACATCTTCCAAATTAATTAATTCTCTTCATAACAAAATCATTAGATTTTTACTGTTCTCTGCAGAGGTGAGGGGACTGGGAGTGCAGGCACAATCAGGGTGGGGAGGAGGGGTGAGAGGTATGTCTGGGGGGGCTGGGGAAAAAGGTGGCAGGGAGCATGGAGGGTCTCTGACGCTGCCTCAGGGCCCTTGTGGATGGGGGGACTGGTGGGGTGCCCTGGGAGTGATGATCCAGTGACATAATGCACTCCTCACGGGGTTCTTCCTGTCCTCTCTGTATAAAGCCCAAGGCCTGTTGGTGTTTCTGCTCTTCCCCTGATGCTGTGGGTGGTCTGAAGACACAAGGCTGTAACTGCCTCCAATAGCAGGATTTATCTGGAGGAGATTGGCGTAGCCTTGGGGGCTGAACGACTTGCTTTGCCTGCCTGCCTGCCTGCCTGCCTGCCTGCCTGCCTGCCTGCCTGCGTCAGTGTTACGTAACCTCCCCCAAGACTCGCTGCCCCAGCTAGTGGGAAGAGGACTGGCCGCTGACGCTGTAGATAGACACTTCAGTGCAGTCTCACTATTGTCAGGTGGAAGCTGGATCAAGTTTTCTAAGCTATGTTGGTCTCTTACAATGTTGCTTTTATAAAAAAATATTTTTTTGAACTGTAGAAGTTTGCAGTTTAGAAGCTAAATTTGTGCTTGCCTGCTTTTGCTTGGGTGTGAGAAGCCTTAGTCTCAACACTGGCTCTCTTGCAGAGCAGACCTGTGGCTGGATGGACTACCTCATCCTGCAGCGCAGGCGCTGTGTCCTGATGCAAGGGAGTGGAACTTCCGGTATTACCTCCCTGCCACATTGCAGACTGGCTCCCTGTTGCTGTTGGGTCACCGCCTAACGGAGCCAGTGAAATAAACTCTTCTCTCTTGCTTAGAGGTTAGGACTTCTGCAGCCTGGGCCAGAGTGCCTGATGGTAGCTAGCTTTGAACCCTGCCTCCAGCTTCTGAGTCTGACTCTGCTTCAAGCCCTGCTTCTAGCTTCCTGTGGTGTGGACCTTGAGGGAAGGTGGTCACAGCTGCAGGGCTTGAGTTCCTGGCTCTCGCTGGTCTTAGCCCTGTCTCAGCCCGTGCATGCATTTGGTGCAGAGTCCAGCTAGTGGATGAGAGCTTGCTTGCATCCCTCACATCTCAGATGGGGAAAAAGCCCTTCTCTAGTCTATCCCCAGTGACTAGATTTGGAGGGCCAATTGTGCTCGGAGAACATGGCTGAGAACGCTAAGTAGCCATGTTCCAAAGTTAGCCACTTTGGAAATAAGTCTGGCTTTGGGAAGTAGCGTGCTGATTGGATTACAGAATCTGTTAAATGAAAAAGGAAAAGTTTGGTTTCGTTTTGTTTCGTACTGTAGATTTTCTTTTGATTAACATTGGTTCTTGTGGCTAGCAAAGTGACTCAACAGGATAATCCTCCTACATGAGTGCCAGTTCTGATCCCAGCTGCTCCACTACTGATCCAGCTCCCTGCTTGTGGCCTGGGAAAGCAGTTGAGGATGGCCCAAAGCTTTGGGACCCTGCGCCCGTGTGGGAGACCCGGAAGAGGTTTCTGGTTCTTGGCTTCAGATCGGCTCAGTACCAGCCGTTGCGCTCACTTGGGGAGTGAATCATCGGACGGAGATCTTTCTTTCTTTCTGTCTCTCCTCCTCTCTGTATATCTGACTGTGTTATCAAACAAATAGAAATAAAAGTCTGGTTGTTCATTCAACCAATGCATGTACCCATTGAGAGAGATGTAGTTTGCAGTAGGAAAACCAACTGAAAACTTTTTTTGTTTTGCTTTGAAGATTTTCCATTTGCTGATTCACTCCCCTATTGATTGCAGTGGCCAAAACAGCAGTCCTCTCTGGGTCTACCTTGTGAGTGCAGGATCCCAAGGTTTCGGACCATCCACTGCTTTCCCAGGCCACAATAATGGAGCTGGATGGGAAGTGGAGCAGCCAGGACACAAATTGGTGCCCGTATGGGATACTGGTGCTTGGAGGTGGAGAATTATCCAGATAAGCAGTTGTGTCCCCCCCCCCCCCCAATTTGAAAGACTTTTGTAAAACTTTAGTTCAGATTTCTTAAGAGTGAAGATTTAGAGTGCTTTAGTACAAGAGCAGTAGATCTTAAGACCCACTTGTGCAAGTTGGCTGAAGTCTGTATTGAGTGCATAGGTTTCCCCCATAGGTTGACCAGGAAAAAAAAAATACAGACAGACATTGAGGTTTCTTTTTTTGATGTGTGTGTACTTTAATCCTGAGATTTTTGAGTTTCTGAGGACCACAAGGTAACTGTCTTGGGGAGACAAGTTTTCTGTCCTTGGCAGTCGTGTGAAAGGCTGCTACCACACTCCCACCTCCCTGCCTGCTCTTCTTTGGGCTACTGCTGTCACGCCAGGGAAGGGCTGTGCTTCCTCCACAGGCCTTGAGCTGGCTTGGCCTAAGAACTGTAACCCTAACACTTCCCTGTTGAGGTCTCCTTGACTGAGCTTGTTGTCACGGTTCCTGTAAGGCCCAGCTGAGGGGTGAGGCCTGGGCTAGAAGGAGCCTAAGAAGGGAGGCTGATAAGGCCACACTGGGAGGTGACTCCTCCCTCAGCCAACAGTGATGGACAGATCCACCAAGGTCGAAGAGATCCTGTGACACTGTAGCAACGTATAAGACACATTTCTTTGTCCCCCAAACCCCCCACCTTTACAGCTCCCTAATAAAGACAACCCTTCACATCACCTGGGCACAGAGTCTGTACCAGACTGCTTTTCCCTGACTGATAGCAGGGAGCTGGGTCAGAACTGGAATAGGGACATGAACTGGCATCCTCAGGGGACAGTGTTGTCACAGATGGAAACTTCACCCACTATACCACAACACTGGCCCAATTTATTTTATAATTCAGGCATAATCCTTTGATAAATAAATAGTTAAGAAGTAGAAAGCCCAGTGTTCTATAGGAGTATAGGCAAGGACTATAAACAGTAATTAAATCCCAGGGTGTCAGTTTCACTCATACGTATGCTTTTTATACTCTGTATTTAGTAGCTATATTGTTAACAGTCCTTTCTTGAGTCCTGACTCTGTGATCATTCACTCTGTATTTTCCAGTAATCCCAGTGAGAGAGTAGGCAGGATCCTGGCGGTTGTGCTAGGCAGAGTCTCAGTGTTATGTGATATTAACAGCATTCTTTTCACTAATGTTTTTTCTTTGTCCTAATTTTGCTATCTTTATTTATTGATAGAATAGAAATAGTTTTTAGTGGATGTATAGTTTGTCATTTTTTACTAGTAGCTTGGTTTTTTTAATTTCAGTATATGTGCAGCTGATGCAAGTACTCTTTTTGGTTTTAATGGTTTATTTATTTTTATTTGAAAGACAGATTTAGAGAGAGAGGAGAAACAGAACGAGATCTTATGTACACTGGTTCACTTCTCAAATGGTCCTAATGGCCAGGGCTGAGCTGACATGAATCCAGGAGCTACAAGAACTGTTACAAAAATTAGTGTCAGATAATAAATTCGTCTGAGCGTAAGAGATGCAAATTGAAGCAGCAGAGCCTCCCGCAACGGTGTAAGAAGGGCTCAGGTTACCTGCGTTTCCTTTTCTAGCAGAGTAATCATTTGACACGGAGTTGCTGTGCAATAACGCACTGTTTTATGGGGTCACACAGTTATGTATATGTGTGGATTGATTCTGATATTCAGTTTCTTCAAATAGGTCAGTCTTATGAAATTCGGATGCTGGATAATCGGAAAATGGGCGATATGCCTGAGATTAGTGGAAAATTGGTAAAGGTAAGGATCCTCCCTTCAGTTCCCAGCTTCAGCCTGGTCCTGGCCGTTGCAGCTCTTTGGAATGCAAGCCAGCAGATGGAAGAATCTCTGTTTCTCTTTGTCAGCCTTTCTTTCAAGTAAATAAATAAAATCTTTGAAAAATTATTTTGCATCTGGCATTTTCCTCCTAGAAATGTAAATTTTACTCATTCTTTTTATAAGCATCTCTCAATTTCGAGCTACAATGTGAAAGCATTAAATCTACGTAACCATTTTATTTTGAATTTCTCTGTCAAATAACTCTGCCCTTATCCAGTTACTGAAGAACAGAGAGGTTGAGTTATGGAATGTGTAGTTAGTGTTCTTTAACTGTGGATTCACGGGTGGGAAATAGTGCTCCTGCATTTTCTTGGGAGTCATTGAAGGTACTCGTCTCCCCCGCTTGCTCCGCAGAGCATCATACGGGTTGTGTTCCATGACCGACGGCTGCAGTACACAGAGCATCAGCAGCTCGAAGGCTGGAAGTGGAATCGCCCAGGAGACAGGCTGCTCGACTTAGGTACTGGCCACGGGCAGGGTGCACGGGGCCGGGGCGGCGGGGGCTCCACCTGTGCTTGTGTGACTAATTCTGTGGAGAATGTTTGGGTGTTGGAGGCTCCTATGGGACTGTGTAGTTTAATAAAACTCAACCTGCACCCAAGAATTAGAGGTTTTCTCTAACCATTTAGTTCTGTGGGTACCGTCCATCATAGTCTTTCTAAAACATGAACCGTGGGAAGAGAAACTGATGCTGGTTCAGTGGGTTTGTCATCGAAGAACAGGTGCTTGTGGAGCACATTGAAGGCAAAAGCGTAATGCGGGAATGTTTATTTCCTTAGAACATAATAGCTGTCACTACTTTATATAAGTTAGATATGTTTTTACTTAATAATTTCTTTTTTAAAAACAGATATTCCGATGTCTGTGGGAATAATTGACACCAGGACAAATCCGAGTCAGTTAAATGCGGTTGAATTTCTGTGGGACCCTGCAAAACGCACATCTGCTTTCATTCAGGTTTGGATTTTTACTTCATTATGAGAAACTTCCCTAACCCAGCTGTTTACAAGGCCATGGTGGGAGACAGTTCTGGAAACATGGTACCAGTTTGTAAACGTGCTTTTTTATAAACTGGAGGGTATTGTGTTTATTCTCTTTGGCACAGTTAGAGCGGTGTAGCCTAAATCTGTCATCTGATAGCTAGACTTAGAAGTTCATTCTGTGTTATGTAAATGTTACCCAAATGTTACTTTTTATCATTGATAGTCATAATAATCAAAGCACATATTTTCCTGAGCTATGTTGCTCTTAAATAGAACCTTCCATTTAAAAGGATGCGATTGGGTTAAAAAATATTTTAGCTTTCGTGTTTCTTTCTTGTATCTTTTTATTTGTTTTTAAAGGTGTACATGTGAGTGTACACACACCACGTATTCGCAACACCTGGGCTCCAACAGGTCGAAGTCAGAAACCAAGTCTTTGACGTGGTTGGCAGGGGCTAGTTAAGCCGTCACTGCTACTGCCTGGTCCACTTGAGTAGGAGACTGGAATCCGAGACGACCAGGACTGCAGCCTGGGCACTCTGACACCGGGTGTGGGCATCCTTGTCATTGACATGACATACTAAAATATTATTAAATATTTAAAAATATATAATACCAAAATGTTCTGCTTTTTGAATAGGTAATCTTTATATATAGCAAAGGAAAACAGCTCATTTCTGACCAGCCCAAATACACTGACTTATTTGCATGAGCAATGGTGGATCATTAGTATTTTTGTGTTTTAAGATCTATCAGATTCTTAGTTTTAGTTAATAGTCACTGGAACATGGTTTAATATTAGTCCCTCTTTTCCCTGATGTTGTGTCTGTCCATCAGGGTAACTAGTTCTATAGCAAATGAGAGTGATAGAAGCCCCGGCCTGAATCTCCAGGTCATATTGCAAAAGTCTAAGTTTTCACACTGCAGGTCATCTAAACAGGGGGGGGGGGGGGGGGGGGGGGTGGTGTGTGTGTGTGTGTGTGTGTGTGTGTGTGTGTGTGTGTGTGTGTGTGTGTGTGTGTGTGTGTGTGTGTGTGTGTGTGTGTGTGTGTGTGTGTGTGTGTGAGAGAGAGAGAGAGAGAGAGAGAGAGAGAGAGAGAGAGAGAGAGAGAGAGAGAGAGAGATGCCCCGTCACTGCTCTTCACTTGGTCTGGTTCTGTGACAGTGTTGGAGAACAGGGTGGAAGTGGTGGAGGGTAAGCACTCTCCCAGAATGCAGAGTGGACTCTGAAGGCACACCTGGGCGGTTAGATGCACACGGGTAGGAGGGGGACTCGGGAGTTATTAGGAAGAGTCCTAAAACAGCTGGCGGCTTAGAGCAGGTGCAGGGGCGGGGCCCATAGCAGACGCTCTGGGTGATGAGGTAAGAGTTGTTGCGCCCGAGCAGCATGCAGCGTGGAGTGAGGTCGAGGACTTCCCAAGGAGCCCCCTGCACTGCAGTCGAGGAGCAGCGTCGTGGTGGGGAGGAGCTCATTCTCAGAAAGTTCAGAAAGGACTGGATGTCTGAGGGGGAAGAAAGGTGTGCACTAAAAACTATTGGGGGAATCCACGAGAGAATTTGGCCAGTGTGTGGGAATTCAATTTCAGAGGACCTTACATTTATAGTGGTGACAGCACAGATAGAGAAGTGCTTAGTGGAAGCTCTTGGAAGTCATTTCAGTGCCTTTGTTTTGTAGGTACACTGCATCAGCACAGAATTCACTCCACGGAAGCATGGAGGGGAGAAGGGAGTGCCTTTTAGAATCCAGGTAGACACCTTCAAGCAGAATGAGAATGGGGAGTACACAGATCACCTACACTCAGCTAGCTGCCAAATCAAAGTTTTCAAGGTAAGAGGGGCAGCATGCAGTCACTCCCTAAGACTGTGTCACCTGTAACGCTGCTTTGTGTCCTGATGGATGGAGTAATCTCTTTTGTTTTGAAGCCTAAAGGTGCAGACAGGAAGCAAAAAACTGACCGGGAGAAGATGGAGAAGAGAACAGCTCATGAGAAAGAAAAGTATCAGCCGTCGTATGATACCACAATCCTCACCGAGGTACAGTGACCAGGCTGGGCTTTGGGAGAGAAGCAGAGCTTTGCATCTTGGCACTCTGTCCAAAGATGAGTTTCTCTACCAGTGGGTTGGGGAAGATTGGGTGGTAGACTGTTGAGATTCCTTGTGAAATTCTGGGGGAGAATATTTTATTTAAATTTGGGGATTTTAATAGCTTAGTTTCCTGGGTGGGAGCTTGAATGAAGATGTTGAAATCCCAATCAGGTCTCAAAAATAGACCTTAAAAATCGAAGTTGGCAAGAAATTAAGTTGGGGCTTAGAATGTCCAATCTTTGTCACTGCTGGGGTTTTGCATTTTCTTTAATTTTGATTCCCATTAGTCATACATGTGTTTAATTGGACTGCAGAGACATGAACAGGGTATTAGATCTTTCTTTGTATAATGAAAAGACATTGATCCCAATCTTTGGTGTTTGTCCAGATGAGGCTTGAGCCTATAATTGAAGATGCAGTTGAACATGAGCAGAAAAAGTCCAGCAAGCGGACTTTGCCAGCAGACTACGGTGATTCTCTGGCAAAGCGAGGCAGTGTAAGGGACTTCTGCTTCTCTTTTCATTGTGCAAGAAACCTTGTGCAGTGTTAGATATAGGACCAACTTCCACTGAAAAGTAAAGCCAAAATTGTTTTTGATGTCCATGTCTTGATCTAATTTGCTTTTGTTTAGACTTCTTGCTTTCTGTTTGTTCCTCCCTGAGGAAAATTTCCTAAATCTAACACTTGGAAACAGAACAAAGACATTGTTGGCCATATTGGGTGGTTTTGGAGGGAAAAAAAGACATTCAGAAGTGTATGTTCCCTCCCTGTCTCCCTACCCCATCCCCTCTCTCCTTTGCACACACACCTCCTAAATGAGCACTGACATCAGTTGAGAGTACTTTATACAGTAAAATAGTTGTCTCTGTGTAATTAGAGAAGGTATTTTGCTTTCTCGTGTGTATATCTGATGAGAACCTGGGGCCACTTGGAGAAATGGCGGCAGTGAGCTTGCCATTCCCATGTGCAATACTTTGTCAGACTTCCTGCGTGAGGCATAAGAGTGTGTGTCTGCGCTTCTAGAAGCCTGTTGGGCAGCACGGGTTCCAGAAGGAGTCTTTGACTGCGTTAGTGTTTCCTCTTGGCACCTGCATTGTGACTTACTGCTTCCAATGTAACGCTCCCGTGGCACTCAGACCTGCTCCCCCGCCACCATGCAGTCAGGATGGAATAGGAGTCTGTCAGGGTCAGTGAAGTGAACATATCCCAGCACGGGGTTCTCATGAGATAGTCCTCCAGGGATTGCTCTGTTGTGCGAAGGTAGATGGCCTCTGTAGCGCTAGGAAATAACACACAGCATTAACAGGCATTTGCAAAGCATTTTGTCACCAGATGTATTAGTGATGCTCTCCTCATCATTGTAATGTAGCACTAGTGAGAGGCAAAGTGGATTTTTCACCATTTTAAAGAAAATTTAATATTTATTTGAGAGGCAGAAGTACAGAGAGGAGAGAGAATCTTGTTCTGGTTCACTTCCCAAACCAGTCAGAACTGGATAGATCCAGAACCGGGAGCCTGGAGCTCTTCCAGTTCTCCCACATGGGCACAAGGGCACAGTGACTTGGGCCACCTCCTGCTGCCTTCCCTGGTGCATTAGCAGGGAGCTAGATTGGAAGTGGAGCAGCCAAAACTGAATCAGCAGCAGCTTTATCCACTATACAACAGCGCTTGCCCAGATTTTTCACTTTTATACCTGTCTAAGTATACAGCCTGAAAAATAACTGACAGGTACCCCACAAGAGCCTCCTGTCTGTACTAAAGCATGGAGTGAAAAGGCTGTAACTGTCTTTTCATGTAATGAAACTGGAAATGTTCTCATCCTAGTGCCATAGGAACACACATGTTGCATTTTCCTTATTTTGGCTGTAGATTGAAATCAGGTTTGTCGAAGTCACTGTAACCTCCTTTTCCCAAACTTCCACCCTTCCAACTTTGTTTTATTTTCTGATTTCCTAGTCCAGGATCCACAGTCTTCTTATAGGAGGGGTGGGAGGTTCTGGGTAAGTCAGATCACTTTGTCCTTCTGATAGAATTGACTTGGCAAATACAAAAAAATGGGTTTTGATACTTTACAGTAAAAGAAATCCTGGGATAGGCCATAACTAACCATACAATGGCAAAGTTGTTGATAAACTCTGAGTCAATCTCAAGTCTAAAGTATGCAAAACGTCAGCAGTCCACTGGCCTGGGATTTCACATCTTCCTGTCTGCGGCTGGCTACTGGGCTGCATTTAGCTTTGTTAGCATATTTCCAGGGGTAGTGGGACTCACCTTGTTTTTAAAAAACAGGATACAAAGTAATCCATGAGAAAAGGACGTTTGCAGCATTTTCATCTTTTTTTTTTTTTTCCAAATGCCTGCAAAGGAAAGCCAACATTTTATAGTTTTCAGACTGCCAAAAATGGCTTGCTGTCTGTTGGTCTTTGATGGGCTCCCCATCAGGGCTGCCTGGTTTTACAACCTATGCTGAGTCGTCATCCTTAGCTGGGGAGGTACTTCATGCAGTTGGCTGGAATCCTGGCACTGCAGATCCCGGCCAGGAATTGCTGGAGCCGTTATGAATGGCCAGCTGTGTTCGGCAGCAGGACACGTCACTGCTGCTTGCTTTTAACAGCATTACCTTGACAGCCAGAGGGTGCCCATGATGAAAATTGGTTCTGTGTTGATGGACTCTCCTTAAGGGAATTTGATGTCTTACTCTGCCATACTAACCTGAAGCTTTGTGAAGCTTTGTTTTCTCAAAAACAGGTGGCAGCAATCAACGAAAATTTGAAGAAACATTATTTTTTATATTAAGTTTACAACACTCAGATATGTGTATTAATCTGAATTACAATGTTATTGTGTTGGGGTAGGATGGCATAGTGGAAACCCCTTCTAAGAAGTAGAGGTGACAGGGTGTGTGACACTTGTAAGTTAGTAGATTTGTTATAGTCACCGCATTCGGTTTTCAGTTCTTCAAATTGTATTAGCTGAGAAACTGTAAGATAGAAAACAAAGGCAATTGTTTTAATAGAATTGACACTGTGGAAAATTTTATAGTGAAATTGGTATGATATGCATGAAGATGGGGAAAGCTATTCAATTAGCTTTCTGTTTGGAAGGCTAACTGTTGAAATGGTGTCATAAGGCCATATTTTCCAGTTGTGAGGGGGTGTGTATGTAACTGACTAGTTAGAAAGTGCTATTTCTGTGATTGATTTTCTGTCTGTTTCTTAGAGAGACCGAGATCTTTCATGCACTGGCCACCCCAAATGCCCACAGCAGCTGGGCCTGGGCCCGCCTGAAGCCAGGAGCTCAGTCTGGGTCTTCCATGTGGGTAGCAGACTCGAGTACTTTAGGGTGCCACTTGCTGCCTTCTAAGATGTGTCTGCAGGGAACTGGGATTTGAACCCAGAGATTCCAGGCACAGGATGCTCTTGTCTCTCATCCTCCCAAGTGTGGTTCTAACTGCTGCACCAGATGTCTACCTGATTGCTGTTTCCTTGTCCTGCCTTGATCTGTTTCTCTTTTCCTTATGTTTTTGATGGCAGTCAGACAGGGCTCAGAGCTCCTGTAACTACTGGCAGTATTCTGATTCTGCCTTCAGATTGCCTGCTGCTTAGCTCCCTCACACTGTGTCCTCACATTTCCCTGCCCAGCTATTTTGAGAAAGGAACTATTTTCTGACACATTCTCGAATTTACACCTGAATTTTCATCATAAATGTAAAACTTGCTGATGAGGCAGGTGAGTTTTCCAGCAGGATGCCGCATCAGGAGCAGAGGAACTGTGACTGGCATTGCAAGGGGCAGCTTAACTTACTGCACCATACCAGTGAAATAAGTAGAAGTTTAAAAATTTCACATGAACCTGTGTGTAGTTATTTTAACTGTGATGACACAGGCTGCAACCTGAATATGAGAGAGGCTAGATACACTTTTCTTTGAGCAGTGTCATTCACATCTTGAGGTGCCACTGATGAGCTTTTGTTGATTAATGACGAGTATGCACCTGCTGTGTGTTGGGCAGCCCGAGTCACTCTGAAAGCAAATTGAAGACCACCTCCTAAGAGAAAGATCTTTTTGGTCTTCGAGTCACACTTTTTCTTGAAATCTGTTATGGTGCAATTTTCCTGACTTTGAGAGTCATATACCCCAGGGTTATGACCAGCTGGACTGTCTGTGGGCGATGGGAGAAGGGTCATTGAGGACCAGATTAGTTTCAGAAACAACATCTGTAGGAGGAGGCAGCTTTCTCCATCCCTCATGTTTGAAGACTTCCGCTTGAGGGAGACCAGATCTCGTAACCTGCTCATCATGTTTTGACTTGGGCTTTATCAACTCTCCTAATGAGAATTGTGTGTTGTTCTATCTTTTCTTTATCTGTGCTCAGAGTTTTGTCTAGGGCTAAAAATATTGAAATTTACCAGCTCCCTTCCAAGTATCCCTGTGTCCTTAGTTAGACTCGGGCCAGGGTGGTGGCAGAGTCACATCTGTCCTGTGCGCTGGCCTGGTGGGCTCGCTTGGGTTTTGCTCCTCTTTACGAGTATCAAGGAAGCAGATGGGTGAGACAGGGCACCCTGTGATGTCAGCTGCTGCTTACCAGTCCTTTCTTGTCTCCACTGTTCCTAACCCTCGGGAGCTTGTTGGGGAACTGATAAAGGAGAGGTGAAGGTTCTCGAGAGAAAGCTAGCCGTAACTGTGTGTTGCAAATGCCTTTGTAAATTTGTGCTGCTGTCATCACTTCAGGTCTTCTCTCAGATTAATCAGTGTCTAGAAGCACAGCGCAGGTAACATTTTTCCCTTGATGCACAGAAATAAGTCTGACATGTGGCTGAGGGGGCTTGCCAGGCGTCAGGGGTCTTGTGTTTTAGTCTCTTGCATTTGGCCAGACTAGAGAGTGAGTGAGAGAAGTACTTGCTGGACACGTCTTAAAAGCATGTGATTCGCTGACTGCTGTTTCTGTTCTTAGTGTTCTCCGTGGCCCGATGCCCCTACAGCCTATGTGAATAACAGCCCTTCCCCGGCGCCCACGTTCACCTCCTCACAGACCACGTGCAGTGTCCCGGACAGGTACTGGTGTGTGCTGTGCCTGCAGCTCGTTGGTGCTCAGCACCCTCCATCCTCTGTTGTCTTCCCAGGCACATGAGTAGGGAACAGGATCAGAAGTGGAGCAGCCAGGCAGGACTTAAACTGGAGCCCAAGTGGACTGCCAGCATCGCAAGTAGTAGCTTGTTAGACAACAGTGCTGGCCACCAAACACGTACATTTTTTGTTTCTTTGTTTTTTTTTAACGGTTTATGTCTCTAGAAGGCCCTGCAGGAGCTCTGCAACGACAGGCCCTGCCATTGCTGCACTTGCCAGCCTAGGAGCCTCACGTGTACCACCTTTGGCAAAATTGTAGGAGAGGGCGCCAGTATATACTGTGCAGGAGGCTATGGACAGGATTGCTGGGCTTGCTACAGGGACAAGGACAGAGGAATTTGCTGTGGAGAAGCTATGACTTGGGTCCATTAATGCAGCTATCAGGCCCAATGCATTAACCTAGTGGCTAAAGTCTTTGCCTTGCATGCACCGGGATCCTTATGAGAGCCAGCTGCCACACTTCCCATCCAGCTCCCTGATAGAGAATGCTCCAAGGCCTTGGGACCCTGCACCTGCATGGGAAACCTGGAAGAAGCTCCTGGCTCCTGGCTTTGGATCAGCTCAGCTCTGGCCATTGTGACTACTTGGAGAGTGAATCAGCGGACAGAAAATCTTTCTCTGTTGCTCCCTCTCAGTAAATCTGACTTTCCAATAAAAATACATAAATCTTTTTAAAAATGCATCTATCACCATGGACATTTGTATAATGTTTACCTTTATTTTCTGCCCTTTTTTCCCTGCCAACGTACTTTTTTTTTTTTCTCTTGATTCTTTAGAATAAAGGAAGTTCTTCCAGTTTCTAAAGACATCCCAGTTTCAGAAGCAGGGCTGGAGGACTTGGCCACCGTTGGCCAGGCACCCAGGGAGCTCAGGCCAGAACTGTTGTGTGGCTGAGCAAGTGTCTGTGGGACTTTCTGTCCTGGGGCTTTGTGGCATGTTAACACAGAGTCCCTTTGGATCAAAGGTTCCCTGGTTTGGGGAACTTTCTTGTTGGTGAGGAAAATCGCGAACGCTGAGACCACAAAGGACAAGGTGTCAGTTTCTATCCCCACTCTTGTCATGCTGACGAGGCCTGAGCGAGCCGAGTGCACCGATGAGGCGGCTCATTCGCCTGTGCGCTGTGGTTATTTGTGGACAGACACGGGAGAGACCGGGGCACCGGAGTGCTGTCAGAGGGTGTGCACAGCCCTAGAGGCACACCCTGCACTCCCATTTTTGCGAGTCGCCTGGGGGTTCCTGAGAGCCTGCTGCTTTTGCTGTGCAGGAGTCATCCCCTGGAGGGAGAAGAGCTGGAGCCCGCAGAGCAGTGGGCGTAGATGGCTGCGGGGCCGGGGGCTCCACAGAGCTACCACTCTGCCATTCTGCCTTGAGACACAGAGGCAGTGGTTTGAGCTGCTTTGTTCTGTTCTCTTCCTTTTGCCCTTTTTACTCATGGATATATGTTCATCATATAGTTTTACTTAGAATCATTCTGTTGTAACTCAGTATTTTCCCGATTTTTTTGGGGGGGAGGGGGTGGACAGCTTTTTCAGTTGTTTGTAGTATCTATATATTTTTTAAATGTTTTTCCTAACTAAAATACGTGACTGTCTATTTTTCTCACACCTTCAGAGGTAATTTGTTCACAGAATTTTGAATTTTTGGCTGCAGTGAGTGCAGAGGTCCAAATTGAGACAGGATCTGTGTTTGACCCTTGTCGTAGCTTCCACAGTCTAGCCTGCAGCGCCTGCTCTTGTTGCAAACCCACAAAGCTCCCTGTTAGTGCTGCCTTATTGGAAGTCGGGGTGGGGAAAGCAGCCATCAGGGTGAGAACCAGTACATCAGTGTCAGGCTCATTGTAATTCCCCAAGTGGCGCCCACTCAGTGAATCTAGTGTAGCAGCTCTCGGCGGCGCGGGTTCTAGAAGCAGCGTGTGTCAGCGCTTCCTTTTCCTCTCTCTGCAGCAATTCTTCATCGCCGAATCATCAGGGAGATGGCGCTTCCCAGGCCACCACTGAGGTAGGTCTGTTCCCCAGCTGTGTGGGGTTGCCTGGCTCCTGACCAGGGTTCAGGTCCCTGCAGTCACACATTCCTCTGGAGTGCTTTGGCAAGCCTTGGGCTTTCTGTGGTGTATTTAAATGTTCCCAATAACACTCCAGGAACTTGGGTTCTTTTCTGCAAGCTTGAATTATCTCTTCTCTTTGTGTTCATTTTCCTTGTTGATAGCAAATTCAGCCTTCTGCTACGCCCCAGGAAACACAGCAGTGGCTGCTCAAGAACAGATTCTCTTCCTACACAAGACTGTTCTCTAACTTTTCAGGTATGTCTTTTACATGCACATGATCCAGTGTTTTGTTTGTGTGTTTCTCTGCTTAAGAAAACTTTCAGAATTTAAAAAAAATGGAATGTTACAGATGGATAGCTATGGAGCTGCAGAAATGTAGAGAGCTCCCATGTTCCCATTCCCAATAATTATATCTTTAAAATAAATAAAGGTTTATTTATTTGAAAGGTAGGAAGAGGTTAATGATATATCTTCCATCCACTGCTTCACTTCCCAAATGTCAACGGCAGCCAGGACTGGGCAAGGACAAAGCCAGAAGATAGAATTCTGCCGTGCCCTCTCCCAAGAGCGGCCGGGCCCTGGCACTCAGGCCGCCCTGCTGTCTCCCAGGAGCAAGTGTTAGCCTGGCGCTGCCTTGGAAGCCAAAGACCTGGGATGCCAGTGCTGCATGCCGGCGTTTAACCCCCTGGGCCACAGTACCACCTCCTCTGACAGTTAAATGTTGTGTAACGGTTGCACACTAACAAAAGCAGGACACTGGCATTGGTGTGATATATGAATGAAGCTCAATGTCACTTCATCACAGTTAGTACAGAGAACTGTGCCAGTGCCACAGCAGTCTCCTGTCACTGCTTTCTGGGCCGACCCGTCACCCTCCACCTTGCCCTCCCCCTTGCTATCTCTATCCTGCACGCCACTGCACTCTTCCGTAATCTGTGAGGTCGCCCTGTTTGGGACATGATGCAGGTAGGCACATCTGTGACCTCTGGAGCTCGGCCTTTCTGTCTGCTGGTCTCTCTTGATTTTGTTTTGCTTTCTTTCATTCCACATGGTGAGCTCAGGATCCACCTAATTTTTTCATGTATCAATAGTTAACCCTTATTGCTGAGTACTATTTCATGGTGTAAATGTACTAGATGTTATTTTATTTGTGACTGTAAGTTTCTCCCCCAAAGCTAGTGAGCCAGAGGGGATGCTGAGAGGAGCAAAAACAGGAGCCACACAGGACAGGGTAGGCCTTCCCAGAGCTGTTGGCCTGCAGGATCCTTTGCCAGCAGAAGACGTAGCTAGCATGTCCTACAGTGTTTCCGGAGCACTGCTGGTCACAGCAGAGCAGACCCTGAAGCGTTGTGCTGCTGGGATAGAGCACCTGTGTGTGTGCTCGCCAGCCAGAGGAACAGCACCATAACCTGCTTAGACCATTTACAAGTTGTACAATGGGTAGGTAATCTTCCTGTTGGCTGTTCCTTTAAAATCAAAGGACCAGATGGAAGTCATTTGCTAGCTTAGATGCATGCTTTTATGTGACTAAGGAATGCCTTTGTGTGAACAACCAGACATTGTTAGGGCAGTGGATGGGCTGCTGTCTTGATTCACCCCTAGAGAAGGGAAATGAAAAGCCCAGTGCAGAGACCTTGGCCACTGGGCCTGAGGGAGGCCCCAAGCACTCTAGTGGGATCAGGCAGGTGGCCGTCTCCTTCTAGGGAGTACTGTGCTCCTGTCACTGTCAGCCCTGATCTGGAGCCATGATGTCCTGCCTTGGCCTCCGCCTATGGCTTCCTCCAGAGGGCTCGGGACTGGCCCATGCGCCTTTAGGCATTGCAGTCCTGACCGGAGGACAGTGAAGAGAGTGAGGCCTCCAGGAAGGCTGTGTGCTTGGGCTCCTGTGTCTGCCATCTCTGGGGACAGCCAAGAGCCCTGTCTCCGAGGTGTGCAGGAGACCCCAGTGGAAAGCCGAGAGGACCTCCCCGTCAGACTTCACAGACAGCCGTGCTCCAGCGCTCCCGAGAGCTGTGCTCCTCTGGGGTTCTTTCTTTTACAAACTGGAAGTTTACCAGGCTCTGATTTGAGAGAGTGGAGCTCTTCAAAACAAAGACCCTGTTGTCTTGTTACAATTGTGAGTGGCTGTTTATCGAATGGAAGTCCGCCTTCATCTCAGGGCATCTTTGTTGTCACAGTAAACTGCATTGACAGTTGGTAAGAGAAGTAGACAGAAGGTTATGGATGTACTCAGGCATAAAAGGTAGAGACAAGAATCTGCTGAACTCCCATGTGACGAATCCTGGCTTTCAGAACTGCTAACCTGGGGCTCGGCTGCTCTCTGGGGCTCTCCCACTTTGTTTATTTTAGAGCAAATCCTAACTATCAGGTCATTTGTGCTTATCAAGTATCCACAAGGGAAATGTGAAGGTATGAAGCGCAGTTCTCGGCTGTGTTTTCCTATTAAAACTGGCTGCTGGGTCCAAAGCCTTTGACTTGATGTTGCATGCTGCAGGATAGAGCAGCTTGTTCGTTCCTGCTCTGTGACCAGCTCGCTGTGAGCTTGAACAAGACTT
Source organism: Ochotona curzoniae (assembly GCF_017591425.1). Lineage (NCBI taxonomy): Eukaryota > Metazoa > Chordata > Mammalia > Lagomorpha > Ochotonidae > Ochotona > Ochotona curzoniae. The sequence continues at coordinate 15,855,127 of NW_024465035.1, read as the reverse complement.
GGATGTTCTCTTCTGTAAAATCTCAGCCTGACTGGTCTGGGGAGCCCTGGTCATCCACACCACACCGCACCCACACACTAACGCCCTGCTCTGTGCTGTGGCTTCTGAGTTGCTGGATCTTCAGTGAGCTCGTCCCTATACAAGGTGTGAGGACGTCGGCATTTTCCGTGGCTGTGAGGGCCACATGGTGTGTCTCACGTCATCCAGGCATATCCTTGCCCAGGACACTGTTTGCAAGGAGACGGAACTGCCCGCAGACAAGTCTGTCAGGAAGCCAGCTCTGTCTGTCCTCTATGGATTGAAGAATGTCTTTATTCTTCTCCAGGTGCCGACTTACTAAAACTGACAAAGGAGGATTTAGTTCAGATTTGTGGTGCAGCCGATGGGATTCGGCTCTACAATTCACTCAAGTCCAGGTAAACTCCTGTGGATGCTTTGCATGAGATAAGAACAAACCTGTCTTGACATGGGGATCTGGGCGGCGTGTGTCCACGCAAGGGGTGGGCTGGTGTGCACGCCAGACAGGCACGGCTAGCCTGCAGGTACTCACCGGGCAGGGGTAGACAGTCAGATGGGTACAGACACACAGGGGCAGGACTTGGTTCTGGAAGACAACCGGGTGTGTTGCCAGGAAAAGAAAACTAATTTAGGTGAGTGTTACCGAATCTGTGGTTTTCAAGGTCATGGCTTGTACTGAACAGTTATTAAAAATGTAAACTTGTAATGGTGAACTAAAGTCATGGCTCTGTAAACAGAGCTGTCTGTTTTAAGATGCATTTACTGTCACTGCATTTCTAGACTTGAGGTGTGAGATTTCCATTAAAATTGAAACTTACTGTTTGTAAATTATGACTTAACTTGCATCTGACAGGCCGTCCCCAGTAGTCTGGACCACAGATGGTTAGACAACCTGTGACAGTTGGTGTGAGATGGTTTTTTTTTTATTCATAAATTGCTTTGTGTAATGAAAAAACTGTAAAGTTCTCATAAGGAGATAGAACTTGGATTCCTGTAGTTGCTATGTGTACAGGGTGTAAGGCCCAAGCTCATTAGTGGCCTCTTCTGATTTGCAGGTCAGTCAGGCCTCGTTTAACCATCTATGTCTGCCAGGAGCAGCCGCGCAGCACAGCCCTGAGAGGGCAGCAGCCAGCTGCAGGCAGTGCAGGCGAGAACGGTGGTGGGACACCCTATGGTAGGTATCAAGGGCATTTCACTTCTGTCACTTCCTTTCTGAAATTGTCAGAGAAGAGCGGCCTTGGGTGGTGCTTTGGCGTGCTCCTCTGGATTCAGACTGCCCGATGGCTGTGGTGAGTTCTGACAGCTGGGAGGCAGCCCTTCTAGTGCCAGGAAGGGAAACCAGCAACCTCTGTTACCAGCCACACCAGGGATCTTGTCGTTTCTTTCAGTTTATTTAAAAGGCAGAGAGCCAGAGATCTTCACCTGCTGGTTCACTTCCCACTTCATCTGAGTTTAGAGCAGGTCAGAGGCCAGAACTCCATCTCTGCTCCCACCTGAGTAGCAGAAACCTGAGCCCTTGAGCCATCAGCGGCTGCTTCCCCTGATGGCATTAGTAGCAGACATGTGGGGCTGGCGTTGTGACACCAACACTCCATGTCAGAGTGTCAGTTTGGAGCCCAGCTAATCTGCCTCTGATCCAGCTCCCTGCTGATGTGCCTGGGAACGAAACAGGTGGAAAGCAAAGTGCCCTGCCTTGCACAGGGGAGACCCAGATGGAGTTCCTGGCAGAGGATGTATCTCCAAGTTTTCCCATAAAAGACCACTTCTAACTATTCCATGCTAGAGAACCTTTCAGGTCTGCCACTGCTAGCAGCCATGTTCCAGTAAAACTGCCAGAAAACTACTAAGTAGCAAGCAGGAGTTGGCCATGGCCAGTCTGCCGATGCAGTGAGCCCTGCTGGGATCATCTCTGTGGTCTCGGCCTCATTTTAGTTTCAGGTTCAGAGCCCGTCACGGGGATGTCCGCAGTCCCACTCACAGAAAGCCAGGGCCAAGCCGAGCTCCAATGTGGATGGCTCCAGGGCGTGTGTGGGGAGCAGCGGTGGGGTGCCCCTGGCTGCAGGCGTGTGCTGTGCAGCCATCTGCTGGTGACACAGGTGTGCCAGAGATGCAGAACACGGCACAGACTACCTGTAAAGATTGGCATGTCATCTGGAGCTGCAGCTTTTCCATGGTGTCTTCTGCATTGTGTGTATGCAGATAGCTTTATTCCTTAGGATAAATTCTCAAGTAGTCATAGATCAAAAGCCCATGACTCTTAGGGGTTATTTTTATATATTACTAGGGATAACTTTAAAAAAAAACTTTCTTTAGTTGTAATGCATATACCATAACATCCTACCATTGTAAAAAGTACACAATTCAGTGGTATTTGAAATTTACAGTTTTACAGCAGCAGTAGCACAATTTTATTTGCCATTACTCAAAAAATGTCTGTTTGCAGCCTAGTCCCTATTTTGAGGGGCAGAGACAGAGAGCGCTGCCACGTGTCTCATCTGCTGCTTCACTTTTCTCAATGCCAGTGATGACTGGCACAGCTGGTGCTGAGGACAGGATTCATGGACACAGTCCAGGCTTCTGCTGTCTGCTCTGGGTCTTGGGGACCGATGCCTGAGCCTTCAGTGTCACCTCTCAGGATGTGTACCTGCAGAAAGTTGGAGTGAGGGGCTAGAGACAGGCATCGCATCTAGGCCCTCCAATGCACAATGCAGGAGTCTCACATGCTAAGCTATGGCCTGCTCCCATGTTCCAGTCTTACATCCGGTGCTTAGTTGGGCTCTTCTGTGGATCTGTAGGTCAGGTAGAAAAGAAATTATAGGTCACTGTTAAAGCGGTCTACTTTCTTTTTCAGTTTATCATGCAATCTACTTGGAAGAAATGGTTGCCTCAGAAGTTGCTCGGAAGCTTGCACTGGTGTTTAATATTCCTTTTCACAAAATCAACCAGGTTTACAGACAAGGCCCCACTGGTATCCACATCCTTGTTAGCGATCAGGTAATGGACAGGCTTGCCTGTTCTCGCTTCCTCTCCCATTGGCGTTTGTCTCTGCACATCATAGAACTGTGGAGACATGGTGTCGTTTCTTGCAAATACTCAGGAGAACTGTTTTCAAAAGATAGGGACTCAAAATAGACGTATTTTTAAAATTTTTATGTATTTTAAAGGCAGTCGCACACAGACACACAAGTACAAGGAGAGGGAGGAAGGGGTGGGGGGAGAGATCTTTCGCGCGCTGATTGACTCCAGTAGCTGCAGGCGCCGGACCAGGAGCCTGGCACCCCATCCGGGTGTTGTGGCAGGGGCCTGAGGCCTTGGGCCATCCTCTGCCTTCCAGGCATATTAACAGGGAGGACAGGAAGTGGAGCAGCTAGGACTCAAACTGGCACTGTGTAAAGATGCCAGCATTACAGGCAGCAGCTAAATGCACTGCCCCATGGCGCTGAACCCATGACATTACAAGTTACAACCAAGACAATTTCAGCCATCCTAATGATAGGAATACGAGGCAACCTGGCAAGTCCCCCACTTGTCTTTGAAGGCAAGCAGTGCATTGCAGGACTGAGCAGTGGCCCTTTCTGTCAGGAGATAGGGCGGGCGTATGGTCCCTTTGTTGCATTGGATGGCAGTTGCGTAAGCCGCGTAAGTTTTCAAGTGTAAGAGCAAAGCACTTCATGCCAGTCCTGTGGGTGAGCGGCCTGCTCTGTCAGGCCTGTTGTAGCAGGCACCGTCAGCACAGGTCCTGCCGGGTGGCGGGTTGGTTCCCTCACATTTCCTCCAAAGGATCATTGTGGCTGTGAGTTCTGTATTATGCTGTTTCCTTTTAACTGAAATTCTTTGTTAAGAAGGGACACTTGTCTGCCTTTTCTTGCAGATGGTTCAGAACTTTCAAGATGAGAGTTGTTTTTTATTCTCTACGGTAAAAGGTATTTGACACGTGTGTTTTAAATGCTAGAATCATGAAAATCAGTACGTGCCCCTAAATGCGTGGATCCTTGATCATGCTGGCTCTACTGATTTTAGGAAGTTAGGAGTTGGAGGAAGAAAATGAAAATATTGTCGCTGCTGCTTGTAGCTGTAGGTAGCAACTGGGGAGGGAGTCCTCCCGTGGGCCAGGGGTCTCGGCATCTCCCCGTGTGCTCTGTGTCGGACTGTGCGCACTTTGAGCCTGATACAGGGCCACAGTGAGAGTCCACCCCCGGCGGGCGGGCAGCCCCACGCTGGGCAGCAGCAGGAACATGTCCATAATGGAGTGAAGGACAGGGGGCGGTCTGTGCTTGCGGGGGCAGTGGAGCCTGGCTGGGAGCTACTGGGCAAGACAGAGCGTTCCCACTGCAGCCAGCACGGGACCCCCACCGCCACGCGGCTCATTGTTTTCAGACTAGTCCTGTGCTACAAGTAACTTGGGAGTTCCCGGAGCACTGTCATTGCATACTGAGGCTGCTGGGCCAAAGTGGTGGTGCACGGGTTGGAAATGTTGCAACTCCCTCTCCAAGGAATTCACACGCTTTCCCGCAGACACAGGTGCGTGGGCCCAGTGCTGCTGCTTCAGGTTCTTTGTGCGTTTTGCATGGGGCTCGTGTAGCCCTCTGGCCTGTACAGCATCTCCTCTGCTCCTGCTGGTGTGGCCAGAACCCCGCTGTGCACTGTGGGAGCCCACAGGAGCGGGGCTAGACAGGAAGCAGCTGCCTGCCAACGCCAGAAAGGAGTGCCAGCACGCACAGCCAGGTCAAGCCTGAATTGGAAAGGGAACTGTAGATTCCAGGGAATTTTGAATTTAATAGTCTTGCCTTCTCCTTAGCCTGATTAAAAATTAATGACCATTTTTTTCCTTTTCTTCTGCAGCTGAAAATAATGATGGTATCCACATAATTTTGAAGTGATGTCTTATGTATTCTGAACTATAATTCACTACCAAATAGTCATGCTTAGAAGTGTGTGAAGACCGAATCCAAGAAATCTTGGCATTGGATTTTACCATATGAAATGTTTCATATTGAAAACACAAGATTGAAAGCCCTTCTCATGAGCTGTGTGAGCGGCAAGTCTCCTCACTGTCACTGCCATGGCCGAGCACGTCGGGACAGCGCGTCCCCAGCCCTGCAGGCCAGCGCGGGCCAGAGGCCAACAGATACAGTCCCTGGAAGCAGCTCCGCTGTCTTTACACTGTATGCGGTTTGGAATTGAATGTAAAAGCTTACTGTGGGCATTTACCTTTCTGGGCCAGTGTGGCTTTCGTCGCCAGAACCTTACGCTGAGCTGGGGACGGGCTGGGGGACAGTGCTGCGTGCAGCCAGCGTGGAACCTGCCTGTGGAGGGAGGCGTGTGCTGGCCTGGCAGCCAGTGGTCAGGGGAGCAGCTCGGCGCCGCCTCAGAGGAAATCATGTCTGCCTGATGTGATGGCGGCGGAGCCAGGAAGATCCAAGCCAGGAAGCCGGGCTTGGAGCGGAGTGCATTTCAGGAGTACCTTGGTGAGAGGATCAGTGTAAATCCTAATAGGTACAAAGACTCGTATTTTTGCTTTGTCACAGGTTTATTGAAACTGTTTTGCTTCTGCTTCCATTTTTAGCATTTTAGTTTCTGGTTTTCCTTTGTTGAAGCCTCCTTGACTTTTATATTCATGTGGTTTTCTTTCTCATTTCCCTCTGCCTCTCCATCCTTAGCCCCACGCTGCCCTGTTCTTAATCACTGTTAAAGCCCTGGCCCGGACATTGGAAATGAGTGGTGTGAGTAGCGGTGAGGTGTTACTGTTGATAGCTTCTGACTCGGTGTCCTGGGATCTGGTATGAACAAGATGGAGTCATTCATGGCAACACTAGGTGGCAGAAAGCACACACTCGGTGCACCGTCGCGGATGCGCCTTCTGGGGACGGCTAGGGCTTTTTATACACGTACTAGCTTTTCTATAAAAAGAGTGCCTCTTTTGTAAAACCAAATGCTTCTCTGCTGGCCTACATGTCAAGGGAACTTAGTATTTCCTCCTCTTCCTCCTAGTCTCTGTTTCACCCCAGAGCCTTCCCAGAACTCATGAGAAAGCAGCTTGGAGGCCTGTGGTGGCACAGAGGCCCCCACTTTCACTGTAACATCTCTGTCCATTTGTCCAGGTCTTGGCTGGTAACCTACTAGTTGGTCCTCATCTGTGTTCAGGTGGAAGAAAGTAGTTTGAGTTTGAAATCTCCCAGAAGACAAACTACTTCAGCGGGTAAAACTCCTTGCTGTATTCGTAAAGGGCGTTCCTGATGGGCTGCAGGGAAGTGTCCCCTCCTGTCTTCAGTCCCCACCATCCCCCGTGGGAGGAGTGCTTGCCTTTCTCCTCCCGCTACGTCTGCATCACCACGTGTTTCTGTGCCAGTTACTTAGGAAGTGAGCTTCTCTTCTACTTCTTTTAAAGTTTTGCTCGTCTATTTAGCATTCCTTCTTGGGTCTCATGATTCATGGAACAATAAATGGCATATAATGCTGTGTGCTACTTTGAATTTCTAATCAGGCTTTAGGAGTGGCGGGTCAAAACACAAGCTCATCCAACCTGAAATGACACTGACGGCATTGAACGTGAGTCTGTCCCAGTGAAACAGGTTCAATAAATTAATGGCACCAGCAAATTTGCTACTTTTTTAAATAGTAGGATGTACACATTTCAGTATAATAAATGTTTTCCGATTGTTTTGCAAATGTGTGTCTCATTTAAAATCCCAATTCCTAATAATGTCACAGCAAGGCGTAGAATGGAGTGGTGCCCTATGTGTTAAAGATAGGAGTATGTGCCAATTTAAATGTCATTAGGCCCAAATGGCTTGTGTTTTTCATTTTGGGTTTATGTTAATGATTATTCCAGTAAGCATTTCACACCTGCCGAGGAAGCAAGCTGTCTTACTGTCTGAATGAGATCATGGGCCCTGAAGGCTTCGGTCATTGAAATCAGGTAGGAGCTTCTGAGACCCACCTCAGTGGCTGAGTTACAGCTCCTTTGCTTAAAGGGCTTCCCTGTTGGTCATTTCCCATACTCCAGGATCGGTGCAAACACCTGCTTCAGTAACTGTATCCAGCATGGTTTGCCCAGAAGTACTGGAGTAGATCGGAAAGCACTAATGCAATAGAGGCAGTGTGTTCAGAGGCCGGCCGCCTTTCGAAGGCCTGTTCACTCAAAGACTGCCTCTGTTTAGCGCCTGGCCCTGCAGGAGGGGCCTGGCACCCAGGTTCCCCGGCAGGTGGTGAGCCCAGTGCACACCTCAGTGGATGGGTCTTACCAGAGAGCGTGTGGAAGCTGACTTGTTCAGATGTTTGCCATAAGATGACAGCAATAAAATCCTGACCTGACTTCTGAAGCACTTTTATCGTATCAGTTGAAAAGCTGCCGTCCCTTCACTGATCCAAGCTTCAAGTGTAAAACTTCTGAACAGTTCTGGTGTAACCTCATTTCTAAGATTTTAAAATAAACTTGGAAAAGAAATTCACACCCACTCTATAGGCATCCACTCATTATTTTAATTGATACTGTAGATAAATCTGCTTTTGTTTGGTCAGCCAAATTTTCTTTGAATTTAAACATAATTCGTTTGTTTTCCCCCGTTGAACCAAAACGCACTCTGTGCTGTGTGTTCTAGAGTTTAGAAGTGTGCATCAAGCGTCACACACTGGGTTGCTGCTTTGGGCCCTTGCAGGGCTCCAAAGAGACAGCAGCCAAAGGCTGGAGAGCCTGTTCCATCCAGGTGGAGTCCTTGTTTCTTTGGTGTCTCATGGAAACCTGTCAGCACACCTTCCGAGTGGAGTCTGACACACAGAACTCGGGCACTGGGAGTGGGCAGTGCCGTGCCCCTGGATGCAGCTAGCTCCTCCTTCATCTTCCACATGGACAAGTCTTGCTACTCACAATGGGCCCCCAGCTGAACCATAAGGTGCAACAGCAACTGCTGAGTTTTCCTGCTCTTTCTGTGCCAATACTGATGGTCTGAGGAATGCTGGAAGCGCCAAGGGTAGGACTTTCAGAGGTACCCACCTTACTAGGAGATCCAGGAGACTGCCAGGCTCCCAGCGGATGGCATCGGAGGGAAATGAAGACGGGCGCCGTCACCAGGGCCGCTGCAGTCCGCACTCAGGTCTCCACCTGCAGGTGCCTTCTGCGCTGGAGAGCCACGAGACAGGTGAGGAGGGCAGCCGCTGTCAGAGGATGACACAGCATCTGCACAAGCGCTGGCCACTGCCGGCCACTGCTGTCGGTGGGGTGACGGGGGCAAAGTAGGCATGCACTTTGACGTGCGGGAGCTGAGCCTGCGTGCAGAAAGGAGAGTGGCATGGCCCTCACCCGGGTATCCTCAGGGCTGTGGTTAGAATCCTAGGACAGCTGGAAGCATCTACTTCACTTTAATGGGAAAAACCAACCCAAATGACAGCTCCCTCCCTCCCCCACCAAGCTGATACAATTTTGCACAAGGGTAGTGAGCAGTGCTGTGACAGCAGCACCCTGGACAGTTGCTTTGGGATGTGAATGCCCAGTTGTTTATAAACTCGGGGCTGATGAAGAAAAGGTGCAGGTGACCCCTACGGGGAAAGCCAACTAAATCCCAACCAGGAGGCCAGACTCCGTTCTGCCGCCTCTGTGCTTCGCTGGGGTCGCCTTGGCTGTGTAAGAGCAGGGACTGAGCAAGGAATCTTGGGGGAAGCCTAGGGTGCCGCCTTTACTGGCAGAGTGGATGGCATGACTGGCTTCAGGGAGAGCAGAGAACATGTTAACTCTTGCTGGGTGACGAACCCTCGCCCTCACGTCACCTACTCCCTTGTCCCGTGCCTACCCGCATCCGCTTGATGCCCGCGCGGGTGACCTGCTGGCAGTCGTAGAGCTCGAGGCGCTCCAGGCCGTGGCAGTGCTCCAGGTGCTCCAGCGCCGCGTCCGTGATGAGCAGGCAGTTGTCCAGCTCCAGGACGCGCAGGCACTCATGGCCGCAGGCGCTGTTGCTCAGGTGCAGGATCCCGTCATCCGTGATGAGCTCACAGTGCGACAGGCTCTGGAGCAGGGAGAGGCAAGAACAGAGGTTTGTGGGATCCCCTCCCGCTGTGGCTCAGAGCCCCAGGAAGCTGGCCCGTGCACGGTAACGAGAACACTGGCTCTGCTAGCTCCAAACTAGAATGACCCACGTGTCCACCAGTGGGTTCAATCTCTTGAGCGGACCCGTCTTACAAAGCCAAGAGGATGAGCCATGTGTGGCAGAGCAATGACACCAAACACGAGGGTACGTGTGCTGACTGCTTGGTGCAAGGACCAGTAGGTGCTCCTGGGAGTCCTTGTTCTTGGCAGGCTAGTGACTGCAAGGGAGAAGGGAAGTATTCCATAGGGTCATTGGAGGAATGACCTAGGGTGCCCAGCTCATGCAAACACACCCACAACACCCACAGCGGCTCCTTCCTGCGTGTGCATTTGCTTCAGTAAGGAGCTGAAAGAAAAACCACCGCCACGCGGATGCAGGAATGGATGCAGCGGCGAGCAGGGGGAGGCCAGGGTAAAGTGGGGCGAGCACATGCTGTCTGATCCGGACCTGACAACTTCTGGTGGACAGAGGAGCGGGTGAGTGGCGGAGTGGGCGCTACGTCCACGAGGTGACAGAGAATCTGAAATGGCCACTGGCTATGGGAAAGAGGACAGGGCAGACGGAGGCTGGGAGGGGGGAAGCCTCAGACCCTGAAGAACACCCCGAGTTCTGCCTTGACATCAGCTGTATAGCTCCTTGCTCACCAACCTGCTTACAGGAGAGTGCCCATGGAAGTTGGTGTGGAATCCTTGCTGTTCACAGGCTTTTTAGCTTTTAGGACTAAAGAAGACTTTGTATACTTGTGCAAAAGATTGTTTCAAATTGGAGTAGACTCTGCTTAATGATGATGTAACCATAAAAAAAGCACATATTTATAAATTGCTCATCTTTGTATATATCGACATTCACAGGCAGCCTGGAGATAGTGCGTGCTAACTTCTTCATTTGAAAGCAGAGGAACTGAGAAATTATGTTGCTTATCTGGGACCAAGCAGACATGGTCACCAACCCCTGGCCCTGCCGTGAGAACATGAGTCTCCCCAGAGCGCAGCCTGGGCTGCTCCTTTTAGGGCCTGCAGAGAAGAGGGGCGTCGGCTGGGGGGCTGGCTGCACCCCACACACACAGCCTTCCTGGTCCTCGGCTCCAGGCGGGGCTGACAGGGGCTGCTAGCTCTCCACTTCATTCTGGAATCTGTCAGGACAGAGCTCGTCTCTGCTGACACGCCTTCGGGGTTTGCGGGTTGAGGGTGGTGTGGGTGGGCCCTAGCCCCTAACTGTGGCATGACCCGGGAGTGTGCCAGCTACAGCACTTCCCTGCTCCATCTCCCCAACTGCTGGTGAGTATGTGGGGAGCAGGTCTGTCCACAATCCCACCACAACTCTGGCCAGAGTCCCAGCGGGGGCGGGGGGGCAAGCTCCCACCACGCCTGTGCCCAAGGGGAGAGGGGGCCAGCAGGGCAGCTGGTGGCCCAGTGGGGCTTACAGAATTCTACAAGCCAGAGGAGGGAAAGCTGGTGTTGGGACCATCTGGGGCCCAGTCCAGGCAGCAGGGCCTGGGTGTAGGGAGGCCACAGGAGCTGAGGTCCCTAGGCAGCTGGGCACCAGCTCCTACCACATGCCAGCTGAGACAGAAAGAGACAGATTCTTACATGCCATGGGCGCATGGGCCTACAGCAGGACATCCCCTGGTGCCCAAGACGTGAGGGGCACTTAATCGGGCATTGTGGGAGCTTCAGTATGTCACCCTCCCTCTCCCCACCGTGCAGAAGCCAACAGGAAGTGCTAGTGGACATGCCTGGCCTGGGTGACCGTGCCCACCTTCACACCGCCTCAGCAGACGAACGTGCACGCGAGGGACGAGGACAGGGGTTCCCAGGACAGTGGCACCCTTACGGACGAGCGAGCCCAAGAACCGGGGGCCCCCAGAGCCGCACATGAAGCTCACTCACCAGCGCCTGCAGCTTAGGGCAGTGGACGGAGAGCTGGACGAGCGTGCTGTCGGTGATCTGTGGACAGTCGCATCATCAGGGTGGCTGGCTCCCTCGCTGGGCCTGCACCTCGCTCCCCTGCCCCTCCCACTGGGCCCAGGGGCAGCCAGCAAGAATCCCACCACTTTGTCCCCTCCTCTGGGGCCTACAGGGGACAAACTGGTAAAAGAGGAACCCCCAGGATTCCCTTCTCTGGAGTCAGCTTATCCCTGGGTGTCTATATTCTCCCCCCAACCTTCACCACACATAAACGGAGTCTATTTATCACTACTTTGTTGTATGATATAACAGACAACCTATGCTGCATCTCTTTGATGTAGTTTTCCCTGCTGACCAGGAACAGCCAAAAGTGTATACATCCCATGGCCAGGGTCTTCTGGGTCCCCAGGCCCACCACCTGAGGCCGGCTAGTCAGGTGCCACCCAGCTGTGCCAGGACCCCCAGGCCGGGACTCACTCACCAGGAGGCACTCCTCCAGATCCATCTTCTCCAACTCGTGGCAGTTCTGGAAGAGTCCATGAGACAGGCTCGCTGGACTGCAGGTGACACAGCGGCTGCCACTGCCCCTCAGAGTGTTGCCTTTACTCCACACCACGGGCACTGTGCCCTGCTGTACCAATGCTGCTCAGCATGTGCCCGCTGCCTTCTCCTGCCCTTGTATGGGTCAGCAGCCAAGGGGGGCCAGGGAGGATGACCCCCATGTGTCCAGGCTGAGGTGACTCATCCCTCGCTCCCAGGGCCTTGTGCCAGCAGGGAGCAGGTGTCTGCGAGACTGGTGAGAGGACAGGGCGAAAGACCCGGCAAGGTCCACGTCTTGCTTTGTCCCTCTCTTCTAGGGGCTCACCCTGATGCCAAGCGCAAGTCACCCTGAGTGCTAGTGCTGAACTACCAGTGTGGTTTCGTTCTTTAAAATCCATGCCTTGGGCCTTGTGCAGTAGCCTGGTAGCTAATGTCCTCGCCTGGTATGTGCTGGGATCCCGTATGGGCACCGGTTCTAATCCCAGTGGCTCCGCTTCCCATCTAGCTCCATGCTTGTGGCCTGGGAAAGCAGTCGAGGACAGCCCAAAGCCTTAGGTAGGACCCTGCACCCACATGGAGACCTGGAAGAAGCTCCTGGCTCCAGATCGGCTCAGCTCCAGCCATTGTGGCTGCTCAGGGAGTGAACCAGCAGATGGAAGATCTTTTTCTCTGTCTCTCCTCTGTAAATACGACTTTCCAATAAAATTAAACAAATCCTTAAAAAAGAAATAAAATTCATGCCTTACCCGAGCCAGGAGGGTGAAGCCTGCATCTGTTAGATGGGAGCACCGTGCAGCTTCTAGAATTCTAAAGGGGGAGAGGGGACACGCAGGGGAGCAAAGAGAGAGGACTGGTTACCAGCCCAAACCCTCCAGACACCAACCACAGCGTCTGGTCTGCTCCCTGATGGCCTCAGCTGCTGCTGCTGTCCCTGTCCTCCGTCCCTCCCACGATCCCCCCACGCACCAGCACACCAGGGCTGTTTTCAAAGCGACCTCAGTATCTGGTATCCTTTCCTCACTTACCAAGCCCCGTTCACCCCTAGTAGACGGGGAGACGGGGATCAACGCTCAGGAACTCGGGATCACAGGGCTGGCTGCCCGAGTGTCTCTGGGTTAGACATTCCCCTACAGCACTTCAACAATGTGGTAAGTACGAAGTAACTGCAACACAGCCTCTTGCTGTCCTCCACAGGGCTTCAGGATGCTGAGGCTGTTCCCAGCTTTGCCTCTTACCCATCACCAGTCATTTCCTCCCTCCAGTCTCTCTGGCTGCAAACCCGGCAAGCACCCCGGGACCTGCCTCCCCAAGAGCTGGGTCCCACGAGCTCGTGCTGACCGAGGGCTTCAGGCCCAGACAGGAGTCAGGAGAACTGCCCCGTGGTTGCTCCTGCTGTGCTGAGCTTTGGGACATTAACTGCCATTCATAGTGGATAAATGCAAATGTATTACACCAGTGACTCAGAAAGTAAATTATTGGTTCCGAGCCAACCCAACCCAACCCAACCCAACCCAATCTTTCTTCCCTCCAGGGGATGCAAACTCCAAGGGGGTGATTGTCATCTCCATTCCTTGTTTTGTCTGTCTAGTGGCAGATCTGGAGGCAGCCATGGTGAAACTGACCGTGCTGCCCTGCCCGTGCTGCCCTGCCCGCGCTGCCCTGCCCGCGGTCGGATCTACCTGGCCCTCTAAGCAGAACAGGTGGGCCAGTGTGTGACTGGCCAAGCACTAAAGCTCCGGGCTCCTTGGTGCCAGACAGCTTGCCCCCGCCACCGTCCCACCACAGGCCAACTGCTCACTTCTCCTCCACCGCACCACCGCCCCCTTGGCCTGCAGGTTGCCCGTCAAGCTCTGAGCCGCTGAGCACAGCAGCATGCGGTACTCACTGGAGACGTGGGCAGTTCAGGCCCAGGGCCATGAGTGAGGCGTCCGTGAGCTGGCCGCAGCCCGACAGGCACAGGGCCTGCAGCTGGTGGCAGCCCTGGCATAGCTGCACCACGCCATCGTCGGTAATGCGCTGCGGATAAAAGCACAGGTGTCGGCCGCCATCGACAGCTCTCCAGCCACGCTCCCTCCACCGAGTCAGGGAAGTGGGCGCAAGCCTCAAGATAACACAGCCTTATCCACCCACAGGCAACAGGAGTTAAAACTCCACTTCTTGGGCCCGGCGCGGTGGCGCAGTGGTTAAGGTCCTCGCCTTGCACACCTGGGATCCCATATGGGCACTAGTTCTAATCCCGGCAGCCCCGCTTCCCTTCCAGCTCCCCACTTGTGGCCTGGGAAAGCAGTCGAGGACAGCCCAAAGCTTTGGGACCCTGCACCCGCGTGGGAGACCCGGAAGAGGCTCCTGGCTTCGGATCGGCATAGCATCGGCCGTTGCGCTCACTTGGGGAGTGAATCATCAGATGGAAGATCTTCCTCTCTGTCTCTCCTCTCTGTATATCTGCCTTTCCAATAAAAAAGTAATAAAAATAAATCTTAAAAAAAAAAACTCCACTTCTCTCTCACCCTGAAATCACCTAAACAGATGAGGAGTTGACCTTTATTTTTGTTTTGTTTCAGGAAAAAATTCATAAACTTATGCTAGAAGATCAGCCTGACTCCTAAAGCAAATGAGATGTTCCTAGTCAAGTGCCACGTTAACAGTTGGTTCATTTGTTTTAATACAGATGAATGTTGTAAATATTCACTATATAAATCGCACAGGCTTTCCTCAAATGCCTTCGAGAATTAGAAATAGTAAATAAATTACTACATGGCGGAAATGCACCATGCCATCTCCACTGAACTCCAAGGGGCCAGTGCTGCTCCAAGGCCCCACGTGTGCAGCGTTCCGGCCCTAAGGACAAGCTTAGCCCAGAATGTGACAGTTGTGGCTCCCAGGGCCTGCCAGGGCACCCCTGGACTCGGTGCACAGGCAGCAGCTGGGAGCAGCATCCCCTGGGCTGCCCGGGGTTCACAGCGCCCTGCGGACAATGCCGCTCACTCTTGCACATGTGTTCGAGGTACTGGCAACCCCGTCCTGAGACAACATGAGGGGCGCCACCACCCCCAAGTTTATAAAAAATAAATAAATAAACAGGCAGTGAGATTTTGGCCGTGCAGCTGTGCAGGTCTGACGACCAAGCAAACAGCTGGGTCCACTGCCTTCCCTTGCCCCGTCTCTGCCCTCTGCCCACAAGCCCAGCACCTGACTCTCAGGGCATCCTCTGAAGTGTGGGCCAGGACTTGCCGCTCTCCTAACGCTGCACCCCCACCCGTGCCAACCCAGGACTGGGAGGCAAGGGAGTGGCCAGTGGCCATGTGCCAGTCGCCTCTGCTGCCTGAGGGGGCCCCCCGTAGGCTCCCCGGGGTTGGGGTGGAAGTGGGAATGTGGGGGGACCAGGGTGGCAACCCAGGGCTCTCAGAGGCAGACACTCACGGAGCAGGACTGTAAGTTGAGGCTCGCGAGCTCCGGGCAGTAATTCTGAATGTGTCTCAGAGCTTCGTCTTCTAACTAAGCGGAGAGACAAACAAAACAAAACAGAAAACCCCACCAAAAAAACCCAGGAGCAACAAAAGCGGAAGGAGCCGGGTGAGCGGGCCAGTGGGCAGCAGGGTCCCCCCCAGGCAGGAGAGGTGCCCTCCCGGTTAGGCTCCCACACCTGTGTGCAGCCCCGCAGGAGCAGCGCCTTCAGGCCCCGGCAGCCTCGCACCAGCGCCTCGATGCCGTCCTTGGTGATCTGGTCACACCACGAGAGGTTCAGGTACTCCAGGCTTCGGCAGCCCTCACTGCCACGAAAGAAGGGAAGCGAAAGCCTCGCATACGGCTCGGGGCTCCGTTCCAGCTCCGAGCTCGGGGTGCTCAGAGCGGGGGCGGAAAGGGGCATGCTCTGGGGGGTGGGGGGACCCACACCGGCCACCCTTACCTGATCCCCTTTAAGGAACCGTTCGTGATGGACACACACGAGGTCAGATCCAGATGCTTCAGCTTGGAACAGAACCTGCTAAGGCTGTAACACGTGCTGGGGAAGAGCAGGTGCCCTAAAGACATTTTCAACCACGTCTCTCTCTCCCTTTCTCCCCCCCGCCCCCTCACGGCCACTGGATTTTCAGACTCACGCTCGTGACTTACCTGTCGGTGATTTTTGTGCACCCATTGAGGTTTAAGTGTTCAATGTTTCGACAGTTCTGTGCAAAGGTCCTAGATGGGAAAAGTGGTTGTTTTGTTTAAATGAAAAAACAACCCTTGCAACTTTCCCAGTGGCCACCAGAGGGCATGCGTGACCCCTCGCGCTCGGAACCAGGCGCGCCCCAAAGTTTGGTTCCCCTGCAAGACAGATAAGTTATTCCTCACTGGGGGATTGAAGATTTCTCTGCACACCCCTCCTAAAACTGTTCTGCACCTCAACTGTTGACATATGTCTTGTTGGAGTTATAAGCCAGTCTAGACTACCCGAAAAACTGCCAGGTTCAGCAAAATTATGCCTCAACACTATAAACTGCTAGTTACTAAAATGAAAATAGACACAAAACAGCTGAATAGAACCCTATAGCCATTTTAAGGTGTATAGAATCCGGTTGTATCTAAACCAAAATTTAAATGTCAATGAAGAAGTCACAGGATGTGGTTAAGAACTTGCATTTTTTTTTTTTTTAACATATTGGTTACTCAATACCATGTCAATTAATTCCACAACGTGGTAAATTGTCGCTGATGTTATGTTGGGGCTTTTAATTGATCAGGATGACACTCTGCCGGCTCTACCTTCAGACCAGAGATGGTCTCCCCAAGAAACCGTTGAATTTATCTGGACAATAAGATGCTGGACTCTATGCTTGGTATGTGCTAGCAATGAAAGAATCTCAACTGAATTTGAACTGTAACACTGCAACAAGGTGGAGGAATCCACCGTGGGGAGAGGGTATGGGGAAGGGTGGGGGGAATCCCAGAGCCTATGAAACTGTTACATAATGCAGTGTAATTAATTAAAAAAAAATAATAATTTTCTAAAAAAAAAAACAAAACAAAAAACTTGCAACTTTCCCGGTGGCCACTAGAGGGCATGTGTGACCATTCACGCATGCCCCAAAGTTTGGTTCCTCTGCAAGACAGATGAGCTAGTCTTCCTTACAGGGCGGATTGTGACAGGGGAGCTAGGATCGCTGCTGCCACCTGCTGTTCAAGAGAGCACAGTGCTGCTGGTCAGGGACCACACTTGGAGAAGCAAACCTTTGGGTGGACTGTCAACCAACCCTCCTTCACACACCTATCTCTACAGAAACACGTCGGTTTGAAATGAAGGGGTGAGCCTTTCTTGTCCTGTGCCATGATGTCACTCAGCTCCCCCAAAGTCTCCCAGGAGAACTCACTCATCTCTCGCCCTGGTAGGACTTGGTGGTTGCTCAGGCAGCAGTAAGACTCCCGCGTTGGCTGGCAGGGACTAAGCTAAGTCTCAGTGGCCGTTGCCTCGGTGGGAACAAAACATTTAACAGCCTGCACTGCCCACTCGCTGCTTAGCACAGTCCACAGGACCAGCTCTGGACCCCTGCATTTTATCAGATCGAGTCCTGCCTCAGGGCATCTTACTGCCTCCTTCAGAGACAAGGGGAAGAAGATCTCACCCAGCAGGCTCACTGGCGAGAAGATATATATATATATAGATATATATATATAGATTTATCCATTTTTATTGGAAAGTCAGATATACAGAGTGGAAGAGAGACAGAGAGGAAGATCTTCCATCCACTGATTCACTCCCCAAGTGGTCGCCAATGGCCAGAGCTGCACAGATCCAAAGCCAGGAGCCAGGAGCCTCTTCTGGGTTTCCCACATGGGTGCAGGGTCCCAAGACTTTGTGCCGTCCTCGACTACTTCCCCAGGCCACAAGCAAGGAGTTGGATGGGAAGCGGGCTGCCAGCATATGAACCGGCATCCATTTGAGATTCTGGAGCGTGCAAGGCAAGGACTTTAGCCGATGGGCCACCACTAGGCTACTGTGCCGGGCCCCATTCCATACGTTCTTATGGTCTGTGATTGGTGCACAGTGGGGTAGTCTTCAGGTCTACAAGAACACAACATCTCTTCCAGGCAGCGTGTCCTGCTTTAGCCAACCTCTGACACAATATAGAGGCCAGAAGGCTACAAACCTGACAGTTTTAATTGTGTCCGTCTCTGAAAACCCCTCAAGGTGTGTGTCCTTAGTGGTGGTCCGGCAACAGTTCCAATACGTAATGACTTGCCGGAAGAAGTGAGCAAGGATTTGGTTGAACAGGGTAGACTATTGCTAACTATAATAAAACGAACATAATATGCACATCGCATTATGAGTAAGCAAAATTCAGACTCACACAAGGAAAATCTTTTTAAAACCACTTAGCATAGTTTATGTTAAATTTTAGCTGACGCTACGAGGGGGAAACTTGGAAAGATGGCAATGTGGAGGAATAGGAGAGAGGCGAACATATTGCCGAGTGTGTCAGTTCACGTGACGCCCACGACACAGGGGGACGGCAACGGCCGTGCTGCGCTGTGCAGGACACAGCCAGCGGCCTCAGCCAGGAGGGGCAATCTGTCCTCTCGCTAGGGCGGCGGCGCTGGGACTCCCACCCAGGCCTGCTGCGCCCAAGTCATGGCGCTCTCACTGCTGTCAGGGAGAGCATCTGACGGGAGGAGCGCATCCGATCCGCCTGGTTTCCTCTGGCGAGGCGCCAGCCAGAGCAAGTCCCCGCGTGAGCGTCCGACTTACTTCAAGGCCGAGTCCCCGACACCGATGCAGCCCCGCAAGCTCAGCTTCCTGAGGAACCCACCGCACCGCTTCGAGATGTTTTCCACCACTCGGCCCTCGGAACAAGAGTCGGACAAAGCACATTCTTTTCAGGTTACTTCCCCAACAGCGAGACGACGTGACATTTAGGCGTCAAATGCAGGTTTCCGATATAACAGAAGAGATGGTGCAATGTGCCCCAGCATCTCAGTTCTAGCCCTCGTGCATCGAGGACATGCAAGCATTGGAGGCTGTTTGCTTCCACTGAGGGTTTGCCACACGGGTTATAGAGCCCTAAGCCGTCTGTCTTCTGCTGCTTTCCAAGGCACAAGGGTGGGCAGACGGAACTTGAACTGGAGCTCGCAGGCAATGCCAGCATCACGGGCGGAGGCTTAACGCACTCTGACACACTACCAGGCCTGCTTCATACTTACGTAGGTACTGCCTAGGTTTATTATTATTATTATTATTGGAAGCAAAAAATGAAGTCAACCATAGATCTTTGTCAACAAGGGAAAAAAATCATGACTTAGAAATCCAACATAAACATTTAAATACTTAAATTAAAAAAGGAAGGAAACTCTAGGCCTGCATGGACCTCAGTAAGCAACTAGATGTCTGAATTAGAGACGACAGGAGAGCCGGATGGGACTCTGGGCTCCTGGTTCCGACCTGGGGCAGCCCCGGCTCCGCCAGGCATCTGGGGACTGAGCCAGCTGATGGAAGGTTTGTGTCTTTCAAATAAAATAAAAGCCTGGTTTGTGTCCTGGCACCTCCTGGAGGAGACTTACCACTTCACTCATGATTCAACCCGTTCTCAAAATGTAAGCCCAAGGGAAAAACTTGAGGGTAGCAAACTAGACTGAAGCGCCATTTCTCTATGTAACTATCAAACCACAAACTGGTGGATCTCTCTCTCCATAGACAGATATGGAGATACATATGTATATATAAAAGCGATGGTAGATACATTCTTTAAGATTTATTTGTATTTTTATTGAAAATTCAGATATACAGAGAGGAGGAGAGACAGAGAGAGGAAGATCGTCCGTCCACTGATTCACTCCCCAAGTGGCCTCAACAGCTGGAGCTGAGCTGATTTAAAGTCAGGAGCCAGGAGCCTCTTCCACGTCTCCCAGGCTGGGTGCTTCGGGCCATCTTCAACTGCTTTCTCAGGCTATAAGCAGGCAACTAGATGGGAAGTGGGGTCACCAGGACATATGGGATCCCAGCGCGTGCAAGGCAAGGACTTTAGCCATTATGCTACCATGCTGGGCCCGATATATTCGTAAGTATTCCTCAGATATGCATAGACAGCAGTGAGCTAAAAGTTGGCAGCTGGAATTCTGTAAATACATAAAGTAAAAGGTAATGAAGGTACTTGAAGAAGTGATACTTATTTTAAACACTGAAGTAAAACAATTCTCAAGGGGGGGTCTTCTAAAAAGATGTGTAGTTTGGGTCCCGGTGCGATAGCATAGTGGTTGAAGTCCTCACCTTGTATGCACCGGGACCCAATATGCGCACTAGTTCTAATCCTGGCGGCCCCACTTCCCATCCAGCTCCCTGCCTGTGGCCTGGGAAAGCAGTCGAGGACGGCCCAAAGCCTTGGGACCCTGCTCCTGTGTGGGAGACCTGGAAGAGCTCCTGGCTCCTGGCTCCTGCCTTCAGACTGGCTCAGCTCCAGCCCTTGTGGCCGCCTGGGGAGTGAACCATTGGACGGCAGATCTTCTGTCTCTCCTCTCTGTATATGTGAAGTTTAAGGTTACTTAAGGAGTTTCATTTTCCGTTGGCTCCTCAACGCTGGCCTGCTCACTGGGTCACGGCCGCAGCCACTGCCATCACGTGCCTGAGTCTGTACAGAGCACTGAAGAGCACCCAGGCCTGGGACCACTGGTGAGGCCAGGAGCTTGAGCTTACCCTCCCAGGACAGCCCTGAGGTCCCTGGCTGCTGCCAAGCTCCGAGCACCGGACATGAGAGGATGGAAGGGTTTGCCAGCACAACTGTGGGGGCGTCTGTGCTCGGCCCCACTTCCTGTGGGCTCTGCCTGGCCGGAGTGGGATGGGAACCAGAGATGCCAGCAGTGAGAACCCAGGACTCCCCACCCGGCCCTGGTGCTCTGATGACACTGCCTTACTAACACAGCACTCTCAAACTTTCATTCTTTTCTCCATTTCAAAAAGACAACAAACATACACCTTAGTTAAAAAAAAAAAAAACAATTACTGGTTACCATCGAGTCGATAATAAATTCTGAAATTTGAAGCACCTCAAACAAGCACTCCAAGCACGGACTGCCTGTCCAATGGTGAGCACTCCTCTTTGTCACGTCAGAAATGTGACGTTTAATAGCAAAGATGTTTTAGTCAACTTTGCCAGTTTTCAGATAACTATGACAGGATCCTGGGAATACACAAGGCTTTAAACATACCCTCTTCTTCATTTTTGTCATAACCGGCCGGAATCACTCATAGAGTTCTGTGGCCACAATGGGCCACTTCAGATCACCACATTCCCTGCAGGGCCAGCGTCTTGGTTATTTCTGCTTTCTTGGTATCAAATTCGAACCATCCTCTCCTCTCCTGGGGTTGCAGCACTGAGCCAGGAGTGCCCCTGCTTGGACTTTTTGGCTTCAGGCCCTCCATCCCTCAAGCCTTTAGACAATGGTCCATCTGGGTACAGAAGTGCCGGAGGGCGGCTCGGGCTGCAGGTGCAGCAGGAGGTCCCCAGTGCAGACAGAGCGGAGCGGAGTGGGATACACTGGGTGTGCTGGCTAAAAGGAAGCTATGGGCAGCAGCACAGGAAGGGGCTCACGCCTCGGCAGCCTGGTCTGTGACCCGTGAGCTGTGCGGTGGCTGTCCCTTCTAGGGTGGTTGATGGCATACCCTGCAAGGCAGCCAGGGGCAGGACAGCCAGAGGCCACGGAAGGAGGCTTTCAAAAGCTGAGTGGCACAATTCATGATCAGGGGCCAAAGTCATCTGAAACTGACACTGGATGGACGATAAATGCAAGCAGAAAAATGCCTTGATCTACGCAAATACCTTCCAGGCCTTCCTCCCTCTTCTCCACACTTGTGCTGCCCTAATACAACTAAATGAAAAACAAAAAGACAGGAAAGAGTTGACTCCTGATTTAACAAAACTCTTCCGTAAACACTGTAGCCAACAAGCTTACCTCCACATCTGTTTGGAAGTTAAAAAGATCTATTCTTTGCCAGTTGCTTCCATCCAGGGCTAAGATGTTCCAAGCCTAGGAGGTGGAAGGCAAAAAGAGGGGTTGAAATCACCGACACACATTGTCTGAGGGCCTTAAGAGTCTTGGCCCAACTTTGATCCCTCCACATTTTCTTCTTGATGTGCATGAAAACAAATTCTCAAATGCAGAGTTATGATAGCGTTGTGATACAAAGACAGGAGCTTTTCATTTGGAACTCAGCCCCACTCTAATAAAACTGGATAGTTACCAAAAACCTGGAGCATACCCTACCTTGGAAATCTGTGCACACCGACATAAAGTTACTATATCCAGGAAGGAAAATATTCTAGAAAGAAAGATGGAAAAACACAAGAGTGAGCAGGTGTGAACATTTTTTAGAACGACTGTAACTCAAAAAAATAAAATCTGAAGAGCCATCTCAGTGTTGTTGTTGTTGTTTTTAAGATTTTTCAATGTCCAATACACAAGTGCAGTGTAATTTTAAATCACTCCTGCAGAACAGGAAACGTTAGCATGCTTGCATCTGGTTGGATGCACTGCAAACTCTCCTGAAACACAACTCAGGAACATGTTCTTTCCTTGGCTCTAAGAAATGGACATGAGAAAGCAGATCACCCCTAGTTTCACCCCAGGGTGCTGGGCCTGGGGATGCGGTGCTGGGTGTGCCATGCAAACTCAGCTGCTTGAGCCACAGATAACATGCCCCCCCCCAAAAGCACAGGGGCAGTACCCAATTTATGTATTTGTTCACCTGGTGGCATTCAACATTTAGTAAGCTCGGTTTTACTTAAGATGCCAAGAAGTCATTGAAGAAGCAAGAAAGACAAGCTGATGGAAATGTGGCTGGCAGGTGTACGGTCTGCTGGCAGCAGGGGCGGCCAGCGTTCTGTGGCGAGGGAGCAGCTGAGGGCAGCACAGTGGGCAGACAGCAGCGGGTGACCCTGCGTGCTGTGCAGTGACAGCTGAACCCAAGGAGGCCAGAGATTTCCTTACAGCTCCGTCTCGGGGGTTCTGGGAGGTGAGTATGAGAGTGCAGGCGTGTGTGCCGGCGGCGGTGGGGGGAGCGGGGAAGAGATGGGATGGCAAACCGCCATCAAAAAAGTTCCTCGAAACCCTCCCGAGGTACCCGTCGGTGCTGAGCTAATCAAGTGGTGAGTGGGAAGAACAGGACTGTAATGAGACTGTAGGAAGCACCGTCCCCCACAAGCAGCACTGCGGGGCCAGCGCGATGGTGCAGGGTCCTCTAGCGCGCGGTCCCAGGCAAGCAAAGGACAGAGCAGACTGACTAAGGGACGCACTGACTTCTCAGACTCAGCGGATCTGTGCAGGAAGCAGCTGAAAAGTGCGCAGTTTATTATAAACGTTAAACATTTTTTTCAGTGTATTAACACACCCACACTGCCTCTACAGCTTATTCAACTCCCAGGCTGGCTGGCCTGTCTGCCTCCCAGAGCCGTGCTCCGTATCTTTGTCTACTTCAGCCACAACTGTCACTTCTCAAAACTCCAAGTAGCAAATACAAAACTCTGTGGGTTCTTAAGCAGAAGCTGAAGGGCTCACAGGTGGGCAGTGGGTTAAGTAGCTGTCTACAGTGCTGTCATCCTTCACGGGAGCTGGTTCAAGTCCCGGCTGCTCCACTGCAGATCCGATTCTCTGCTAATGCGCCTGGGAAAGCAGTGGCAGATGGCCCAAAAGCTTTGGCTCCTGTATCCATGTGGGAGACCCGGAAGAAGCTTCTGGCTTTAACCTGGTGCAGCCTTAGCAGTTGCGAACATTTGGGGAGTGAAACAGCACGTGAGAGGTCTCTTTACTTCTCTCTTTTCTGTACCTCCTTCAAATACATACTTCATCATACTCTGAGAAATCATAATATTGATAATGAAAATGGCATTATATACTCACTTATACGTTGATCATTTTTAAAATGTTTTTAATACATGATGCTCATTCAAGGGCCACACAGGATCAGGAGTTATGCACTGTTCATTGTACCTATTTCACAGGAAATGGCACTGAGCCCAGAGAGGTTAAACCTCCTGCCCCAGCCACGCATACGGTGAGGGAGGGGTCAGGAGTTAAAGCCTGGTGGTCCGGGTACAGACCCCAAGTCCGAGACCACTGCCTGTGCATGTACTACCCTGGAAACTACCACGGAAGTGTTTTCCGCTCAGGATTGAGCTAGATGCTATTTCCACAACTGTGAATACCAGATAAGGCGGTTTTCATGGAGTGAACACACTGCCTGGAAAACACTAAAATGATACCAAGTGAAGCAGGATGTTCAAACATGGAGACCCACAGGAGCCAGCGGGGGAAACAGAAACCTATATTTATTTAATTTAATTAATTTAATCTAAGTGATGTATGGTTATTGAATGCAAATGTAGGTTACCTGAAATACATTACTTCCTTCTTGTCCTCACCATTCAAGCTGAATTTGCATCAGTTGATACTCCCGACTGTCAAACCAAGACCCAAGTCACCCCCCAACTCAGGATTCAGCGGACGAAGTTAATGCCCTCAAAGACGAAGCCTGGGGTACCACCGCTAGACTCAGAGATAACCGGACGGGCAGGAAACCATCTGGCTGCTCCACAAAGTCTTCTTGGAAATTGGTTTATGCCTCAACTACCATAATCTTGCTTCGATGATGCTCGCGCTGCATCGAGAACCTGATTACGCATATACACGAGGTTATACGTACTGTGGGAATCTCATTGTTCTACCAGTCTTTGTACTAATATGAGTTAGCTATGAATCTTTGAATCTTTCTAGTAAGTCTCAGTTATCTCCAACTACGTTCTTCTTCCTCAAGATTCTCTTTGGGAACAGGTGTTTTATCCAGTGGTCCTTAATTAAATCCAATGTTTGTGTCCATATTTCATATCAGATTATCTGGATTTCCTTCCTGGCTCTGGCTACTGCCACTGTGAGGAAGTGGTGCTAGCTAAGTAACCAGACCCTCTTTTTTTTGGTAAAGATTCATCAATTTCCATTGGAAAGTCAGATATAAAAAGAGGAGACAGACAGAGAGGAAGATCTTCTGTCTGATGACTCAGTCCCCAAGCAACCACATCGGCTGGAGCTGAGCCAATCCAAAGCCAGGAGCCAGGAGCTTCCTCTAGGTCTCCCACGCAAGTGCAGGGTCCCAAGACAGTTTCGCTGGAATTCCACCTTTGACTTGTAAATACAGATGCACACTGCATCGTATCTTCACATCTGTATATGACAGTCCCTACTACACAGTTACTATAATCCCCTTAAATGAAAAACCATAAAGCAAAACCAACAAAGGAAAGAAAATAGAACATTTACAACAACATGAAGTAAAGTAACATGCTGCTGAATGACCAATGTGTCTCTGAAGAAATGAAAATCAAAGACCTTCCTGAAGTAAATGATGCTACTGTGTGACGTGTGAGTCAGTGAGGAAATTAATAAGAAAAGCAAAAACTTTGTTTTGAATGCATGAAAATAAAAACAAGAATATCAAAACCCCTGAGATGTAGCAAAAAACAGTGTTGAAAAGCTACCGATCTTGCATTTTGCAAGTACATTATCATTACTGAACCAATATTGAAACGTTAACTACTAGTTCATGCTTTGAATTACACAGTTTGTTTTGTGTAATTTGTCCCACAGAGCAGGTGCAATCCTCATCCAACAAACAAAATGATAGGGTGATAGGGCTTAGTTCTTTTCTACAGTATTAGCCTGGAATGTAAATGGATGAAATTCACCAACCAAAAGACGTAGATCGGATGATCAGATTAAAAAAAGATCCTGACTCGACAACACGCTGTTTCCCAGAAACTCACTTCACAAAGACACGCAGACTAAAAGTGAGGAGGTAGAAAAAAAAGATACAGGGGAACCAAAGGCAAGCAGCTGTGGCCAGCCTGATATCGAATAAAACCGTTTGAATAAAAAACTGTAAACAGAGACGGAGGTTATATTTTGATAAAAGATTCAACAATAAGATATCACAGTTGTAAATACATACACACCCAACACAAAACCACCCAAATATAGATGGTAAGCACTCCAATGCAGTAACAGTGGATGACTTTAATTCCCCATTCTCAGCAAGGGACAGATCATTCAGACAGAAGGTCAATGAAGATACATCGGAATTGAATGGTACTGTCGAGTAAATGGACCTAACAGGCCATTTATAGAACATTTCATCCAACAGCTGCAAAATACACATTTTCTTATCAGCATATGGAATATTTTTCCAGGACAGGCTACCCAACATGCTACAAATCAGGTCAGCAAATTGAAAAAGTCTGAAATCATCCCACACATCTTCTCTAACCAATACTCATGTCTCCTTGAACGTTAGATATGATATTGAATGATCAAGGGGTCATTGAAGAAATTCAAAAGGAAACCAAAAACTTTCTTGAAACAGATGAGAACTGAAATACATCAAAACCTGTGGGATATGGCAGAGGCAGCAGAATGAAGCAAGGTTATAGCATTAAATGCTTACATTAAAAAAAGAGAATTGTTGCAAAGATCCAACACTGCATCTTGAACTCTTAGAAAAGAAAAAAACTTTACTTGGCAGGCGTCAAGAAATGGTAAGTATTAGAGCAGAAATAAATGAAACAAACTAAAAACCCCGTGGATCAACACAACAAAGGTGGTTGTTTTTTCAGAAGCTAAATATCTAGACGGACCTTTGACCAGATTAAGGAAAAAGAAGAGAAAACTCAAATAAGTAAAATTAGAGATGAAAAAGGAAGCATTAAAACTGACACCACTGGTCCACAAAGCATCATAGGAAGAAGTGTATGCTAACGAACTGGAAAACCTCAGGAAATGGAGAATTTCCTGGGCTCACATAACTCACCAAGACTAAATCAAAAAGATATAGACAACCTGAACAGACTCATGACAAGCAATGAAACTGAAACCAAAGTCTTCCACCAAGGACAAGTTCAGGACCTGATGCCTTTACTTCATACTGAAATCCATCAGACAAAGGCGACGTCACTCTAAATGCGCATCGAACTATTCCAAAATACTGAGCAGGATGGAACTCTGCCAAACTTTTTTTTTTTAAATAAATCCAGCATTACTTAAATGTTAAAACTAAAAGACAAACACAGAAAAACCACAAACCCACATCCCTCATAACATAGATGAAAAGATTTAACAAGATACTAGGAAACCGAATCCAAAACCACATAAAAAATTCATACATCAGGATTGAGTGGGATTTATCTGAGAATTTCAAGGGTGGTTAAAAATATGCAAATCAATGAATGTCAGAAATCACATCCATTGAATTAAAAACAAAAAACCCATGGTTATCCCAACACACGTAGAGAAAGGATTAGAAAAGGTTCAATACCCCCGGCCTGGCGCCGTAGCCTAGTGGCTCAAGTCTCTGTCTTGCACTGCTGGGATCCCATACGGGTGTTGGTTCATATCCCAACTGCTCCATTTCCCGTCCAGCTCCCTGCTTGTGGCAGGGAGAGCAGTCGAGCACGGCCCAAAGCCTTGAGAGCCTGTACCCACTTGGGAGATCCAGAAGAAGCTCCTGGCTCCTGGCTTTGGATTGGCTCAGCTCTGGCCATTGTATCTACATGAGTGAATCAGTGGATAGATGATCTTTCTCTGTTTCTCCTTCTCTGTAAAAATATGACTCTCCAATAAAGTAAATAAATAAAACTTCAAAAAACATTTCAACATCTCTTCATGATAAAAAGAAAAATCCCTTCACAAATTCGATATAGAAAGAATACGCCTCAGAGACCATGGTCAATATCACCGTGCCATATGGGGAAAGCTGAAAGAATTCCCTCAGATGTGGAACAAGAAGGTCCAATCTCCCTGCTCTCCGTGTTTTCATTCATCAAAATTATCCATGTTTGCAGAAAACACAACGTTGCATATGGACAGACCTAAACATTTTACCCAAAATCTGTTAGAATTGATAAACCAGTTTTATAAAGTTAAAGGTTACAAGATAAACACACAGAAGCAGTAGCTTTCTAATACACTAAAGATGAACTTAGACTTAAGAGAAACCAAGGAAGAAACCACATTGACAAGAACCACGAAAAATATTCAGAAACAAATTCCACCACAGAATGAAAATTATTAAGTGTTGATTAAAGAAATTATCCAAGACAATGTATTTCTGGCCCATGACTGGAAGAATCAGTATGATTAAAATATCTATACGACCTAAAGAAATCCACACTAAATGCAACCCTCACCGAAATAGCAATGGCATTTTTCACAGAATTAGAAAAAATGCTAAATATTCATACGGAATCACAAGATTCAGAATACCCAAAACAATCCCGAATAAGAATCGTCAAGCTGGAGGCATCACAACAGTTGACGTCAGAATATTAGAAAGCTTGGCAAATGAAGCAGCCTGGTACCGGCACACAACCTGATACGCAGGTCAGTGTCCAGAAATTAATCCACGCACACACAGCTAACTGCGTTTTAACGAAAGTGCTCGGGCCATTCAGTGGAGTTAGGATCATCTCTCCCACAAATGCTGCCGGTGAAACTGGAAGTACACACGCAGAAGAATGACGTAGGAGCGTACCTCTCACCATATACAAAAATCATTAAAGGCCTAAATTTAGGTCTAGAGACTATGAGGTTTGTGAAAGAAAATATTGGAGAAACACCCAAGACAGTATTGAAGAGGATGACTTCTTGGGTAAGGCCCCTACGCACAGGCAACAAAAGCAGAACTAAACAAACGGGATTATGTCAAACTCAGGAGTTTTGCACAGCAAAGGGCACCACTCAACAGAGAGAAGAGACACCCAAGAGAATGGGAAAAGATACCTGTAAATCACCGATCCAGTAAAGGATTAATATACAAAATAGATTAGCGACTTTAAAAAAACTCAACAGAAAGCCAACCGATCCAGATGAGAAGTGGACAAAGGACTTCAAGACAGTTGTCAAGAGAATACAAACTGAGTCAACAAATATATGAAAAAAATTGTTCAACATGACTGGTCATCCGGGAAATGCGAATCAGAACCACAATGAGGTGTCGTGTCACCTCTGTCAGAACCGCTACAATCCAAGGCAGAGAGTAATAAACGCCCGCGGAAGGTGGAGAAAGCGGGCCGCGCTGTCAGCAGGAATGGAAATGTGGCCGCTGCAGGAAACAGTGTGATTTCTTTAAACAACTAGAAATGGACTTGCCACGTGGTTCAGCAATCCCTCTCCTGGACATGGACCCGAAAGACTTCAACACAATGGATCAAGGGGACACCTGTGCCATCATGCTTACGGCAGCACCGTCCACAACAGCCAGAGTTCAAAATCAACCAAGGGGTGATGACTGGATGGACATGGTATATGTACACAATGCGATATTATTTTAGTGATAAAAATTTAAATGCTATAATTTACAGCAAAAAGGATTCAAGAACATCATACTGAGTGAAATAAGCCAGATTCAAAAAAAAAAAAAAAAACCCTCATGGTCACTTTTATATATAGGAGTCAAAATTTAAAGATGTTTCAGTCTCACTGAAAATAGCAATAAAACTTCCTTTTATAACTTTGTCAAAGCAATGGTTAAGAATATTATACAGGGGGCCCGGCGGCATGGCCTAGCAGCTAAACTCCTCGCCTTGAACACACCTGGGATCCCATATGGGTGCCAGTTCTAATCCCAGCAGCTCCACTTCCCATCCAGCTCCCTGCTTGTGGCCTGCAAAAGCAGTAGAGGATGGCCCAAAGCCTTGGGACCCTGTGTCCATGTGGGAAACCCGGAAGAGGTTTCTGGCTCCTGGCTTCGGATCAGTGCAGCACAAGCTGTTGCGGTCCCTTGGGGACTGAATCAACAGACGGAAGCTCTTTCTCTCTGTGTCTCTCCTCTCTGTATATCTGCCTTTCCAATAAAAAGAAAATAATTCTTTAAAAAATTATACTACTGTAGTTTTTATGATGATGTCATTAGTTTAACACATGGGTGAAATAGTAATTTTTCTATTTAATTGTTTATAACTACTTCCTGTGCACCCACTAAACTAAGGTCTTTTGTTTTTTACTTGTCAAACTTACTCAGTGGAATATTAAACCTTATACTATGGTGTATAATTAGAAAGAGAGAGAAAGGGAGGGATAGGGAGGGAGGATGGAGGAGGAATGCCATTGTGTTGTCAGAATTGTATCTAGTCCATTAAATATTAATTAAAGCTTAAACAAAAGGAGAAGGAAGGGAAAGGCGCGAGAGATGAATGCCATTGTGTCCTCAGAATTTTATATAGAATCTATTAAAAATTAAGACACTAAAAGCACTCTCTCTAAAAAGAATTCTACTTCAGTATTTTTTCTTTTGCTTAACTAACTAGAGAGGAAGAGAGGGAGGGAGGAGCGAGGGAACCTCAGTGAGTGTGCACTGTATCTACCGGCCCACTTCCCGAATCGCCACCACGGTCCCTTGCTGAGAGCCCAAACCGGGAGTGAGGAATTCAGCCCAGGCCTCCCACGCGGGCTACACCTGAGCCATCACCTGTTGCATTGGCAGGAAACTGGAGTGGGGTGAAGAGGTGGGTCTTGAATCCAGCTATTATGATATGAGATATGGTTATGGCTTAATTCTTGGTCCAAAAGTCCATCCCTCCTTTTGGGGGGCGGGGCAGGGACAGAATGCTAACATAAATGGAATTGTTTTAAATCCTAGTAGTCCACTGGTATCTAGGAAAGCGACTAACGTATGTGTTTTAGAATCGCACCCTGCAATTGTGCCGCGATTGCTCATTAGCTGCGGGTCTTTGCGGTTCTTGAGAAACGAGTTTGTCAGTCCTGCGTGTTCTCACATTCGGCCTCGACTGACCGAGCTCCCGTTAATGAGCTTCAACATCCCTTCATCTTCATCCTTTGTGAATTGGCTGTTGGATCTGTAACATGAGTCAGGTCCAGACTCGATGCTTGGTTGAGCAAGAGTTTTTTCCTAAATGATAGGAATCTCACCAAGAAGCAAGTGTTTAGTTCTTTATCTTTTGGTGAATAAGCAATCTTGAAGCCCGGTGCGTAGACCTATTAATTTGTTTAGTGTTATAAACCATGCCATCCTTCTTCAATAGTCTTTCAATAAAGACAGCCCTTACCTGGTATGAGTTGGCTTCGTGGTTGGAAGCGTGTACAAAAACAGACAACCAAAATGCTTCTTTATCAAAATGGCCCATTTTTGACCAGTGGGAAGCCTCTTTGAGTTGGATTCTGCCTACTTGTGACATGATTCTTTTATTTGTCTTCTAAAGAAAGATATTCCAGTTCCACCTTTGAAATGCTGCCGAAGCCTAGACTCGGATCTCTCTCCAAAAGCCCTGGTTTCTTTTTGTGGAAAACCGAACTCTGAGGTCACAATGATGGCACATGGATCATATCCAGAAGTTATTTTCAGCATTCAAATCTTCAATATTCACAAACATGAGTTTTTTGGGGTTACAGCATATGTCCATTAAAATAGACAAACCCTAGGAGTAAAATCCTCAAATGAAAACATCTTTTTCTTTTTTTTCGCTAATTCTGAATTTTCCCGTGATCATTATTTACACAGTTGAGAGGGATGCGTGCCCGTGTGGGTCTCTGATCAGTTAGGGAATGTTCAGGGACTGAGTAAGGTGGGTAGGACAAATGTTTCAGGGTTTTTTTGTTTTGTTTTGTTTTCCTCTCTCTTGTGTCTGCAGGGGAGGACGGGAAGGGGGCAAAACCCTTGATTCTATATAAGACCTCAGAAGTTAGCAGAATACACACCCCTAGAGAAAAACACTATTATTTTATTACCATAGATAATTCGCTAGATAAATCAATTACCATAGGTTAATTCAATTAGAAACCATTATGTGGTCTTCTCCTTTCACTTCCACTCCCTTGAGACTCATCCCTGTGGTTACATTGTTCTACTGGCGCTGTGGTGTTCCATTAACAAACACAAGACTGTTTTTTTTTTTTAAAGATCTATTTTATTTTTATTGGAAAGGCGGATATACAGAGAGGAGGAGAGACAGAGAGGAAGATCTTCCGTCCACCGATGATTCACTCCCCAAGTGAGCCCAACGGCCGATACGAAGTCCCGTGCCTGCAAGGCAAGGACCTTAACCACTGCGCCATCGCGCCGGGCCCCCACAATACTGTTAATTTTGTGCTGTCTCTAGTTTGGTGCTGTTACGGAAACTGCTTTGCATATTCTTACGCACACTTCCTAGATGCTGAAAATCTTTTATAACAAATGGGAAATTGTGAGCAAACTCAAGGCATATTGAACATAAAATACGGAGTATCTGGCTGGTTTTATCAGTTGCTTAGAGAAAGACGGCAGCGAATTTGCACCTTGCAACAGATCTGTTCACGTAGCTGCTATTTCTCTGGAATTTATAAATGTGGTGTTTCTCAAAAACATGTTCTGTGGTGCTAGAAATGTTGTTTTGGACATCAGTCCATGTAAAAGCCTCTGTCACATCTTTCCCCAGACAGACACACAATTTTTCAAAAGTTTCCAGAAAAATACCAACATCTTCTCAACCACTAATTTGCATCACTAATTTGCATTGAGCAAACAGTGAGAACACTACCAGTTGCTCTTTAGTGGTGCTGTTTTTTGTTTGTTTTTAAGATTTGTATTGGAGGGCCCGGCGCGGTGGCGCAAGTGGTTAAGTCCTCGCCTTGCACGCCCGGGATCCCACATGGGCGCCGGTTCTAATCCCGGCAGCCCCGCTTCCCTTCCAGCTCCCTGCCTGTGGCCTGGGAAAGCAGCAGAGGACGGCCCAAAGCTTTGGGAACCTGCACCCGCGTGGGAGACCCGGAGACCCGGAAGAGGCTCCTGGCTTCGGATCGGCATAGTATCGACCCGTTGCGGCTCACTTGGGGAGTGAATCATCGGATGGAAGATCTTCCTCTCTGTATCTCCTCTCTGTATATCCACCTTTCCAATAAAAAATAATAAAAATAAATCTTTAAAAAAAAAAAAAAAGATTTGTATTGGAAAGGCAGATTTACAGACACAAGGAGAGGCAGAAGACAGATCTTCCGTCTGCTGGTTCACTCCCCACAATGGCCGGAGCTGAGCCGATCTTGCAGGTTTCCCACATGGATGCAGGGTCCCAAGGCTTTGGATGGGAAGTGGAGCAGCCAGGAGATGAAATGGTGCCCTTTGTGCAACTGTGCCTGGCCCAAGAGCCCTAGATTCTTCCAAGAACTTTCAACTTGGAATAATGTCTCCAAAGATGAAATTGAAGGCTTAATTTTTTGTTTGCTTTTGCTTATCTTTCATGGAAATGAAAGATGAAATTGTTTCTAAAGCCTGTTTTCATATACTAAGGTATCTGAGCGAATGTCAAAGATATGGATGCATTCTTTAAGCAAATATTAAATTTGAAGTTTCTTAGAATTGGTTCTTCACTGCTCTTGAACAGGAAAATAAAACAACCTTGAGTTTCATTAAGGTTTTTTTTAAGGGCATCTTATAAATATTTATGTTTTCTCCAATCACTGGAATGAGGAAATGCTGGGATGAAATCACCAGTTCTCTACCTTCCATCAGAACTATGGGATGCAGGGGCCCAGTGTTGTGGTACAGTGGGTTAATCCACCACCTGTGATATTGGTCTCTCAAATGGGCACACAATTCTTGCCTCGGCTGTTCCATTTTCAATCTGGGCCCCTGCTAATGCATTTGGGAAAGTAGTGGGGGATCCAGATGAAGCTTCTGGCTCCTGATTTCAGCATGGCCTGCCTTCCATGTGGGGAATAAGCCAGTGAAAGGAAAAGCTTTCTCCCCTTGTTTCAGTAACTCTTACAATTACATAAGCCTTTTTTTAAAAAAAAAAGTCCATGATGCAAATATTCACATTTTCTAAAAGGACATGAGCAAAATCCTACACTAGTGAACACTGACTATTGGCTAGGAAGTACTTAACTCTTCAGAAAATGTTTTAAGTATAAACACTGCTGTCTATCCATCCATCCATCTTTCCTTCCACCTGCCGGGTCACTCCCTAGATGCCTGCAGCAGCCAGGGCTGCACCATGCCAAGAATCAATACTTGAATCAGGAGTCCCCATATGGACTGCAGGAGCCCCCCACAATGCATCAGTGGGAAGCAGAGGTGCCAGGCCTGGCAGTCTGGGATGCGGGCACACCAAGTGGCAGCCCAACATGCTGTGCCACAATGCTCACCCCCAAACTTGCATATTTTCAAGAGATGCTAAAGCTGAGTGAATTAGTTCATTTTTCTTAACTTTTCATTTCAGAGGTTTCAAACTTACAATACAAAATTGACGAAGAAGTACAAACAGTTCCCTTATACCCCACTTCCCAGCTTCCTCTGTTGTAAGCGTATTCGTAGTATTCGTATAATACATTTGTCACAATTAATGAATCTCACCCAGCTTTACCTGATTTAGTCCCAACTTCCTGTACCACATTATTAAAATTTACAGTGATTATTTCTGGGACAGAATACGCTTTTATGGCTAGGTTGTTTAGTCTACTAAGTCTTCAACAAAGGTTTTATCATAAATGTTGAACACTGAATAGTATGTAAAATAAAGCAAACCATAAAAGCAAATTAGCCAGGTCCTAAAGAAATATGTTTCAAAACACATTTTAACAAGAAGAATATATTCAAGGCAAAAAAAATTAATGTCTCCACACAAAGGCAGGTGCATTCAATAATGCTGAATTCATTTTAGCCATAATGCAAATGATCTTAAAGGAGTCATAACTGAACTCCTAGAAGCAGGAAGATTTGGTTTATATATAAAAATAGAAGTCAAAATAGTGATGGGAAATAGGAATTCTTCCAAAGTTAGACAACAGCACCACGGGACCAGAGAGAGAAAATTTTCAAACTCAACATCGGAAAGAGAATTCAAGCAGAATGTATTCTGAAGAGCAAATCAAATTTACTAGAACGAACGCAGTGCATAACTCTCCGCCTTTAATAAAAGTCACCTGAGAATAGTGCATTTGGTAAGAGGACAAGAGCCTGGAATGAGCAGACGGGCACTGCTCTGAACAAGGGTGCTTCGGAACAAGCCACTGGTAACAAGGAGGCGGGGAGATGCCCACAGCCCCTTGGAGAGAAGACTGCTGTAGCAGCACAAGAACAGCAACTTCTGCAAATCTGTCCATCCAAGATCCTAAGCCACCCCAGCACCGTGTGACGCGCCTAGTCAGCAGGAAAGCCTGGGTATAGCCCTGTGGTCCTTATTTCCATAGCAACATTGATGTACTCAGCTAGATCTGTACCAACACACTGAATACAACCAAGGAGGCTGTGGAATGAGTTGAAGGACACAGAAGGGCTTACGTTGTACTTTTTTAAAAAAATTTTTTTAAATTGGAAAGTGAGAGGAGGAGAGACAGAGAGGAAGATCTTCCATCCACTGATTCACTCCCCAAATGACCGCAATGGCCAGAGCTGAGCTGATCGGAAGCCAGGAGCCAGGAGCCTCTTCTGGGTCTCCCATGCGGGTGCAGAGTTCTAAGGCTTTGGGCCGTCCTTGACTGCTTTCCTAGGCCACAAGCAGGAGGCTGGATGGGAAGCAGGGTTGTTGGGATATGAACTGGCATTCATATAGGATCCTGGCATGTGCAAGGTGAAGACTTTAGCCGCTAGGCTACTGCGCCGGACCCAACATCACCTTTCCCCTTATTCTTCCTTTGCTTTAACATAGCCACAATTCAGCTGTCAGCAAAACGTGATCATTCCAGAATGTTTTCTCCAGCGGCTGGCCACAAGCACGGTCTACCTTGCTTGTCTTTCTGGTTTCTGCATGACCTTGTCTTACATCTTAAATCTTGTCAGTAAAACCTCCTCAAAAGTCTTCCTCACGTTATACAGGCTTATATGGCCACTCCACCACAAGGGGGCTCCCAAACTTGCTAAAGTTTGTGCTGAACCGTTACTGTATCCATTTTGTAAAATCCATGAGCAACACAGATGACTCCGGTTACAGTCCTTTACCTGAGACCGTGACATTTTGAAGCATCTAAAGGCAAACTTAGAAAAATTCTCTCGTTTCACTAGATCCATGGTCTGCAGACACTGAGGTTTATGCCAGAAACTGCCCGTTGAATTCACATTCTCTTCTTCCTAGGCATGGACCTGCATTGCATATTTCAGCCTCTCTTTAGGATCCATGCAGCCCTGGAACTTCGACTAGCCACAGAAAGTGAATCAGCTGGAGGGAGGCTATGGTTGATGACAGCAAAGCTTCCTTCAGTTAGATCTCCAACGAGTCCAGGAGGGAGGGTTGACCAGCTGACCTTTCCCTATAGCCAATCCTGAGTTGAACAATTAAGTGAAATTTCAGTTGTGGTACATATGCCACACCAGACTACCTTACTCATCCCAGTACATGAAATGGGTATTTGAAATGGGATGCTATAAAGAAAAAAATGTCTAAAATGTGCTATCTACCCCTGATACCACAGGGATCGTGTGTTAGAAACTTCTTAGACTGTGAAAATGTGGAGGGCACACAAGACTGTACAACAGACACAGGAAATGGGTTGGAAAGGATCAAACTGCTAGTGAATAAGGGTTTCTTTCTTGCCTATGAGAGTCCATAGGAAGAACTTGCTGAATTGCAAACAGAAGGGAAGAAAGAATACAGATATAGGGCCTCAGGCAGCTGAAAATGCCCAGTACTTCTAAACACCATATGTAGAAAACAGGACTGAAAAGCATGTTGAGCTACTGCATCAAGCAGAACAGCTAAGAAATGTAGCAAAGATCAGATTCAAGTTGTCTCTTTCCACACCTATGGTTTCAGACACACACCACTGTCAACAGAGGCCTGGGAATTGAGAAGCAAAAATTAAATAACAAACAAGAGGAAACGTTTGGTGCAGTGGTTAAGTTGTTGCATGGAACACTGCCATCCCCACATCAGAACACCTGCTTCAAGTCCCTGTGCTTCTGCTTCCTGATCCAGCTTCCTCCTGCTGCACAGCCACAGGGAGGGGCGCAGGCCATGGCTCAAGAACGGGACCCCAGTCCTTGTAGGAGCACAGGATGAGCTGGGGGTCTGGGCTTCGGACTGTCCCAAAACTGGCTGTTGCAAGCATTTGGGGGGGTGAACCAGTAAAAGGGAGATCTTATTGTCTCTCTTCCCCTCTGTCTGCATAACTCACAGAACTGTATACCTTAAGAGGCATATTTTACTGTATATAAGTTATATTTCAACTGTAAGTCATGTATTTGGCTTATTTAAAAATGCCTAAATGATTGGGTTTCCTGTTCATTCTAGAAGGCAGGTGGATAAGGGTCAGACCATCAGGAGCCGCAGCCCCTGCTCAGTCCATCACTGTCCATGAGGAGAAGCTAGACCAGCTGACACTCCGCAGCAAGGCAGGTGGTCAGCCTGTCAACTTCTTACACAGCCTGACCCAGGAGCGTGTGAACTACCACGGAGCTGGGGTGCTCCGGGCACAGGAACTCTAACCCGTAATTGCCCCACCAGGCAGGACGCTGCACTTGGAAAACAGCAGGAATGGGATAGAACGTTGAACAGGACAGAGACGAGGGAGCCAGAGAAAATTCACATCATGGCTGGAGACGGAAAGAAGGCAGAAAACAAGAAGGGCAACCTGTGTATTCACACGTTTAAGCAAAAATATCTGAAGGGAGAACATGGTGCGATCCTAACAGTGTTCTAAGACTCATCTCACCCATCATATGCCAAGCTATAATTTAAACAAATAGTACCTTAACAAATCACCGAAACATATCAGATAGATCTGCTCGCCAAAAAGATTAAAATGATAACCTACTTTCCAAAAAGAGTTAAAGAATTTGATAAGATCCGAAAAGTACCATCAGTCAGAGTGAGAAAAACTCAGCATGAGTTATGAGAACTCAGAAGGGAATTAGGCATAGGTCTCAGAGGGAACGCTCAGAACAGAAGCAGCAAAACAAACGGGACATGCTCCAGGCAGCCATCCCCTAGGCCTGTCCCGGAGATCAGGAGGATGACTTCCAGCCTCTCCTCCTCTTCAGGAGTCCGAAAGGTTAGAACTATTCCCAACGTAACACTAACACAGAGACTGTCTTTGTCACCGTGTCGGTGTTCACGGTGCAAGACAAGCAGTGGGTGAAGCTGCTGCTGCAAAGCATCTTGACTGAATGCTGACTCCTAGGCATTTAGAGTTTAGAATTCCGCATGACAGAAAACACCAAGAATTCATGAAGAACTTTAAACTGTTGTCTCAGGGGAAATGAGCTGTTTCACTCATACACTGAATCAGCCACTGTTTTGCATGAAACGTTTTCTTGGAAAAGAACAGAGGACATAAATTATGAAAAATTCATAGGAGGGAAGTTGGCAGGCTTTATAGAAAAAAAATAAACGGACCCAGGCACATCAAGGGAAATTATGTCAATGATAAGACTCAGGTTCTCAGGCGAGAATTAGAATTCTGATTTTTCTGATGAAATCAATGTGATATTTTTAATATTCCATAATGAGCTATCTGAGTGATCGATAATACACGGTATCTAAAAATTACACTTTGACGATCCAAAATACAAAGACACTTTAAGAGAAAGTTTAATAAAGCTTAATAAAGTTCACGTCATGTTTTAGATCCTACCTTGTAACTAATTTTTAAGAAACAAGCTGTTGAATGTAGATGGCACATCAAATAAAATATCCACAATTATTTGCAAAGGTTATGAGTGGCTATTAATACTCTTCCCATTTGCAGCCAGATAGCTTTGCGAGACTGGATTTTTTCCATGTGCCCAACACATATTGTAATGGATTAAATGCAGAATTTAATTTTCTATTAAAACCAGATTATTAAAAAGGCATTCAAATCATTGTTTTAAATAGTAACCCACACAGGAAAAAAAATCTGGAATTCGAAATAATTTTATCAGTGCAAAGGGACTTAAAAAAAATTAAGATAGTGACTTGGGGGAGTTTAATACACAGTGAATAGAAGCCCTGACCATTCAGAGCTAACACAAATATTTAAAAATGGAGGCTGGCAGCCAGACAACCCACTCTGTCTTCTTTACAGGCTTGTAGGCAAAGGGTTTTCCCTGCAGAAGGCAGTTCACAGAAACAGGAATACCTTCCATCTGCTTCCTAAGTGCCAGCATACAACCAAAAGGTTCACAAAAAAATCAGTAACAAAGCACCAGTAACCCCCTCCCCCACCTGTGCTAGGTCCATGAGCCCTGGAGGTGGGGGTCTGGCAGGGCCTGGGTTGCCTGGCCCAGGTCCTTAGGTCTGACTGTGCGGTGGGTGCCGGGTCCAAGAGCCCTGGGCGCAAGGGGGGCGGGCAGGCCTGGGGCGGGCAACCAAGGGCGTCAATGGCGCCAGGGGAAGTTCAATGGCTGTCCGGTGGCACACCTGTGGGGACTTCGTATTTGGACTTGCAAAGGTCTGGGGATGACACAGGTGGCGGCGTGCAGGGGCCTGGGGTCTCATGTCTAGCACTGGTGGTCTGACCATGGAGTGCATGTGTCAGAGCTGGTCCTCCTCAGTGGAAAAGACGGAGCACTGGACAGCTGACCCAGCTGCACATGGAGAACATGGCAGTCCACAGAGGCCAGCCGAGGACATCTGGTATACCACAGCAGAGGAAGGATGACAGAACAAACTGGACAACTACCCCAGCCAAACAATGACAGCAAACGGAGACTCTAAGGTGGACCATGTCAGTCAGTGGACAGTGAAAGTGCTCCCTCATCCTTGGATCAGTGAGACCAACAGCATTTCAGAACCATCAAAACCACTTGGGTGCCCTCTGGGCAAGCGCCACATCAGCACCCTGGGTTGATACTGGGATAGCTGGGAAGCTGGGTATGGCTTCTCGTCTTCCCTTCCCTTCCTCCCCCTTATACAGGAGAAAGAAAGAAAATTTGAAAACAATGATCACACTCACTTTTCCCTAACCCTCGATCCTTCCCATCCTGATCAACTAAGTAAACATCATCAAATTATTTTTTTAATTAATAAAAAGAAATGAAGAGCTGCAAGATGCTTAACAAAGACATCAAAATAGTTAAAGAAGCTCAATGAATCAAATAGGATACAGATAGCTGAAAGAAACTAGTGCAACACATGAACAAAATCAGAAGTGCAACAAAGTGAAAAACAATCAACCAAGTTCTTAAGGGACATAACTCATTGATTGAAAAATTCCACGGATAGCTTCAACAGCAGACTCAGCCAAGCAGAAAGGAAAACCAAGGAGGCCAAATGCAGGTCTAGTATTTTTTTTAAAACTGATTTTAGGACCCAATACAATGACTTCCTAAATCCTCACCTTGTAAGCCCTGGGATCCCCTATGGGCGCTGGTTCATATCCTGGCTGCCCCACTTCCCATCCAGCTCCCTGCTTGCAGCCTGGAAAAGCAGTGGAGGACGGCCCAAAGCCTTGGAACCCTGCATCCATGTGGGAGATCTGGAAAAAACTTCTGGCTCCTGGCTTCAGATTGGCTCAGCAACAGCTGTCGCTGCCATTTGGGGAGTGAACAGGAAGATCTTTCTGTCTCTCTTTGTCAATCTGCTCTGCCTTACCCTCCCCCCACAAAAATAAAATCTTTTTAAAAATTTTATTTTTATTTGAGAGGCAGAGACAAAGATCTTCCATCCACTGGTTCACTGTGCAAATGGCCACAACTGCTGAAGTTGAGCTGGCCCAAAGCCGGTAGCTTCTTTGGAGGCTTCTGCATGGGTGGAGAGGCCCAAGCACTTGGACTAACTTCCACTGCAATCCCAGAACATTAGCAGGGAGCTCGGTGGGAAGTGAAGAAGGTGGGATACAAACCAGTGCCCATAAGGGATGCTGGTGCTCCAGGCAAAGGCTTAGCTCCCTATGCCACAGAGCTGGCCCACAAGACAGTTGAACTTCATCGAGCAGAGAACCAAAAACTTTTTAAAAAGTCATTAAAAAGAAGAAAGCCCCTGGGAGACCTGGGTGAAACTCCTGGCTTCAGCCTGACCCAAAACTGGCCACTGCAGCCCTCTACGGAACCAGTGAGGAAAAGCCAATTAGTCTCTCTGTGACTTAAATACATCCTTATTTTAAAACAACAATGTGGTATTGTCGACCATTCAGAGAGAGACCATGGCATCGCCAGCCCATCAGGAACCTGGACACGTGCTGTACATGAACCTCTCTTGCTCATGTCAGCCCATAGTACCGTTACCCTAGGTCCCTCGGGGAGCCTGGGGACTAAGCAAGTTGCCTGACTCCTTGCAATGTACATTGCAAAGCACATCTTCCCCTCACCCCCAGCACTATGATGTCAGCGATTGGTGTTCTGTGTGTCCAGCAGGCAGACTCACTCTGGGGCTTCTATACCAACTCCTTCAATCAGTTTTGGGCACCTGTTCCATTTAAAATGATGACCATGGGGGACTACAGTTCCTAGTGAGCCTCTCACGCGGGCACATGGGCCTCTCCCTGGCCCGGTCACCCCTGGGAGCTGTCCAGCAGCTGCCCAAATACTTGCTTGTCCCGGGGACAGCCCTGAGGAACTGTTGACCAGGCATCTTTGGCCTAGCACATTTCTCAGGTGGGAGGAACTAAGCTAACATCCAGCATGAAATGTGGGAAGACACCTTTGGTGAGCAGCTATCCCATGCATGACAACAGCAGGTTAATGCCTCTTGAGTTAATCCTGCTTGGCTCAGCTAGACCCAAAAAGCTTTTTAGGAGACTGCTTTGTAACTTGTGAAATTTGTTTCGTATCTCAGTCCTTTGAAGGTCCTGCTGTGCATAGCCATGGGTAACCACGGTTCTATTCTTACAGCCCTCTAGGGTGTATTTTGCGGAGTTAAAAAAAATTATGTTTTCCTCTAACACTGCAAGGCCTCAATTCTCTCAGCGACTGAACAGGTGGCCATGTAATTTATCCCTGGCTATGTCACTGCTTTCCAGCCAGCGCAGACTTACAAAGAGAAAAAAAAAAAAGAGAAAAGCATTCTGTATGCAAGATTGGATGCTGTTACATCAAAGCAAGTCAACAGAGACAAAACGGAGCATCCCCAGAACAACGGCCCAGGAAAATTACATTAATCAAACTGCATAGTGACTCATGTAAGTTAAGTAACTCTTTGTAAAATTGCTTTATTGGTTAAAAAATAAATAAATAAATAGAAACATGAACAAAATTGTTCATTTGGGGCCCGGTGGGGTAGCCTAGTGGCTAAAGTCCTTGCCTTACACACACCCGGATCCTATATGGGCACCGGTTTGTGTCCCCGTGGCCCCACTTCCCATCCAACTCCCTGTCTGTGACCTGGTAAGGTAGCTGGGGACGGCCAAAAGCCTCAGGATCCTGCACCCACATGGGAGACCTGCAAGAAGCTCCTGGCTCCTGGCTTCAGAACAGCACAGCTCTGGCTTTTGCAGTCACTTGAGTTTTTGAAACAGCAGATGGAAGATCTTCCTCTCTGTATATCTGACTTTGTAATAAAAATTAAGTAAATCTTTAAAATAAATAAAATAAATAAATACATCTTACAAAAATAATTGTTAATTTGTGCCTGGGTCTGCTGGCCAAGAAATGTTATATTTATCATTGGCTAATGTTTAAAATCATAAAAGCATAATTTTGATCAAAGAACAAGTGATTTAGATGAAGTATTCATTGTGTCATATATAATTTAAATATAATCTAGCATTCAGAGTTTTCCTTGGAAAGGAAAATTATTTTCAATGATTACAGGGCTTGTTTAATATTTGCCTTTTTAAAAGATTTTATTTATTCTTATTGGGAAAGCAGATGTACAGAGAGGAGGAGAAGCAGAAAGCTCTTCCATCTGCTGGTTCACTCCCCAAATGGCCATAATAGTTGGAGGTGAGCTGATCTGGAGCCAGGAGTCAGAAACCTCTTCTGGGTCTCCCATGCGGGTGCAGGGTCCCAAGGCTTTGGACCGTCCTCGACTGCTTCCCCAGGCCACAAGCAGGGAGGTGGATGGGAAGTGGAGCTGCTGGGATTAGAACCGGTGCCCATATAGGTTTATGGCGTTCAAGGTGCGGATCTTAGCCGCTAGGCCATGCCGCCAGGTCCAGTTCACTATGATTTTTTAAAAACTCATATGATTTTTAAAAAAATCTGAGCAATAGCAAAGGTACCCAGCTCCCTGCCAAGATGCCTGGGAAAGTAGCCGAAGATGGTCCTTGTCCTTGAAGCCTAGTCACCCACCACCACAGGAAACAATAGCATTCCTACTCATTATTTACATGTGTAGCTAGTAGCAACAGTGTTCCATGGCTGAGCAGAGTACACAGGCTGACACCACCAGCTGGGCAGAAACACCTCACAGCCCGTGCCACTCACAGCTTCAGTATCCACAGAAGCGTGGGTCTAGCTGCACCCAGGTGTGGAATGACTAAGCTGTTGTCTGCAGCTTCCCACAGTGAGAGCGCCAGGGCAAACGCCAAACAGGTGCCCAAGGATGCACAACCCCTCCCGTCAACCCGGGGGGAAGGGGATGGTTCACCCCAACTCGGCTGTACCGGTTTCAGCAGCTCCTGGTACCTGATCCAGCCCCCATGGTTTATATAATCAACATTTCTGCTTTGTGTACTACCTGCTTAGCTTAAGAAAGTGTAAAATGTGAAAGAACATTCTCTTTTATTCAAACACTGACTGCATTGGAATAAATTATAATTACTATAATTTCACACAACCCTGTCTCGGTTAACTTTCCTTTTTTTAAATGAATGGGACAGAATGAGCTCACGGCAGCAGTGGCAAACAACTTCTGATGACCAATGAAAAGTGCTCTAAAGTTCTGAAAATGTGACCACTGTCATAAAGAAGCTAAGCCCTTACTCCGTGTCTAACTCATGAAAAACTCTAACATGGCACTTATGGCGTGAGTGAGTCAT
The DNA here is from genome assembly GCF_017591425.1 of Ochotona curzoniae. NCBI lineage: Eukaryota > Metazoa > Chordata > Mammalia > Lagomorpha > Ochotonidae > Ochotona > Ochotona curzoniae. The sequence continues at coordinate 15,811,752 of NW_024465035.1, read as the reverse complement.
CTGTGACATTTTAGGAGTGACACTGCAGGGACTTCCAGAAGTAAACAGGATGACTTCCAGTCCTTACTCAAAACTCATCCTGAAGTCTCAGATGCTAACACGAGAGTTACTGCAGCCAGCACATGGCATCAGAATTTCCCACAGACATCAAAAGGGCTCATCCCCAATTAGTGTGAAAAGCCACAAACCTCCATAAGGAGCGTCCCTACGCCTGGGAGGCTATGCGGAGGCTCTGGGCCCTCCTGCAGCAAAGCAACCAGTTCTGGGCACAGCAGCCTGAGATGCCCACATGCCAACATGGAATGCCTGCATGCGAGCTGCACCTCTGCCTCCAGTTCAGCTCCCTGCCAACCCACACCCTGGGAGAGGACAGTGGACGATGGCTCAAGTGTTCGGGTCCCTTCCATATGGGAAACCCAGAGGCAGTTCTCTGGGCTCCCCTCTACAGCCTAACCCACTTCTGCGGGACACAAAGCAATAAAGCAGTGGAGGAAAGACCTCTCTTTCTGCTCCACAAATAAAAGGAAAATTCAGAAGAGAAACGTTTTTTAAGGAACCTCGTTCCATGACACTCACTTGGATCACGGAAAGTAGTTATTTTACACAGTACAAGAGCAACAAGATTCGGGATACGCCATCCAAGGTAGAATGCAAAAGCATATTACCATATATGCAAGAACTAATTACAAGTGTAATTATATAATTACACTTATAAATAAAGGCAAGTGTAATGCTTTGGGCACAATAACAACTGGAAGCCTTACTCGCTAAAATGAAAATCAAAATAAGATTTACTGCATATCCAGAGATTCCAGAACTTAAAGAAAAAGGCTGTGTTACAGCACTCATTGCCACTTCGTACAAACATCTTATAAAACGGATAAACACATGTCAGTATGCGGGAATTTGGAAGTGCTCAGAAAGAACATATCATAACTCTCTATTTTGTGTATTTACTTAAACACCCGTATATCAGAAAACCCAAAGCAGTAACTGCAGAATTCACGACCACCAGTCTGTCATTATTGATCACATCACATTGATCTATTTGTCCCAAAGTAGTGACACCTACTGAAGATTAGTACAAGACTCACCACGACACAAAAGGAATCCAGATCAATGCTACGTACACACTTAGTACATCTGGATTAGACCAAGTGAAATTTAACAACAAGCAGAACAGCATTCTATACAATCAGAACAAAAAGGTTAATTCTATCTGTTTTTTCACACTTTGGACGCCTAGTGAGAAAGAAGAGAAGTCTTGAACTTGATGAGAACAGAATCTGACCTCCTCATTAAAAGTTAGCTATCTCTTACCTTAAGAGAAGTTCTTTAGGTAACTTTTTGTTAATAAGGCCTTCATCATTGTTTGAGAAAACCTGAAAGACAAAAAATTAAAACGCTCAACCAATATGGAAAAAAAATGGCTTCATACAAGATTAGAACAGCCCCACTCATTCACTGTCCAGCATGACAATATTGAGGGATAGAAAATACTTTATTACTATTAAAATAACACAAACCCATTTGCATGCTGTAGTATAACAGATGTTCTAGACAAGGCAATTAAGAAAAAAGAAAAGGCACCCAGATTGTCACAGGAGGTGACATGGATATGTATATGGAAAATTCTAGAGACTAACAGGAAAAGCAGTTACAACTAATCAAGGAGCTCACAAGTTTGTGAAACATCACACACAAATTTTTGTATTTCCACACATTAGCAATGAGCAATCTGAATATAATTTTTTCGATTTGTTATTTTTTTATTTTTGATGATTTTTATATCATAGTTGATTAGGGTTATAAGGGTCAAGGGCTACAGGAAGGTGGGAGAGACAATTATTTCCACATTCCCCTTTTTCTTTCCTTTATCTGGGGGAAGGGAGAAATAAGGGGAGAAGCCACACCATGTCAATTGGATATGTTGTCCATGGCTCCATCTAAGCCACTGAGGAGTCCCAGCTCTGACACATGCATTCTATGGTCAGACCATGGAACCTGCAATTCTCTCCAAGGTTCAGGTTCTGAGTCCAGCAGTTCATTTGGGAGGACCCCCAAACAAACTTCATCTGAGGTGACTCCAGACCTGATTCTTGTGGGTGCTGGCCAGTACAGGGTCGGGCATAGTCCACTGCCCCAATCAGCTTATGCACATGCTGGCTGTTGGCACATTGCTGGGCCAGTTCTGCCTCCACTCCTGACTTCTACAATCATCAATGGGTGTTGCAGCCCAGCCTGATCCTGCCCACTTCATACTCAGCCCTCACGCAAACCAGTGAGAGCTGCAGCCTAGTGGGAGTGACCCACAATAAACCCATCAGGCGCACCCCCTACCCTGGTTCCCACGTTTGCCAATATACACAGCAGACTGGTCCAGTCTGTCCCACATCCCATTCCGCTTTCATACATGTCAATGGGCATTGAAGCCTAGTTCAACCCAACCAGCCCCACTATCCAGCCTACATACGTGCTGACAGGTGTCACTGTCTAGTCATACCTGCCCTGGTCCTGGTTTTCATGCTCACCAGTCGGGGTGGTAACCCAAGAGGGAGGTGCCCACTATTTCCCTACTGGGCCCACTCCCAGATCTTGCACTCTCCAGGTGGTTCTGCTGGATAACTTGACAGAATTAGTGCCCCGTGCCAGCATCTGCCAGCTGATGCTGTGGCAAAGCCCAACCAACCCATACCCACTCCGGCTTTTGCTTGCACCAGTAGGAACAGTCAACCCAGCCTGGCTTTTCCCTGATCTAGCTCACATGAGGCCCACAGGTGCTGTAGCCCTGTCTAGTCTGGTCTGCCCCCCATCCCAACTCATGCTCTCTAGTGGGAGTGGCTGTTTAGCAGGGGAGCCCACATTCCCCCTGCCGGCTTTGCCCCCTCCACCCGTGGTTCTCACGTATACTGTTTGGGTGCTACAACATCTGGTATGGTTTACCCCACTTTGGCATTCTGTAATGTGCACTGGTTTGTGTCGCGACCAAAGCCGATCTGACTCACACTCTATTCTGGTGCTCAGATTCGCCAGCGGATGATATGAATGGGTTCAGCCTGGTCTACCCCCCACCTATGCCATATGTATGCCAGTGGTATCTTCCTCTGGCCTGGTCTGTCCCCCACCTATGCCATATGTATGCCGGTGGGTATGTTCCTCTGGCCTGGTCTGGGCTGCTCCTTATCATGGTTCTTGCGCTCACCTGCAGGCTACCTGACTTAAAAAATTTACTACAAAGCTTTGAAATTGGATCAAGCAGGGTTTGTTTTTATCCATTTGGCTAGTTTCTTTTTTCACTGATGACTTTATTCTTCTTGCATTTACAGTAATTACTGATATGGAAGAACTTAATTCTGCCATTTTATTTTTCATAATTTTGTGGGCTTAATGAGTGAGAAAAGTTACTGTATTCAACCATGACTGCAGTTTTCTCATAAGCTTGTCACTTTATGCTTGACATGTTTTGAAGCTTTGTAATGAGGTGAATATATATAGAATTTTATATATAAAGGGTTTTATGTATTATTGAATTGATCCTATCATGATGAATTCTTCTCTTTTCTCCATAGAAATGATCCTTCTCTTACAGTCCATTTTGGCAAATATAGCAATATCAGCTTTTACAGCTTTTTCTATGGCAACTCCTGTTTCATGCTGGTTTCAATTTGTGCCTTCCTTTACATAGTCACGTGATGACGTTTTGATCAGTGAACTTGTATGACTGCCATTTCTGTTGATAGCCATTTCAGTTTAAGCACACTTGATATTCACACAACGATGAAATCACTGAATATAGTCCCATTACTATGCGATACATAATTGTATAGTGTTTCTTTAAAAAAGGCACTTAGTTAGATCATGCCATTTTTTTAAGATTTTTTTTTTTTATTGGAAAGGCGGATATACAGAGAGGAGAGACAGAGAGGAAGATCTTCCGTCCGATGATTCACTCCCCAAGTGAGCGCAACGGCCCATGCTATGCCGATCTGGAGCCAGGAGCTTCTTCCGGGTCTCCCATGCGGGTGCAGGGTCCCAAAGCTTTGGGCCGTCCTCAACTGCTTTCCCGGGCCACAGGCAGGGAGCTGGATGGGAGGTGGGGCTGCCGGGATTAGAACCGGCGCCCATATGGGATCCAGGGTGTGCAAGGGGAGGACCTTAAGCACTGCGCCACCGTGCTGGGCCTGGATCATGCCATTTTAAAAAAAGATTTATTTATTTTTACTGGAAAGGCAGATCAGATTTATGGAGAGAAGGAAAAATGGAGAGAATGATCTTCTATCCATTGGTTCACTCCCCAAATGGCCACAATGGCCAGAGCTGAGCCAATCCGATGCCAGGAGCCAGAAGCTTCCTCTGGGTCTCTCAAGCAGGTACAGGGTCCCAAGGCTTTGAGCCATCCTCCACTGCTTTCCTAGGCCATTAGCAGGAAGCTGGAAGGAAAGTGGAACAACCAGGATGCAAACAGCATCCATATGAGATCATGTCGCTTGCAAGGGATCTCAGGCAGACTGAGCCATCACACCAGGCTCAGAGCAAGCTATTTTTTTTTTTAAGATTTACTCTATCTTTATTTGAAGCTGCCATTATAGAGAGGAAAGAGAGAATCTTCCATCCTTTGTTTACATCCCAAATGGCTGTAATGGCTGGAGTTTGGCCAATCAGAAGCCAGGAGCCTTCCCTGGGTCTCCCACTTGGCTACAAGAGCTCAAGGACTTGAGTCAAAATCCACTGGTTTCCCAGGCCACAGGCAGGGAGCTAAATTGGAAGTAGAGCAGCCAGGACACAAACTGGTACCCATTCGAGATGCTGGCACCAAAACCAAAAGCTTAGCCTGCTACACCATAGCATTGCCCCTGGAACATGCTGGTTTTATCCAGTCTGACAACTGCAACCTTTTGAGTTTACGGTCTAATCACATTTAGTTTAGCTATTGATGATGGGGTCTTCAATTTCTTTTTTTATTTGAGAGTCAGTGTACACTGGCCTGGTATCTGCTGGTTTATTCCCCAGTGGCTGCATGACTGAGGCTGGCTCAGGCTGAAGCCAGGAGCATGGAATTCCACTCAGGGCTCCCACATGGGCAGCAGGGACCCACTCACTTGAACCATCCTCTACTGCCTCCCAGGTTGTGCATCAGCCATAGGCTGGAGTTAAAAATGGAGGTGGGGATGCCAGTGCCATAGCATAGTAGGCTAAATCTCTGCTTGTGGTGCTGGCATCCATATGGGCACCAGTCCATGTCTCAGCGGCTCCTGCTTATGGCCTTGGAAAGAAGTCAAGAATGGCCCAAGTCCTTGGGCTCTCACACCCCCATGGGAGATCCAGAGGAAGCTCCTGGCTCCTGATCAGCTCAGCTCCAGCAAATGCGGCCATATGGGGAGTGAACCAGCAAATGGATGATCTCTCTGTGTCTTCTCTCTGTAGCTCTACCTTTCAAAAATAAATAAATAAATAAATAAATAAAATGAATCTTAAAAAAGAAAGTGGATGTGGGGTTTGAACCCAGGCACTCACATGTAAGAATACAGGCTACTGAAAAGTATCTTACCTACTGTACCAACTGCTCCTGCTTAATTTTAAGTCTGATTTGTTTATGTTATTATTTCTTATTTTATTTGAAAAGCCAGCATTAGAGACATGGAGACACATCCGCTGGTTTACTTCCCATACGGCCACAGCAGCCTGGGCCGATTCCAGCTGAAACCAGGGGCCTGAACTCCAACCAGGTCTCTCGCGTTCAAGCACTTGGGCCATCACCTTTTGTGTCCCCAGGCACATTAGCAGGGGGCTGGATCAGAAGTGGAACAACCAGAACTCAAATAAGTACTCTTATGGGATGCTGGTACCATAAGCAACTGTGCCACGTGACAGACCCCAAAGTTTATCATATTTATATTTCTTTGCTACTTTCCACTTGTTCTTTGTTCCTCTGTCCTGCTCTCGTGACTTTGTTTACAACTTAGAAACAATGTTTCAGACCTGGAAGGTAACCCAGTGGATGTCAGCTGTCAGAGCAGCAATACAAACAAATGGCTTCAATGAACACACTTTCATTGAGAAAGCATTCAGGCAGCAACCCAAAGTTACTATGCACATTTTCAACTGCTCAAGTTGTATGTTGAGATTCAAGCATTTAATCAAGTCTCTTTATCCTCTCCCAACACACACACACACACACACACACACGTTCTCTCTCTCTCTCAGCATGCTGCTAGAACCAAGAGTTAATGCTTACAGAGAATTTAAAAAAAAAAATGCACTCCCAAGTTCAGAAGAGCAACCTATATAGCTTCAAAAGCACCCCAGGGTCTCTCCACCGCAGGGCAAGTAAAACAGAGGGAATAGACCGAGTAGAGGAAGGAAAAGACAAAATGAGAAACGAAGCTTCAGAGAGCTGGGAAAATTCCATCGCTGGCTATACCTCCTTTCTCCCTGCTAGCATCACAAGGGTTTTTCTCACACACATAAATCACATATTTAGCACACTGAGATTTTTATAAAACTCTTTTCTGAAACTCTTCCCCATTGTATTTATTCAGCACTTACAGACAATTCCAAGTTAAAAAGAATCACCTGTAAAATCAACGCTCGTTCTGGCGGTGGGCGGCGGTCTTTCTCGGCTAAGTCAACAGGCTGCCCCTGCACCCCAGTCCTGTCCCCAGCCTCAGTGAAAGATAACCACCCACTTCCTCTCTTGGCACCCCGTCTCCGTACTTATTCAGGAAAAAACACAACCAGCCAGGGTGCCTGCCACAAGGCAGCGTTTCTCTCCACGAGGCACACCGGCTCTGGGGGAGCACCCTGCATTATCTCATCAGCACTTTGCACTAAAGCCCTGCAGACAATCTCCACTGAACGACTCCAGGTGTAGAATAAACCACACCTGTTTCTTCAAACCAGCCCTTTCCCTGTTACCCGCCGTCTCGCCCCTACATCTCCCAAATGCTGTTTCAAGGGCGTACTTCCACGCAGGCAAACCGGCCTCTCTCTACTTTTACTTCCCTTGGAGCCCCCTTGCAGAAATCACACCTTTGCCTTGAACATCTTCCACCCTAAGTCTTCAACTCCAGTTTTCAAAACTGCATGAAACTGGGGAGAGGCCGGGGGGCAGCAGCAGCAGCAGCAGCCCAACATACTCATGTTGACCCAACAAATGTAATGCATTAACACATTTACAATGTACTGATTCTGCAAACAATTAAATGTTGGGGGGGGGGAGCGGGAAGGGAAGCCAGCTACGTCCCTCATTTTTAAAAGAGAGAGGTGAGGTGGTCTTTGAAATTACAAATTAAAATTTGCACCTGCTGAAACATTCTGCTTGATGAATCCGAAAGAAACACACGGTATGTACTTGCTGTCTAGAATTGCATAAACACGCTGTCAAGCACACATACGCAATATACTGCACACATATATAGGCTATTCCCCACGTATCTTTTAAGCACGCCTTCCCAGGTGTGGTTTCTCAGGTTCCCTGGGGCCAAACAGCTTCACATCCCCAGGCGGCCGGCTAGGTAAACATCCAGCGGCACCCAGAACGGCAAGGCGGGGGTCCAGGGGCTGGAAGGGCGCTCGGAGCCCCCCAGGTTCCTCTGCCCAAGGGCCCTCCCAGCCGTGTCCGGCTCCACCGTCCCGCAGGCCGCGGCTCGGCCTCTCCCCCGCCTGACCCCAGCGGGGTGTCCCGCGAGCCAGCACCAGACCCCGGCGGGTAAGGGCGAGGCCGACAGGCCCGTGCGGGGCGCCACTCACCATGGCCGAAGAGCCGCGAGCTCACCCACAGCCCGGAGTCACACGGCGCCGGCGACGCCCGTTGTCCTGGTGACGCCAGCCAAGAGCCCCGCCCCGTCCCCAAGGTGAGCTCGGAGGCGGCCATTGGCCGCGGGGCGCACGTGACCCGCGGGGGCGGCACCTTTGGGACCACCCCCCCACCTCCCCGTGCGGGGGCGGGGTCTCGTCGCCTCTTCCACGTTGCATCTGGTCCTCCTTCGAGCTCATCACCTGGCTGCCCCTCACCTGTCAGGTGACCCAGCAACAGCGGGAAGAGATTTAAAAAGCAAATTGCGCAGGTGATGCACGAGGACTGAAGGTAATCATTAAGTTAGCAATTAAAAACAAAACACTGAAAACCCAGCGCTGGAGATAGCCACTGGTTTATATCCCACTCTGTTTCCAATAGTAACAGCTTAGGCAAACTGTGCGTCATTTCAAACTCTGGGTTGTTTTTTTTTTTTTTTCTGTTGAAATTGTTATCTTTGCATTGATGCCTTGTCTGTGATTTATTTAGTAATTCATGGGATGTTTGAAAGAACTTGACGCTCACGTCTAGCTCATTATAAAGAAGAAACATATTCAACAGCCTGGCATCTCCCTCCCCCCGAATGTCCAGGAGGTGTCACAGATTTCACATGGCCCAACTAGGACCTCACCATCTACTTCTTACCGCATAATCTTTGTTCCAGCAAGCGGTCATATTTTCCCTTTGGTTCTTTGGTTCTTTGGAACCAAACATTCTTGGTCTCTCTCTTTTCCTCATTTTCATTCCAAATCCACTAACAACCATCCCTCACTTAGAGTAGTGAAGCCATTCCAGTTTGATCCCCACGTGAAAACCTCCATCATCCCTTGCTCAAGTTCATCCCCATGTGTTGTGGTTTCAGTGTCTGAAAATGCATGCTGATTTAATCTCCCGTGAAAAAAATATATTAAGAGACAGTGCCTCTGGGAGGTGTTGGGCCTTGAGGGACAGGGTATTTGATTTCTTTGGATCAATTCCTATTTTGGATTATTATAAATGGCATTTTTATGAGCACTGTTGTACGTGGGCACTCTTTTTTTCGTCTTCAAGCCTGGATAATTCTTTGTTGACAAGAGAGGAGCTTCTATGTGTCTTATAAGTTATTCTGCAGCACTCAAAGTCTGTACCCACTAGAAGTCAGTGGCAACTGGAATCATCCCTTCTTCTCTTAGAAGGCCGCTAATGCAATCACAGGACCCATATTTCTTCGTCATCTAATCCTAGTTACTCCTCAAAGTCCCTACTTCCATATGACGTTATAGAGATTGTATCAACATGAGTTTTGGAATGGACACTCAGACCACAGCAGCCGCTTGGTGCCAAAATGTTGTAATTAGTTGCAATAAAAATGACATCACAGAAGCAACAGAGTATGGTGCTCCAAAAAATTGTCCTTCCACTGAGCAATCGTTAAGTTGGCCAGAACTGGCAGGATCCAGCTTTTTCAGAATTCTGGAATCTAACAGAACATAGACATCCACTAAGGAATGCTTAATAAATAGTCAGCTGAATTTTAATAAGGATAAAAACGTAGGGTCTTTGCTTACCCTTCTAGCATTTTCTATTGCCCAGTTTGGCATTAGCCTTGTGGCCCATGGCCCACAATCCTGAAGTGCCCGGAGGAGCAATTATAACCTTGTTCTCAAAAAACTGTGGTCGTGCATCTGACCAGTCTTGTGGTTTCCTAAGGGACTGGCGCAGAGCCTGACTTCTGTTTTGGTTCCATTGGGTTGGAATGCTTTGGGGGAAGCATTTACAGACACACGCTATCCATTGCTCTCTAGGCAAGGAAAGGAGGACAAAGCAAACCGTAGAAGAAGGATAAAGAAGGGGAAGCTGAGGAGGAAGGCTGTCAGAATGGGTGCTTGAAAGAACTCGCATCCCTTCTGGGGAATATGATGTTCAAGGTATACACCTAGAGCCAGATCCAGGTCCAGGAAAGGCCCTCAAGAACCCTGGACCCACCGGAGGTGAAGGCTAAGGCGGGGTTGCAGTCTATTGGTTTTGAAAGGGCATCAGGGGCCCAGCGCGGTGGCACAGTGGTTAAGGTCCTCGCCTTGCACGCCCGGGATCCCATATGGGTGCTGGCTCTAATCCCAGCAGCCCTGCTTCCCATCCAGCTCCCTGCCTGTGGCCTGGGAAAGCAGTCGAGGACGGCCCAAGCTTTTGGACCCTGCACCCATGTGGGAGACCGGAAGAGGCTCCTGGCTTCGGATCGGCATAGTATCGGCCGTTGCGCTCACTTGGGGAGTGAATCATCGGACGGAAGATCTTCCTCTCTGTCTCTCCTCTCTGTATATCCGCCTTTCCAATGAAAAAATAATAATAAAAAAAATAAATCTTTAAAAAGAAAGGGCATCAGGCTTAGAGGTAATATGCAAAGTACAGGGCTTTTACTTTACGTTCTTGTTTCTAGGTTGCTAAAGAGATCTCCTCCAGCTCAGTGCAGAGATAACAGTAGGAAGACTTAAATGAGCACACGTAATAGGGATGCAGTCTTTGTAAACAATGTGGAAACTCACCAAGCAAATGGAGACTAGCAGCCCTCAGTAATCAACAGCATCGACTCGTGGACTGAGGGGGTAATATGATTTCCAGGGTGTCCATATTGTAATATTCAAAAGGTTCATTTTACAATAGAAGAAATATAAGATCCACAAAGAAACAGAAAAATGTAGTCCATTCACAGGGAGAGAAAAAAATTAACCAAAATCATCCCTTAAAAAGCCCAGACACTGCACCTGTTGAACAGAGTTGAGTCAAATCTCTTAAACATGTACGAAAAAACACAAAGAAAATCAAAGAACTAAAGAAAAGCAGAAGGATAATTTATAAAGTTCTACGTCAATAAAGAGATATACATGATAAAAGGCAACAATCAAATAGAAATTCCTGAGCTGAAAAAAATGCAAAATCTGAAATGACATTCAAAGACATTTGACTGGAGATCTGAACAGGCAGAAGAGTGAACTGGGAATCCGGCCATTGAAGTTAAAGTCTTAGAACCAAAGTGAATACAAAGAGAAAGGAGTAAGAAATGAGCAGGGCTAGCGGGCCCCCTGGGACACTATCAGTAAGCACAGCAAAATAAGCATTAAGGGTTTCCTAGAAGGAGGAAAAAGGTAGAAGGTGTATTTGAAAAAATTATGGCCCAAAACTTCCAAAACATAAGAAATGCATTAATCCATGCATCGAAGGCGCTCAATAAACTCCAACTAAGATAAATGCAAAAAGATTCCCCCCACCAAGAGGCATAATAAGCTATTGAAAGCCAAAGACATGCAGAGAATCCTGAGCACAGCAAGAGAGAAACCATTTATCAGGCACAGGGGATCTGCAATAGCATCAACAGCTGATTTCTCACCAGAACACATGGAAGCCAGTGGACGATGGGATGGCATGCAATGAAGAAAGAAAAGAGGGTCCAGCCTGGTGGCCTAGTGGCTAAACTCTTCACCTTGAATACACCAGGGATCCCATATGCTGGTTCTAATCCTGGCTGCCCCGCGCTTCCCATCCAGCTCTCTACTTGTGCCCTGGGAAAGGAGTTAAGGACGCCCCAAAACCTTGGGATCCTGATCCCGCGTGGGAGACCCGGAAGAACTCCTGACTTCGGATTGGTGCAGCACTAGCTGTTGCGGTCACTTGGGGAATGAATCATCAGATGGAAGATCTTTCTCTCTGACTACTTCTCTCTATATATATCTGACTTTCCAATTTTTTAAAAAAAGGAGAGAAATAAAAGAAGCTGTCAACCCAGAATTCTGTAGCCAACAAATTATCCTTCAAAAATAAAGATGAGGGGCAGGCACTTGACGCGATGATTAACAAAAAGTTGCTTGGGTTATCCACATGTGGGATCGCAGTGTCTGAGTTGGTGTCCCAACTCTACACACAGTTCTAATGTGCTGCTTCTAAGGCATAGCCCAGGAGCCAGAGGCCTCGGACAGTGGAGCCTCTGCCACTTTCACGGACACCTGGACTCACTTTCAGCCCAGCTCTGAATGCGGTGGCCATTGGGGGAGTAAAGTAACAAGTAAGAGATTTCTCTCGTCCTCTCACCTCCTAGTACTCTCTCTTCCCTCCCCATCCTGGCTTTGAAATAAATACATTACAAGTAATAATAATAATAATAATAAAGGGAACATCGGAAAATTTCTCCCTAAAATTTATTTCCACCAAAAAGCAAGCTGAAGGAGCTGTCCCCATTTAGACTAACTCAATCAAATATGTTAATTGAAGATGGACATCTGGCTAAGCAGGCAAGGCGCTACTTGAGGCACTTGTATTGCATGTCAGAGTGTCTGGGTTTGAGTATGGATCCTGCTCTCCACTCCAGTCCTCTGCTCGTCACACCCCAGCATGCAGCTTGTGACCTTGGGTCCCAGCAACTCTGGTGGAAGATCTTAATGGAGCTCCAAGAACCTGGTTTCAGCTTGCCTGCCCCTGGTTGTCGCAGACATTGGGACAGAGGGAGAAAGGATGGGGCATACGGGAGACTGCTGCCTCTCTCACTCTGTCTTTTTCTCTCTCCCTGTCTGCCTTTTAAAAACATGTATTTATTAGAGCAGTATAAAAGTGGGAGAGAGGGCCTGGTGCAGTAGCCTAGCAGCTAAAGTCCTCATATTACGTGTGCCAGGATCCCATATGGGTGCCACTTTGTATCCCGATGGCCCCGCTTCCCATCTAGCTCCCTGCTTATGACCGGAAGTCAGTTGAGGACAGCTCAAAAACCTTGAGACCCTGCATCTGTGTGAAGAGGCACCTGGCTCCTGGCTTTGGATCGGCTCAGTTCTGGCCACTGTAGCCGCTTGGGCAGTGAATCAGCAGATGGAGATCTTCCTCTCTGTATCTCACTTTGCAATAACAAATAAACTTTTTTTTTTTTAAGTGAGAGAGAGAGCTGTGAAAGAACAAAGTTTTATTTGCGATGGAAGTCAAGTTGTCAACAAATCCAAAGAGATTTAGATTTTTTTATATTTGTATTTTGACATTTTCTGCAAAAATGGACATTTTCCTAATAACCATATTTCTAATTCACTTTCTTGCCTTACTGCATATGGCTCCAGTATGAGTTTGCATTGAAATGCTAGTAAAAAGCAATCTTACTCTTGACCTAAAAAAAAAAAAAAAAACGAAAATAAAACTGGTATTTATGTTATCAATGTAGACTTGCTTTTTTTTTCTAAAAATATCTGCTCAGATTGATAAAAATCTTTCTTATACTGGCTTAGCTGGATGTTCTTCATTATTATTTATGTATGTATTTGAAAGGCAGCACTAGAGAGAAAAAGAGAGAGATCTTCCATCTGCTGGTTCACTCCTCAAATAACCACCATGGCCAGAGCAGGGCCAGTTTGAAGCCAGGAGCCAGGGGTCTTCTGGGTCTCCATGAGACTGCAAGGGCTTAAGCAACTGGGTGAGCAGGGAACTGGATTGAAAGTGGAACTGCAGGGACTCCAACCAGTGCCCATATGGGATGCCAGTGCCACTTTACCCTTTTTGCCGTAACCCTGGCCCCAGAAGCTCATTCTTATGTCCCATTGTTACTTTGAACATCCTTTTAACGTTATTTCATGGGGTGAGAGCTCCCCCAGTAGACCTATTTTTTTTTTTTTTCTGCTCTAGGGCAAATGGTTTCACTACTCCTTTCCATGACAAGCGTGGTTTTTGTCTCAGACATTGGCTCGAAACACTGAATAATCAAAACACACAGCTTTGCTTGGCCCTGGGTCTTTTCTGCTTCACTGGCTTGGGCTCCCGTGTTTCCCATGAATGCTGCTCTGTTTGGGGGAGGCATGGATGCTTGATACCGAGCCTGTGGGCAGCTGACAGAGTCTCTGGTCCTCCTCTTGCTGAAGTCTTCCTGCCTCTCCAGATGCACCACTGGGGCAGACCCAACTCTTCCGCAGGGCAAGACTCCCCTGGAGGGCCTGGAGTCTGTTTCCACATTCTGATAAAGTTGGGGAGTGTGGGAGCAGAGACTTTAGCACAGCCGCCTGATGACATCCTAAACACAGAAAACAGCCATGCATGAGAAAGTACGCTTTGTACCCAAACAGACTAAGGGAAACCTCCCTAGGTGGCATCTCTCCATGTGCTGGGCTTTACTGAAAAAGAATGGAGGGCACCTTTAAATGGGCAACCACCCCTGCTCCAAAAATATTGATCATCAGCTGAGAGTAGATGTCGCGCCCACGTGTCTTACCGCCCAGCAGTAAGAGGCAGACGCGAGTGAAGCCTTCTGCGGTAAAGTTTATTGCGCACACAAAGATGAGGAAGAGGAAGAAGGGGGGACCCCGGCAGTCTTTCTGCTCTTATGTGCTGACTGGCCCCGCCTCCGCCGATGATAGGTCGGCGTCATGATCACGCAGGGTCCTGGGCGACCGGATTCGTCAGTCCCCAGTGTTCACGTGCCGGCCACGCCGCAGCTCACTGCGCATGCCCTAGGCGCCTGCGCAGTACCGCGAAGGCTACGTAACTTCCACCACGCACGAAGGTGTGGCTTCTCCGGCCGGCGCCATTTTAGACACAGCATGTGGCCAGTGCATACAGATGCGGCTTGCAACAAGTAGAATTCAACTTTGGGAGGACCAGTCTTGGGCCCTTCAATCAAGCTGCGTTTTTAGAAAGATGTATTTATTTTTATTTGAAGGTCAGTGTTAAAGAGAGAGGGCGAGAAAGAGAGCCTTCCATCCACTGGTTCATTCCCCCAAATGGCTACAATGGTCAGAGCAGGGTCAGTCTGCAGCTGGGAGCCAGGAGATTCTTCTGGGTCTCCAGCGTGGGCTCAAGGGGTCTAAGGACTGGGACCATCTTTGACTGCTTTCCCAGGACATTAGCAGGAAGCTGAATCAAAAGTGGAACTGCCAGGAACAGAACTGGTGCCCATATGGGATGCTGGCATCACAGGTGGAAGATTAGCCTGCAGTGTTACTGCACTGTCCCCTCCACTTCTAGAAGTGCATATAGAATTATCTGTGCCTTTGCTAACCCTCAACAATGAACCCAAGTCAACAGACAGGCTCAGATGAATGATTTGGACACGTGACATGATTGCTATGTTTTTTGCCTGTTGTCTTCACCGGTCCCTGTGCTTGGTAACCATTCTCCTTAACAAGCATCCTTATACTGATGGGGAGAGCAAGATTGATTATTAATGCAAGATCCATATGTGGGGGAGCTGGGCTGAACGTTGCTCAGAATAGCAGCCTAGGTGTTGAAAAGCATAGAATTGCACCGGGAATTCGGGGGACAGAGAGAGCTTTCCCATGGCAAAAGGTTACAACTCATTGGTTTACCCAAGTGTTCATGAAGCAAGGGTGCTGATGTCCGGTGTGATAGGAGGGTGAAGAATACAGATCCTTCCCGCTGCCCGAGACGAGCCTTGTTCAGCTCGCTCTTTGGGGTGCCGGTTGATTACAGAAGCAAGACACTGTGCTTGCCCTTACACCCTTTGAACAGGGGTGCAGTTCTCTAAGGAGCCTTGTATACGGAGTCCTTTTATTGGCACAAAGTTTTGATTTGCAAAGCGACTCCAACCTCAGAGGTCCTGTACATGGATGGCTTTGCCACCATCGTTTCCCTTTTCAGGTAGGAGGTAAAACAAGTCGCACCGATGTCACACGCTGCACTCGTGTTCCCAAGGACGACACTGCACAAACTGGACTCGAACTTGGTTTTTCTCATTCCCTTCTGGTGTGGTTGCTGGTAGGGCCATTTGCATTTCAACAATGAATGAAAGAAAGTGCTGGGATTCCAAATCAGAACTCCAGGAAATGCTTAGGCGCTTGGGACACTGCGGACTTTGTTGGGTCCCTAAATTTACACTACTGGCATAGCAGTGACTATTAGGTGACACCCACATTATGGAGCTTCCCCGTAACTCTGCCTTTTGAAGGTGCTAACCTGCCTTCCTGCCAAGTCCAAGGCCAGTCCTCCTCTGGGACTCAGTTATCCCAACTGCTTTCCAACACCTCCCTTCTATTCCTCGGTAGCTTAGGTACAAACACTCTGAGTAAACAAACAAAAAAAAATTCAGTTTTTCCCTCTTACTCTTGGCAGCCTGATGTTAACTTCTAAACCCTGGGTGCCTTTCTTTTTAGTTGATTTTCAAAAAGACAGGGAGGAGAGAAATGCAAGTTGAGGGTTGGCTGGAGGAGGAGGCTTGGCAAGGACTTGGCACCAGCTACAAATCAAGTTTAGACCCCAGAAAAGGACTTGAAGGAACCACCCGTGCCCACAACGGCTCTCCCTGCAGCCGTGTTTACCCAGCAGCCAGCCTGCAGCCTTGTAGCCCCAGAGCCGCCAGCTCATCAATGCCACATTGTACGGAAATGTGTGTGTGTTTTTCCAGTTAGGCGGCTCCGGGTAGGTAGTGGATGATTTGTGAGACTGCTTCAGAACACCGAGTTGTGAAATTCTCCATCAGGAAGGGTATGTTGCCATTGAGACTCACACATTTATCGTTCCATTCAGCTACATCTACTCAGGTTACCATATGCTCGGTGTTGGAGTGGCCAGGAAGGATCGATGTGGCTGCTGTCCTACTCAGAAGATGCTGAGACTTTGGGACACCTTGGACATATTCTTGTTCAGTGGGCAGCACTGCCATCCTGGGATCCTCAGATGAACTGACCCAAAAGATTGGGGTTAGGATGAATGGATTTCATGGTTGAGACCTAAACATTGTTCAGAGAAACCAAGGTTTGAAGACATTAAAACAGGAAAGATGTGATTTCTGCTCTTGGGGGCCGTTCAGACTAACCGGAGAGACAGATAATAATGGCAGAATAACAGTTCTATTGAAGGGCCACAGTTCTTAAGATGGACAGCTGGCTTCTGAGGGTACGGAGGGGCAGTGTGGCGGGAGATGGGTTCAAAGTTGTAATGGTGGAGGGATTGGGTTTAGTCACAAAAGATTCCAATGTGGGGGACACTGGACAGGTGTCAGGTGAATTGATGATGACACTGGAGATACAGGGAGAATACGAGTTCAACAGCATGGCTGGTGGGTGAGGCAGTGTTCACAAAATCACGGAAAGCGCCTCACCCACTCATTCACCAGACATTGACCGAGGACTCACTATGCACGGGCACCAGGATAGGCACAGAGTGGGTATGGCCAGAGCTGGGAAGGTACTACACCTGTCCCTGCAATATAAGCACCATAAGTGACTTAGCTCCTAGAGTCACAAGGAGTTCAAGGGGCTCTTCTCCCACCTGGACATACATCACCTTATTCCTTCCTGGAATTAAGGCCTAATTGGACGGTGTGCTCTCAGTGTTGCTAAGAGGCAACAGGTAAATGGCTCTTTTGTTCTACAACTGATTTGCAATAGACTTCTTAAAATAACTGCCAACTTACTAAAGTTGTAATGACTTTGTGACTAGTTTTAAAATTTATTTTCTGGGGTTGGCACGGTGGTTAAGCCCCTGCCTGCGGTGTTGATTTCCCAGTTGTGTGCTGGTTTGAGTCCCAGCTGATCCATTTCCAACCTAGCTCCCTACTGATGTACCTGGGAAAGCAGTGGAAGATGGCCAAGTGCTTAGGTTCCTGCACCTATGTGGGAGACCCAGAAGAAGCTCCAGGCTCCTGGCTTCAGATCAATCCAGCTCCAGACATCACAGTCACTTGGGCAATGAACCAGTGGATGAAAGATATTGTTCTGTAGCTCTGCCTTTCAGATGAAATAAATCTTTAAAAAAATGTAGATGCCCATCTACTTGGGACCCTGCCACCTACCAAGGAGATGTGACTGGGTTTGCTGTGGCGATAGGGGAGGGAGTCCATGGATCCAAGTGTTTCAAATAATTAAATCTTTTTTTTTTTTTTAATCCTGATTGGTACTAAGAACTGACCAGGGAGTTCATCAGACAACTACCAGCTAACTCCCTCAGGGTACCCCCTAGAAATGTTACAAAATGACTTTTTTTTTTTTTTTTGAGAGGGAGGAAGGGAAAGAAGTAGAGAATGAAGGGGCTTGCCACAGGTAGGGCTAAGCCAGGACTTAGAAACTTGAACACGCAAGTACTTAAGCCATCTACTACTGCCTCCCAAGGGTCCACACTCACCCGGAGCTGGAGTCAGAAATCGGGGCTGAGAATCGAACCTGGGTACTCTGACCTGGAAACCAAGTGGCTTAGCCACTGGGTCAAACACTCCCCGCTGGCAATTAGATGCTGCTGCCTTATCCTAAGGATGTTTTAAAGACTGCCCCTGGCTTGGGGTTGGCAACTACAAGCGTTTGAGGAGCGAACCAAAAATGGGAGTACTCTCTCTATTTCAAAAAAAAATTTTTTTTCGAAAATATGTTTTTAGAAAATACCCGCTGTAGCGCATACAAGTGAAGTCTCACCCTTAGGTTAGCAGCTGCTAGAAAGCAAACAGCTAAGTAAACGATTGCCGGACCCCACTGCATTTACCATCCCTAAGTATCTGGATTTTAAAATAGCATGTTTAATTATCCCCGAGAGAAGCCTTGTAGTCCATAGAAAGGAATAAGGAGAGGAGAATCTTTCTTCGGTGCACTTCAAAAAATTATATGAAGCTGAAAAATGACATAGGTCGTACATCAAATGTGGGTTCAAATTCCCGTGCTTTCTGTGAAAACAAAGCCCATTCTTTTCATCTCTGTGTCCTGGATCATGAAATGCAAACCACGATCCGTCCCTCTTCGCACCAATCACTGGTTCCAGCTGAGGTAGCTGCCGTTTAAGTGTGAGCATGTTCAGGACAGATGGTGGCCTCATTCAAGGTGCAGCACAGGCTTAGGCGCCCTTGTGGGCACTCCACCTGCGAAGGCTGCGCATTCTCTACTCGTTGAGAACAGGCAGGGGCTGAACTGGAAGAAGGACTCCCGGCAGCAGATTCACTGGAACCTTGGCTAGGTGTCAATTCCCAGGCCAGACGGCAGGAATCCATCGCCTTGCAGCTCCCCCTCGAGGTCCAGGAATCATAATCTGGTGGGTGAGTGAGTACGGTGACAAAACCATCACCAGGTTCTTGGTGATCTGGAAGAAACACTCTTGGGTGCCCAGCAAAGCTGTCAAGTTCCACGCCTGGTTCCAAAAGAGGAGGGCTGTCGAGTCCTCTTTCCTTGAAAAAATTACTACATTCTTCGGCGGTAGGAGACGCCAAGCAAAGTTAACACGCAGACGACAGAGTTGGACTAATGTGTAACAGCTCTGCCGTCGGAGGGGCTCGTCCTCTCCGACGGCATCAAGCTCTGCCTACGGTCCCCCTTTCACCGGCTCCCCAAACAGCCGGGGAAGGCTTCCTTGGGGACCGCTGCGCTCTTCCCGCCTCCCTGTGCCCTCGCTCTCCGCCCAGGCGCGCGCGCTCCAGTGCAGCCCCTTTTGGCACGGACCCTTCCAGGTGCCCAGAGCGAAGGCGGAGCCGGGTTTTAGCCGCCTCCCCGGCGCCACATAGAAGACCCCCCCCTCCCCGCCCTCATCCGTCCCCTGCCTCCCAGCACTCTCCGCCCCGGGAGTTGGGCGGCTCCGGCGCGCAGGGCATCCCTCGCATTCCCACCCCCGGCCCTGAGTCCGCTGGCTCTCTACGCCCGCGGCCGGCAGTTAAGCGCAGAGTGCAGAGAGCAGCGCCGAAAGGCGCGCTCTGGGCAGCCGCCTGGGCATCCCCTAGTGCAGCCAGACCTCCCACACCCTGCCGCCGCCGCCCGGACCATGACTAACCTGCGGCCGGGCCCGCGCGCCCTCGCGCACTGCTGCCTGTCCCGGCTCTGGATGGCGGTAGCTCTGCTCCTGTTCGGTTTGCCACGGCTCTCCGTGCGGGCGGATGGTGAGTATTTGGATGGTGGCGGGTCCAAGGTGGATGCAGGGTGCGGGCTGGTGGGGAAGGCGAAGTGCGCTGGATGAACATGGCAAGTAGCAAGCGGGAAGGGAGCGCGGCGAGCTGCGGTCTGGCGCCCGGCATCGCCGTCCGAGGCCGGCTGAGCCTCCCGGGAGCTGCGCGCCCTCGAAGGGTCCCGGGACTCCTGCGCGCACCGAGGAAGTGCGGTGCGTTGGTTCTGTGGGGCCACAGCCGGCTATAGCCGGGTTTCCACGAGCGTTCCTTAAAATGGAATCTCCTCCGTGGTCGGAGTGCAGTTTTCCACTATCCCTCTGTCCCTCAACGTGTATTAAATATGCTCTTGACGGCAAGGCCGGGAGTTAGAAAACTCGGATGATTTGCCTTGGTCAGAGAGGATCCGAACGATGGAATGAACCAGACCAGGAGTCGAAAGGGGACCGTGCCTTAGGAAGTAGCTCTCTGAGGGGCAACAGACGCGGGACAAAGGGCAACGAAGGGGCCGGAGCCCAGAGTGCAAGGTGGGAATGTCCCACAAACGGTGTTGTGGACTGTGTGAGAACTAGTCGACTTTCATCGGGGTGAGGGTTTCTACTTGTTGGTTTTGTTTTTGAACTTGAAGACTCTTAAGACTTCCTTAACCTAAGCGGGATCAGAGTTCTGGGTCAATTGCGGTTGCAAAGCAAATTTAGCTTATTCTGATTGTAGAACACCACCCCGCCGCCTCCTCCCCCTCACCCCCGCGCCCCTTTCCCTCCCCGAACTCCGCAGAAACACTTGAAAAAAAAACCGGTTTAAAAGCCAGCAGTTCTCAAGCCCATGAAGGGCTTTGGTAAATTGAGAGAAATTAGATTGACTTGGAGAGAACCCTTTGGCTGAGTTCGAATGCTTTAATATATGTTGAAACGTGGTATAGCCGGCAATACTGGGTGGAAATAGACAAGAGGCAGCATGGTGCTTAAGGGGAAGGGGGGCTGGGAAGAACACACCATGCCCCAGATGTCAGCTCAGCATTTTCGGTACTCTCTGGCCTGTGTGCAGGCTTCTTATCCAGTATGCTTTATTGCTCCAGATCCTTGTACCTGTCGAAGACACATTTTTAGCATACAATTCACATGAAAGTTCCCATTGAAAGAATGTATGACTCAGTGGCCTTTAGTGTATACCTTATATCGTGAAAATCATGGTTGTAACATCAATCCTGAAACATTGCCATCACACCCCGCAAAGAGCCCTTATCTATTGGCGATCAGTCACTGGTAATTCTTTATGGTAATGTATCCCCTGACGTTTTGTTATTAAGCTGATTTGAGATCATGCGAGCAGAATACTGTGGAGTCAATACAAACTTTTGTTCCACTTGTGCTTCTGCGTCCATTTTAATCCCCTGTAAGGAACTCTCTTTGCCACCCGTGAGATCTGGGAGCTCTCCTCTGTCATTCCTGCGTAAGTGGCAGCCACGCAGATAAGGGACCGGTAATTTGTGCCTGATACACTTGGTGTAGCCCAGAGAGGACTGAGGGCAAAATTGGAGGGGCAACACCAGGGCGCATGTCTTGTTTGCCTGTCTCTGATCGCCTGTAATACTCCATTTTCTCCCCTCTCCTTCCTTCCCTCTCCACTTCCCAGTGGAGACTTATTGGTCATTTCCTTTCCAGAAACTCTGTTTGCAAAGCTCCAACTTCTATAATAGAACCATTGAAGAACCCTGGGCTGTGCTGAAAGGATTCTTTACTAAATATATGTCCAGCCAGCACCCCTGCGCACCTTCAGTTATTCATGTGCTGCAGGGAGGAGAAGAGGACCATGATGCATTACAGATATTTGAAGGGGATGGATATGGAAGCTATTTCTTTTAAAACAGGCAGTAGGAGAAATTTGAACAAAAGCCATTTAGTGTACATTTGATTTGACATACATCTCGTGCATAAAGGTGACCTGCCACGTCCTTGTCAATGACTTTTGAGTTGGAAAAAAAAATATCTCAGCATTAATTACCTGCAACCAAACTGAGTGATGCTTTCCAGGACAACTCAAGAATTCACCAGGTACTTACGGAGTCTGTGCTACTCTGCTTGCTGATGAAGACGGAATAATGAAGAGAGATGGATTCTTTCTCTCAGGAAGTTTATACAAAGTCAGATATACAGAGAGGAGGAGAGACAGAGAGGAAGATCTTCTGTCTGATGATTCACTCCCCAAGTGAGCACAACGGCCGGTGCTGTGCCGATCCGGAGCCAGGAGCCAGGAACTTCCTCCAAGTCTCTTACATGTCTGCCTCCTTCTCTGTTGCTTTGCCTGTCAGTAAGTCTTCCGTAAAAGTCTATTTTGTAATTCCTATACACAGCGGTAATTATGTTATTGTTGCAAGGCAACAGGTGTAACAGTGCCTGGGATCAGTGGGGGCTTGGTGCAGCTGGTAACACTGTCATCTGATACGTGATTGCCTATGCCAGTCTTGTCCACTCTGCTTTCCAATCAGCTTCTTGCTCATGTGTCTGGGAATATACCAGATGCCAGCTCAAATGCCCTGGCCCCTGCCGCATGCATGGGAGACCAGGATGAAGTTTCTGCCTTCTGGCTTTGACCGGCCCTGGTTATCGCAGCTGTTTGAGGAATGAACCAGCAGGTGAAACATTTCTTGCCCTTACTTCACCTTTCAAAAACAAAAACAATGAATCAATGGTGTGATTTTTGTGTCTCAGCCCTGTAATCTTGGATAAGCATTAATGTTAAGTCTTAACTATGAAGTGTAGTATTAGTACCCACTCCAGGCAGATCGATTGTTGAAAGCATGAATACAAAGACTGCCTGTAGAGCTATTCATGCAACACCTGGACCATAGCAAGCACATTTGAACTGTTTGATAAATAAGTGATTTTGATTTGCTTGTGTTATACTCTAGAAAACAGACTTCATATGATTTGCAGCCACTGGGATGTTTTTAGATTTGCCTTATTGCTTATTAGCTCAATTTTACAAATGTTCTCTGTGCCTGATGTTGTATGCATTTTGTAGTTAAGTATGCAATACCATACAAATGTTCTTCTATCAGAAGTGTTGATTTAGCGATGTGAGAATTGTGGTGTAGTGCGTTAGTAAGTCACCACTTAGGATGCCTGCATCCCATGTTGGAGTGCCAACTCAAGTCCCAAACACTCTGTATCTGACCCTGCATCCTGGGAATACAACGTGGGGAGCCAGATGATGCTTCCTGCCACTCGCACGGGAAGACTTAGATGCCGTTCCAAGATCGCAACTTCCACCTGACCCAGGCCTGGCTCTTGCGGCTCACAGAGTGACCCAGCAGATGGAGAATCTCTCTGTCTCCCTCTGCCTTTCCAACAGATGAAAATTAAACATTTAGAAGTGTTATTTTGTTAACTGAATCTCCTATTGGCATTCTAAATTTTTCTCTTTTAGCAGTTACTGAGAGGAGACATAGTTGCATTTTCTCCTAAGAATTATGGATTCTTCTGTTCCCCTGTATAGTTTCACTAATACGACTTTTCTCTTTAAAAAAAAAACAAGATTTATTTATTATTTTTACTAGAAAAGTAGATTTACAGAGAGAAGGAGAGACAGAGAGGAAGATACTCCATCCGCTGGTTCACTCCCCAAGCAGCCACAGTGGCCGGAGCTGAGCCAGTCTGAAGCTCGGAGCCAGGAGTGTTTTCTGGGTCTCCCATGCAGGTACAGGGTCCCAAGGCTTTGGGTCATCCTCCACTGCTTTCCCAGGCTACAAGCAGGGAGCTGGAAGGGAAGTGGAGCGTCTAGGACACAAACAGGCACCCATATGAGATCCCAGTGTATGCAAGGCAAGGACTTCAGCCATTAGGCTATTGTGCAGGGCACTAATATGCCTTTTCTAAAAGATATATTTATTATTTCATTTGAAACACAAAGTGATGGGGGTGGGGGAGAGGGAGAGAGTGAAAGTGAGAGACAGGTAACTATCTTCCACCTGCTGGTTATGCTCCTAAAAGTTACAACAGCCAGACATGGGTCAGGCTGAAGCCAGGAACCAAAGTACCACCCGGGTCTCCTACATGGGTGCAGGGGTCCAAGGACCTGAGCCATGTTCCACTGCCTTCCTAGGTGCAGTGGCAGGGAGCTGAATTGGAAGTGGAACCACCGGAAGACAAAACCAGCGCTCCCCATGTGATGCCACTGTCAGAGGCAGCAGATTAACCTACCTCCAGCATCACCTTCTCTGTAGTCCAACGTGAGAGCAGCAGTCGCCAGCAGATAGGCGCCCCGTGAGGCTATCTTGCGCTTTGTTCTAAAGTGCAAAGTTAAACTGATTCTAATTATTTTGCAAGTAGATGACAATGAAGTGTCTTCAAATACCATCAGTATATAATGAGAACTGCTGGGTTCTAACTGGGATTTTAACCCTTTTCTTTCCCTTGAACTTGACCTCCCGTCCCCAGAGCCTTCTTTCATTCCTTCACGAGGCTCCCAGGGACTACGGTTTTCCTCCCTCAAGTTCTTTTGCTTCTCTTGAGCTGCCTGAATCCACATCCCCACCCTAGTCCCCCATCCAGCTCTAGGCCCACCACCTGCCCGCACACTGCTGTAGGCAACCATCCCAGACACGTCCAGAAGTGGAGCTGCACAGTGGGTGGAGCCTGATCTGTCCTGAAACAGGGAAGCCCCGCGCTGTGCAGGAGGTTCTCCCCAGGGGCTTAAAGAAGCAGAAGCGGGCAATGCTTTGGACACCAAGTGGTGGGATTCAGGGGGAAACCCCTATTTAACAGCAAGATTTAAAAGCCCTATGACTGTCACATGCTAGAGCAGGTAGTTATTTTTTCTTAAAAAAGAAAAAGAAAATGAAAAAGGCAGAAACATATGAAAACACTAGCGTCATAAGCTGGTCCTGAAGTGGAGCTAACTTCTGGCAGTGCCAGCAGGTGTGTCTGCCAGATAGTAAGTGTGCTGAGATGAAATTCCCAGGCAACAGGATTGGTGTTGTGGGGCAGCACGTTGGGTTACTGCCTGGGACACCAGCATCCCAGTGCTGCGAGCTCTGTGCCCATGCATAGGAACCTAGAAGCTCCTGATTGTTGCAACCATGTGGGGAGTGAACACGCACCTCTCACTTTCAAATTAAAGAAATACAAATGGTTCATTCAGTAATCAATCAATTCCCAGGAGTTTCAGCGTGCACCTGTATTTCCTTGTCCCACGCAGGAAAGCTGTTTGTGCTGGAGGCTCCCCCGGGCTCCGGTGGCCTGGGGCTGGAGGCGGCTAGACTTTCCTGCCAGAGCAGAGATGCGCACCTGGTGTCGGCGGACGAGCTGCGCAGAGTGGTGCGGGACTGCACCTTGGCAGTGTGCGCCACGGGCTGGCTGGCAGACGGCACCCTCGGGTAAGTTGGAGCCACTGGGGACGTTCCTCTTTCGCGGCGCCTCCCGCTCCTTCGCCCCTATCCCAGGCTTCTCCACTGGCAGGGATGCCAGGATTGGTCCAGGCGCAGTAGGCGGTGGCGTTGGGGGGCGCTGTTGTTTCCAGTTCTTCCGTTCCAGCTTTTGCTGCGGTTCTGTCTGTCTTCCTCCTCTTGGGTTGACATTTTGACGTTTATTCTCCTGTTTCTAACAGTATAAATATGTCTACAACACCGAGTTTCTCTCTTCCACCTCAGAGGTAGTGGCTACTAATAGCCTGGCTATTAATATTTTCTGCAAGTTTTGTAGCCCAGAGGTTTCAATGCACAGGGCATGCATTTAATATGTATATTTGTCGTTCAGGAAACTCCTATCCTATATTGAAGTGCCTGGGTTCAAGTCCTGGTGCCTCTTCCAATTCCAACATCCTTCTAAGGCACACCCTAGGAGGCTTGAGCAGTTGCTTGAGCCCCTGCCACCCATGGGTGGGGGTCGGGGGAGGCCTGGGTAGAATTCCTGACTCCCGGTTTTGGCCTGGCCTTGTACCAGCTCTTGTGGGACTATGGGGGAATAAACCAGTAGATGGAAGGTCTCTCAGTGTTTCTATGTTTCTTTTTGCTTTACAAATAAAAATAAACTGTGATCACCGGCTCTTCGGGCCCACAAGAGCTGTGTGCAGTTGACTCCCTTGGAATTGTTGCGGTAAAGCAGAGCAAGAGTGATACCTGAGGGCTTCTGGGATTGGGCTAGACACCCACACAGCCTGCAGCTGAATGTCTAGAACTCTCCCTGTTGTAGTGTTGCTATAACACAAGGTCTATCTAGGCTGAAAGAGCAGAGCTGAGACCACACCAGGAGCCTTTCAGTGCGGTAGACTGTGGTCCTGTCCACCTTGTTCAGTGCATGCTGCAGAAAAGAGAATACGTCATATGTCCACATTTCCACAATGTTGCCGAGTAGGAATGTTTTTCATAGCTCTGCGGCTATAACTGAACTGAGTCAGTGGAAAGATCTCATCTTCTGGTACTTGACTGTAAGATGTTGGGACACAGGGCCCAGCACAATAACTCAATGGCTAAATCCTCCACTTGCAAGCACCTGGATCCCATGTGGGCATCGGTGCATGTCCCAGCTGCTCCACTTCCCATCAGATCCCTGCTTGTGGCCTGGGAAAGCAGCAGAGGACAGCCCAGTGCCTTGAGACCCTGCACTAGGAAGAAGTTCTTGGCTTTGGATCGGCTCAGCTTCAGCCATGGCAGCCATTTGAGGAATAAATAAGAGGATGGATGATCTTTCTGTGTCTGTAAATCTGTCTTTCCAATAAAAATAAATAAATCCTTTAAAAAAAAAGATATTAGGACATATTGGTGTGTCCTCTTTCATGGAGATGATAGTGTGTTATAAAGAAAGCCTACATGTTACAGGATATGGGCAGTAGATTTTAAGCTCTCTGTGCTCATGTTTCCAGGAGCCAGAAGGTGTCTGACCATTAACATGTGCGTTTCACTGCGGGCCTCTCGTGGGGCCCCCTTCTCCTGCACAGTCCTGGAAAGCAGTGATTATGTATATGCAGCGTGCACCTTGGAATTGATGACATCATAGGTACACAACAGATCTTACCTGTATCTCTATGAGTTTATGTTTTGTTTTTTTTTTAAAGATGTACTTCATGGGGCTGGTGCAGTGGCATGGCAGGCCTGTGGGACAGGTGTGTGAGCATCCCATAAGGGTGCTAGTTCATATCCTGGATGCTTTACTTCAAAGCCAGCTTCCTGTTAATGGCCTGGGGAAGCCGTGGAGGATGGCTCAAGTCCTTGGGCCCATGCATCATGGTGGAGACCCAGAAGAAGCTCTTGGCTCCTGGCTTCAGATCGGCTCAGCTCTGCAGTTACAACCATTTTGGGAGGGAACCACCAGACCCCTCTCTCTTTGTCTCTCTTACTGTAAAATCTGCATTTTATACACACACACACACACACACACACACACACACACACACATATATATATTGAGAAGATAGGGGGAGAGGCAATCTTCCATCTGTTGGTTGACTCCTCAAATGGCCACAATGGCTGGGAATTGGCCAGGCTGAAGCCATGAGTCAGAAACTTCATCCGGATCGCCCATGTCTGTATATGGGGCCAAGAACTCGGACCTTCTCCTGCTGCTCTCCCGGGCATCCCCCTTCTCTGGGTACTGGTGTGGTTGGGCTGCTGGGTACAACTCTTTCCCTTTTTCTTCCTGCTTCTCCAAGATACAGGAAGCAAAAAGGAGATCTGAAGCAGTATTCTCATCCACTTTCCCCCATTCCTGGACCCCTCCCACCCTGATCGGTGATCCATATGGGCATGTATCCTTTTCAACTATGTAAGCACCATTAAATCTGTTATGAAAAAAATGTCCTCCAGGGGCTGAACAGCTTGGTAGCAGTTGTGATGGCCCTGTAGGAGCGGGGGCCTGGAGGTTGGAAACCACTTGCCTTCCTGTGTTCGGACCTGTCTAGGGGATGCTCTCAACGACAGTTTGTGAAGCAGCAAAATCTCTGTTGATCCACAACTGAAGGCAGAAAAAACAAAACAAAAACAGTTCTCCCTCATTTCTTTCTCCCCAGGCCAGAGAAGTTGTGCTAACCCGGTGTTTGTTTCAGGACGACTGTGTGTAGCCGAGGGAGCGGTGAACGGCACATCATGAAAGCTATCGATGTGATGATTGAGACAAGCCCAGCTCCTGGCGGTGCCTACAGCGCCCTTTGCATGAAGGATGAAGGTCCGTGCTAGAGGCTTGGGGCAGGTCGTGGGGGTCGTACTCTTGGGGTTTGGTCAGGTGACTGTAAGGAAAAATTCATTGTAGGTGATTTATCAGACCAGCCGCTCAGGGGAGGAACAGGAGAGAATGGGGAGGGAGCCAGGCCAAAGCCAGAGCCCAGGGATGCAGCCCAGGTCTCCAGAGTGGCAGGGACCTGCTGTGAACATAGTGGAAAGCCGAGCCAGCGCTGGGACCCAGGCAGTCATTTCCGGTTGCTGCTGGACATCCCCAAGCAGCATCTTCACGGCTGGGCCAAATGCCTGCCCTGGTTTTTGGCTGGTTTTGAGGGATAGGTTGGAAGAATTTGGAATCTTTTGTTGTTTGAAAGTACTTGCAGTTCCCGTGAGGCCGTATAATGTTTCATACAACTGGATTTGGACTCGTTGTAGATGCATATTATAAACAACAGGAGAGCTACCAAAAACAAAGATAAAAGGAATATAATCGACATGCTAAGGAGAGAAAATAAAATCATGCCAGATTTTCTGTTAAACTTTGGTAGGGGCCAGCACTGTAGAGCAGCAGGCTAAATCACTGTTTAGACACCCGAATCCCATTTTGAATAGGGCTCGACTCTGATCAGGCTCCCCACTGATATGCCTGGCAAGCAGCAGCTGGCCATTCAAATGCTTGCAGACCTGTCTTCCACATGGGAGACCAGGCTGGAGTTCCATGCTCCTGACTCCTGGCTTTAGTCTGTCCCAGCCCTGGCTGTTGCAGTTATTTGGAGAGTGAATCACTGGATGGAAAATCTCTCTCTCTTTGTCTCTCTCTCTCTCTCTGTCTTTGTATTGTGTGTTTGCATTTCAAGTAATGAAGACTTTAAAACACTTTAGATGCAGACACATATGGATTAAAAGTAAAGGGTTGGGCCTGGTGCGGTGGTGCAGTGGCTCAACAGCTCAAGTCCTGACCTTGCAGGCACCAGAATCCTATATGGGCAGCCGGTTCGTGTCTCGGCTACTCCACTTCCCATCCAGCTCCCTGCTTGTGGCCTGGGAAAGCAGTGTAGGAAGACCCAAAGCCTTAGGAACCCTACACCCAGGTGGAAGACTCAGAAGAAGCTCCTGGCTCCTGGCTTTGAATGAGCTCAGCTCTGGTTGCTGCAGCCACTTGGGGAGTGAACCAGCGGATGGAAGATCTTTCTGTCTATCTCTCTCTCTCTGTGTAAATCTGACTGTCCAAAAAAAAATCTTCTTAAAATATTTATTTTAGGGCCCGGCGCGGTGGTGCAAGTGGTTAAAGGTCCTCGCCTTGCACGCCCGGGATCCCATATGGGCGCCGGTTCTAATCCCGGCAGCCCCGCTTCCCATCCAGCTCCCTGCCTGTGGCCTGGGAAAGCAGTTGAGGACGGCCCAAAGCTTTGGGACCCTGCACCCGCGTGGGAGACCCGGAGGAGGCTCCTGGCTTCGGATCGGCATAGTATCGGCCCGTTGCGCTCACTTGGGGAGTGAATCATCGGACGGAAGACCTTCCTCTCTGTCTCTCCTCTCTGTATATCCACCTTTGCAATGAAAAAATAATAAAAATAAATCTTTAAAAAAAATTTATTTTATTGCAAAGTCAGATATACAGAGAGGAAGATCTTCTGTCTGATGATTCACTGCCCAAGTGACCACAACGGCTGGAGCTGTGCTGATGCGAAGCCAGGAACCAGGAACTTCCTCCAGGTCTCCCACGTGGGTACAGAGTCCCAAGGCTTTGGGCCGTCCTCGACTGCTTTCCTAGGCCAGAAGCAGGGAACTGGATGGGAAGTGGGGCTGCCGGGATTAGAATTGGCACCCACATGGGATCCTGGTGCATTCAAGGTGAGAACTTTAGCCAGTAGGCCACTGCGCCAGGCTTGAAATAAATTTTTTTTTTAAACTAAAAGGTTGAAGAAAGATACACAATGGTAATGCAATCTCTATTTTAAGAAAATGGGAGTGGTGATACTGGTTTCGGGCAGAACAGGCTTCAGAGCAAGGAAAATTAGCAATGAAAGGGAGCATGCACAGTGAAGACGCGCTCAGCACCCCGAGAAGACACTCGATCTTTACTGTATATGTATGTACCAAGCACACCCACGATGGAGATCTCAGGCTACAGTAAACTGGAAAGCGATCACAGAAGGGCTGGCAACATGGATTAAGCTGCCACCTGCAACACTGGCATCCCATAGGGGTGCTAGCTCAAGTCCTGGCTGCTGCACTGGAAATCCAGCTCCCTGCTGTGTTCCCGGAAGAGCAGAGGAAGATGGCCTGAGTGCCTGGGCCCCTGTGCCCACGCTACAGACCTGGATGGAAGCTCCTGACTCCTGGCTGTGGCCTCACCCAGCCCTGGCCCTGGCCATGGTGGCCATTTGGGGAATGAATCAGTGGATGACAGTGTGTGTGTGTGTGTGTGTGTGTGTGTGTGTGTGTGTGTACGTGTATACATGCGTGCCTTTCAAATACATAAATCTAAAAAAGAGAGAGGAGCTAGAAAAATTCCCAAAAACTTGGAGCTCAAACGCACTTCTAAGTAACACAGGAGTCCAACAAGAAACCTCAAGGGAAAGTTAAAGAAGAATAAAATGCAAGTTTTGAAGATGTTTGGGAAGCAGTACTTAAGGAAATTTACAGCATTGAAACTACGTGTCAGAAGAAAAATCTGGAATCAATAATCTCAGCTTCAGTTAAGCAAATCAATTCCAAAGTAAGCAGAAGACAGGAAAGAATAAAAACTAGGACAAGAAGCAGTGAAATTAAAAATGGGAAAGCAGTATAAGAAATCAACGAAATGAACATCTAGTTCTTTTCAAAAGTCCAATAATATTGATAAATTCCTAACCAGGCTAATTAAGAAAAAAAAAAGGGGGGGTGTCAGAACCGTGGCATATTGGGCTAAAGCTCCTCGTGGGCACCAGCATCGCATATGCGCACCTGTCTGGCTGCTGTACTTCCAGTTCAGATCCCTGCTGATGTGCCTGGGAAAACACAAAGCCTTTGGCCCCTGCACCTACCCGGGAGACTGGAAGAAGCTCCTGGCTCTCGGCTTTGGACCAGCCCAGCCCCAGCCAGTCATTTGGAGAGGTGACTCGGAGGGTGGGAGATCTGTCTCTTTCTCTGTCTCCCCTGCTCTTTCTGTAACTCTGCCTTTCAAATAAAATAAATTCTTTTTTTTAAAGATTTTTATTTATTTTTATTGGAAAGGTGGATATACAGAGAGGAGGAGAGACAGAGAGGAAGATCTTCCATCTGATGGTTCACTGCTCAAGTGACAATGGCTGGTACTGCACTAATCCGAAGCCGGGAGCCAGGAGCCTCTTCTGGGTCTCCCATGCGGGTACAGGGTCCCAAGGCTTTGTGCCATCCTCGACTGCTTTCCCAGGCCACAAGCAGGGAGCTGGATGGGAAGCAGGGCCACCGGGATTAGAATCAGTGCCCATATGGGATCCCATCATGTGTAAGGTGAGGACTTTAACCACTACACTATCGCGCCGAGCCCAAAATACATTCTTTAAAAAGGCAGAGAGGACAGGAGAGAGAGAAAAGGTACAAATTACCGTCAGGAGTGGAGGAGAAAAAATCGCTGTAGATCCCATGAAGATAAAAGTATAATAAAAAACATTAGGACTAACTCTGTGTCAATCAAGTTATTTAATGATACAGTTCCATACGTTCTGGGATTTTGCGCATGTCAATCAATTTTTAAAAAAGGTTTATGTGTCATCTCTTTGAAGGAGACAGACAGATCTTCCATCCAATAGTTTACTTCCCAAATGTGTGTAGCAGCTGGGGCTGGGGGCAGACTAGAACTACATCCATGGGTGACATGAGCTCAAGCACTTGGGCTGTAATCTGCTGCCTTCCCAAGCACGTTAGCAGGAAGCCGAGTCAGAAGCGAAGCAGCCAGGACCCAAACTGGCCCTCATCTGGGATACGAGTGTCCTAGATGGTGGCTTCATGTATTGACCTCACAGCTGGGAATCTGAGAACTTAGATGAGAGACAGCGTCTACCAAACTAACAGAGGAAGCGGACCATCTGAACAGACTATCACTGTTGAACAAACTGGATCCATAGTTAACAGCCTTCCAAAACAGAGCACCCGGCCCATGTGGCTTCACAGGTTGGTGCCACAAAACATTTAAGGAAGAAATGTTGCCAGTTTTCTACAGTTTTCCAAAAAGTTTGGGGCAGAAGAATCATTCTTGTAGGCTTGTATCACCGTGATACCAAAACCAAGTAAAGGCATTACAATAAAGGAAATATCAATCAATTTATCTTATTAACCTGGATACACGAATCTGCAACAAAGTACAGGCAATAACATTCCAGCAAATGATCAACCATGTGCATGACGCCAGCCCCTCCCTTAGGACTGTGTTGCTTTGTGACACCATTACAGTCTTATTTTGTGCAAGCACACTTGATAATGTTGGCACTTGAAAAGCAACCAGCCATGTGCTTTGCAAAACATTTGCACATCAATAAGCAACTCACGGCCATATTAGTAAATTTAATCCAACAAGCTATCAAAAGAATCACACACATTAGCCAAGTTGGATTTATCCCAGTTATATAAGACTGGTTCAATATTAAAAAAAAAAAAATCAGGGGCTGGGGAGTGCGATGATAGCTAAACTGGGGGTCTCAGCTGCTCCACATCCCATCCAGCTCCCTGCTCAGGGCTGGGAAAGCAGTAGAGGACGGCCCAAAGCTTTGGGACGCTGTTCCCACGGGGGAAGTCTGGAAGAAGCTCCTGGCTTCAGATCGGCTCGGCTCTGGCCATTGAGGCCACTTGGGGAGTGAACCAGTGTATGGAAGATCTTCCTCTCTTTTTCTCCTTCTCTTTTTAAATCTCGCTTTCCAATAAAAACAAATAAATCTTTTAAAAACAAAACATAAAAATGACAGCTTTGCAGCACTACATGCATTGACCCAGCCAGGACTCCTCAGTGCCCCATCGATACCAGGCATTCTGCCAGGCTGGCCCCTGGTCCCCAGGGTGGATGGGGAAGGTGGGTGTGGCAGGAGAAAAGTGTTGGTTTTCTCTCAGGCTGAGCATGCGCCGGCCAAGCTGACTGTGGTTCCCTCTCTGCAGAGAAACCGTGTGGAGACCCGCCTTCGTTCCCACACACCATGCTGCAGGGCCGCACCGGCTTGGAGATGGGGGATGAGCTGCTGTACGTGTGTGCCCCAGGCTCAGGCAGCGGGCAGCGCGAAATGGCCTTCACGCTCCTGTGTAACAGCTGCGGGGAGTGGTATGGCCTGGTGCAGGCCTGCGGCAAGGGTAAGTGTCCTGGACCAGCTACCGCCAACACCAACTCCTCCTCCGCCTCTTCTTTGCAAGCCCACACAGTGAAGGGTTCCCCTTTGGGTGAATGCATGTGGCAATGGCACCCACTGCTCTGGTGCTTTGCAAAGAGCTTTGTCCACCTGTTTGCTGAGCTCTGGGCCTGCAGCATGACTGTGGCCCAGCTTCTCATTGTCCTTTGTAGGGGAGAGAAAGGTGAGCGGGTTAACAAAATCTCACCTCCTAAAGAAAGAGTTGACTTTGTGTTAGCTTATGAGTCTGTCTCCCTGGAGGGCTGCTCAAGATGGACCCCAAGCAGCAGGGCTGGTGATCAAAATGACCCCCTTCTGACTGAGAGGCTGGGTTATGATGAGCACATCAGAGGATGTCCCACACTGGGCCTCATTGAGAGTTGGTTCTCTCTGCACTTGACCTTTGTGGGGACCTTGAGAGCTACTCGATGGGTTGGTTTAGAGGCCCTTGAGTGGGTGTGGGACTTTAAGACAGCTGGGACCACGTACACCCCTGCCAGCCCTGTTCCCTTGCACAGTTGTGACAGGTTAAGTGGCAGTGGGGCAAGGTAATTCACTCTGGTGGGAGGACTGCCCGCCTCACTTGCCACCTTGCTCTGTTCGTGGCCAGGTGCTTTCTGAATGCCAGGTGTGGCCCGAGACAGTCACATGAGTCTCATTATTTCTCTGAAACTCGAAAAGCAATCATGTTGAACACTAAGCACCCCCGCTGATTCCCCTGATCTGATTCCCCAGGTGTCCGTCTTCCATCATCCTCATCTCCTTCTTGGAGGTCCCAAAAATGGGATCCAGTGTGGGACTGGGGCACAGTTTCCAAAATGTTCTGCAATCTCACTGGGCTCCTCTCACCCTAAAACTCAGCCAGAGACCCCGTCTGATGTCTGTGGCATCTGGGTGCCAGGCGGAGGCTGGATCCACGGAAGAGGGGATGCCCCCAGCACTGTGCTGCTAACGTCTGTGAGCTTCATGCACTTTGTTGCCGTGGTTTTCTGTCTTCACTGCTGTTTACTCTCAAAGCGTGCAAGCACCACTGCTCCTCCGTCTGGCCTGAGAGTGGTGGCCATGAGGACCACTTGCCAGCCTCTCTGCTCGGCTCTCCTCCTTGGCTGCTGCTTTGCGCCGGGCAGGAACTACTTGCCACGTCTCAGTACTCGCCTGCCCAAGAGAACCAAGCATAGGGACTGGGCTTCCTGCTGGTTGGATGCAGAGCCTGCAAAGGAAGGGACTCATACTCACTCCGAGCTGCTAAGCCTGTGACTGCGGTCACACTGGCATGTGAGCCACACCTGCCCAGTCACGTGGTCTGTTTACTGGCCTCAGGAGAGGGAGAGCTAAATGCCGGTTTTGTGTGTTGGCCGTGGTATTTCTTTTCCTCACTGCTGCGCAAACGAGGGAGAGCGCTCAGCAGCCAGGCGGGGAACTCTGGTCTCTGCCCTTGGCTGGGTACAGACTGTTAGAGTTTTTGTGACTGTAGGTTTAACACACAAAGCAGCTGCGTCATCTTAAGATATCTGTATATGCTAGAGGAATCTCTTCATTTTGCTACAATTTGTACATTTTTTCCCCCCAATGAGCATCAACTTTAAAAAAAAAAAAAGCTTTCTTTAGGTCTTTGAAAGTTACACAGTGAGAAAGAGAGAGAGGCAGAGAGGTCCTCCATTCGCTGGCTTCACTCGCCATTTGGTCACAATAGTTAGAGGAAGCTCCTGACTCGTGGCTTCAGGTTGGCTCAGCTGCAGTATTGTGGCCACTTGGGGAGTGAACCAGCAGACAGAAGATCATTCTCTGTCTCTCCTTCTCTCTGTAGATCTGCCTTTCCAATAAAAATAAATGAATCTTTACAAAAGAAGGAGGAGGGGACCGGCACAACAGCATAATGGTTAAAGTCCTCGCCTTGCATGCACCAGGATCCCATATGGGCGCCAGTTCCAATCCTGGTAGCCCTGTTTCCCATCCAGCTCCCTGCCTGTGGCCTGGGAAAGCAGTTGAGGACAGCCCGAAGCTTTGGGACCCTGCACACATGTGGAAGACCTGGAAAAAGCTCCTGGGCTTAGGATTGGCTCAGCTCCAGCTGTTGCAGCCGCTTGGGGAGTGAAGCATCGGACGGAAGATCTTCCTCTCTGTCTCTCCTCCTCTCTGTATATCCACCTTTCCAATAAAAATAAACAAATCTTTTTTTAAAAATTCAAAAAACAAAAAGAAGGAGGAGGGGGAAGAGGAGAAGGAGTAGAGCAGGGAGAGGAGAAGAAGGAAAGAGAGAGAAAAAGGAAGAACAAAGAAAGAGAGAGAGAGATGGAGGGAGGGAGGTGTCAGGCACTGTTGCTAGCTCAATGGCAACACATTCCTTCTCTTTCTTCATGGTGGTCCTTGAAGTCCACAGAGAATGAGATTTGGTCCAGCCTCGTTGGGACCTCCAGCTAAGTTGTGCTAAGGAACAAGGCAGTGCGTGCAAATGAGAAGCCAGCAGTCCCGTGCCTGAAGCCTCAGCTCCCCGCCTTCACACTGAAGGGATAAAACATCGTAGCTTGTGCAAGTTTGTACCCAGTTACAGCATGTGAGGCTGTGGAGCATGTGTCACCCAGCAGGCTGGACTCGGCTTTGATGCACCGAGACCAGCCGAGAGTTCCTCTCTATTGACCTGTCACGGCTGCAGGCTCCTGGCCATGGCAGATCTGTGGCATGTACTGTCCCAAGCCAGACCAGTGTTCCACCCTGGGCAGGGCTCAGGAGAACAGGTAGCCCTGACAATCAGCAGCGGGGGGTGGGGAACACACTAACAATGCCCCCTGCAATGCAGAACCTATTGTTTACTAATAATTCTCAACTAGAGCTTGTGATTTTAAAGAAAACATCAAGAAAGTGGGACTAATGAACTAGCTGAGATTTAAAGTAAGTAGCAAGGGCAGGCTTTGTGGGCAAGCAGCATCCCCTCTGAGCACTGATTGGAGTCCTGGCTGCTTTACTTCTGCTCCAGCTCCCTGCCAATGCACCTGGGAAGGCAGCAGGTGGTGGCCCAAGTACATGAGCCCTTGCCACCCAAATGGGAGACCTGGATGAAGTTGCATATGTTATTGAAACCATCACCAGGCTCCCAAATACAGAACATTTCCACCATTTCTGAAGTTCCTTGTGCCCATTTCTACAATTGTTTTGCACAGTTTATGTCGTCTAGTCTTTGCAAATCTGGGGGTTGAAATGGAAAGTCCCTTTTACAGATGGGAAAACAGAGGTACAGGATGATGCTATGGCTCGTGTCGTGTCACCCAAGCCAAAAGAAGCAGACCCAGGAGTGTCTTCTCCCGGCCTTGGCATCCCATCCACGGGCTTCCTCTGAGAACTTAGACACCTGCAGAGAGCTCAGGGGAGGGCAGTTTCAAACCTTACAATGCCTTCAGTGGGCTCCCTGTCTCGCTCTTCTCTCTCTCTCTCACTCACATCATGAGGCCTGTTTTTCTTTTCCCACATAAACTACTCTTCCTTGCTTTTCTGCACCATTTGGACGGCACTGCCTTTGTCAAACCAAGCATGGGCCTGCATCTGAATTTAGAACTTCCTCACCAGTGTTGCCGTATTTGTCCAGGGCTTCTCTTAGCTCTTGGTTATTTCTGGCTTGTCTGGTTGTTCTTTTTTGAACCTACTATTTTTAAACACTGTGTAGCCAAGAGCAGAGGGGTAAAAGAAGAAGAAGAAAGTGTGTGTGGGCTTCCAGAAATGCAGCAACATGGGAAAGACGTGGTAAGTGGCAGTGCTGTGAGCACCCCAGTGTCCTGCGCCCTGGCCTGTACACCCCAGCCACTGGTCACGACCCCGCCTGCTAGAGACCCGGGTGGGGCCTAGAAGCCAGCCTTCTCTTCTTCCTGACCGATCGATGGCCATCTGCATGCTCTTTTATTTTCCAGAAATAGCAGTTGGGCCTAAATGCGCGGTGAATGATCCAAGTTTTGCCAGGAGAACCCAGCAAGCTGACATTTCCCAGGCTGGCTCGTACAGCTCAGAAGGTCCCTTGCTGTGTTGGCAGGAAAATGCCCAGAGTCTGGAGGCAGGGAAGGGTGATGTGAGTTGGAGAGGGCAGACAGGGAAAGTGAGAGAAGTAACACCTGGCCGTCTTGTGGGCAGAACAGACGCTGGGCTTCGGATCGGATGAATCAGAAGCTTCCTGTTTCCCCCACAGAGGAGGCACCCCAGCCCCAGGCGCCTTCCCTCTGAATGCGCTGAGTGTAGGCGTTTGTTGTTCTCATCTTTGTGGGAGGTTTTGGGGGAACTGTGGCAGGGAGAGACCCTGCTTTCTGGGCCAGAACCTGGATCTATGAGCTTAGGGAGCTAGGAAGAGCTTGGCTCAAGGCTCTGGGCTTCTCTGCTGGGCCTCGGAGAACTCTGGAAGGGAAACAACCTCACACACAAGCACCTACGCACATACCAGAACATACATACACACATGCACACATGTATACAGAGCTGAGGGCCCAGTCTAAGAAGGCAGAGTGGGCTGCTGTCTCCTACACTCTCAGCTCTCAGGTCTAAACTAGGGTTTCTTGTACCTGCAGGGATGGGTAGGAAGGACATGGCTTACCCTCGACCCCTGCCCCTTCCAGGTGTCCTTGAACTCCACAGCCTGTTTTAGCTCACAGGGTGGATTTCATCTAGAGCTCACCGGTCATGGATCAGATCACGCCCTGGCTGGTGAGCCTGACGATGGAGTCTAGCTTTGTAAACACCGTGTGCCACCACTTACTGATTCGCTTCTGCTGTCACTCATGCGTTCACTCAGCAGACATTCAGAGGGTGTCATGCCATGCACCATGCTGTGTGCTGGGGGTGCCAAGCCAAAGGGGATGTGTCCTTGTTCCCATGGAGTCCCTGAGCCAGCTGGGCAGGCAGTGCAGCAAGCAGGAGCTGGGGGTGGGGTCAGTGCCAAGCAGTGACCCCTGTTTTAGATGGATTCTGTTCCTTCTCATTGTTCTGAGGATGCAGCTAATTAATCCCATACAGAGATTGTTAGGATGCATGGTCCAGGCACCATCAAGGTCCACATTGATTGGATGCCACTGTATAAGGCTGTGAACTGTCTAGAATACAATTTTCAACTAATCCCATATCATCTATACCTTTTATGTTTCCAGTGAAAGCCTGTTTGTAATATTTATCACAGTATATAACAGGCACTTGTTTCACCCATAGAAAGCCATTTTGATTCTGCAGGAAACTCACTGGCAAAGCAGTAGGTTGTTTGTTGTTTAATGTTTTACTTTTATCTGACAGGCAGATTTACAGAGGGGAAAGACACAAAGATATTCCATTCATTGGTTCACTTCCCATTGGGTCACTTCCGCAAACAGCCAGAGCTGAGCTGATCCAAAGTCAGGAGCCAGGAGCTTCATCCTGGTTGCCCATGAGGGTACAGATCTCCCAAAGCCTTGGGACCTTGCACTCATGTGGGAGGCGTAGAGGAGGCTCCTGGCTTCAGATCGGCTCAGCCTCCAGCTGTTGCAGGCACTTGGGGAGTGAACCAGTGAACGGAAGATCTTTCTCTGTATCTCCTTCTTTCTATAAACCCGCCTTTCCAATAATAAATAAATAAGTATTGGAAGAAAAGGAAGGGAAGGGAGGGGAAGTAGGAAGGAAGGAAGGAAAGAAGGAAAGAAATTAAAGTACTTGAAACATCCTGTTTCTTGCTTCCCAGGCACTTTGGCAGGGAGCTGGATGGGAAGTGGAGCAGCCAGGACTTGACCCAGCACCCACATGGGATGCCTGTGTTGTAAATGATAGCTTAACCTGATGCATCATGATGCCCAACCCCTTTTGTGACATTCTAGAGCACAGCTTTTTTTTGGATTGCATTTTCCTTCGCTCACTCTTCCCATTGTTCTTTTCTACTAGTGAGCACCCTGAAGTGCGCTTGAAAACTGAGTTTAATTCTTGTGCTTACGCCTGATTTGCCTTTTCTCCTTGCATACTGAATCCTTTCTTTATCCTTGCACTTCAGTAGCTAAATTCTGTGCCAGCTTCTCCTGGAGCAAGGCACGGGGAGGATGCTCGGGACCAGCAACTGGGCCATCCTTTTCTAACCAGAAAACATGACGTGCCTTTCACATGCTTCGCCCATGTTTGTTCAACATTTCCCATTTTATTGATGGGAGACACAAGTGAATGGGCTCAACCTTGAGGAGCAGATCAGAAAGGATTTGAAAATTGGATGTATAAATTAGCAGGCGATTAAATAGGCCAGATACAAAGCCTTAGTCTCTAAAGGCTTTCAGAAATAAGCCAGAAGTGTGGGGCTGCACCCTGGTAGAGTTCTCGATCTAGGTCTCCCCCACCCCCAACGAGTGGCCAGAACATGAGTCCTTCAGCCACCACCGGCTGCCTCTCAGGTGCATGAAAGGAACTTGGATGGGAATCGGAGATGGGGCTTCCATAGGAGATGCAGAATCCCAAGCAGTGACTTCAGCTGCCGTGCCCCAGCCCCTACCTCTAAGGCTTTTTAACTTTGCTCAGCAATATTCCATAGCACTCCATATAGAAATCTTACACACATTGTATTAGATTTTCATTTCTTTCTGCTGTTGTAAATGGCAGCCTTAACTGTTTCTGTGCCACCGATTGTTGGCATATGGAAATGTAGCTGATCCTTGATATTCATATACCACCATGTCCTTGCTATACTCCAACATTAATTGTAATATGTTAACATACAGATTCTTTGGTCTATCTGTGATATATAGCACCTGCAAATCGTGACAGTTGCATTTGATCCATTTTGGTCTTTATACTTTTACTTCCTTTCTCAAAAAAGGATTTTTTTTTTCCCCAAAGGCAGAGTTACACAAAACGATGTACTATCCACTGTTTCACTTCCCCCATTGGGCCAGCCCATGACAGGAGCCAGAAGCCTCTTCCGGGTCTCCCACATGGGTGCAGGGGCCCAAGGATGTGGGCCATCCTCCTCTGCTTTCCCAGGCCACA
The DNA here is from genome assembly GCF_017591425.1 of Ochotona curzoniae. Taxonomy (NCBI): domain Eukaryota; kingdom Metazoa; phylum Chordata; class Mammalia; order Lagomorpha; family Ochotonidae; genus Ochotona; species Ochotona curzoniae. Next base: position 15,771,703 of record NW_024465035.1, on the reverse strand, counting down.
AGCAGAGAAGGAGCTGCGTGGGCAGTGGGGCAACTGGGACTTGAACTGGTGCCCCTATGGGATGTCCCAGTGGCCCTGTGACCTCAGCAGCTGGGCACAACTCTGGTCCCTTTGCATCCCTTTCTGGAGCGCTATCTGGCTCTGCTGCAGACTCAGCAAGATTTCCCCCCTTCCCTTGCAGAGGAGGCCGAGGCACACGTTGACTATGAAGACAACTTCCCGGACGACAGATCTGTGGCATTCAGAGAGCGCGGGTCGGACGCCCGCCCGGAGGCAGAGGAGGACGGGCCTGCGGGAGAGGCCAGTGAAGAGGCGCAGACAGGAGACCGTGGGGTGTCGGTCTCTGCAGGGGCAGAACACCTAGTCCGAGACGAGGCTGCCATGCCAAGCACCGGCTCTCCCCACACCACCGTGGGTAGCAGCGTCCCCACAAACTGGCCGGGACCCCGACTCAGTCAGAAGTACTTGTTCCTGTCTCCTGAGGAGCCGTTCCACAAGCCCAAGGTGGAGAAGGAGGTGGGTGAGGACACCAAGAAGCAATTCCCTGCTGGAGATAACCATAGTGGGATCAAACGGGTTCCAGGTCGCCCTGAAGCCAAGGTGGTCTCTGGCAGCCCTCAAGGCCCCTGGGGACCCCTGGTGGGCGGCAATGACAGCAGGGCGGGCGAGCCAATGGTGAGTAGCAGCGATGGGTCCTGGTTAGATGGCTACCCTGTGACAGATGGAGCCTGGAAGAAAGAGGAGGCTGAGGAGGAGGAGAAAGAGGAAGAGAAGGCGGATGGGTTGGTAAGCCTGGATGACGGTGGCCTCACGACTCCCGCTCAGCCCATTCTGGTGGGGGCCACGCAGGCCTGGAGTATGGCCCCCACACGGAGCAGGGGTGTCACCCCGCCTTCAGCCCTTACCTCTGAAACGCCAGATGTGGAAGCTTTGGCTGTCACCCCCGTGAACACGTCTGAGACTGAGAGTGCCCGCAGCGGGCTTGGCGACACGACCAGGTTCCCGGCAACCATCCCTTGGAGAGTCACCACAGAAAAGTCTCCCACAGCCACTCTACCCTCTGACCTCAACAGCGCCGCCCTGGAGCCCGGGAGGACCACTGCTGCACGGCTGACACATCATCCCCACATCCCCTCCAGCAGCAGAGCAGCCACCCAGCCTCCCAGGGACACCACGGCTCCTGGGGGCCGGGACAGCTTCCCGTACCTACTGTCGGAGGACTTCCTGGGACAGGAGCCTCCGAGGCCGGGTGCAAGCGAGGAGGAGCTCTTGCCAAGCCCGGAGCCGTGCGTGGGGGGCAGGTGTCCCAGCCTGGGGAGAGGCCCCGTGATCGCCACCGTGGTCACCGTCCTGTGCCTGCTGCTGTTTTTGGCGGGAGTGGGGGCCGTGTGCGGCTACCGTAGGTGCCAGCATAAGAGCTCTGTGTACAATTTGAACGGCGGCCAGCGGCCTGCCCGGCACTATCATCAACAGATCGAGATGGAAAAGGTCTAGCCCACCTCCGCAGGGGCTTGTGGGAAGAGAGTGGACGGTGACGCAGCCCAGGTGGGGTGGGGGGACACATCTTCTCTCCCTCAGAGCTTGGCCTGGCAGGGCTAGGAGGTGTTTGACTCACATGGCAGTTTCCTCTACCATCTGCCCTGGAATGGAATGCATTCATCCCAGACTCTTGTGTTTGGCCCCTGATTCCAGTAAGAGCTCAAAAAAAAAAAAAAAAAAATCAAAATCACACCCATGCTTTATCAGACTCATCATCTCCTCCTTTCTTCAGAATAGAGAATTATAACCCCGTGCCACGAAATGGATGAAGTAGGTGTAATAAGAAGAGCAGTGTGTTTAAAACAGAGATTTCTGGTCGCTGTGAGCGGCATCCAGAGAAAGTGGGTTATTTCCTTTTAATGAGATGTTGCCAAGGACAAATGAGCCAAGACCAGAGATACAATTTAGGAGCCTGTTTGTTGAAACTGGAAAGGGTTTAAGGGTGACACCGTGTTATGGGAGGTGGCTATCCATCTGTGAGACAGGCAGTTGTTCTCTGAAAAAAACAAGGTGAGCTGTGTACCAGTGAAGTGTCATTTCCTGTCGGAAGCCGTGGCCTCCTTGTAACTTGACCAGACGGTGCCTGAGAAATGTCTTGGAAGGCTCGCCAGGACTAACAAAAACTCAACCTTTGGTTTCCTCTCTCAGGATTAGCCATCGCTCTGAACTCCAGTGAGAGGGAATGACGTGGGAGGAGACGCATTATGTCGGACGGGGGGCCAGTGACTGAGGATCGAGGACAGCCCCCAACTGGATGGAAAAGCAGAGGAATTAAATCAGACTATGAGATGATGGGCAAGAATTTCATTCTTGAGTATGGAGCTGGGAGCCCTATGGACCCAGTTGACCTTGGCTGTTAAGTAGCACGTTACCCTAAGGATGACCATGGTCTAGTGTGTCCCTCAAACCAGCAAGGGCAGACTGGCCCTACCCAGGATCTTGTTGGAGCGGCAGGCAGGTAGATGTTCAAATTCCCACCCGGGCTCATGAAACAGTCACGCTGGGGCTGCGGCTGGGGCCTGGCTGCTGTGTTTTACCCAGTGCTCCAGGGGACTGCTACCTGCTCTTGTTTGAGAGCCACCAGTTTCTGACACAGCGAGCAGTAGCCTTTGAGGTCAGCCGAACCCCAGGAGACCCTGAAGATGAGCACCTGTGGCCTGTCTCACCTGGCCGTCATCAGGTATTGCTGCTTGTACCTGAGGCAGTCAGAAACCTCCAAACTGCCATCTCCCACATTCTCCCGTGTGTTGGCCCAGAAACTAAACAGGTCCCATTCTGGAACCTTCTTGGAGATAGTTTTGAATGGCAAAAAATGGTGAAGACTATAGATTCCTGCTGAATCGCCCTAGAAGTCTTAAGGGTTTTCAGGCAGTGTGAGTGAGGCCCTGATGTTTTTCTTTTCTTTTTTTTTTTTCAATGGAAAAAATGTTGGTGCTGTTTTACTTAGAAGAGAGGAAAAAAAACTTTCACAATACGTTTTCTACTCTGCCACCTGTTTTTAATACACACTTTGGAAAAATAATAGGCCGAGTGGCTATGAAGATGGGACTGCATATTCCAAGATGTTAGTGCCTGTAACTGGGTCAGCTGAAGGCCTGGTGGGACCAGTTGGAATACTGGTGCGTCGTATGAAGTCCACACACTTGGAACAGAATGTTGTCTACATTTGGCCACAACCCAGCACCACAGACTAAAAGCGAAGGTCTGTAGATATTTATAAATTAGATTCTAATCTATTGCCAGATAACTCTTCTAACTATGTAAAATAACTTTGGCCTCAACATTGGGATTGTGTAACTGTTGTTATGCAATAACCCTGAACACTGAATTTATACCAGTGCAACAAATAGGTGATATGACTACAGGTGTATTAATAAGTTTCTTACAAATTATCACTACCTGGAAGAGTATTATTTTATAGACAAGGACTGTGAAATAAACCCAATACTTCAACTTTTTCAGCCTTTATTGATTGGGTGCCGTCTCAGTGTTATTGAATCTTAGAATTACATGTCGGGGGTGATTAAGATGCTGTAAGCCCAAGTTGCATGTCGTTCTGTTTGTTTTGAGACTGATAAATGCCTAATACTCATGAAAACAGAGGGGAGGTCAAGGGGACCTTTTAACATAAAGCTTCCGAGATATTTTAAATAAATGATTCCCACAAACAGTTGTCCAATGTTATTTTTCAGTCTCTGGATCCTGGGAGTTCCTTGGAAACTCACCTTAGCGGATAGCATTGAGATGCCAGCTGTGTTAACTGGCATGTTACTCCCCACACTTAAGAGTTGGTCTCTGCAAAGGAACTGTGGGTTAAGGAAGAGCTAACATATTGCCTAGGGTTGGGGCTCCAAGACAACCCCATTGCAGGGACCACTCACTTCACTACAACGAAAGGCTCAGATCTTCATGCTCAATGTGTATCCTGCAACGGCAGCTGGGAGCCTGATAGGAATGTGGACTCTAGCCCACCACTGACCTGATGCCTCTGAATGGGCATGGAACAAGATGCCCAGGGCACGGGCATGCACATTGGAGAAGCACCGGGCTAGAGGCCAGACCCCTCCCATATCCCCCACTTCCCATCTCCCAGCTCCTTCCTGCTTCTCCCACACCACCAATTGCACAAGGCTTCACTTTAAGGCATCTGGAGGTGGACATCAATCCACACGTCCCTCACTCCTCCATCCAGGCTCTTCTACTGCATCCCCTGGAACCCTGGAGCTGGCATCGACAGATCCCTGGGGTTCACTGCTAGCTCACGCAGCTGACATGAGAATTCTGCATGCTGTCGATGCCTTGGCTCCTATGTTGGGCTGGTGCCCACTCTTACTGTTTGCCTCCTCCCACTCTCCTCTTTCTCCCTGCTTGCATGGGGCACAGTTGCTATTGAAGCTGCTGCAAGTCTCAGTTGGAGACAAAGTTCTAATGTGTTCCTGGCAAACCCCAGGTCTCCTGCAGACACACCTCTCCCTGGGTCTCCACTGTGCAGCAGGATCGCAGCCAGCTCAGTGAGCAAGACCCAACCCAGCTGCCGGACCTCGGGGGAGGTCCCTGGTGCCTTCTTCCCAATCTGTTAGGTGGAGGTCAGACATTTCAAGAGCCTGAGAAAGCAGACAGGGCCACAGGCCTTCTAGGATCACTGGATGCAAGCGAAGAAAACAGAGAATAAGCAAAATATGTTGCACAATATGATTTGTTTTTCAAGATTAAAAAAAAACCTACTGGTTTCAACTTTCTTTCTGAATTCTTACTTCCTACTACGGGAGCAAGGTTTCACACCCTGCCCTTAACCCAAGGTGGGGAGAGGAAGAAAAAGACATCTGTGACAGTGTATGTAGTCTGGGACCTTTGGACTGCCACAGCAGGGTGGGAGTTCCAACTGTGGGATCCATCTTGAATCTGTCTGCCACACTGCTTGACTCCTTCCACGTCTTGTAAAATGAAGTATCTCACCAACCAGTACCAGGAGGCAGCTGAAGTCAGGCATCTGTGGGGAGACAGCATCAAGTACTGGGACACAGTCACACACCTGCTCGCTAAAGATAGACAACCACGCTCCTCACCACCATGCTCAGGGCTGAGCAGGTCCAGGCGAAGCCGGGCTGCCGTGGGGTCCTCTCTTTCAGAGATGCCACGGGCACAGGCCTGGGGAACCACCCTGTCCCAAGCTGCAGGGCACAGGAAGTCCCAGAGCATAAAACCCTTGAGTGAGGCGCGCTCTGGGTTCCTTCGTTCGGCCCACCCCACTCCGCTCCCTTGTACATAGTTGAAACTCTCACACTAGGTCATTCAAGCCTGGAACCACCAGAAAAAAAAGAATCTGCTGTTTGCGGGATGGCAGACGATCAAGAGCTCAGACAGCTGCGATGAAGGATTCGTTGTGGCTTTTTCTCAGGGCCTCGCTACCAACGGTGTTGCAAGTCCATGTTCAAACACTATGAACCGAGAATGTTTTCCCTGGCTCCCATCCACCTTCCCTCCACAGTTCCAGTATTGAATCTTCTTTAAAAAAGGATAAAACTGAAGTAGCTTTGGTTTACAGTTCACATTTAAAACTCAACCTTATTTCCATAAAGGCTGGCAGAAGCAGGCCCCTGTCGACTCCCCCAGCAGTCATAACACTTGCTGTTGACAATCTAACAAATCATTTTCTGTTTGCCACAGAGCTGGGTTCACTATGATTTCTGTGCTCAAACTCTCCCCTAATCAGAACTCCTAAAAGCATATTTCCTCCCTCAACGCAGCCTTTGTGGTCCATGTTCCCTATGGTATGTGGTGGCGGGGGGAGCTGAGAGCACAGGGCAGGTTTGTGGCAGCCCCCAAACTCAGGAGGATGTGTGTACGTTCCAAATGTCGGCCTGGGCTGCAAGAATCCACTCATTCCTGCGCTGTGCCTGTGTGAAGCAGAGCAATAGCCGCAAGGCACAGTGGATGCCCTGAGCTTGGGTTGCCTTCGTGGCAGTGGAGTGACTGGACGGATGCCCCGTCACGGTGGGCAGCCTCTCTGGCACCTGTTTGAGGAAAACAAGCAGTGTGGCTACTGCTGGCTCCACGGACAGAGAGACGACTTATTAGAGTGGGTCCGGAAACTCCCACGAAGCTGACAAATGCACTGGCTGTTGCAAGACAGGCCAGACTGACGCTGAAGCTCCAGGGTAAGAATCCAGGAAATTGCTCGGCTCTTCCGAGAAACACGCTCAGGGCAAGGTTGGGCTGGGCGTGGGCTCGCGTGGAGGTTTGTGCGGTGGGTTTTCAGGGATAACCCAACCCTCTCTGTTTGAAAGCTGCTTTGGTTTCCTTTGGAATCAAAATGCAGTGACTGAGCTCCCCAGACAGCTTTTGATAAGTGCTGCCAAGCCTGGCTGTAGCATCCCAGGGTCTCTTCCTGTGGGACATAGCTGGGCCAGTGTATGTCCTGGCTGCTCCACTTCTGATCCATTGCCCTGCTAATGGCCTGGGAAGGCATTGAATCCCAGCATCTGTGCAGGAGACAAAGAAGCAGCTCCTGGCTTAGGATGAGTTCCGTTCAGGCCACTGTGGCCATCTGGGGAGTGAACCAGTGGATGGAAGATCTCCCTGCCTCTCTTTCTCTCTGGAAAATCTGCCTTTCCAATAAATAAATAAATATTTAAGAAAAGAAAAGAAAAAAAAAAGTAGCCAGCGTTTCATGGACAAAGGTTATTTCCAACAGCAGGATACCATGGAAAAACTGACATATCTGTTGGGGCCAGAGGATGTCCTGGCTGGAAGGCTGCCTGGATACAGGGACACAGGGTACCTCATCCATAACAATACTGACTTCTCAGCCAAGCAGCCCTCTGGGGACAACGGCAATGAAACCCAGATGAGGCAGGCCATTGACCTGGGGCGCGTCTCTCCGGAGAAACCAGTGTAGGGAAAGAGGGGAGAGCAGGAGAGAAGAGGAACAGAAGGCTAATGTGTCTGGGAATCACAGGACACCTGCAAAGTGTTGAATTAAAGCGATCCCCATGACACAAAGATGCCCACCCCCAACTCTGCCCCTTGTTCATTCTTTTCCAAGCCACCATGGGAGAGAGTTGTGTCTCCTAGCTGTGTCTCCATCCCTAGCAGGCCCCATCCAGACACGTGGCTTTTGTAGAGGGAAATGGGGTGAAGCAAGTAAGCGTGCTCGGCTTCCAGAATGCCACACCACATCCTCCAGGTCTTCTCCAGCCTCTGGGACAGCTCCAGCTCTGTCTCTTGGGCTGACTTCTCTCTGCCCAGGAAAAGCAGGGTTGGCCTCAGCTCCTTCTGGGACTTCTCAGCACAGGCCAGCGGCCCCAGCCTGCCTCCCAGCTCCAGGCCACTGGCAAGCTGAGAACTCGGCAGTGGGATCAGGTGCGCCTACCACCCTGCACTTCAGGGCCAGGGCCCTCGTGCTCTCCTAACACCATGCACCTGCTCCTCCATGGCCTGTAGCATCTTTATTGCAGAAGAGCCTTCAATGGGCCACTTGCCTTCAAAGGCACTCCCCCAGGAACTGGCAGAGGCTTACCAGAGCTTTCTCCTGAGAGCACCCCAACAGGTATCTCCCACCCTGAACTCAAACCCCTGTGTGTCAGGCCCTACTGGGGACCTAGCCCTACTCAGCTCGCCCCAATTTACTTAACAACTGGTGACATCCACCCCAACGGCAGACAGCTGCACTTGCACCAAATTCCTTCCTTCCTTCCCCACGCATTCCACCTTGCAGGCCAAAAACCCCGAGGTCTTCCTCAACTCCCCTGGCAGTACATGTCACCTGTCAGCAAATCCCTCAGGCGCTCTGCTTCAACAGTAAATCAAGCGTGGACAGCTCTGCCCTACTCTCTGCCACAGTTCACATCCAAGGCTGGGGCCTCACAACAGCTTCTAGAAGGCTGTCTCCCACTTCCACCCTTGCTGACTCTCGGCTTCTGCACACAATGGCAGGTGGCATGACCCCTGGACAAGGTCAGCTGCGAAGGCACATCTCTGCTCGCTCATCCAGCTGGCCCACACTGGCCTCTCTCTCTTGCATCACCTCCCTCTTTCCCTCCTCCCATTCGCTCCCCCATGTTGGCTTATCCTAACTGCCCCTTGGCCAGGTAGAACCAGGGCTCCCTCCAGGGCGTGGCATGCCTGGTTCGTCTCTCCTGACACCTGCTATTCCTCTGTGGTCTCGGCAGCCTCATCTCCAGGACTGCTCACCCCTTCCCTGCCTTATCTTCCTCCATAGCTTTGACCACCATTCAAACTCCTGTACAGGAGAGGATTTCAACAAGTGTATGGGAAAAAGCAATTAAAAGTATGAGACTATTCGGATGCTCCAATTTTTTTCTTTTGGTACAAAAACTTTCAGAAACATAGAAAATACATATTATTAAAAAAAACTATGAAGGGATTTAAAAATTTCTTTTGCACCATAATAAACTTAGCTTTTTTTCTTTTATAATAAAACGGGGGTACTTATATACTTATGACTAAAATTGGAAGAGCAGAGAGGCCAAAATAGGTTGGCACAATTACCATTTTTTGGGTTTCTTTTTCTTATTTAAGAAATTATAATACTGATTTTCTTGGTAGGGAAGAGACAGGGTAGGACTGTCCCTCCAGCCAAAGTGGGGAAGACAGGTGGGAAGACAGGAAGATGACAAAAAAGGAAGACAGGTTTGAAGATGGGGAGATGGGAAGACAGGTGCAAACACGGGCTCTCCCGGTTCCACATGGTAAGAGTGATGGGTCTTCCCTTTCACCTTGTAAAGGGAAGGCTCTGAGGTATCGACCACCCGGGCTACTGGGAAGAGAGGATGAAGAATCTGTGTGTCCTGCCTGCCGCTGGGGACTCAGCTGGTCTCCTCCAGTGCCAAGAGGTCATCCACGTACTCCACGACTTCTCCCTGGAAGAGAAAACAGACACCTCCATCAGGTGGGCCACCTGACTTCCACAGAGCTGGGGAGTGAAAACAGGGAGCCCCTGCCAGATGCTGGCCTGGGATGAAAGGCAGCGTTGTGTCTGCTGGTCTGGAGCCCCCCAGGAGGGGACCTGGCTTCCGTGGCAGGTGGGCTTGGTGGCATGTGTTCTATGACACCCCCTCACCCCCGTTCCCCATAGCAGGTAGCTTGCATGAAACAGACAGTTCCGCCAACTTCCGTGAGAAGCTGCTAGGGCACCCGCCTCTGGGGTCCTCTCCCCAACCCCCTCCTCTTCTTTCAGCAACAATGCTCCAGGTGAATGTGTTTTATCAGCTTCCTCCCTACACCAATGACAAGACCAGGGCCCGGGATGATTTTTCTTGCCTGGAGTCCAGGATACAGAAGGTGCCAAATAAATGTGTTAGAGGACCAAGGATTGAGGTGCTGCTGGAGTGAATGACAGGATGGCCTCCTGGGAGAACAGCAAGCTATGTCCATTGCTGTCCATTCCTCCACTGCTCCCTGCAGCAGCCCGGCAACCTCCCCCTTTCCGTGCACAACACATCCTTCAACCACTCCCAGTGACGGCTCTTCCATGGCATGGCATCAAATGATTCTACAACCAGTTGTACCTTATCATGAAGGAACACACTGAGAGAGAGTGATTAGAAATGTCAATCCCAGAGAAGGAGAACATGTTTACAGCAAGCACGTAAGCAATTAAAACAAAGTAGAAATGGAGCTGGCATTCTGGTATAGCAATCTAAGCCATAGACTGACGCCCCAGCATCCCAAATGGGTGACAGTTCAATTCCCATCTGCTCTACTTCTAATCCAGCTTCCTGCTGGTGCAAATGGGAAAGCAGTGGAGAATGGCCCAGTCCTTGGGCTCCTGCACCCACGTGGAAGACCCAGAAGAAAGTGCCTGGTTCCTCATTTTGGCCTGGACCAACCCTTGCCACGGTGCCCTTCTGGAGAGCTGGCATGCAAAAGCAGGTTAAGCCTGTTTGCAATAGCATCAGCATCAATCCCCAGCTGCTAATGCACCTGGGAAGGCAGTAGAAGAGGGCCCTGCCACCCAAGTGAGAGACCAACAAGGACTTTCTGGTTCCTGGCTTCACCCAGACCTGGCTGTTGCAGCCAACTGGGGTGGAAACAGTGGAAAGAAGATCCTTCTTTCTTTCTGTGTGTGTGTGTGTGTCTCCCACTGTCTGTCACTCTGTCTTTCAATACATAATACGTTTCTTTTAAAATTTCTTTAAAAAAATAAAGATAGTTGGTGAACAGGTATGGCATAGCAAGTTGATTGGTAAACCTGCATCCCATTTTAGACTGCCTGAGATCAAGTCCTGCCTGGCATCCTGTTAGTGCCTGGAAGGCAACACCTGATGGCTCAAGTACTTGGGTCCATGCCACCCACATGGGAGACCCTGATGGAGTTCTCCAGGATCCTGGCTTTAGCTTGGTCCAATCCTACCAGTTGGGCCCATCAAACCAGAGGACAGAAGATAGCTCTCTCTTCCTCTCTTCCTCCACCCATTCCTCCTCCCCCATCAGATGTACAGAGAGGAGGAGAGACAGTGAGGAAGATCTTCCGTACGCTGATCCATTCCCCACGCAGCCGCACCGGCCAGGGCTGACCCAATCTGAAACCAGGAACTCAAGAGCTTCCTTTGGGTCTCCCAGCCATGTGGGAGACCCAAGTGGATTTCCAGGTTCTTGGCTTCTGACTGGCCGAGCCTTTGCCACTGCAAGTCATTGGGGGGAGTGAATGGACAAATGAAAAAAAAATCCCTCTGTGTGCAACTACGACTTGCAAATCAATCAGTCAATCAACAGGTGGGTTGGTGCCAGCTGTGGAGGCTGGCAGCGCTACTCTGTGCACGTTTCTGCCACTGGGAAATGAGGCCTCTTCGGGCAGTGTCCTAGAAGCTATCTTCCTCCAGGCTGCCATTGTGACTCTCATCAGGAAACCTTCAGCCAATGTTGTTCTCGAGGTTCCCTCCTGGTTCTCACATCAGGGATGACTCGGCCCGCCCCGATTTAAGCCAGACACGTGCTGTGCGGGCAGACATACCTCATCATCGTCCATGATGTGCTCCTTGGCAAAGCCATACAGCTCCTTCTGTAGTGTCGTCACGTTGAAGAACTGAACCGCTTCCTGTTCAGGCACAAGCAGAGCACAGCATCACGGGTGGGTGTGGGATGGGGTGGGACAGGAGCTGTGGGAGTACTGGATTTCCTTCTGGGGTGATGAAAATGTTTAAACAATAGTAATGGTCGCACAACCCTATGACTATACTAACTACCGCTGAATTGTAGCCTTAAAAAATTCAGTTCTACAATCAGTGAATGTTGTCTCAGTTTAAGAAAAAAAAAAAAAAACAAATGATGGCTAATCCTAAGTGAATGAGAGCGTGAGCAAGAGAATTTGCGCCATCAATGGAGATAAGATGGTGATGGAAGATATACCAGGAGTCTTCAGAAGTTCAAAAATGGAGGACCAGCAAGCACAGTGACATAGCAAGCTAATCCTCTATGGCGCCGGAATCACATATGGGTACCAGTTCAAGTCCTGGCTGATCCACATCTGATCCAGCTCCACACTAATGGCCAGGGAAAGCAGTGGAAGGTGGCACAAGTTCTTGAACATCTGCAGCCATGTGAGAGACTCAGAAAAAAGCTTCAGGGCTTCTAGCTTCAGATCAGATCAGGTCTGGCCATTACAGCTACTAGGGAAATGAAGCAGCAGATGGAAGACTTCTCTCTCTCTCTTACACACACTCTCTCTCTGCCATTCTGACGTTCAAACAACATAAATAAATCATTTTGAAAAGTGCAAATTTTATATTTGGAAAAAGCTGTGTGTGGATTTCAAATGATTTTGTACAAAAAATAAACACCTTTGAATTCTATGTTCCATGACCTTTACCAAATAGCCCTGTGTTATGACAAACCCAGAATAGCATGCACACATTCCAAAGAAAACACAAGCCAAGAGAGCTATGACCATGTTATGGTTTACATAATAGTGTGGGTGTCCCCTTACAGGTCATGTCCCTAGAGTCTGATGTGAGTGGTTCGTAGATGAAGGGTGGAGATTTGATTTAATCATGGTGTCTAGGAGCCGGGGCTAGTCCCTGGGCATGCCCCGGAAGCTGACTTGAGCCTAGCTACTCTTTCTCTTCCTGCAGGCTCATCACTGGAACCTTCCTCTATATGAAACCCACCACCTGCCATTGCATGAGATACCTGACTCTGGGTCACCATGTCTGGAATTGTGAATCTCCTTTCTTCCCTAAATGGCTCCTCTCGGTGGGTCAGTTAAAAGGAACAAAAAGCTGATTTGCACCAATCAGAAGAGCTCTTTTGAGGAGCTGGTGCCGTGGTATAGCACATAAAGCTCCTTCCTGAGGTGCCAGCCCCCCATGTGGGCGCCAGTTACTCTTGTCTGCCCTATCTCTGATCCAGCTCCCTGTTAACACACCAGGATATCAGAAAGTTGGCCCAAGTGCTTGGGCCTCTGCACCTACATAGGAAACCTGTAAGAAGCTCCTGGCTCCTGGCTTTGGCTCAGCTCAGCTCTGACTGATATGGCCATTTGGAGAGTGAACCAAAGATGGAAGATTTCTCTCCATCTTTCTCTGTAACTCTTTCAAATAAATCAATCTTTTAAAAAAAGTTCTTCTGAAAATCATGTTTTTAGTAGAGTTCCCCAACATTACATGTAAACCAAGGAGCTTGTTAACCAAGGGGTTCAATAGTGCAACATGCAAGTCTACCACGGAGGTGTTAAAAAAAACTAAAAAGTAGGGGCTCAGTACGGTAGCCTAGTGGTTAAAGTTCTCATCTTGCATGCACCAGGATCCCATACAGGTGCCAATTTGTGTCCCAGCTGCTTCACTTTCTAGCCAGGTCCCTGCTTGTGGCCTGGGAAAACGGTCAAGGACGGCCCAAAGCCTTGGGACCCCATACATGCATTGGAGACCCAAGTGCTTGAGCTCTTGGCAGCCATGCAGGAGACCCCAGGGGAGCTCCAGGTTCCTGGCTTCAATCCAGTCCAACTTGAGCAGTGAAGCTTTTGGGGCAGTGAATTAATGGATAGAACATTCTTTTTCTCTGTGTGTAATCACCCTGCATTTCATATAAATACATCAATATTTAAAAAAGAGAGAGAGAGAAACTGAATAGGCTTAAGAGCTGATGGATGGGGCCCAATACAATGGCTCAACTGGCTAATCTTCATCCTTATGTATGGAGCCTGGAACCCAGTACTTAAAGGCAGGGACCCAGGACTTGAACCATCACCTGCCTGCTTTGCCTCACAAGGTACATATTAGCAGAAAGCTGGAACAGACACGGAAGCTGGGACTGGGATGCAGCTTTCTTGGCTGTGCCAAAGGCCCAGGCCAATCCTTTCCCTCCAGACATGAAGTGCTCTCTGGAAGTTGAGTATGAGGGTGGGAAAGGTCAGGCATGGCCGTGTTCACTCACCTGTCTGGGCTGGAAGTGCTCGTCCGAGAGGCCCCACTTGTCCCTGTGGTACTGGTAATACACTAGGTTTTGTTGCATGACACTGTCGTGCTTGTCAAAGAGCAGGTAGCTGACTGCACACGGGGCAGCATTCTTCAGGTCATTCACTGGGGGGATGGGAACCAAGGGGGCAGGCAATCAGCAAAGGCAGGCCCTGTGAGACCCTCCCAGGCCTGCTTCCCTCAGCATCCCACCACAAGGGGTCACCAACAGGCCTGTCCCCAACAGTCCTGCCTTTGGAAAGCCTGTACCAGAATCGGTCCCCATGGGCAAGTCACTGACAACAGCCTCAGTGACAGTGCCAAGGTCAGTTTTGAGACATGGAAGCTCCTGGCTAGGCAGTGGCCTTTCAGAAACACTTGCGTATCACCTCCAGTTCTGGGAACCAAGGCTGGTCCCAGAGGAAACCAGCTCTGGGCCAAAGAGAGAAAATGGATGTGAGGCTTATCAAACAGGATCACAATCTTCTACAGGTGGACCCTCCTACAGCCAACTGGTCAACCCTAAGACCAGGGCACCGCTTCAAGTTGGCAAAAACTTGAAGTGTCACTTGGTCCTGCCACCTGGGCAGTGGGGGGTGGTTGGAGGGTGCCCATGCCAGCCTCCTTTCTTGGCAGAGTGCCTTCAGCTCAGGGTTTCCACAGGCCTTGGTTTGTCTCAGAGGTAGGAAGGAAACAGCTAAGAGGAGAGGCGATAAGACGCAATACCCTGAATATTTATTTGTTCTGGTACCTTACATTCAAACTTCCAACACTACGTTAGCCAAACTCTGGTTGGCTAGTGTAACCAGGAGCTGGGGCATGAATAAACTGTCACCCAGTGGTTGTCTCCCATCGTGACACCTTTTAAGACCAGAAAACCTTCTAGTCAGTCACATGATGGCAAATGAGCTTCAGCACATGGAACACCAGCCCTGAAGAACTGCACGGCTGCAGACAAGGTAGAGAGTTCAGAAGAGAGGAGACTTTGAGAAGGCACTTTGGCTCATCCTGTGCACCTGTCACCCCAGGTAGCACAGGCAAGGCTGGAGGTTGGGGCCCCACTCGGGCCACAGTTCCTGAGAGTCATAGTGCATGAGAGTCTCAAAGGACCAGGGAATCGCCAGGGTCCAGATATGCTGGCAACAATTCCCAATTCCAAGCTCAGAGGACTGGAAGATCTTATGGCTTATATATATAAAATATATATAAGTCTATATATATATATATATATATTTAAGTATTTAACATGCATGCATATTTATATGTATATATGTATATGTACACACATACATGTACAAACACATGTATATATTCCATGTCTTTAGCCTACAGCAGATGGCTGGGGCTGATGTGATGGCTCTAATGGCTAATCCATTGTTTGCAAGTGGTGGCATCCCTGATAGGCACTGGTTCATGACCCAGCTGCTCCACTTTCCATCCAGCTCCCTGCCTGTGGCCTGGGAAAGCAGCGGAGGGTGGCCCAAAGCCTTGGAACCCTGCACCCATGTGGGAGACCTGAAAAGAATCTCCCAGATCCTGGCTTTGAATCAGCTCAGCTCCAACCACTGTGGCCATTTGAGGAATGAACCAGCAGATGGAAGATCTTTTACTCTATGTCTCCTCTGAAAATCTGCCTTTCCAATAAAAATAATAAATCTTAAAAAAAAAAAAAAAGGAATAAGGTAGGTGGCAGCTACAGGAAAAGGGGACCCAGCAAGGAATAGAAGTATCACAGTGGGGAAAGGAGGGTGACAGGGTGACAGAGCCAAGGTCACCTCTCACTTTGCCCAAGGTATCTCTGATATGGGCAGGCCACCCCTGGGTGTGAACAGTGACCCAGCCCATCTATGCTGGCCGGGTCACCTGCCATCTGGGGCCCTGGCACTTCATGGGAGTGGAATGGCGCCTGCTGCACCTGTGCCTAGCAGCCCTCCTGAAAGACCCACCCACCTACGGCTCCTGCCAGGGGCCCTGTGCACTGTCAGTTATACAGGCAAAGGAGGGCTGGAAGAGGCAGGTGCAATAGAGGAGGCAAGGCCATGGAAAGGGAGAAGGAAACAAGCATTGACGCAGCCATACTTGGCCCTGTGCTGGAACCCTATACTCTTCATGTCTCCGAGCTCAGCTCATGAAGCCTCTCGATGCTGGGGATAATCCCATCACTGGACACATGTGGGGAAACTGAGGCACAAAGCAGTACCCAATAGTATTGGTGGGACTGCCTGGGCAGCAGGAAGTCTGGCCCAGAATCCCCAGGCCATGTTGCCTTTTCATGCATGAGGCTGTTTGCACGACCTTGAACTCAACAGCCAGTGGTGAGAAAAGCCAAGTCTTATAAGGATTAACCCCCATGATCTCCAGGCTCACAGAGGATTACTTACACTTATAATAAGCAAACTGCAAATAATGATACATGGTGGCCACAAACTTCTCCACTGGGTAGCCTCCAATCACCGGGGTGAGGTTCTCTTCACACTGTATCTTACATTCCAGAACTTCTATATAATGATCTGAAATACACACACACACGTTTTCAAAACAATGCATCCATTGCTTCCTTAATACACAACTTCCACCTCCTGCCTAAATGATAAAGGTGAAAGAAAAACACCCATAACATGTAGGACAATGGACTGAAATATTTAACAAAGTACGTTCAAATGAGTAAGAAAGGGCGCCAGCATTGTGGCACAGTGAGGAAAACCACCATCTGCAATGCTGACATAACTATGGGTGCCAGTTCAAGTCCCAGCTGCACCACTTCCAATCCAGCTCCCTGCTAATGTGTCTGGGAAAGCAGCAGAAAATTGTCCAAGCCATTGGTCCACTTCCCCCACGAGGGGGAACCCAAAGAAGCTTCAGGCTCCTGGCTTCAGACCAGCCCTGCTGGTTGCAGACATCTGGGGAGTGAACCCAGTAGATGCAAGAGTTTTCTTTCTCTCTCTCTCTCTCTCTCTCTCTCTCTCTCTCTCTCTTTCTCTGTAACTCTGCCTTTCAAATAAATAAACAAATCTTTAAAAATTAAAATAAATCCATAAGAAAAACACACAACACTGTCATGAGATGCTTTCCTTCTTCTGTAATTAAGAACTATAATCATCCCTAAAATTATTTACATTGTCAAACTGGCAAACTTTGACAGCACCCAGTTAGAGAATGGTGAAACGCATGTTGTCACTGGTGGAAGCAAACCAAAAACAAATGTTTCGGAGAACAATTGGGCAAAACGTACCTAAACACACACATCCTCTGACCCAGCCCCTGTACTTCTGGGAATTTGTCTTTAGGCGCAGACATATACAAACCCTGTTGAACAGTACATAAACTGGAGGGTGACATAAATGCCAAGCACCAGGATGATGGTTAATAAATGACAGTACATACACAAAAGAGACTAAGGTGAATTGTCCAAGTGTCTGGGTCCATTCCAACTCCCAGCCCACGTGCAGCCCTGGCAGGCAGGGGCAGGTAACTCAAATGTTTGTGTTCCTACCACCCATCAAAGAGACACACCAGCTTGAATCCCTAACTCTCGGCTTTGGCCTGGCCTGCATCCAACTACTCAGGCATTGAGAAGTGAGCCAGCATCTGCTCTCAGATTCCCAATCTCTCTGTGTCTTTCTCTCTGCTCTCTGTCAAATAAATGAACGGAATGTATATAAGAAAAAATTTCAAAGTCTGTTTTATTTATTTGAAAGGCAGAATTACAGAGAGGAAGAGAAAGAGAGAGATTTCCCATCCACTGGTTCTCTCTCTAAATGATCACAATGGCCAGGGCTGGGCCAGGCTGAAGCCAGGAGCAAGGAGTGTCTTCCATGTCTCCCATGTAGGTGCAGAGGCCCAAGGCTTCGAGTCATCTTCCACTGCTTCCAATACATTAGCAGGATACTGGATCATTAGTCAAGCAGCTATGACTCAAACTAGTGCCCCTATGAGATGCTGGCATTGTAGGTAGCAGCTTTATTGACTACAGCACAGTGCAGTCCCATAAAACATTTTTTTTTAAATGAGAGTACTATGGGGCCTGGGGAAGTCGCCTAGTGATTAAAGCCCTTGCTTTGCATGCTCTAAGATTCCATATGGACATTAGTTCGGGTCCTGGCTGCTCACCTTCCAGCTCCTTGCATGTGGCCTGGGAGAGCAGTGGAGGATGGCCCAGTCTTGGGACCCTGTACCCACGTGGGAGATCTGGAAGAAGCTCCTGGCTCCTGGCTTTGGATAGACTCAGCTCTGGCCGTTGTGGCCATCTGGGAAGTGAACCAGCAGATGAAAGATCTTTCTGTCTCTCCTTCTCTCTGTAAATCTGACTTTCCTACAAAAAATAAATCTTAAAAAAAAAAAAAAGGAAAAGAGCTTTCAACTTTTCACTTGGAAGAAATATTTCACAGCTTCTCTTTGGCATATCTGAACTGCCAACATCATACATGCTTAGCTTTGGGGCCATTATGAAGTAAAATAATGGATGTTTGAATACAAACAATGCTATTAAGTGACCAACACGCAGTGGTGTATAGCGTGTGGATGCCCTGGGCAGAGAGGTGACTCACAGCTTGGACCACAGAGTTGAGATTTAACTCACTTCTCACAGAACATATGTGGGTCCCTGTCAGCCACGTGGGAGATCTGGATGCAGCTCCAGCTACTGGCTTTGACCTGGCCCCAGTCCTGGCTGTTGTAGGCATTTGGGGAGAGAACCAATGGATGGAAGATCTGTGTGTAAGAGTGGGTATAGCAGCCCAAGGTTCTGGGTCATCTTCTGCTGCTTTCCCAGACCATAAGTAAGGAGATGAAGCTGTCCCTGGAACAAGTCATATGGAATGCCAGGGCACCAGCCCCATGATTATAACTTAGTTTCTTTCACCATGGTGGGGGGTGGGAGGGTGAGGGGGGGTATCATGGAGTATCCCTCTGCCCTCCAATTTTTTTTATACATGTTTGAAATGTTCCATAACAAAAGTTGTTATTCAGAATAAAATTATTTGTAGAAAAAGAAATTCATGAACAACAACAACAACAATAAAAGTGACTCAAGGAAAACAAATCCCGTATTCAGAACTTCAAAAGGGATGTGACACTACATTATGTCCAAGTGTCTTTTTTTTTTTTTTAAGATTTACTTATTTATTTATTGGAAAGTCAGATATACAGAGAGCGAAGGAGAGACAGAGGGGAAAATCTTCCATCCAATGATTCACTCCCCAAGTGAGCGTAACGGCCAATGCTATGCTGATCCGAAGCCAGGATCCAGGAACTTCTTCTGGATATCCCACACGGGTGCAGGGTCCCAAAGCTTAGGGCCGTCCTCAACTGCTTTCCCAGGCCACAAGCAGGGAGCTGGATGGGAAGTGGAGCTGCCGGGATTAGAACCAGCGCCCATATGGGATCAAGGCGCGTGCAAGGCGAGGACTTTAGCCGCTAGGCCACACCGCCGGGCCCCTAAGTGTCTTTTTAAAAGATATGTATTTATTGCATTTATTTGAAGGGCCCCAAATACTTGGGATATCTTCAGCTGCTTTCCCAGGTGTATTAGCAGGAAGCCGGCCTACCATGCCATATCTCCCTCATTGCATGGGGTAACCCACATATATTTACAGAGAAATGGATGTTCTCTTCTTTTAAATAAATGCTGTGATGTAGCAGGTTAGGCTGCAGCCTGCCATCCTGGCGTCCCATATGGCTGCTGGTTTGAGTCCTGGCAGCTCCACTTCCAATCCAGCTCCCTGCCGATGCGTCTGGGAAGGCAGCAGTAAAAGACAGCCCAACTACTTGGGCACGTGCATCCACGTGGGAGATCCAAAGAAGCTTCTGGCTCCTGGTTTGGTCTGGCCCAACTCCAGCTGCTGTGGCCCCTTTGGAAAGAACTAGCAGATGGAAATGTTTTTCTACCTCTGTAAGTCTGCCTTGCAGATACACACATCTTTATGAACAAACAAACAAACAAACAAACGAGCAAATAAATGTCATTTACTTGTGTATACTCTACATACTCCCCGGCTTTTACTTTTATCTCTGCTGGGGATAAGAACCTGGAATGAGCATTAAGACCCTTATTTCCAGAACATTAGGGATGGATCGGTGTCCCCAAAACACTTTCAGGAAATCCTTGGCCACTGCCAATTTCCTGGGGTGACACTGCCCATGAATAGAAACCAAGGGATAGCTGGGCTACCTATGGGTGCTGTTTTTGGTTTTCCTTCTTTTTCTTTCCTTTTCCCCGTGTTTTTAGATAAGGTACTCATATTATCTTCCTAAGCAGGAGATTTCAAAACATCACCACTACTCTCCTTCTACCTGTGCATATTCCAGGAATGTCCTAGGTCAGCCGGCAATGAAGCAACGTCGGTGAAGCCCCCTCCTCTTCTGGAGCCCGCATTCCACATGGATGCCTGGATCAAATCCCAGATGCTTCACTTCCCATCTAGCTCCCTGCGAATGTCCCTGGGAAAGCAACGGAAGATGGCCCAAGTGCCTGGGCCCCGGTACCCACACAGGAGACCAAGAAGAAGCACTAGCTAGCTGACTATAGAGCAGCCCAACTCTGGCTGTTACAACCATGTGGAGAGTGAACCTCTCTCTGTAAGCCTGCCTTTCAAAAAATGTTATAAATCTTTAAAAAAAAACCTAACTAAATAAAGAGAATATCCTATGATTGAAGTTTTCTGGGGTCCACACAGCCCAGAGGCCCAATATTTTCCCCAAAGCCTGCGGAGTATCTGGGACTGAGCACGGCTGACCCTGCTGTTACACAGGGGATGATGGTACAGCATGGTCCGCAGGCCAGGGCTGGAGCATTCTCTCAGCTCCTTTGTCCAAAGCTCCTGCCAGGTCCAAGGCTAATCTACATAGGCTTCGCTTTCAGGTCACTGGTGGATATTCAATCCAGGCACCTGAGAAGACATGTAGACAGAGAGGTGGCACTTCGGGCAGACACTATCAGCTAGGGTAGCTGTGTTCTTGTGTGCCAACACACGCCCCCCCCCCACCACCAACCTGCTATGGAGAGGTAGAAGTCCTTGAAGTCTATGATCTCCCTGGAGCCCTCGCAGGCCGCAAGGCACTCATAGAAGGCTTTGAAGAAGTCAGGCAGGGCCAGCTCCATGTCCGTGATGGACGTCCTCCAGTTCTCGCCATTGTACGCCCGCACGGCGCGGATGAACAGGCTCTGGAAAGCAAGGAGAAGCTGCTGACGCCGGCACCCACGCACCAAGAGCGACGACCGTCAGGTCCTCTTGCAAGGAAGTGAGACCCCCACAAAGCTCTGTGCTCCCCAGTGCTGAAGAAGCCTCATTTTAGGGGCAGGCATTTTATGCAGTGAGTAAGCGGTGCCGGCATTCCCTATCGGGAGCACCGATCCCGAGTCCTGGCCTCTCTGCTTTTGATCCAGCTCCCTGCTCATGCGCCTGGGATCCAAGCAGAAGGTGGTGTGAATGCTTGAGCCACCACCACCCACACAGAGACCACAGCAACTTTCAGGTTCCTGACTTCAATCTTGCTGTCGAGGATATTTAGGGAGTGAGTCAGTAGATTAAAGATCTCTCTCATTCCTCTTTATAACTCCAGTTTGGTTTTTTTGTTTGTTTTTTAAAGACACCACTTGGGGGCCCGGCGCGGTGGCGCAAGTGGTTAAAGGTCCTCGCCTTGCACGCCCGGGATCCCATATAGGCGCCGGTTCTAATCCCAGCAGCCCCGCTTCCCTTCCAGCTCCCTGCCTGTGGCCTGGGAAAGCAGTCGAGGACGGCCCAAAGCCTTGGGACCCTGCACCCGCGTGGGAGACCCGGAAGAGGCTCCTGGCTTCGGATCGGCATAGTATCGGCCCGTTGCGCTCACTTGGGGAGTGAATCATCAGACGGAAGATTTTCCTCTCTGTCTCTCCTCTCTGTATATCCGCCTTTCCAATGAAAAAATAATAAAAATAAATCTTTAAAAAAAAGACACCACTTGGGATGCCCACATCTTTTATTACAGTGGTTTCAAGTCCCAGCTCCACTTACAATTTAACATCCTGCTGATGGGCACCCTGGGATGCAACAAATGCTGGTTAAGGATTTGGGTCTGTGCCCGTTGCCCATGTGGGAGAGACTCAGGTTATATCTCAGGGCTGCTGCCTGCCCTTGGCCTGGCCCAGCTCCTGCTGTAGCAGCAAATGGGGAGTGAAACAGCTGATGGAACATCTCTCTCCAGCTGTCTGTTTCTGTCCCTCTTTCAAATAAAAATTTAGAAAATGAAGCCACATTGACTTCAAACAAGAACTCAATTAACGGCTTTCTTTTTTTAATTATTTAATTTATTTTTATTTGAAAGGTATATTTACAGAGAGAAGGAGGGACACAGAGAACAAGATATTCCACCTTCTGGTTCACTCCCCAAATGGCTGCAATGGCCGGAGTTGAGCCAATTTGAAACCAGGAGTCAAGAGCTTCCTCTGGGTGTCCCACACAGATGCAAGTGCTTTCCTAGGGCATAAGCAGCAGGGAGCTGGATTGAAAGTGTATCAAACAGGACCAGAATCAGCATCCACATGAGATGCCGGATCCATCATGTGTAGGATTAATCTGTTGAGCCACCACACCAGCCATCCATGGCTCTCTTTATATCCAGATTTCTCTAACTTGTTTCACTGAACTGTGAAGTGGCAGGTATGCATTTAAAAAAAAAAGTAACAGGGCAACAGCCGCGGTGCCAAAGGATAGGAGGGAAATAATTAGCAGTGATGGAAACAGAAAATTCCATGTTATAACTCATTGACCTGCATACACAAAACTGGCAAATAGATTATAAATAAACAACCTACACCTCAATACAGCTGAATCCTACACTTGGGAAGTGACCTAAGTTGCAGGACAGGAACTTGATGCCCTGCTCCCTCAATAATGATGCAAGAGATGGGAGTGCCACGTGCCAGCATTAGTCACCAGGAAAGGCAGCCAGGGGCCAGGTGACACACACTCCATGGCCCCGCCACTCCTGGCTGACTCACCACACGCAGGAGAAATAGCCCAGCTGCAGGATACAGCTGAGTCTCCAAACAGAGGCCTCATTACATACAAAGCCTGTGAAGTGGCAGAGACCAGCCTGGGCCTGCAAATAAGCCTGGGGTTCTCCATCTGGAATGCCTTCCCAGCAGTGGAGGGCAACCCTGTTGTACTTGGCCATCAGACTTTAGACCTCAAACAGCAACTGAGGCTCTTCTGAGAGCGCCCAGGCAGGGGCAGATGCTGGTAAGACACCAGTTAGGATACCCTCATCCCATAGCACAGGAACGCTGGAAACATCGCTCTGGCCTTTGGCTGTGGCTTCCTGCTAACACGGACCTGGGAGGCAACAGTGATGGCTCCGTGAGCTGAGTTCCTGCCACCCCACTAAGACCTCCACTGAGTTCCCAGCTTCTAGCTTCAGTCCTGGCTGGGTGCTGTTATGAGTAAGTGGATAGATGCTCTCCCTCTCAATTAAATAAATAATTTTCTTAAAAGATTTATTTTTATTGCAAAGTCAGATTTATAGAGAGAAGGAGAGACAGAGAGGAACATCTTCCATCTGCTGGTTCACTCCCCAAGTGGCCACAATGGCTGGAGCTGAGCTGATCCAAAGCCAGGAGCTTCTCTGGGTCTCCTATGTGGGTACAGGGTCCCAATGCTCTGGGCCGTCCTCTACTGCTTTCCCAGGCCACAAGCAGGGAGTTGAAAGGAAAATGGGGCAGCCATGGAACACTACTTGTCTGGGAACTTTTTAATTAAAAACAAAAAATTATTTAAGGGACCTGGCAATGGTAGCCTAGTGGCTAAGCTGGGAGAGCCCTGCCCCTAAGGCCAGATGAGCCCTCCGATGGCAGCATTCAGGCCTGTGAAAGGCTGGAGAGGTCTCCTGTGCAAAATGAAGGGGCCTCCAAGAAAAGAGACCTCTGCATGCCACACTGGAGCCCCTCCCAATGAGAAAGCAGGTGAACAGGCCTGAACAGGCCCAACATACAGCTTTTCACACACCCAACGCATCATCCTCTATGTTCCACCCTGCCCTCCACCGTCCTCACCCCAGCCTCCCAGCACCTGGGCTCGGTACGTGGGCCATAGCCAGGGCTTGAAAGATTAGCCTTTTCCTCTCTTGGCTGCCACGTTTCATTCTCACCAGAATCCTTCTGCAAAGACACATAAGCCTAAGGAATCTCTACGCTGTTGAATTGGCCTCTCTCACTCCTCTGTATTCTCTACCTTACGTTAGATGTATGTGTGTGCGTGTGTGTGTGTGTGTGTGTAAAAACATACATCTTCTAGTTTGAGCAAAAACAGACACTCAGGACAAGTGTTTAATCCAGCACTTGGGATGCCAGGGCGTCTGGGGTTCAAGTCCTGACTCCGCAACCTCATTTCCAGGCACCTTGCGAGACTGCAGGTGATAACTCAACAATTGGGACTCTACCAACCATATGGGAGATGTGGCTTGAACTTCTGTCTCCAGGCTTCAGCCTGGCCCTGCCTAGTTAGTGCAGGTATTCGGAGAACACATTGCTGATTGGAATTCTCTTATTTTTCCTCTGTCTCTCTCTTCTCTATTCTTCTTTCTTCCTCTCTCTCTCTCTCTCTCTCTCTCTCTCTTTCTCTCTCCCTTCACCCTCTTCTCCTCACATACACACACAGCTATTCTGTCTCTATCACTTTGCCTCTGAAACAAATGAAAATTCTTAAAGGAATGGATGGGGGTGGGCAGGACACAGTACAGAAGCACAGTGGATTAAGCTACTGCCTCTGACACCAACATCTGTATGAACCCTAGCTCAAGTCGTAGCTGCTTTACTTCTAATCCAACTCCCTGCTAATGCTCCTTGGAAAGCAGCAGAAGATGGCTGCCATGCACCTGGGAGACCTGGATGAAGCTCCTGGCTCCTGGTTTCAGCCTGGCTGTTACAGCCATCTGGGAAATGAACAAATGATGGAAAAATCTCTCTCTCTCTCTCTCTCTCTCTCCTTTCTCTCTCTCTGTTTCTCTGTCTCCTCCTCTCCCCCATAACTCTACCTTTCAGATAAACAAAATAAATCTAAAACACACAATGAAAAGAACAGCTGTTTACACTTCTTTGTCCTGTGTGCCTAGTCATTTCTGCATGATACCCAAGATACATCTTACAACTGAATGATCAAAGAATCAATTCTCAAATGCAGCATTTAAATGAAAGGCAGCTCTAAAATCATCCCGGAATATAAAAAAAAAAAGTCCTCCAATGACAACTCCTTCAGAACAAGCCACCTCACCATAAATGGCACATCATCAGCAAAAAGTAAAACCCATTCTCACGTGGTGAACAAAGCCAATCATTTGTGCAAAAAAAAAGTCAATCGTTTCTATTATCATAATACTCATGAAGCTTCCCTGCAAATCCCCCAAGGTCTTGGAGGTCAACAGTCAGCTGTTCCTGAAGATGCACTTCTTCGACGCCTCACTACACATGCAAAACGGAACACACCTCATACGACTTAGTTTCCAGGTCTTTGATGTGGTCCTCGGCACCAGGCAAGCTCTTATAATAGGCCATGTTCCTCTTCATCATCTCATCATCCGGATGCTTCAGGAGAAACGTGTGAGCTGCTGCGATGGCTTTTGGGAGATTATTTGCCTAAGAAAAAAGACAGACCACAGCTACTCAATGGGTGCTGCTTTTGTATGCTTGTTTAAAAGATTTCGTTTTATTGGAAATGAAGATTTAGAGAGAAGGAGACACAGAGAGATCTTCCTTCTGCTAGTTCACTCTCCAAATGACTGCGATAGCTGATCCAAAGTCAGGAGTCAGGAGCCTCTTCGGAGTCTCCCATGTGAGTGCAAGTTCCCAAGGCTTCTGTTGTACTGTTTTCCCAGGCCACAAGTAGGGGGTTGGAAAGGAAGTGGAGCAACCAAGATATGAACAGGCACCTATAGGGGATCCTGGCACTTGGAGATGGAGGGTTAGCCAATTGAGGCATCATGCTGGCCCTTGGGCATTGTGTTTTTTTAATAAAAATGAAAATGGCAGCTCCAGTTTCAAGGATCTTTGTGATCCTACGCAGTATTTTCAGCTATGGGGTCAGTGGCTGCCCACCCAGATCCAGCCCAGCCACTCTGCATGGGCATTCATCTGCCAGAGGTGACCAGCTAGGCGGCCTCCATGTGTCTCTTCTTCCCACCTGCTCTCTGCTGCCGCCCTGTGTGGACCTGAGCAGACACCTTTGCCCTCCAGCAATCTCAGAGACTCACAAGCAGGTGCAATGCGGGGATGAGGGATAGATGGAAAGGAAGGCTGGGATCCTTCATCTCCTGGCTTCCTCCTCACACATCACCCTGGGCTGCTAGGAAACCCTTAAGATAAAAGCCACGGCTCCTTTCCAGGCATTCTCCATGCAGCTTCCCTGGGTCAAGATTCCAGAAAGTGCTTTTCCCCCTGTCCCTTTGGGTTAGGGGCCAGTTATACCCTGCTATTACTAGTTCTGGGGTACACACTATTCCCACATGCTGCATACACCCTGGCAAAAAAAAAAAAAAACTGTCCTATAAGAGCTGCCACTGTAGTGCAGCATGTTAGGTTATGGTTTGTGGTGCCAGTAGCCATTATCTGAGCACCGGTTGGTGTTCCACAATTGCTCTGCTTCCAATCCAGCTCCCTACTAATGCACTTGAGACAGCAGCAGCAGACGGTCCAAGTGCTCAGGCCTCCGCTACCCACGAGGAGACCTGGAAGAAGTGCCTCACTTTAGCCTATCCCACTGTTGGCTACTAGGGCCATGTGGAGAGTGAACCAGCAGATGGAAAATAACTCTTCCTCCCTTTCCATCTTTCAAGTAGATAACTAAATCGTCAGAAGTGTCTTATGAAAGTTTTCTCAAATTATTCCATATGACTGCAACACATCCTTCATGGTAGCACCTTTACAAATACATAACTTTCCCAAATCTCTCACAGAGCTTTCTGCTTGTACTTCTATTTTTAAATTTTATTTTGTATTTGTTTTTATTTGAGAGAGAGAGAGAGAGAGAGAGAGAGAGAGAGAGATCTTCCCACTGGCTCACTCCCTAAATGCCCACACAGCTGGGCTGGGGCCCGGCCAGTCAGAAGCCTGGAACTCCATCTAGTCCTCCCATGTGGGTGGCAAAGAACCAAGCAGTTGAGCCATCACCTGCTGCCTCCCAACATGGACATTAGCAGGAAGCTGGGGAAGAGATGGAGCCAGGACTAAACCCCAGGAACTCCAATATGGGTGGCAGGCATCTCGAGCACTGGCTAACCTGTGTCAAACGCCTGCTTACTTCCACTCCTGACAACCTCACTACCTTCTCCCTTACTCATCCAACCACTCAGCTCTCTCTCCCATATGCAGGCACTCTGGGAATTGAACATGTAGGGACAAGCAAAGCAAAACAGGATGGCGATGGAGAGAACCTGTCTTCATGGCCTGTACATTCTAGTAAGTTCTCCGTGTCTCAGTAAACTCCGTGGATTCTGTGCTCCCACATTTCACACTGCCCAGAACTCGTGACTTGCGTATCCATGGGTACCCCACCCATCAGACGACCAAGCCGTGAGTCAAAAGATCCACATCTACATTCCCAGCACCTGGACCAGTTCATGGAACTAGGAAGGATACCGTGAGAATTGCCTGGGTAGAGGGTCGGTAGCAGTCTGAAAAAAGCCCTGTTCTCTTGGCAGGAGCCTGGCAGGTTTGAGGGGAAAAGGAAATTAGGGAAGAAGCAGCAGGAAGATGCTGCCAAACCTGGAAGAAGGAGGAAGGGGGGCGTGGAGAATCTTTTCCCCAAACTATGAAGTTTCCCTTGGGTGGGCAGCAGCAGCAGGCCCAGGAACCTTGGAGATTCAGGGTTCACGACCCAGTTGGCAACGTTCAAAGGATAGAAGCCCTTAGGGGGGACAGCTGTGCTGGCAACAGGTGCTCCTTGGTCAGGAAGAGAGGGATGTGGATGCTTCCCATGACCAGGCCTAGGGAGACCCCCAGACTGATGTAATCACCACACAGCCTGGTGCAGGACATATACAGAGATTCAGAGTGGCATCGGAGGCGGAAATCTAGGAAATCTGGCTTGGAAAGAGAAAAAGATATCTGAAGGCCACATCCCACATTAGTGAGTCAGTTCAAATCCTGGTTGCCCCACTTCCAGCCCAGCTCCCTGCTAATGGTCGGGAAGGTCATCAATGATGGCCTGAGTGCACAGGCCCCTGTCACCCATATGACAAGACCGAGATGAAGCTTCCGGCTTCAGCCAGGCTCAGCTCTGGCATGGTGGTTACTTAGGGAAGGAACCAGCAGATGTTTCTCTTTCTAAATAAGTCTTTCAAATCAATCATTTAATATAAAAAATCTGAGACTCATAGGGTGGGCAGCACCCCTCTGCACTGCTGTCCCACAATTTGAGCCTAGGCATATTGAGATGATGGTGAGTGGTACTGAAGGGAGATTCCAGATGTCAGAGCTGGTACTCTGGGAATACAACAGCGTGGTTTATAGCAGGGCTGGATATGCCAGCGCACAGGGAGCCTTCTGCCCATTCGGCAGAGTTACACAGAACATCTTCTATCAGCTGATTCACTCCCCAAATGTCCACCACGGCAGAAGTTGGGCAAGGCTTCTTCCAGATCTCCCACATGGGTGCAGGGGTCCAAGCACCTGGGCCATCTTCTGCTGCTTTCCCAGGCACATCAGCAGGGAGGTGAATCAGAATTGAAACAGTCAGCTGGGCCTACCGAGGTAGCCTAGTGGCTAAAGTCCTCACCTTGCGTGCGCCAGAATCCCATATGGGTACTGGTTCATATCCTGGTTGCTCTACTTTGCATCCAGTTCCCTATTTGTGCCTAGGACAGCCACAAAGATGGCCCAAAGCCTTGGGACCCTGCACATGCGTGGGAGCCCCAGAGGAAGTTTCTGGCTTCAGATCAGTTCATCTCTGGCTGTTGTGGTCACTTAGGGAGAGAACCAGCAGATGAAAGATCTTTCTCTCTGTCTCTCCTTCTCTCTGTAAACCTGCCTTCCCAATCAAAATAAAGAAATCTTAAAAAAACAAAACAAATAAACAAACAAAACATGTGAAACAGCCAGAACTCGAACTGCTGCCTACATGAAACGCTGGTATTGCAGGCAGCTGTTTAACTCATGAAATTATAATACCAGCCCCAGAAGTTTTTCCACGGCCTCCCATTTAGGATCTGAGTTCTACAAAATGGAACCTTTTCCCGAAGAAGAAATTGATGCTGTCACCTTCCATTCTGATTCTCTCTGCCAGAACATGGATTCACCCCAGGGCCACCAAGCCTTGGACAGACCTGGAGCAGGTGCTGGAGTAGGTAGGGGAATCTACCTGCCAGGGACCACACACGTGGGAGCCACCAGCTCTCATGAGAAGACCCCAGCTACATGTCAGACAACGCCAACCCTAAACAGGCTTCAGGGACCCCAGTGTCCAGGTCCAGCAAGGAATAAGGTAAGGACCTGTTCAGGCCCCAGCTGCTCCACTTCCCATCCAGCTCCCTGCTTGTGGCCTGGGAAAGCCACAGAAGATGGCCCTAAGCCCGAAAGAGGCTCCCGGCTTAGGATCAGTGCAGCTTTGGCCATTGAGGCCACTTGGGGAGTGAACCAGCAGATGGAAGACCATTCTTACTGTGACTGCCTTTCAAGTAAATAAATAAGTCTTTAAAAAAGAAATTTTAACTTTTTGATGAGATCTGAAAACACTAAGGTGATATTTTACTGCCTTCTAAGCAAATGATTGCTCCCAAGTCCTCTAAAGGGTTTTGAAGAGGAGCTATGAAACCCGAGCTCGCCTGCTGAGGCCGATCCACTGCACACCCCACGGCCCCACCGGTCACCACACACCCCACACCGGTCACCACACACCCCATGGCCCCACCGGTCACTGCACACACCACACCGGTCACCGCACACCCCACGGCCCCACCAGTCACTACACACCCCACAGCCCCACCAGTCACTGCACACCCCACACCCCACACCGGTCACCGCACACCCCACAGCCCCACCAGTCACCACACACCCCACACTGGTCACCACGGACCACACGGCCCTACCAGTCACTACACACCCCACGGCCCCACCAGTCACCGCACACCCCACACCCGTCACCGCACACCCCACGGCCCCACCAGTCACCGCACACCCCACACCCGTCACCGCACACCCCACGGCCCCACTGGTCACATCAAACAACACACTCTCCCTTCCCCCATCTGTTCAAGTTGTCATGGATTCCTGTACCCAAGAAATCACAGCTTTAGGATCTTCCGGGTCTAATAATAAATTGTTTTCTCCTTGACTTTGTGACTTAAATTTCATTCAGACTGTTTATTTTGCCAAAAAAAAGTATCAGGCAAATCATTTTTAGCTTTTAAAAAAAAATGCTTTTAAGGAGCCAGCTGTCACTTTCAATGTTTTGGAATTTTATAAATCTCATCCCCCGGTTCTATTTTAAAATTAGCTTTTCTGTTTACTGCCAGGACAAACATTCACAAAACTGATATTTTATATGAAACTGTAACTAAATTTAGAAATAGCCCAGCATTTCTCCTTTTGTGGTTCAGTGTGACTTTCTTGCTCATAGCAATGCAATCCACAAGTGACTCTGCTTTGGCTGGAAATGTGTAAAAACAGACTTTTCAGGCGAAAGGAGTCAAACAAAGTTTAAAAGCACAGCAAGGGCCCAGTGTGGTAGCCTAGTGGCTTAAGTCCTCGCCTTGCACACACTGGAATCTAATATGACTGTCGATTCTAATTCTGGCAGCCCTGCTTCCGTTCCAGCTCCCTGCCTTTGGCCTGGGTTGAGGACAGCCCAAGGCCTTGGGACCCTGCACTGACGTGGGAGACCCAGAGGATACTCCAGGCTACTGGCTTCAGATCCGTTGCGGCCACTTGGGGAGTGAATCAGTGGACAACGGAAGATCTGTGTCCCCAATTCTGTGTATCTGACTTTCCAATAAAAAAAATAACTCATAAAAAAAAAGCACAGCAAAACTTGTACCTGGGTGGGGAGGCGCCTTAGTTAGCTGTGGCCTGTAACGCCAGCAGCCTCTATTGGAACACAGCTGATGTCTCAGCACCTCTGCCTTGGTCTCGGTTCCCTGCTCAGGCAACTGGGAGGTAGAGGAGGCTGGCTCAAGTGCTTGGGCTCCTGAACGCACACAGGAGACCAGGGAAACCCCAGATGAAATTCCTGGCTCCTGGTGTTGGGGGATGGGGGCATGAATCCCCAGATGGGCTCTCTCTGGTATTCTGCCTTTGAAATAAATCTTCTTAAAAGAATCTATCTTGGGAGTCTTAGGTATGCCATGGGTCTTTCCGTGCAGACATTAAAGCAAATGCAACATATTTCTTTTAAAAAAGTGTCCCCAACGGGACAAAGCAGAAAGCAGGCTTTCAGGGGCTTCTCTTCTGAGACAATTCCAGGGACGCCGCTTCGCTCAGTACCAGGGAGCTCGGCTCATTCCTAAATTGTGTAGGTCCTCTAAGGGCAGGGAGAACTGCAATTTGTGGCTATTTTTAGTCACAAATTAGGCAGAAAATAAGCATCTCCAAAGACCAGGAAGCTGTGTTAAGTGCTAAAAGAGAGAGTGTGGGGGGTGCACCAGGAGAGCCACCCCTTCGACCAATCCCGGCTCACATGGTCCCTTCCCTCGCCTCAACTTCCTGTTCTCCTAACTGACCCGCCCGGCTCCATGGGTCCTCTGCCACTTTAGGGCCGCAAAGTCATCACTCATTGGAGACAGGGCAATATGGATGGGTCAGGAAAAATTCAAATCACAGGGAACATCCCCAAGACTCTCTGAGTGCCAGACGCTGCGCTGCTGTCCACGTGCGCATCCCTTGCCTTTTATAGCATGGAAGGAGGAGGCGACCTCCGGAAGGGCTGGCAAAGAGGTGGGTCCAGAAAGGGCAAGGGGAGGTGGCCGGGACCTGGGGGCAGGGGTGTAGGTCGGGAGGCGGGAACGGGCGCGGCGTGGGGCGGGGCCGACCGCACTTGCCTTGAAGTAGGCGAACTGCAGAAACTTGTAGGGCTCGCGGCGCTGGAAGTCGGCCAGCACTTCGCGGCTGGGCTGCGACTGGCGGAAGGCCGGTAGGCCCTGCTTGCAGCGTTTGAGGCAGTGAGCGCGGCGCAGCAGGTCCCCGAAAAGGCGCAGCTCCGGGTAGCGCAGCAGAGCAGCGGAGGCTTCGCCCTGCGGCGCCACGCTGCAGTTACGATGGCAGAAGGCCTCGCTGTCCCGCAGCAGGCGGTGCAGCCGTAGGCTGATCTCCAAGTAACCCACGCTCTCGGCCCAGTGCTCGCTGCTGTACTGGTCCAGCGCGTGCCTGTAGGCAGATTCGAGCGGCATCAGTTCATCCCGCGGGAAGCTGCGGAAGCTGTAGCGCTCGTACTGGGCGCGCCCAGGGCGCAGCGCGCAGCCCGCGCATAGCACCGCCAGCAGGGCGGCGGCCGCCCGGGGCCCCGGCACCATGGCACCCGGCGGAGCGGAAGGAAGGACGGAGCAGAGGAAGGAGGTGGACGGCGCGACGCGGCGGAGGGGCCGAGGCTTAGGAGGCGGGCCGCGGGCCGCTGGCCCGCCCCGTCCGGCCGCTCCTCCCCGCCCCGCCGGGGGATGCCGGCCCAGCTGCGGCCGTGTAGGGGGTCCTAGGTGAAGGCGCCCTGCCCTCTGGTGCTCGCTCAGCGCCACGCGTACTCTAGGCTGTGCCGTTTAGTCTCAGGGACGCTGCAGGCTGCAAGCCAAGCGTTTAAAGGACTTGGAAACTCAAGTTTCGGAGCCCGTCCGCAGTTTCCGCAGGGGAGCAGCGCAAGGCTGATGCTAGGGGTCCGGGACTACTCTTTGAGATGCATTGCTGTCCGCCTTAGATTGCATGGGTGGGTGGGGGGGGGGGGGATACGTGAGCATTGACAACATGAATGAGGTGTCAAAGACAATACTTGTATTTCAATTTATTTTAACCTTTTTAAAAAATAATTTACGAAAAAACTTTCAAGGAGATTTAGATCCGTTGCTTTGCTAACACCTGCCACCTTTCCCTTTAGTATTACATCCTTATTTGTTTTTGTTTGTTTTTTCTGAGTCATTTGACAGTAGTTTGCATTTATTAGGCGCACCCGTCCCTGAATCTTGGAGAAAGTGCTGAGAGTGAAACCACAGACAACCATCGCAGAGAAGACATTTGATGTTTACAGACGGTATGTTTCTGAGTCCAGGGTTGTCCCTTCTCCCCGCACAATATGTAGCTCAGGGTCTCATTGTACCTACTAGTCCCCTCAGCTTTTCTTGTGATGTCAGTGGCAAAACAGAACAAAACCACAAAACAAACACTTTCGGAAAACTTTGGAAGCCACATAGAGAGATCTGCCCTCTGGCTCACGCACCAAACGGCCGCAATAGGCAGGACTGAGACAGACCTGAGCCAGGAATTTCATCCGGTTCTCCTGCCTGAGTTGCAGGGGCTCAAGTATTTGAGCCACCTTCCACTACCTTCTCAGGGACATTAGCAAGGTTGGAAATGAAGCAACAGTGCTGCAGGTGGCAACTTAACCTACTTTGTCACAATACTGACCCTACCGTTGGCATATTTGAAAAATACAAGCCAAAGAAGAAATGGCATAGCACCACAAATCTATTAGAAGATCAGAATCCAGAAATACATCGAATGCTGACAAAGTTATGGAGCATAAGATGTCCTTCCTCGCCGCTGCTGAGTATGCAAAATGACACGGTCACTTGGGAAGGAAGTCTGATACTGTTTTAGAAAACTTAACATATTCACTGTGAGTGGAGAACAAACAGCTCCCCTTGCACTCCTGCAATTGTACTGTTTGATTTTTTTCCCCCCAAATGAGTTAAAACATACACGCAAAAAAAAAAAAAAAAAGCTTTCAATGGATGTTGATCTGTTCCTGCCAAAACTTGGAGGCAACCACAATGTCCTGCATGCTCCTAACATCCTTGAAAAGGAAAAGCTAAAAAGGAGACGGGGTAAAGATCAGGGTTATGAGAGGAGGGATGCACTGGCAGAACACAGGATTTGGGAGGAAATGAACCATTCTATAAGGTACTGTAACGGTGGGCATCTGTCCTACATTTGTCAAAACCCATGGCAGGGGTGGGAGCCTAGCCCAGGTCTCCCACATGAGTGGATGCCTTGGCCTGTCCCGGGCATGCACCCCAGCTCCATACTCTAAACCACCTGGTCTTGGCAATCTCATCTATCCATGAGTACAGTGGCCTGGTCCACAGAAGCCCCCAGAAGTCACTCCTTAGTTGTTAAACATGCCCTCAGCGGCCCTCCCTCCAACATGTTCCCAGACTCCCCTCCCTGGGCAACCTGCAGCCCCTCCTCCACGAGGTGGTGTGTGACACACTTAGAGACCAGGGTGACACCTTCTGCCATGCTGTGCAGAGTTCCCCACGTATCTTAAAAAAAAAAAAAAAAAAAAAGAATAAGCAACTATGCTGACACACAGCTGCTTGGACTGGGGTTGGGTCATGTCAAGATGAGATGCAACAGCCACTGGCATACATGAGATCTGGGGCTGGGAGTGGATCTGCTAGAACTTAAGTAAATCTCCCACTGTTGAACACAAGAGCCAGGGCTGGGGACAGGCCAGGCCAAGCCAGACTGCAGCACCCATTGCCATACGTATAGTCTAGGTCTAGGGGCAGGCCAGGCTGGGATAGTCCACAACATTTCCTGGCATGAATGAGAGCCAGGACACAGCGCAGACCAGGCCAGGTTGGGTCATAACATTCACTAGTTCACATGAGGGGTGGGCCAGGCTAGGCTAGGTTGTAGCACCTACCAGTGAGAGCTGGGATTGAGGGCAGGCTAAGCTGAGCCAGGGTGCAGCACCTACTGGGGTGGACCATGTCAGACTGGGCTACAGCACCCACTTGCATGAGCAACACCTAGAACTGGGAGCAAACCTGGTATGGGAATTACGAGGACTCCTCAGCTACGTTGGTGATTCCACTGGTGAGCATGAGAGCTATGACTGGGGGCAGACCAAACCAGGCAAGGCTGTAGCACGCATCCTCATTGGTCAGCATGTGGGCTGGGTCTAAGGGAGGGCTAGGCTGGGATAGGCTGCCACACATACTGATATGCGCAAGAGCCAGAATGGGTGCAGTCTGGCCAGGCTAGGCTGTAGCACCAACTGGCAAGTACCGAGACTGGGCATGAGCCATATCAGGTTGAACCACGGTACCCTGAGGCAAGTACAAGATCCAGGACTGGGAGCAGGCCTGATAAGGAAACTGTTGGGCAATTCCTTTTTTTGGCTGCAGCTCCTACTGGTGAGCATAAGAGTCAGGGTTAGAGACAAGACAGGCTGGACAAAATGGCAACACCTATCAGCATAAGTGTGGGCCAGGACTGGGGGCAGGTCTGACTGAGCTAAATCACAGCACCCATGGGATTGCACAAGAGCTGGGTAGGATTGCAAGACAGGCCAGGCTACGCTGCAGCACATGCCAGTACACAGGAAAATTGGGGCTGGGGTGGACCTGGTGGGAGTTATTGGGGGTCTCTGCAACTAGACTGCAGCACCCACTAGTGTGTGTGTGGTGTGAACTGGGCCTATGGTAGGCTGGGCCGGGCTGGACCGTAGCACCCATTGATTCATATGAGAGATGGAGCTGGGGGTGGAACTGACCATGCAGCTGCATCCAACCATATGTACTAAGTACACTGGCTGATACAGGTAACAGACCAAACCTGACACTGTACTTGCTGGTGTATACAAGTCAAATGTAAGGTCACCTTAGAAAACGTTCCTTGGGGACTCCCCAACTAGGCTGCTGGAGTAAACCCTGGTCACAGTGACAAATCACAAGATATGTGATTCAGTGTTGGAGTATCAGGACTGGGCCTCC
This sequence comes from Ochotona curzoniae, assembly GCF_017591425.1. Lineage (NCBI taxonomy): Eukaryota > Metazoa > Chordata > Mammalia > Lagomorpha > Ochotonidae > Ochotona > Ochotona curzoniae. The sequence continues at coordinate 15,736,373 of NW_024465035.1, read as the reverse complement.
TAAGCTGCTGATGCCTGTGCAGTGGACAGCATGCCCAGATGCACAGTGGACATGAGAGCCAGCTCACCTAGACTGCAGAGGACATTAAGTGCCTCATCAGAGGATGGAAAGTAGAACAGGTTGGACCACTCTCCTGGCCACGCTTTGCAGCAAGTCTCTAGGTTTGTGGGTATGCTAAGATGGACTTGGTCAGCCAACAGACCTTGAAAAGACTTTTCTCAACCTTGGTGCAATAAGCTGACAATGTCTCAGAAACATAAAAAGCACTCAAGTAACTCCCTCAAACACTCTTCCCCACACCAGGGTCTCTAAGATGTTCTAAAAGGATCGTCCCCCACCCCTGGGTGCTGATGTACTTTGATAGCAAAGAATGACCAGCTTTCTTAGTGGTCTCTCTAATGGGGACTGGGACTCAATGTGTGACATCTCTGCCGAGAACTTTGGGACACAGGGAGTGCACAGGCGAGACGAACCAATGCACATTTTCGTGGATTTTTCTGAGCTTCTTATATCAACTTTTTGCAGGACAAGCAGGTTGGTAAAAGTTACAAGGGAGTAGGGGAAAACAGTCACCAGCAGCTGGATAGGTAAACATGAGTTACAAGAATCAGCACTGGTGAATAAACAGATCTAACTAGAAAAAGAATCCAAGAGAACTTTGTTGGTACTCAGATACGTTTAGGCCATAATCACTAAAGGAAGACGGCGGTAATGAAGACGCCTCGCACCTCCCCAGACCCGTTGGCCGGTAAGGTTTCTCCGCAGTCCCATCAGGGAGTCTGCTCCCTGCAGCATTCTCAATCTGCTGAGAACAGTTGAGATTCGGAGTCCTTGGGCATCATGATCTGGTTTTTTGGGGGGCAGATCTCCACAATGAATAAATCTCCACACCCCTTCCCTTCTATCATGGGGGACACAGGAGAAAACAAAAGAAAGAAAAAGGAACTGAAACATTTTTTCCACCCATGTTCCTCCATACCTTGACCTTCCTAACCCTAATTGGAGGTTCACATGGACCTATACCCCTTTAATAGATAGTATTCACTCAAAGGGAAGAAAGGACAACAGATGAACCTACTGCCTCTTTGCCACCACTATTCTCTATCACGTAGGCTTCTGCATGGGGGAGTTAACTGGCTACCTTTCTGGGCTGTACCACCCCATCTCATGGGCAGCCACCAAGAAACATAGTGCCCCATCCATTCCAGAGAGTCCAGAAGTGCCTAAGGTGGCAGAGGCTGCAGAGAGTTTGTCCAGCAGCAGCAGGGGGCAGGCAGCCTAGGGTTTAGGAGACAGGTGTCTGCTCCCCTTGAGTGGCAGGTGAACTACCTGATACAGCCACTGTCATGACTTGAACCACTCAAACCACAGAGGCTGTTGACTCAGAAACAATAAACTTAAGATATCTTGGGGCCTGCATGGTCAAGTTGACCAGATGGAGAGTTTCGTTGACTGGGAAAGATTCATGCTACTAAACAAGGCCTTAATGTATGTCTCTAACCCACTGTCACCCCACGGGGACCTTAGGCCGGATCTGGCCAAACTTTCTAATCTTTGGGGAGAAACAGGACATCCAGATTACATAAACTCTTTTTTAAAATTCATTTATTTTTATTGGAAAAGAAGATTTACAGGGCTCGCTCTGGGTGGTTTGTGTTCCCACCTCTATCTTGGGCACCTGAAAGGGCGAGGCTGGGGACAAAGACAGCATAAAGCTGACTGTTCTGATGTTGGCTCAGTTCCTGATACACAGCCCTCAATATCCACTGGAGGCTGGCAGGAGCGCTGGCTAATTATTTCTCAGCATTATCTTTTTATTGTGCTATGACCAGGCTATCACGTGGTTGCACAACTCCACCACAGGACATGGTTTCTGAGAAAGCTCCAGATCATGTGAGAAGGTTGAAGAGCTGTTGCATACAGAACTGTCCACATTAGCAGACTTTTTTTTTTTTGTTTATTAAATAGCATCTTATTTTGACATAAGAATTCATGTAGGCCTCTTATCTGCTTCATCAGGTAGCATTTTGCCTTACAGTTGGTTCTCATACACTTGCAATACGTATATATATTATGTATAATGTATAAGGAGAAGCACATCATTATGATCAGCATCTGAGTGAAACAGGTGCACATGATGTTCAGCTATGGGAAAGGCTTTCAGGTTTATTTCCTAAGAACACAATCACAGTATCACAAAATGGAATTAGGCAGTTTCATGTTGATATCGTACATATTGATATTGTTCTGAAGAACCTAGGCGTTCTCTGCCTTTTGTGATTCTGCCTTAATGGCTTGGCTAGGGGCTGTGTGAACCTCAGGCCTGATAGTCTACGTGACACCCGGCAGGACACCTGGCAGGTCACGTAGGCAGACCACTTCTCAGGAAGGAGGTACCCGGTATTTGATAAGATTCACAGCCCAATAGCTCGTCGATTTGTACTTTTTGAAAGTTGCTTGTTTCAAACCCACCAATAGAAGCCTGCTAAGTCATGACTGTATAATTAATAGCCTAAGATGTATAAGAACTGGGGGGCTTGGGCTCGGGGCCGCTTCCCTTGGCTCTTCTGGCTCGCGCTTCTTTTGTCCTTGTGGATCCTTGCAGCCTCGGCTGCGGCTGCCCCTCCCCCGCCCAGCCATGCTGGGCTGGGGGAGGTGGCTGGGTTACCTAGGCTAACTTGAATAAACCACCTTTTTGCCTCAGCACCGACTTCAGACTTGATGATTATCTGGGGGTTTCAAAAACCGGCACAACAGTTCATAGTCTACATTCAGCTCCTACTGATTGTCCTACAAATGCTTTTACAATTGTCTTTTTGCTGAAGGAGCAGTTTTATTCTTATTCATGTTCCTAGCCATCTTTCCAGGGCTACAAGTTATCAGGAAACAAAATAAAAAGACATACAAAATGTACATCATTTGTTTTCATTCTTAGATTTCAAAAAACTTCTCAAATTGCTACATGTTTCTTTGTCTTTAAAAAATATTTATTTATTCATTTGCAAGGCAGAGAGAGAGAGAAAGAAAGCTTTTTGATCCATTGTTTCACTCCACAAATGACTGCAACAGCTGGAGCTGGCCCATCTAAAGCCAGGAGCCAGGAGCTTCTTCTGGGTCTCTCACACAGGTTCAGGGTCCCAGGCTCTTGGGCCAGCTTCCATTGCTTTCCCAGGCCCCTAGTGGGGAGCTGAATGAAAAGTGGAATAGCCAGAATTCAAATCAGTGCCCATATGGGGTGCCAGAACCACAGGAGGCAACTTTACCTGCTATGGCACAGCACCAGGATAATCCTCTGCCTTGCAGTGCCAGCAACCCATATGAATGTTTGTATTTTGGCTGCTTCACCTCCCACCCAGCTCACGGCCTTGGAAAGCAGTAAAGCATGGCCCAAAGCTCTGGGACCCTGCGCCCACATGGGAGACCGGGAGGAAGGTCCTAGCTGGTCATTGCGGCCATTTGGAGAGTGAACCAGCAGGTGGAAGATCTCTCTATCTTTCCTAGTCTCTCTGTGAAATCTGCCATTCAAAAAAAAAAAAAAACTTTGAAAAAAAAGTATTGATTTTTGAAAGAGTTACAGAGAGGACACACAACACATACTGAGAAAGAGAATCTTCCACTTGTTTATTCACTCCCCAGATGGCTGCCCCTCAAATTGCTACAGGTTTCTTAAATGCCTCACCTGGCCTTTTATGCTGATCTCAATGGCACTGTCCACAGACCCCACTTTGGGTAGTCTGGCCGATCTCAGAGCATGTTTCACGTTTAGGGGTGTGTGTGTGGGGGGGCCTTTTCCTCTCCTGAATGACAGTATTCTTTTGAGCTTTTCACCCACCCAGCCACCCACCCATGCAGACCCTGGTGGGACCTGGCATCCTGCACATTCCCCCTGTGCAGTGCGAAGGGAACTTATGGTACAGTGCAGGCAGAAGTGTGGCCTTGGGGAAGTTACTCGGGTTCTTAAACCTGAGCACACGCCCCTGGGACACACCACTTCTAGCTCCAGGGCTGTGCTGGCAAGCCAGTTAAGTAGTCTGGGTCTATTCTCTCATCTGTGAAATGTAGACAGCAACATTTGCAAACTTGGGTTGTGGTGAAGTACTCAGCACAGTGGCCCTTAGGCGTCTGGCTAGGTCCACTACAGCACAAGGTCAAGTCCAAAACTCTCAAAAGCAAGCCAGCGCCTCTGAGGGGGCTTCTTCAAAACGTTTACTGGAAACGGGTATTCTGCAAACATCACACATACATCTCGAAACATGTTGCACGGATGAAAGCAAATTTCTTTCACTTTCGAAGAAACTTTTACTTCTTTTCAACAATTTGAGGAACAGATTAAGGCCAGACAGACAATTGGTTCACTTCACAGGAGCCCACAACAACTAGAGCTATGTCAGGTCAAAGTAACGAGCCAAGAACTCTATTCAGGTCCCTCAAATGGGTGCCAGGGCGCCAACCACATGAGCTATTACCCACTGCCTGCTAGTGTCTGCATTAACAGGAAGCTGGAGTCAGGACCCAGAGTTGACAATGACCTTCAGGTACTTTATTCAGCGTCTCAACCCCTTTGAAGTAACCTTGAACCTTCTCTGGACAAGCTTTAGCCATTTATTTATTTCCATTTGAAAGGTAGATTTACAAAGAGAAGGAGAGAGAGAGCAGAGTCACCTTCCATCCACTGCAACAAGTGGCTGCAACAGCGGGAGTTGAGCCAATCAGAAGCCAGGAGCTTTTTAGGGATCACCAATGTGGGTGCAGGGTCCCACTGCTTTGGGCCACCCTTCACTACCTTAACAGGCCATAAACAGGGAGCTGGATGGGAAGTGGAGCAGCCGGGATCCTGCATCCACATAGGCTATCCGGCACCGCAGACATAAGATTAGCCTGTTAAATCACATGCTGGCCTCCTGAAACCATGTTTTGATTCAAGTTAAAATGTGGGATATGAGAGAAAGATGAGATATTTATAGAGATTTCAGGTTATGGAGATGGCTATTGTTAAGCATTATGAACTCTGGCTCTGACAAGTCCGCTCTGCCGGAGGGCTTTCATTTTCGCAGCTGTAGAAGTAACAGGTGAGAAGCGTTGCTGGCCTCTCACTCACCACCCAGCAAGAAAAGAAACCTTCCGCAGACCCCGGGGCTGGCACTGGAGAGATTTCGCCAGAGCTGAGTCACGTACGTAACTCGGGAGTAACCCCTAAGCAGCGGCGCTCCAGCAGATCTTGTAACCACAGCTCTGACGTTACTCGGGCGGGGAAGAGAGAACAAAAGCTGCGTTTCCAACTCTTAGCAGGTGATGCTGATAACGCTGGGATTCGGGAACACGCCGCAACTCCAGGTTGGAGGTTTTCGGAAGCGGCAGCGCGGCTGCGCCCACGCACGCTTAGGGTGCCCCTGGGTTTAGCTTCGGGATGTCGGAGGAGCAAGCTGAGCTTCAGCCGGAGGCCAGCCTTCGGGGGGCGCGTCCTCAAACCGCTGCTCCTCCCAGCCACAGCCACACAAGCCTAGCCTCAAGTCACGCGGCCCCTAAGGGCCCCGCGGTGTCCCGGGGCGGAACCAGAGGCGGAGCCGGCGAGAGAGGGGCGGGCCTGGGCACCGGGTTCTCCAGTCCAGTGCGGTGGCGCAGCCGGCCAGAGCGCCCAGTGCGCACCCGGGAGACCGGAGGGCGGTCATGCTGGGGGTCCCGGTGCGCATCCTCTGCCTGCTGCTGGCGCCGCTGCTGCTGCTGCGCTCCCCGCAAGCCCTGGGCGTAAGTCCGTGGGGGAGGTTCCGTGCACGGGCTGAGCGGCCTGGGGCACGGCCTGCTGGGGGACAGGCCCACGCGGGGTCTGGCGGCGGGGGCCGCTGTCCCGCGGGTGGGCAGCCCGAGACCCTCTGGGTCGGACGTCACCGGGCTGGCCCTCCTGTCGGTGCGGGGCGCGAGGTGCGTCCTTCCTGGACGCTCTGGCGCCGGTGCTTCTCGCTCAGGCCGCCCCCTTTGGGCGTCGCTGTGTGAGGCGGAAGACGTGCGCCTGAATTTGTCCTGGCTGGGTTTTCGGGCAAGGACTCGTGCGACTTCTTATGAGTGGATGGGAGTGGGGTTGTGTGTGTCCTGTTCCTGTCCAGTTCGCTGTCCACGCAGAGCTCCTGAAAAAAAGAACAAGAAATGGGGTTGGAGAGGCCCCCGCGGCGGGAACGTCGCCTGATTGTTTTGGAAGGGAGCTCTGTTAGCGAATCCCGCCTCCATCTCTCCGCGCGCGCGTGCAAACTCCCCTCCACCTGCTCTCCGGCGTCAGCTTCTTCTTGCCTGGGCGAGGTGCTTTTCCTTTATAGGGGTGGCAGAGGCCGGGTTGCAGGAGGTTGCTGGTGTTGGTCCGCGTCGCCACGCTCGTGGAGTCCCCTGCCGGGGAGCTTGGTGTCTCGCTTGGGGAAGGAGAGGAAGCTGGTGGTAGTGGTCAGGCTTCGCTGTGCCCCTGTGACCAGTCTTGAGCAAGCCGCCTTTGGCATCCCCTCCCACCACTCCCATATGTTCAGGTGAGCCCAGAGGTGGAATTTGAGCCCACACGGGACCTCTGAATTGCACCCTTGGGTTAAAAAAAAAGGGGGGGGGGCTTTCTCCTGGGGCACACGCTCAGGGCCTGTCCAAAACTCAAGATGAATTGAGAACAACAGCTTCTTGAAAAGTAGAAAAGTCATGTCAGCTTGCATATCTACTGCTGCTTTGCCACCCAGCTTTTGTTTTGTTTTTAGGGTAAAGTTTACTTGACCAGGAGCCATGGAGGAGGCCAAGGCAGAGCCACCTGCCAGAATCACTGGGGAAGGTGGAACTGGGGAACAGTTGAGAGGGACAGATCTGAGCCAGTGTCTTACGGGGCGAATGCCTGGTAGAGACAGAGGGTGTAGAGGAGGAGGAAGAGCAGGTGGGCTGGGCAGCTCTCTGGGTGTTGGGCATACCTAGTGGTGTGCAGCGGCTTGCTGTACCTGAGGCCCACCCAGATAGAGTGGCATCACCCTGGAGCTCCTGGGTCAGGTGTCTGTGAGGGCCCGCGTGCCTTGATTTTGTTGTTTCCACTTACTTAGCACAGCAGTTGTTTGCCCTAGAAATCAGGAGCAAATTTAAAAAATAAAGAGTGGTGGTGGAGGAAACAATATGTGTGAATACTAGCTTTTTGTAAAAAAAAATTAATAACAGTACTTCTGCAATTTTAGGGTGAAGTGTTGGGCATTTTTTCCTTTGTTGCAAACCTCTTTCGTGTCTGTCCTTGTGGGAGATGGTTGGGCTTTCAAAGGGACTTTGCTTCCAGTCTGTTGTCATATCACATGTCCCATAACCTCTGGAACATTCCATTTTACGTTCATGGGAGGGTGAGGATGAAAAGGCATCGAGGGCTTATTATGATCATAATAATAAGTTTGAGGAGGTGGCCCCTCTTTAAGGGCCTCTGTGGCGCAGTCTTTGAGAACTGCTGGTTTAGCTAACTTTTTCTCCTAAGAGAAGTTCATGGTTCTTCTGGAAAGACTTAAAGCAGACAGAAAAGCTGTAAGGAAAGAAATGACAGCTGCCTATCACACCATATCCCTGTGGGGTTGTATCTTAACAAAGTGTAGCTATTGACTGCCGTGTGGGTGGGGCGGTGCAGGTGGCTTCCCGGTTTTTGAATGGGGAACAGAAACTCTGCCGACCATCCCACAAAGCTGACGACGGTTCCTGGTTGCAGGCGGAGCTGACCCGGAAGCCTGTCCACGGCCACTGTCCTTTCTAAGCCCACCTAGCGGGACAATGATGATCTTCAGGCAGGTGTCGCTGGGCACCAAGGTGGGCTTGGCTGCTGTCATTGTCTTCCTATCCATGGTCGTCTCCCGCGCCTTTCTGGCACACAACCTGGAGCTCAAGGCCTGGCGGATGCTCTTCCGCCTGCAGCTTGTCCTGTTTGCTAACTCATTGCTGCTCGTTGGCTCTCTGTACATCTGGCGTAGCTTAGTGAGCAGTCTCGGCTCATTCCCGGGCGCCGGCTCCACCTGTTTCCAGCTTTGGAAGCTGACTGTCATGGCATTCCTGGGCCTGACTCATTCCAGCTTCTTCACCATGTTGTTCCTGGTGGCTGAGGAGCCACATCCTTTGTCCCTGGCTGCCTACTCCTGCCTGGGCGCGTACGTCTTCATGCTGTTCTTCCTTGTCATCTTCAGCGGCGTGGAGCAGGCCTACCAGCTCCTGGCCTGGCACTGCGGCCGGGTCCAGAGCAGCCCAGACAAGATGAGGAGGCTGGCACTCAGGCCCGTGCTGACCGTGACGTTCACTGCTGTGCTCAGCGTAGTCGGGCTTCTAAACGCTGCCCAGCCGCCGGCTGTGAGAACCGTGGAGGTGCCCATGCCTTCGCTGCCTGCCTCCATGAACAATCTCAAGGTGGTGCTTCTTTCGGACATCCACCTGGGCCCCACAGTGGGCAGGACCAAGATGGAGATGTTTGTGCGCATGGTGAACACACTGCAGCCCGACGTCACGGTGATCGTGGGTGACCTGTCCGACTCGGAAGCCTCGTCCCTGCGGTCGGCAGTGGCTCCCCTGGGCCAGCTCCGTTCCCGCCTCGGCACCTACTTCGTCACGGGCAACCACGATTACTACACACTGGACGTCAGCAACTGGTTTGCTGTGCTGGGAGCCCTGCACGTAAGGCCCCTGCATAATGAACATGTGAAGATCTCAGCCATCGGAACCTACCCTGCTGGGGAGCGTGGAGCAGGACAAGACTGGATTTGCCTGGCTGGCGTGGATGATATCGAAGCAGATATCCTGCACTATTCCGACCACGGCATGGATCTGCACAAGGCCCTGGAAGGCTGCAGCCCGGACCACACCACTATCTTACTGGCTCACCAGCCCCTGGCAGCCAAGAGGGCCCTCCAGGAGCGGCCAGATATTAACCTGATCCTGTCTGGGCACACACACGCTGGGCAGATCTTCCCCTTGAATGTGCTGGCCTATCTCCTTAACCCGTTCTTTGTAGGTCTGTACCAAGTGACCCCAGATACCTTTGTCTATGTCAGCCCGGGAACAGGTCACTATGGGATACCCATGAGGTTGGGCAGCCGAGCAGAGATCACAGAGTTCATCTTACGGCAGACTCCCTGAGCTGGTCCTGCCTTGGCACCCCAGCCCTGGCTGTCTACCTACCCTTCTTCCCAGTGGTTCATCTGTCTGATCCCTCCAGCCCCTCCCAGCCAGCTCTGCAGCCAGCCATGCGGACATACACCTGACTCAGCGATTGGGGGTGAGGTGGCCTAGCAGGTTCAGGCTGCTGCAACCCTTTGATCAGGTCTTTGCCTCTCGGAATGGGATGCCAGTGAAGATACAGCCTAGGGGGCTTCGGGGGGGCCCCAGAGAGCTTTGGCCACCCCGCTGCCTTTTTGTGCAACACTGCTTGAGTTGGATAATTAGCTGCTTTTCACTGCTTTTTGGTGAGGAAGCTGAGGCCAGGCGAGGAAGGGCACAGGTGATCTGAGGAGGGACGTAGGAGGTTTGGGAGCCAGAGGTCAGTCTGTCTGCTCCCCGTGAGGTCTTCCCACAGCCTGTTGACTAAGTAACTGGATGGATTACAGGTGAGCCAGGGATTCACATGCAGTTGAGGCTGATTCTGTTTGCACACAGGTGCTCAGAGCAGAACCTGGAGTGCAGGACATCCGGCATGTTTGAAGAAGGGTCAGGAAACTGGAGCACCCGTCTCCCACCCCTTCTCAGGTTGAGGTCTGGCTTTCTGTTGGAAGCAGAGGTTGACTGTCCAGCCGTGGAGACTGGCAGTGATCTGTGCCCAAGGTGGAACTTTGCAAGCTTCCTGCGCAGGGCCAGCTGTGCAAGGTGGGGTTGTCCTTCCCGTTGGTGCTTGGCCACCTGCTGACCTCAAGGAGCCTAGTGTGAAGGGAGCTGAGCCTTGTTATCCCAGCCCTTGCCCGTGATACGCCATTAGCCTTAAGGTGGGAATCAGTATTGCAGCTTCCTAAGACGTGGTGCTGAGGCCCACAGGAAGCCTTGCTTATGTCACACTGGGGCTCGTGAAAGGACCTTGTGGGCAACCCTCGTTCCTGCTGCAGGGGCAGCCACATTAGCACGCCAGCAGCTGCTCCTGAGAGTGGCCTCGCTCTGCCTGTGTCGGTAACCCAGGCCTGGAAGAGCTGACATTGGCCTTCTGAACCTGTGGACCACCACCTCTTGTTCCAGGCAGCCTGGTGTGTGCAGTGCGGTATCTGGGGAGTGTCTTTGAGTTCAGATCTTGGGAGCTTTCTCATTGTTCCCCCTCCTGTAGAATTTCAGGGCGAGGAATGGGGTTGAGAGCCTTTCTCTTAACACATTTTGCAGGATTGAAGGGGCAGGGGGCTGAAGAGCCCCACCCCGGTGGGCGGCCTTGGGCTCCTTTCTCCAGGCCCTGCTCTACCTGCAGCCGCCCGCTAGGGAGGCTGCCCTTCCAAGCTTTGTCACTTCTGCATCACCCGGCCTGTTGTTTCGGGCGGTGGTTAGTTCCTCTTCAGTGAGTTGGTGCCGTTTCACTTCCACCTTTCTGCAGCAGTTTCTTGAGTCTGAGTCTTCCTCAGTACCCCGAGGTGGATGCAGTTGGCTCTCCTCGAGCCCTTTTTGTGGCTTGCATCTTGGTCCCTTCCTCTTGACGCCATTGTCTTGGGCTCTCACGGTCCCTTTGTCCAGCTTGAATTCGTTGCTGGGCTGCTTGTCCTTTGGCAGTGGGAGGGAATCCTGCTCGTACAACCTGCCTTGATGGACATTTTCCCAGCAGACAGCTCTCCACTGCTGTCCAGACATGGGGCCCTTTGTTCTGTTTGGTGTTCTCAGCTCATCGAACCTCCTTGTTTTATTTGTGTATGACTGGAGAATTTGGTCAAAACTCCATCCTTTTCCATTTCGTTTCTGCTCTGTAGTCTTATACACGCCACAGGTTACAAGAAACCAGCCAGAGTTTGGGTGGTTTGATAATTATTCTTGTCAAAGCTCAAGAGATTCTCTCTGCTGTCCTCCAGCTCATCCGCCTGTCCACCCACTCGGTTGCATTTTGTTTAGTTTGTCTTAGGCTCTGGGTGAACAGAAACTTGCAAGCGTTCACTGTGCAGGGAGAGCAGTATTCCTGACATGCCCATCGCACAGCCTCAGCAACTGGGATTATTCTGCCAGTCTGTCTCACTTGTTTCTGCCTCATGCTTTTGTCTTTTTTTTTTCTTTTTGGATTCAAATGCAATTCACTGTGTGCTTAGGTCTTATTTTTGCCCCTGATTATCTCAATTGTGCCTGTCTGTTGCAGCTTAAAAAGGAAAAACACATGTTTGGCATGTTAATGTTTTCAAATGTGAATTGCAACACCGTTCAGTCTGTCTATATCACTGCTGTGAAATCCAAAGCTTTCATCTTGCACATCTGAAGCTGTACCCAGCCAATAGCTCCCCTTCTCCCCCTCTCAGTTCCTGGCAAACACCTGTAGATTCTCTGTTTCTATGAGTCCGACCACTTGGGACACCCCCTTGGACTGGGATCAGACAGCTTTTGCTTCAGGTGACTGGCTTGTCTCACCGAGCCTCCTGTCCTTATGGTTCGTGCACCAGCAGGGCGTGAGTGCGTTTCTCTGCTGGTTAAGGCTGGACTTGGTTTTGCGTACCTGGATCCGTCACCATTTGTTGAGCCATTCACTCCTGGGCTTCTGGGCTGCTTCCATCTCTTGGCTGCTGTGAATAGCACTGTTGGAAGGTGGGGATGTGCATCTGCCATCCAGAGCTTTTCAGTTCCTTTGGAGACGCTCAGAAGTCAGTGGGCTGGGTCCAGTGGTAGTTGCGGTTTTAGCTGTTTGCAGAACCGCTCCCGTCCCGTTTCCCTGAGCAGCTACACCAGGGCCCGGTCCCAGCAGCAGGATAGAAGTGTTCCAGTGTCTCCACACCCTTGCCCACACTTGTATTTTTTTTAATTGTGGCTGTCTTCATGAGTATGGTTTTGATTGGCATTTCTTGTATGTCTCCTTTGGTTGAGCATTTTTTTCATGTATTTATTGGCTATCTAAATATACCATCTCTGTAGAAATGCCTTCTTAAGTTCCTTGCACGCTTTAAAACCAGATTATTTGATTTTTCCATTGAGGGGTAGAGATTCTTTATATATTTTGAACACTAGCCTCTTATTCGTTATATCTGATTTATGAACTTTAAAGCAATTCTGTAGATTGCTTTTTATTCTGTTGCTCATGTACTTTGATGCATAAAAGATCTTAAGTGTGACACGCCCCACTTGTCTATTTTTGCTTTTGTCATCTTTGCTTCTGGTGTTCTAAGAAATTCTTGCAAAATTCATTGTCATACAAGGTCCTGTATGTTTCCTTGGGTTTTGTGTTGGTCTTTAGTCCACTTTGAGTTACTTTGTAACTTTGTGCTACTTCTGGCATATGGTGTAAGAAAAGGGGTCAACTTCCTTCTTCTGAAGGTGGGCACCCAGTTTTTCCAGCGCATCTCAGTAATCTCAGAAGTCTTTTTTATTTCTTTTGTTGACGCTGGATTATAAAAGCAAAGCGCATATTTTTTTAAGTGCATATGTTGTATGTGATATTTCTTGTTTCTTTTTGACAACTCTTCTTCTTTTTTTTTTTTTCCTAATGTCATGTATTTGTTCAAGCAGTCTGGATACTTTTAGGATTTCCCAAGTTTTAAATTTCCAGTTTTGTTTAGTGTGTTTTGCCACCTCTCATATTGTGAGCCGTTGGGGCTGGTGTTCTGTAGACGTGAGAGCTAGAGTCAAGTTTAGCACATCCCATCTTTTTTTTTAAAGATTAATTTATTTTAATTGGAAAGTCAGACATACACCAAAGAGGAGAGATAGAGAGGAATATCTTCTATCTGCTGATTCATTCCCCAAGCGGCCGTAGTGGCTGGGGCTGAACGGATCAGAAGCCAGAAGCTTCTTCTGGGTCTCCCATGTGGATGCAGGGTTGCAAAGCTTTGAGCCATCCTCGACTGCTTTCCCAGGCCACAAGCAGGGAGCTGGATGGGAAGTGGGGCAGATGAGACATGACCCGGCGCCCATACGTGGTCCCAGCTCATGCAAGGAGATTTAATCACTTAGACCACTGAGTCAGGTCCAGTATTTTTACTTTCTTTAATTTTCTGTTTGATTCTGTTTTACACCACGATTTTGGTTCCTAATAACCTCCTATAATTGTTTCCCTGAGCCTTCTGCATATATTGGAGACCCACAACAGCTTTATAGTCGTGTCAAGGTTACTCGACACAGTAGCTCGGTTCTTGTTTGGGGATTTGTGTCTGTTTATTGACCTGAAATCAGTGTACACTGCACCCCCTTAGAATGCAGTCAGGACAGTATTTCTGATGCACTTGAGATCAATCTGCCCTGTGTGGAAAGCTAAGTCCACTGGAGTTTTTATGAGAGTTGCTTTGTCTTAAAAAAGAGAGAGAGAAGAGACGAAAGGCCTTAATATGCTGCCCTCAGATTCTCTGTGAGGTGACTTCTGTGAGGGCAGGTCACCCACAGCCACCCCCTTGTCTGCCCTGCTGGTCGTGCTTGCTTGCAGTCTCCCGTATGGGCAGTGTGTTCTGCAGTCATCTGAAATGGTGCTCTGTTCATCCCAGCCAGTCTTCATGAAGGGGCACCGTGGTGCAGGGGCACCGTTCCCTCCCTGCTCGCTCTGCTTGCCTCAACCTCGCGCTCACTCTCTCTGAAAGGCACAGAGTACGCATGTACTACTTCTGTCCTGTGGTTCACTGCTCCATCTTCTCCCTGCCACAGCCACAGCTGGCCAGGCTGCCAGCCTCAAGCCCTGAATCCAGCTAGGATCTCCCACACGGGTAGGCAACCCTGATGCCATCTCCGCTGCCTCCCAGGCTGTGCCTTAGCAGGACCCTGGATCTGAAATAGAGGTGTGGCTGAATCCCAGGCACTCTAAGGGGTTTGCAGGTGTGACGGGGATTAGATCTTGCCCCCTGGAGCCAACGGGCTCACATGAAGCCGACCCTGGGCATTTGGGTCTCCGAGGTGAGGTGAAGGGGTGTGTCAGGTGCTGGGGCTGGGGAGGGAAGGGCCTTGAGCAGGTGCTTGCCGGAATCACTGTGAGAGTTCTACAGGCAGCATCTTTGTAGATCAAGTGGCCTGGTACCTGGGACCTCAAGGAGCTCTACTTACTGTGTAGCAGTAATGCAAATCTTGTGCTGTCTCTAGGGTAGGGAAACTTGAATTACCTGATGATGTCGGTACTGTGTCATGCTCAGTATTTTTTTCCTAATGCTTGTTTGCCACGGAAGTAATCCAGACCAAATAAATCACTGTGGGTAAATCATCCTCGTGTGAATCTGTGGCCAGGGAGTGCCCTGCTTTGTCCTGCTGTCTCACTCCCTTGTGATGTACGTGGGGAAGGCCCTGAGAAGGTGTGCCCCTTGCTGCCTTGCGATTCCTTTTGGGGAGTTAGCTGTGACTTCATACATTTCTTGCACCAAGACCACACCAAGACCACTACACCCCTGCATGTGTGAAATGAAAGCACACTTCTCTCTGGTTTTTAAAGGTTTATAGATTTTTATTTGAAAGACAGTTTATAGAATGACAGATCTTCCATTCTCTGATCTTCCATCCACAAATAGCTGTGAAGGCCAGAGCTGAGCCAATCCAAAGCCAGGAGACAGGAACTTCTTCTGGGTCTCCCATACAGGTGCAGGACCCCAAGGCTTTGGGCCATTCTTTATTGCTTTCCCAGGCCACAAGCATGGAGCTGGAAGGGAAGTGAAGCAGCTGGGATACAAGCTGGTGCCCATATGAGATCCCAGCACACACAAGGCAAAGACTTTATCCACTAGGCTACCACGCTGGGCCCCCAACCAGAGTCTTAATGATAGGCCAAATGCCCACCCCCATCTAGCTGTTTATTGCAGGGACAGTTTGAGTGGAGATGCAATGGGGAAGGTGTTGCACTGTGATCTGTGATTCCAGGAGGACTGGACAGTTCTAGAACCTCCATTTGCTTCCCAGTGGCTCCTCCTCAGGGTGAAGGTTCTGCTGGCTGCTGGTCAGGTCACCTGTGCTTGCACACAGGACCAGATAAACAACCACAGGGTAGGCACGGTGGCTCTTCGGATGCACTGTGACGAGGAGGGCTTGAACTAAGGCTGCCTTATCCTCTTGCCTCCTACAAGTGTTAGGGGAGAGAGGTAGTGTACAGGTGCCTGGGACCAAACAAGGTCTGCTCAAACTCTCCAACAAGCCTCGGAAGGCCCGAGAGAACCCCTTCAGACACAGGTACCCCAAGTTGCAATGGAGAAGGATAGCAGGAATACCATCTCGTGTTCTTGGGGTGGCATTACCAGGCCCTTCCTCTAGGGGCTCCCTCCGTCCAACCTCCTCTGAGTCCAGTGGGTGTTAAGTCTGAGAAGAGGCCCCAAGCTTGGGGCAGGACAATGCATCGTGAATCATTTGCATTGGCTGACATCAGCGTGTGTGCTTGTGAATTCTTGATATTTTTTTCTCCTTGTTAAATACGTCGGGCAGCTTCCTTTCAAAATCATTCCCCGGCCCCCTCCCCGCAAGAGAGTGCTATGGCTTAACAGCAGCTCCAAGGTCACTACCGACTGCCTTGTTGCTCATGGGACTGGTGTCCACCTGCTTCTGATGGATCCCACCAGCCCTGTGACACTAGAAAGCCTCCACTCTCATCCCTTGCTTACGGTGAACACCATGCTAGCTTCTCCGGGGTGACAGGGTAGTGTCACTGCAGAGGAACTTCTCGGAGCCCTCCTGGGGAGTATCGGGGGGTTCTCTGACACCATTTGTGTATTTATGTCCCTCTCTGGGGGCCCAGTGCCTGGGTTTGAGTCCCCACTCCTCCCCTTGGATGTCAGCATCCTGCTGGGAGGCAGCAGGTGCTGGCTTGAGGGTCCCAGGCACCCTCCGGGATCGAGTTTCTGGCTCCTGCGTTCAATCTCGTGCCAGCCGTCGTGGGCATTGCCTTTTAGCACAGTGGTGATCTGGCAGTCTTGAGCAGACATCGTGCCAACTGCCCCTTCTGTAGCCTTACATTTTGCTTCCTAGAGTGCCCTCACGGTTAGATCCTGGGCCTGCCTTTTCTGGCGGGACATGTGGTCCCTTTAAACATTGCCACAGAAGCTTGGAATGAGTGGTTCTCCCAAGTCAAACTCCTAGATCTATTGACAAAAGCCAGTCAGCCTATAATTAGTGCCTCCCTGCCTCTGCCCAGGGGAGAGCTAACAGCTCCTCTTCTCGTGGGGCGGGCGGGGGGGGTTCTTTTTGGTCCAGCTTAAGGGAGCTTGGAAGGGCATTTATAGGCCATCTGCCCATCCTAGCCCCCAGCTGCTCCAAATAAAGGCAAATGGAGAAAATGAGTTACAGGGTCACACCTGCCCTTCCTGGTACCAGTTGTCTTGAGGTGGGTTCCTCTGGAAGCTTCTCTAGGAGCAGGTGGTTTGGGAAGCCCGTTAGGAGCACAGGAATAGGGGACAGGTGGGAGGAGAGGAGGAGCCGGCTGAGGTGTGTGGGGTAGTTGCCACCGTGCAGCACAGCCTCCTCAAAGTGCAGGGTTGTCTGCCAGGGACACAGGAGACTGTAGCTGTCCACCTGCTCTGCCGCCCCTTGACCTGGAGCACCAACTCCCAGCACTCCTGGACTTTCTGGGCCCAGCAAGTTTCATAGAAGCAGTGGGTGTGAGTTTGGATGGAAACCGCTTCCACACGAAGTATACTGAGGTTGTGCAAGTGTGTGCTCAGAGGTGCAGCTGATGGGGGCATGATTGTAGCAGTACTTCTTGGGGCCAGCGTTGAGGTGCAGCTGTGTAAGCCACCTCTTGCAGTGCTCACACCCTGCCTCGGAAGGCTAGGTCCAAGCTGCTCCGCTCATGGCCTGGGAAAGCAGCAGAGGACGGCCCAAACAACCTGGGCCTCGGCCACCCACACAGATCAGATGGCATTCCCCGTTTCAGATGACTCCCTGTTTCAGCGAGCCCCAGCACAGGCTGCTGCAGCCATTTGGAGAGTGAACAGTGAATGGAAAATCTCTGTGTCCTGTTTTGTCTCTCTCCGTGACTGCCTTTCAGGTAAATAAGTAAGTAAATCTTTTTTTTTTTTTAAAGATTTATTTTTATTATTTTTTCATTGGAAAGGCGGATATACAGAGAGGAGAGACAGAGAGGAAGATCTTCTGTCCGATGATTCACTCCCCAAGTGAGCGCAACGGGCCGATACTATGCCGATCCGAAGCCAGGAGCCTCTTCCGGGTCTCCCACGCGGGTGCAGGTTCCCAAAGCTTTGGGCCATCCTCGACTGCTTTCCCAGGCCACAGGCAGGGAGCTGGAAGGGAAGCAGGGCTGCTGGGATTAGAACCGGCGCCCATATGGGATCCCGGGCGTGCAAGGTGAGGACCTCAACCACTTGCGCCACCGCGCCGGGCCTGTAAGTAAATCTTTTTAAAAAAATGCAAAGCCCTGCCCTACCTTTTTTATTTTTATTTTTGAAATTTATCATACAATTTTGTATAGTCTGGGATTCCCCTCCCCCGGTTTTCCACCCCCCCCCATTGATTTTTCCCATAATGTCACAACTCTTCATAAGGAGTTACAATTTCATCTGTCTGCTATTTTAAAAGTTCATGGAAATGCATGTTAAGAAAAAACTGCATTGATTTATTTTTTTTTTAATTTTGCAACAATGTAAACTCTTAATTCCAGTTGAAATGTTTTAGAATTGGGGGCCTGCGCCGTGCCATCATAGGTTAAGCCACTTTGCCTGCAGTGTTGGCATCCTATTTGTGTACTGGTTTGAGTCCCAGCTGCTTCACTTCCAAACCAGATCCTTGCTTCTTACAATCTGGAAAAGCAGTGAAAGATGGCTCAGGCCTTGGGGCCCCGCACGTTCATAGGAGATCCCGTAGAAGTTCCTGGCTTTGCACCGGCACGGCCTGTCTACAATTCTGATTCTCCCATTAAGCTATTACTGTCAAGCCATCCCTGCATCTGCCTGTCTGTCCATTGTTTGGATACAGTTAATTACAGACATCAGTGTTTGCCCCCAAGTTCTTTAGCACACATATTACTAACTAGAGGCTGGTGTTTGTCTATCACTTTTTTCCTGTTAAGGTTAATTTTGTATCCAATAAAATGCACAAATCTTGAGTACCCCTGATGAATTTTAGCATGTGGTTATACGTGCATCTTGCAAAAGCTGAACCCAGCTATAAAGCACCACTGTTACCCAAGCTGGTTCTATCATTCCTTCCCAGGCAGTGCCCGCCCCCATGCCCTACAGATGCTGTGTTTAGGATGGGCTCCCCCAAGAGCACACATTGGAGATGAAGTTCCTGAGCAACATGTGTGGGTGGTGGATCCAGTTAGGAGCTAAGTCAGGTGGCCCTGCCCTCCTGAACAAGTTACAGGTGCATCTTGGAGCAGGTCCATTCTCACAGGTGGGTTTGTTAGAAGAGTGATTTTGGTGCACTTTTCTTGCTGTTCTGTTCTTCCTGTGGGATGACGGAAGGCAAAGCGCCTACCCCTGCCAGTGGGTATGTTAAGGCTTGTCACTCTCCCGTCTTCTATGGCTTGGAGGCCCTTGAACCTGGGCTTATCCCTGCTGGGCCTGCGCAGCTCCTGGCCTTCTGCAGGACTGTGTGGACCTGCGGTTTCTGCCTGCTGTGCCTGTCCTCCCCGCCCTCATTCCCAGCTGTGTCTGTCTCCTCTGGGATGGTTTTTACTCATCCTAGATCCTGGAGCTCTCGGTGCCAGCTGCTTATGTCCTTATCCGGGCTCTGCAGGCCCTGCTCCAAGCCAATTTACATTGCTGACTCTCAGTGACGCTGCGTTTGAAGCTTCTGCATGTGGCTCTGATTGGCGGCTAAGGTTGAGGACCAGTCTTTCTTCTGAAAACTTGGCCTCACTCGCATACACCTGCTCACATGCTGTTTCTTAAAGAAAGAAAGAAAAGCTTATTTGAAAGGCAGAGTTACAGAGAGAGAGAGAGAAAGTCTTCCATTGACTGGCTCATTCCCAAAATGACTGTTTCAGCAGGACTGTTGCAGGTTGGAGCTAGCAACTGGGAGCTTCTTCTGGGTCTCCCACATGCAACATGCATGCAAGGACCCAAGCTCTTGGATTATCTGTTGCTGCTGTCCCAGGAACACCAGCAGGGAGCTGGATTGGCAGTGGAGCAGTCGGGTCTTGAACCAGCCCTCATAAGGGATGCTGGAGTTACAGGCGATGGCTTAACCTTATACGTCGTAGCATTGGCCCCCTGCACTGTTTGTTTTGGCTCCAACATTCTGTCCTGCCCCTTGTGTTACCACGTAGACCTCACTGGGCTAACCCCAGGTCTCTTCTGTGCCAGACGGAAGCCCCCTGTGGTTGTGGGTACCGCTGTGTGGTTGCTCTCTCTGACCACTTAGTGGGCAGTGGGTACATGGTAGCATTTGCAGGGGGGGGTGGTTGCACATTCGTGCTGGGCTTGGAGGGTGTCTGAAGGCAGAGTTGGTACCTGGCTGGGCATGGGACACAGGTCAGAGGCTACTGTCTCCCTTCTCATTTCTTAGCAAACCTTCTTCTCTCGCAGCCTAGATAATGTGAATTCCAAACCGCTTTTCCCTTGCCCAGCTTTGTCTGAAGAAGCTAGCTTCCCTTTCTAGCCATCCAGAGACTCTCCGTACATCATGGACCAGCACTGAGCTCATATGACACTGAATCCTATCCACACTGTGAGAATGTTTTCAAAATCACCAAGTGTAAGAAAGAGCTTTTGTGTTTGTATGAGTGTCTGTCTTTGAGTGGAAAGAGAACCTTATCTATACAGTGATTGTAAACTGATGCATGCCTTTTTGAAAATTATTTTGAAATCATTGATTGGTTTTACTGAAGCCCGACCCACATCTGGGAGGGTCTCCGGATGTACCTGTGCGTTGGGCTCTGAGCTGGGTCCAGGACATCTCTGAGTTGCTTCCAGGCAAGGCTTCAAGCCCCAGAGCTACCTTGGACTGTGCAACTACTGTGATGTGCACCAGGGTGGGACATTGAAACAACGTGTCTAAGGAACCTTACCAAGCTGAGGATACTGCAGAGATGGTTGTTTTTAAAGATTGATTGATTTGAAAGGTAGAGTTACAGGGAGAAAGAGGTCTTCCATCCGCATGTTCCCTCCCCATATGGCTGCAATAGCTAGGACTGGGCCAGGCTGAAGCTAGGAGCCTGCAAGGTTATCTGGGTCTCCCAGGTTGAGTTCAAGGGTCCAATCTCTTGGACCATTTTGCACTACTTTCCCAGGCACGTTAGCTTTGCGCTGGACTGCAGGTGGATTGGCAGGGACTCCAGCTGGTGCCCATATGGGATGCCAACATTGGAGACACAGCCTAATCCATCAGGCCACAATGCCTGCCTCCCTGTCTTTACCTCCCTGGTCCTGTTGACTCCTGTGACCTGATGCTGCCTTTTCCACCCACCAGAGGGCAGTGGGGCAGTGTTCCTCTTAGTCTCTTAGCCCCATTGAGGCCTTCCCTTTCGAATCTTAACATTCTTATTCAAGTGGTCCCCAGAACAATGCTTCTTGACATTTTTATTTGACTGCTAGAAATACACCTTACATTTCAACCAGCACACATATACTCTCTGAAATGACCAGGACTGGAACACAGCCAAATTCAGAAGCAAGAATCAACCCAGGTGTCTTCCATGGGCGAGAGGAGTCCAGTCACTTGAGCCAGCACTACTGCCTCCCAGCAGGATGCTGGCATCTAGAGCAGGAGTCGGATTTGAGCTCGGACACCATGGCGTGGGCCACAGGCAGCATAACCTGCCTTTGTCCCTCTCCTAGGACGCTGCCTCACCAGGCACAGTATGCTCCGACATTTCCTTATTCTTTGAAGTGGCGCCAGTCACCACCCACGTTGAGTTCCTTGCTCACAAACTGGGTCACAGCTCAGCAATCTGTAAAGTGTTTCCTTAAAGGGACCCTAATCCAGCTTCCTGGTGATTGAGGCCTTGTAGGGTCTGAGAGAGAACTCGGCCAGGCCACATCAGGACCCAGAACAACCCCCCTGGGTTGGAGTTGTACAGCTTCAGATCATTGTGCTCTGTATTTTACACTGAGAAGTTTCTTCTTATTATTTTTATTTTATTATTTTTTTAACAAAAGATTTATTTTATTTATTTGAAAAGCAGAGTTACAGAGAGTGGGAGGGAGAGAGAGAGAGATTTTCCATCTGCTGGTTCACTGCTCAGATGGGTGTCATAGCCAGGACTGAGTCAGAGAAAACCCAAGAGCTGGAACCTTCGTCCCAGGTCTCCCACAGGTGTGCAGGGTCTCAAGCACCTGGGCCGTCTCCCACTGCTTTGAACAGGTGCATTAGCTGGGCGCTGGATTAGAAGTGGTAGGGATATCAAGAACCAGCACCTGTGAGAAATGCTGGCCTAGCAGGCGGTGGTTTCACCCACCGTGTCATGACACTGGCCCATTAGAATTTTCTTAATGGCTCTTGGTGAACACTGTGGCACATCCGTACTCAGGCGGGTCACAGCCTTGAGGAAGCGCACGTGCGCACACGCATGCGGGCTTGTCCCAGGCCCCATGAGCAGCACAGCGGGAGCTGAGTCCTGCATGTGGGTCCTGGGTACAGGGGTAGGGGGAGGACTTGGCTCAGCCGTGATTGGTTGGATGCCCAGAAGCCGAGCCTGACAATTTCCTGAGCCCACTGATCGGGATAGCTTAGGGAGTCAGCTGCCGCTGTCAGAGGGTCTGCAGGTTCTCACAGTGGTCCCCCCCCCCCCCCGCTTGCCCCACAGGATGCTCCCCAGAGGGTGTTCAAGATCGACTACAATCGGGACTGCTTCCTCAAGGACGGCCAGCCCTTCCGCTATGTCTCCGGGAGCATCCACTACTTCCGCATTCCCCGCTTCTATTGGAAGGACCGGCTGCTGAAGATGAAGATGGCTGGGCTGAACGCTATCCAGACGTAAGTGAGCAGGTATCTGGGGCTCCCCACTCCCCACTGCCCTGGGCCTGGACACCAGCACACAGAGAGGGCTGTGGCTTCCTCCCTCAGAAATGGGCGCTTGTCCTGGGTGACCTCTGGGGTGGGGCTTGTCAGGAGCCTGACTTGGCCCTTTCTCCCAGTTGTAGGAAATCAGGATACATCTGCTCAGAAAGCAAAAGGAAGAGACGACAGCCGAACACGACAGGTGCAAGGCAGTCAGAGAGAACAGGTTTCACGGCTCCCAGGGAGAGGTGGAGGAAACGAGATATAACCCGTGTCCATCCTTTGGCCAAGGATCAGTCATGGTGTTTGTAGGCAGGCAGAGCTTTCCTAGGATCTTGGGAGCGTTCGGTAGCTCCCAGAGACCCGACTTAGTGGCTTGGCCTGTGGGTTTAGAGAATCCGGGCTGCTGGTCCATCTGGTTTCTTCAGTGCTGATGGGGATTGTTGATAGTGTTTCGGAGAGAAAGGCGGGGAACCCAGAAGCAGATCCTTGTGATAGACAAGTTCAGGGGAACCCCACACCTGACGCGCTCTCAGGCCACTGGCAGCATGAACCCAAATTCACATGTGATGGGTTTCTCCCTCCAGTTCCCCTGAATGCCAAGGTCGTGAAATGGAGGGAGAAGGACCAGCCTGGGGGCTTCAGAGGCTCCCTTGCATCCCCAATGCTGCAGGTTGCACAGGGCTGTTCGGAGGCCCGGCTCGTTCTCTCCTGCTGCTACTCCTGGCAAAACCATTGGCCAGAAGTAGTTGGAGGAGGTTTTACTTTTCTTGAGAATTATTTTTGCAGGGAGCTGGCATTATAGGATAGCTGCCACTTTTGGTGCTGCAGCCCATCCTAGAACACCAGTGTTTGAGTCCTGCCTGCTCGACTTTTTCTTGATAAGGAAGGCAGAAGGTGATGGCTCGAGAGCTTGGGTCCCTGTCAGGTGCATGGGAGACCAGGATGGAATCCTGGCTCCAGGTTTGGCTTGTGGCTCGTCTCAGACTGTCCTTCCACCTTTCAAATAAATCTTTATTGTTCCTAGCTGTTATCCGCATTCCCACTAAACTAAGCTCTTTTTGTTTTAAAATAAATCGATAAATTAACATTTTTAAACGTTTATTTTAAAAATAAGTATACTGTAGCTTTGTTAAGATATTTTCATTTTTCCCAATTCTTACACAGGCATAGTGATTTTATAGATAGGAATTAGTAGCACATCTGTAGTTCAGATTTGTTTTGCTTTTTTAAAGTTTATACTGTTTAAAGTGTTACTTATTTTAAGAAGATCTATTTATTTTTAAAGATTTATTTATTGTTATTGCAAAGTCAGATATACAGAGAGAGGAGGAGAGGCAGAGAGGAAGATCTTCTCTCTGCTAATTCACTCCCCAAGTGGCCGCCTCAGTGGCTGGAGCTTTGTTGATCTGAAACCAGAAGCCAGGAGCTTCTTTCAGGTCTCCCACGCGGGTGCAGGGTCCCAAGGCTTTGGGCTGCCCTTGACTGCTTGCCCAAGCCACAAGCAGGAAGATATATTATTTGTATGGGAGAGGCAGACTTGCAGAGAGAAGGAGACACAGAAAAATTTTCCATCTTCCAATTCGCTCACCCAGTGGCCACAGCTGGAATTGAGCTGATCCAAAGACAGGAGCCAGGAGCTTCTTTTGGGTCTCAAGGATTTGAACCATCCTGTGCTGCCTTCCCAGGCTGCAGACATGGAGCTGATGGGGAAGGGAACAGCCCGGACCCAAACTGGCACTTAAATGAGATCCTGGAGCTAGCGAGGGGAGAATTAGCTAAGTGAGCCATCGCACCAGTCCCCCACCCCTTTATATATATTCACACAACTTCTATGAAGATTAGAATTTTTTCCTTCTGTCTTTTTTTGTTTTTTTTAAATTTGAGAGAGCTAAAGAGATCTTACATCTGCTGGTTTATTCCCAAATTCCAATAGCCAGGGCTGGACCAGGCAAAGCCTAGGAATGTGGAACTGCATCCAGCTGTCCCACAAGGGCGACAGGGACCCAAGCCCTTGAGCCATCACCTTCTGCCTCCTGGGGTCTACATTAACAGGAAGCTAGAGCAGAAGCAGAAAAGCCAGGACCCAAACCAGGCTCTTGGTGATATCTTACCCACTGTGCCAAACACCTGCTTCTGGAAAGACTGCCTTAGTAGGAGCTGGCATGTTGGCACAGCAGACTGATCCCTCCACCTTTTAGTGCCAGCCTCCCACATGGGCACCAGTTCATGTCCCAGCTGTTCCACTTCCAATCCAGCTGCCTGATTATGGCCTGGGAAAGCAGCAGAGAATGGTCTAAGTCCTTGGGTTCCTGCACCCACATGGGAGACCCAGCAGCAGCAGCAGCACCCGGCTCCTGGCTTCGGATCAGCTTAATTCTGATCAATGCAGCTGTTTGGGGAGTGAACCAGCAGATAGAAGACCTGTCTTCCTGTCCTTCCCCTCTGCAACTCTGCCTTTCACTAACAATAAAACCTTTAAAAAATAAAAGCTGTTTCAGTAAACAGGTTAATGTGCTGCTGTGTGCTCTATGCTCAAAGAAATTTTTTTTTAAGATTTATTTATTTTTATTGGAAAGACAGTTTTACAGAAAAGAAAGACAGAATGATCTTCCATCATTGGCTCACTCCCCAACTGCGACAATGGCCAGAACTGAGCCAATCAGGAGCCCCTCTGGGTCTTCCTTATGGGTACAGGGTCCCAAGGCCTTGGGCCCTCCACCACTGCTTTCTCTGACCATAAGCAAGGAGCTGGATGGAAAGTGGAGCAGCCGGGACACGAACCATCACTTGCAGGTGAACGATTAGCCTGTTGAGTCGTTGTGCCAACCCCAATAATTCCCTTTTGAAATTATTTAAGTATTAAATAGGCATCTTTGTGGGTCATTGAACTGGAGACTGCATCAGATTTGCTTGGCCTGGCTTGGCCCACTGTGACAGCCACCAGCAGGAAGATCACTGTGTCCTGGGTTCAGAAAACCTGCTGGGAAATCTGCCTCCCTGGGCTGGCCCCCCTTGCCTCCCACGGAGCAGCCCATCCCATAACTGTGTAGTGAGCGTGAGTGGGAAATGTGTCCTGACTCCTTGCCAGAGGACCTTGGCAGGTGGTGGAATGCAAGGGAAGGGGCCTCTGCGGGAGAGAGGCTTATAGAGGAAGCCAGGAAAGGCGCTCTGGGTGAATTGGGTTTTGAGGACAAGACTGGCCACAGTTGTGAAAGACGGGTGAACTGAAATCTTTGGTGTTGTCAGCTCTAATGGCAGTAACAGTTACTAGCCTTTCCAGACCCAGGGGCTTATACATTTACCCATGACCTTGGAGTCTTTCTCCTAACCAATAGCAAACAGGGAAACCGAAGTGGTTTCCCCAAAGAAGGAGGAGAAACTCAATGGGCCCCTTGGACAACCCTCCAGAGTCACCCGGAAGTAGTACAAGCATCCTTTAGGTTTGTTTCCAGACTCTGGGTTATTTGTCATTTTTAAGAAACATTTGCTTATTTGCCTATTTATTTGAAAGGCAGAGAGACAGAGAGATGTGCCTTCTGCTGGTTCAGTCCCCAGCTATCCCTGAACAGCCAGGGCTGGGCCAGGCCAAAGCCAGATTTGTTTATTTATTGTTTGTTTAGGTCTCTCACTTAGGTGCAGGGGCCCAAGAACCTGGACATTGTTTGCTGCCTTCTCAGGCCATAAGTAGGGAGCTTCCCAGGCATACTCACAGGAAGCTAGATCAGAAGCGGAGCAGCCAGAACTCAGACTGACACCCCAATACGGGATGTCGGCGGCGCAGGTGGCAGCTTAGCCAGCTATGCCACTAGCCCAGCCCTTTCGTTCCTTTTTCTTAACAGTGTCTTGCTCATTCCCATCTGCGTGTCAGCTCTCAAAAGCTCCCTTGTCCGACCCTTCTTTCTCCTGTCTGCCACGTATCCAGAAAGAGGCATGTGCGTATGTGTGTGTCTCGGCAGGTACGTGCCCTGGAACTTTCATGAACCTCAGCCAGGGAAGTACCAGTTTTCTGGGGATCACGACGTGGAGCAGTTTCTTTGGCTGGCTCACGAGTTGGGACTGCTGGTCATCCTGCGGCCTGGACCCTACATCTGTGCCGAGTGGGACATGGTGAGTGTGGCTCGATGGGCTCACTTGCCCCAGGTGTGGGAGCGGGGGCAGCTGGCAGGCAGGGTCAGGGACGCTTTCAGTAAGACTCCAGCTCCAACGAGTGTGTAGCCTGTGGCTCTCCCCAATACTTTTTTTTTTTAAATCTTGGGATGGTGCTAAGCCAAAGCAGCAGATCAGATAATGAGTTCTGCTTTGGTGTCTGCCCCCAATGGCTCAGGCTCCTTTTTTTGTTAAAAGCAGCTGATGATATCCCAGAGGGTGGTTCCAGAAGGGAGCTTGAAAAATTACAGGAAAACTACACTTGGGAAACATCAGTTTGAATGCAAAAAATTTTTAAAGCCAGTGAATAGTGTTTTTTTTTTTTAAGATTTATTTATTTTTATTGCAAAGTCAGATATATATAGAAAGGAGGAGAGACAGAGAGAAATATCTTCCGTCCGATGATTCACTCCCCAAGTGACCACAATGGCTGGTGCTGTGCTGATCCAAAGCCAGGAGCCAGGAACTTCTTCCAGGTCTCCCACATGGGTGCAGGGTCCCAAAGCCTTGGGCCATCCTCGACTGTTTGCCCAGGCCACATGCAGGGAGCTGGACGGGAAGTGAAGCTGCTGGGATTAGAACTGGTGCCCATATGGGATTCTGGAGTGTTCAAGGTGAGGACTTTAGCCACTAGGCCACGGCACTGGGCCTGATAGTGTTTTCACAAAACACATTTTCCATGGATGTGGTGAAGACCCTTTCTGTATGTTTAAAAAGGACCAGGGAGCAGTGTTGTGAAATATGAATTAATTCACTACCAACAATGCCGGCATCTTATGTCAGAACACTTGTTTTCTTTGTTGTGTTCTAGGGAGGCCTGCCCGCGTGGCTATTACAGAAAGAATCTATCATTCTCCGTTCTTCTGACACAGGTAAGATGTTGCAGATGTCTTGAGAGAATTTAAAAAGGTTTAGATAATTTACATTAGAAGGATCAGCCACGTTGAAGATGGCACTGCTCCTGCACCAATACTTCTGAATGTTTTACTGGGAAGCTGAATTTAATCATCCTTTGCTACCTAGTGCTGGGCCTTGGACGTGTAGGAAATACAGCTTGCTTCACTCACTTGACCACATGTTGCTGATAAGCTGGTGATTCTGAGCTGGCGTTGGGGCCTGTTTGTGGTTGACCGCCTGACCTGAAGGCTTTCTTTATTGTAGCCCATAGTGGCACCTGCTGGCCACAACGGGCAGATGTGGTTTCTGGGAGGGTGGCTCTGCATTGCTTCTGTTTGCCTACTTTCCAGACATGATTTGTGAATGATAAAAGTGTTTTCTCTCTCTTATTACAGCATTGGCCCCTAGTTATAAACCTTAACCCTTTATGAAGCTCTGTTTTTAGTCTTTTTTTTGTTATTTGAAGGAGACACAGAGAGATCTTCCATGTGCTAGTTCGCTCCTCAAATGGCCACAACAGCTGGCGATGAGCCAATCAGGAGCCAGGAGCCTCTTCCGGGTCTCCCACGCAGGTGCAGGGTCCCAAGGCTTTGGGCTGTCCTCGACTGCTTTCCCAGGTCACAAGCAGGGAGCTGGATGGGAAGCGGAGCAGCTGGAACACAACCCACTGCCCTTATGGGATGCTGGTGCTCAGAGGTAGAGGATTAGCTAGTTGAGCCACTGTGCCAGCCCCATGTCTCTATCTTCTGATCCCTTCGGAGATGGTAAGGATGGTGAGGGGAGAAAAGATGATTATGACAGCAGCTAGTACTGATGAAATTTACATGATAAAAGCCTAGCTTATTTTTCTCTATAGTTCCTCTTATTCCATAACAGTCATATCTTGCTTGTTCATTATGTTACTGATATTTTTCCATGTACTATCACTTAAACCCTATGGCAGCTTCATGAGGTATTGCCTTACTACCATTTGATAATGGATATGTGCAACTTATTAGGACTTTATGTCATTTAAAAAATAATAGCCTAGCAGCTAAAGTCCTTGCCTTGCATGCACCAGGATCCATATGGGTGCCAGTTCTAATCCCAGCAGCCCCACTTCCCATCCAGCTCCCTGCTTGTGGCCTGGGAAAGCACTCAAGGACAACCCAAAGCCTTGGGACCCTGCACCAGCGTGGGAGACCCAGAAAAAGCTCCTGGCTCTTAGCTTCAGATCGGCTCAGCTCTGGCTGTTGCAGCCTCTTGGGGAGTGAATCAGCAGACAAAAGATCTTCCTCTCTGTCTCTCCTCCTCTCTTTATATCTGACTTTGCAATAAGAATACATAAATCTTTAAAAAATTACAATAACATAAAGCTATATTACTGTGTTGAGGGAAGGACACGGCACTCAGTCACTCAACGTGTCTTCTGTGCTCTTGACCTTGTGTCCTGTGGCAAAGACAGGCACCAGGCATGTTGGTCCTTGTGTGTTACTGGATTCATCCAAGGGCACAGCAATCTCACAGTTCCGCTTCCATCAGATGCTTGCTGTGGGCTGTGGCTGGCGTGAGTCAGATGCCTGCGTTGCTGTTTCTGTACTGAATGGTGTGTCATGGTGCCACTCCGTCTTGTTCTCCAGATTATCTCACGGCTGTGGCGAAGTGGATGGGAGTCCTTCTGCCCAAGATGAAACCTCTTCTCTATGAAAATGGAGGGCCTATTATATCCGTGCAGGTTAGCTGGGGGCTGCAGCGGGCGTGGGGAGACCTCTAGTCCCATGCGATGCAAGAAGGACAGAAGTGACACAAACCCCAGCCTGCCGTTCTGTTCCGCTAAGAGCTAATGCTGTGGGCGGTGCTGGTATGTGCAGGGTGTCATGGGAAGCTGTGTGTCAGGCTCCTTGCTGGATGCCTTGCAAATGCCATTCAGTTCTTCTAACAATCCTTGCTTATTTACTGAATGATGAAATGATTTGAGAAGCCCCCAAACTGAGTTAGAATGATAGCTGAACAGAGACAGCCACTATTGAACTAATTATTTTATTCCTTCAGATTTTATTTATTTGAGAGGAGTTACAGAGAATTGACAAAGATCTTGCATCTGCTGCTTCACTCCCCAAATGACTTCTACATTTAGGACTGGGCCGGACCAAATCCAGGAGCTAGGAGCTGCTTCTTCCCGGTCTTCCACTTGGGTGTTAGGGGCCCAAGCACATGGGCCATCTTGTGCTGCATTCCCAGATCTGTTAGCAGGAAACTGGCTTGGAAGTGGAACAACCAAAACTTGAACCAATATCCATATGGGACATTGATGTCATGGGAGGCAGCTCAACTTGCTGTGCCACAGAACATAGGTTCTTTAAGATTTAGGTATTTGAAAGGCAGAATTACAGAGAAATAGAGAGAGGAGGAGGGACAGACAGGTTAAGAGCTTCTATCCACTGGCTCACTGCCCAGATGACTGTGACGTGGGTGGCAGGGGCCCAAGCACTGGAGCCATCCTCTGCTGCTTTCCCAGTTGCATCATTAGAAGGGAGCTGGGTCGGAAGTAGAGCATTTGGGACTTGAACCAATGCTCCAGTATGGAATGCTGGCTTGGCAAGTGGCAGCTTAATGTGCTGCATCACAGTGCCAGCCCCTCCAACTTCCTTTTAGTCCACATCCTGGGAGGTGGCAGGTGATGGATCCATTCCTTGGTTACCTGTCTCCCGAATGACTCCTGGATGGAGTTCCAGGCCCCCGGTATTGGGTAGGTCCATCCCAGGTAGTTGTAGGCATTTTGGGGATGGAAGTGACAGATGGAAGATCCGAAACTGTCTCTATTCCTCTGCCTTTCACACTAAGTGGAAAGAAATAAATGAAAGGTTAAAAAAAAAAAAAGCAAGGAAGTTTACAGAGGTCGTGTGATTTCGCCAAGGTCTTCTAGCCAGTGGTGGCAGAGTCTGGCAGCCACAGTCTCTGTTGATGCGTATTTGGTCCCTGTCTAGTGCAAGGTCGCCTTCTGCTGTAAGGATGGCACACACACTAAAGCAAGTTGGTGTCTGCACTGCTCAGGCTGTCAGCTAGCTATGGCGTGGAAAGAGGATGTGGGGAACGGCCCGTTGCGTTTTCTCTCCCACTTCCTGCCCCCACTCTTCCCTTCCACGCGATCTTGGCTCCACGAACAGACATGCTGGGGGGTCCATTGTATGGCACATATTCTCCTTGTGGAAAACCAGTACACTGGACCTGCAGCGGCTCTTTATTTTTTTTTAAAGATTGATTTATTTGAAAGAGTTACAAAGAGAACGAGACATCTAGCCTCTGGTTCACTCTCCAGTTGGCTACAGTGGCCAGAGCTGAGCCAACCAGGAGCCAGGAACCAGGAGC
This sequence comes from Ochotona curzoniae, assembly GCF_017591425.1. Classification (NCBI taxonomy): domain Eukaryota; kingdom Metazoa; phylum Chordata; class Mammalia; order Lagomorpha; family Ochotonidae; genus Ochotona; species Ochotona curzoniae. Next base: position 15,706,004 of record NW_024465035.1, on the reverse strand, counting down.
TTCTTCCAGGTCTCCCATATGGGTACAGAGACCAAGTACTGGCGCTGTCCTCCTCTGCTCTCCTAGGCCATTACAAGGAGCTGGGTCAGAAGTAAAGCAACCAGGATTTGAATCAGTACCCATATGGGATGTCGGTATCATAGGTGTTAGCTTAACCCACTATGCCTCAATACAGCTCCCACAACAATTCTTTAAGTGCATTAGATGGAACATAAAACAACATCCATCACATATTTGCTTAGTGTGGCTGCCTCCTGGACCAGGGAGGTGGCACTCCTAGGGCAGCGCGGGCCAGGTCCTGGTAAGGAGAGGGCATGGCCGCTCTGTGCCCCACCGTGTGGGTGAGCAGTTGAGCCAAGGGTGCAGGTGTCCTCTGGGAAGAGCCCACAGAGGGACATGCGGGGTGCATGGGTGCACCTTCTCCCCAGCTTGGGTCTGCCGTCAGGGAGCTAACAGGAGCCTCCTTTTCCTGTGCACAGAGCGAGTGTGCTGCGCGGGCCACAGCCTGGCCCTGCTCTCAAGTGAAACCCTACTTCTGAGCTGCCGTCAGTCACTCCTGCACCTGTTGCTTGCCTCACTTTCTGTTTCTGCTGCAGCTGCTCTGAGCCCTCGGCTTGTGCACACATTGCCAGCCATGGAAGCGGTGTCGGCGCTGCCTAGCAGAGCCATGGGGACTCTGTCCTGGGCGGTACTTCTCTTGCCATCCCTGGTGGCCTCAGGGGAGTTGACCATGTGTTCTGCCCTTACATTTTTATTGTAAACACTGTTTTTGTTTAAGATCTTAAAGAGAGGAGAGACAGAAGGATTCTGTCTGCTGATTCACTCTCCAAGTAGCCCCAATGTCTATAGCTAAGCTGATCTGAAGCCAGGAGCCTCCAGGTTTCCCATGTGGGTGCAGGGTCCCAAGACTTCGGGCCACCCTCTACTGCTTTCCCAGGCCACAAGCAGGGAGCTGGTTAGGAAATGGGGCAGCTGGGACACCAGCTAGTGCCCACATGGGATCCCAGCACATGCAAGTAGTTTTACAAAGGGGCGAGACACAGAAAGATCATCCATCTGCTGGTTCACTCCTCAAATGACCACAACAGTTGGAGCTGAGCTGATCCGAAGCCAGAGCATCTTTTTTTTTTTTTTAATTTTTTTTATTGCAAAGTCAGATATACAGAGAGGAGGAGAGACAGAGAGGAAGATCTTCCGTCTGATGATTCACTCCCCAAGTAACTGCAATGGCCAGTACTGCGCCGGTCCGAAGCCAGGATCCAGGAACTTCTTCTGGGTCTCCCACGCAGGTGCAGGATCCCAAGGCTTTGGGCCATCCTCAACTGCTTTCCCAGGACACAAGCAGGGAGCTGAATGGGAAGTGGAGCTGCCGGGATTAGAACCGGCACCCATATGGGATCCCAGAGCATTCAAGGCGAGGACTTTAGCTACTAAGCCATCGCACTGGGCCTTACTGTTTGTTATTTGTGTGTGTTTGGCATACATAAGAGTCTGGGAGGTCTTAGCTGAATACAGAATCGGAATGCATCAGCTTTGTTCTGTGAAGTCGAAAGAACAGGTCTTTTTTTTTTTTAATGATTTATTTATTTTTCTTGAAAGAATTACAGGCAAAGAGAAAGAAATAAAGATATCTTGCCTATCAACTGGTTCATTCCCCAAATGGCTGCAGTAGCCAGAGGTGGCCTAGCTGAAGCCAGGAGCCTCCTTCCGTTCCCCCACATTGGTGCAGGGTCCCATGGGCTTGGACCATCCTCTGCTGCTTTCCTGGGTCATTAGCTGGACCAGAGGTGGAGCAGCTGGGCCTCAAACTACCACCCATATGGTATGTTGGCATCGCAGTTGGAGGATTAGCTTACTACACCACCATACCAGCTCCCAAACATCATTTTTTCATTCTCTTCCCATTTGTCTTCTTTTCTTACTGTTTGTACCATGGGGAGGTGTTATTTATGTAACATCCTCTGAAGAATCTATTATAAGGGTTAGCATTATGATCTGGAAGCCAATCTAGCCTTTCTGTTTTTCTTACCTCCTGGCTGTGGGAGAGGATGAGTTACACACTGAATTACTTTTTAGGAAAGTGAGATGGAGGTCTGAGAAAGGCAGACCTTCTGTCCATCATTCAGCCTGGTGCCCACAGCCAACCCCAATCCAATATCTGGTGCCACAGATAAGATGCCAGTGAGGAACATCTGCTTCCCCTATCAGAGTACCCAGCTCTGAGTCCCTCCTCCCCTCCAAGCTCCAGGTTCCTGTTAATGTGTGCCATGGGAGGGAGCCGGTGATGGCTCACACACCTGGGTCAGAGCTGGCACTGTGGCACAGTGGGTTGCGACACTGTCTGCAGCACCAGCATCTCATCTGAGCACCACCGTGAGTCCCAGCTGTTCCACTGTGGATCCAGTGCCATCCTAATGCCCCTAGGGAGGCAGCAGAGGATGGTCCAGGTTCTTGGGTCCTTGCTACCCACATGAGAGACACAGGTCATGTTCTAACCTCCTGGCTTCTGCCTGGCCCGACCCTGGCTATCAGGAGTGAACTATCAGCTAGAAGATGTCCTCTCTGCTTTTGTCTCTCCCTCTCTTTATGTAGCTATACCTTTCAAATAAGTCAAGTGAATTTTTAAACAGTCAAGCCCTTGGGGGTTCTGCCACTCACATGGCAAACTTGTGTGGCATCCCAGACTCCTGGTTTCCACCTGGCCTAGTCCTGGCTATTGTAGGCATTTGGGGGAATGAACCAGCAGGTGGATGTCTCATCCCTGTATCTCAAATACAGAACAAAACGAAAACTAACATTATAGTGGTTACCCCAGGAGCTCATGATATTCCCCCTTCTGTCCTCTGCAGGTTGAAAATGAATACGGGAGCTACTTTGCCTGTGACTATGACTACCTGCGTTTCCTGCAGAAGTGCTTCCGCTACCACCTGGGCAGTAACGTGCTGCTCTTCACCACCGATGGCGCCTATAAGCCATTCCTGAAGTGCGGGGCGCTGCAGGGCCTCTACACCACGGTAGACTTTGGAGCAGGTAGGGGTCTGTGAATCAGAGAGGACGGCTTCCCGTCAGCCCTTCACTCAGTGGGTCATGCTGGGCAGCAGCTGTCGGCTGCCTGCGATGCAGGGACCAAGATGGAATGCATTTTCTCAGATTTTTCGCTTTGTCAGATAACGGTTATTAGAGCCCTCCCTTGCTGATGGCTAGCTCACTGAAATACCCGGGGAAGCTTCATTGGCAAACACTGATGGAGCGAGAGCAGAACTGGGCTGCTGCATTTTGCGCCTCGCTCAGGATGAGCTGGGCCAGCCCCCAGGGTAGTCACTTTCCCCGGCTCTGTATCTGGGCGGACGTCTGCTCTCCTCTCCTCTCCTTTCCCATCCTGCCGTCTTGCCGAGTGGCTTGGCCATGGTAAACTGAAGCCAGCCTCGGGCTGAATGTCGTGGGCCGTCAAGCCCTGGGATAGAGAACTTTCTCTGCACTCCTCTTGGATCTCCGTGTAGCTCCTAACACCAAGAATGATTCACAGTGATTGGCTGGAGGCTATAGAAACCATCTTGCTGAGCTCGGGGTTGTGTGAACAGCAGGGGTTCCCTGGATGGGCAGGCAGTGTGGCTAGGATGTTTGTGGACGTGGGACACATATATTAAGTCCTCATGTAGACTGAGAGCGATCTTCCCAAGGGCCATGATGGCCCATGTAGCGCGCAAGCCTGGGTAGCCACCTAGATTACTTTTTGTTTTTATTTATTTGCTCTGAAGAACAGTATTGAGACAGTTGCAATCTTCGAAATAGAGGCTATAGGCTAGATAATAGTGTTGGAGCAGACATTTAGTAGTTAAGAGGTCATCGTATCCTCTATTCAAATACTTGGATTTGGCTCCTGCTTAGAAAGGAGGTGACGGCTCAAGTGACTGGGTCGCTGCCATCCACATGGCAGATCTGGATCGCATTTCTGGCTCCTGCTTTCAGCCTAGTCCGGCCCTTGGGGAGTGAGCCAGCTAACAAGACCTACCTCTTGGTTTCTCTCTGTCTCCCTCGCTCCTCTCTGCCTCTGAAAACCAACCAACCAACCAAACAAATCTCGCCCCCCCCCAAAAAAAAAACGGAGACTTCTTAGGAAATGCACATGAAATATTTAGGACAAAGGACTATTACGTCTACAGGAAAAAATATTTATAGAAATTCATCAAGTGTATGGAACATCCTAGTAGTTGTGGAATATTTTGCTTTAGGATTTATTTCTTCATTTAACAGGCAGAAGTGACACGGCAAAGAAAGAGAGGGACAGAAGGTTCTCCAAAAGGCCTCAGTGGGTGGGGCTCATTAACAGAGTGAATCCAGGAGCCAGGAACTTCAGTTGCAGCTCCCAAATGAGTGGCAGGTACTTGGACCATCGTGCTGTTTTCCCAGGCATGTTAGCAGGGAGCTATAGACCAGCAAGGACTCAAACCAACACTCCAGTGTCAATGTTACTTGGCATGCTGCACTACAATCTGTTAGCAACTGGGGAATCCTGGTCAATGAATGTCAAAGTTCTCTGTACTAGTCTTTATAACTTTGCCTACATTTTAAGTTGTTTCAGAATAAAAGGTTTCCAAAAGGTAAAGAAATAAAACGCTCCAGCTTTGCAAGTAGCGTGTGAACTCCTTTGAGGTGTGTAACATCCTTGCACAAGCACACGCCACACCTGGCCTTCCTGAAATGGAGGGGTTAGGCTGAAGACACACTTTTTAGTACATTTTTGAGAAGATTTCTATATTTATTTGAAAGGCAAAGTAGAGGAGAGGGAGAAATCTTGGCATCCACTGGTTTGCTTCCCAAGTGGGTGCAATAGTCAGGTCTGAGCCAGACCTAAGCTGGAGGCCAGGAGCTCCGTCCTGGTCCCTCAGCTGAGTGGCAGAGGCCCAAGCACTTGGTCCATCTTGTGCTGTTTTTCCCAGGGGCATCAGCAGGGAGCTGGAGTAGAAACCGAGCAGCCGAGCAGCCAGGGCTCAAACCCAGGCTGATATGGGACGCTGGCCCTATAACAGCTCTGCCTGCTGTTCACACCAGGCACCTGAGGTCACATTTTTTTTTTTCCAAGGAGGTTCTTCTGCATTACTAAGAAAGAGAAGATGAGGGCTGACCTTAAGTGCATCGCGTGTTTCTAGAGAGCTGGCCTGTTGCTCAGAGTATCTCGTGATACTGTGGCTCATTTACAGAGAGCAGCAGAGGAAGTGGCCCGCCAGCTGCCTCCAGGTTTGGCCCCTTGCCATCACTGAGACAGTATTTTTCTGTTGGGAGGATCACATTGAAGAAGCCCACAAGCTTGCTGTCAGCATGATTTGTTAGTGAGGCAGCAGGTGCATGTGCTGGGGTTTGAAGAACAGACCACTGTGAAGCCAGGGTATCAGGGGCGGGCAGACCCTTTGGCCAGTTTCTTTCATTTGTGTGGGAAGGCGGCACTGCCCTGAGGCCTGGGGTGAAGGAAGACTGGTGAGAACCGTGATTGGAGATCTGAACTCTATTTTAATGCCTGATGATGAAAAACACAGTATCGGGTAAATGCAATGCTGCCTTGTTTTGGGGGGGGCAGGCTGAAGCCCAGAGCCTGCTGCTGCCAGCTGGCTGGAAGGCAGCTGCGTGAGCCATCACTGCTCTCTCCCAGGCCGCACATCAGCAGGAAGCAGGCTCAGAAGCTGGGTCTCTAACGAGGCACTCTGGTATGAAATGCAGTAACCAAATGGCAATTTTTTAAAAGGATTTATTTATTGCAAAGTCAGATATATACAGAGAAGAGGAGAGACAGAGAGGAAGATCTTCCATCCGATGATTCACTCCCCAAGTGACCACAACAGCCGGTGCTGTGCCATTCCGAAGCCAGGAGCCAGGAACCTCTTCCAGGTTTCCCACACGGGTGCAGGGTCTCAAGGCTTTAGGTCTTCCTCGACTGCTTTCCCAGACCACAAGCAGGGAGCTGGATGGGAAGTGGAGCTGCTAGGTTTAGAAATGGTGCCCATATGGAATCCCGGCATGTTCAAGGCGACGACTTAAGCCACTAGGTCATCACGTCGGGCCCTGAATGGCTATTTTTTTTTTAAATAATGTTTGATTATTTGTACTTGAAAGAGAGAGAGGTCTTTCATCCACTGGTTCACTCCCCAAATGGTCTCTACAGCCAGAACTGAATCAATCCAAAGCCAGGAACCAGGAGCTTCTTCTGTGTCTCCCATGTGTGTACAGGGTCCCAAGAACACGAGCCATCCTCTGCTGTTTTCCCATTCGGGATTCACCTGATATGCCATGGCACCGGTTCCCCAAATGGAAACTTTAATCGCTGTGCCTTATACCACCCTGAGAATCTGTATTTTAAAAATTTTATTTATTTGAAAGACAGGGTAACAGAGATGGGGGCTAGAATACAGAGACACGGCGAGACCTTCCATCAGCTGGTTCACTTCCCAGTTGGTCACAATAGCCAGGGCTGAGCCCAGGTGAAGCCAGGATCCCCGAGTGCCACCCAGGTCTCCCAAGTAGGTGACACACACCAGTCCCAAGGACGCCCCCTCTTCATGCTGGTTACATGGAGCGTCACTGTCAGAGCCTGTGACAATCCCAGCCCTGAAAGGAACGTCTACAACAGTGTATTCAAACACTCAGCACACTGGATTACAGAGCCCTAAGACTTGTCCTCACAGTGTGGTAGGTGGGGGAGACTTTTACCCACAGAGAAAAGAGCTGGCTTTGTCACACTGCTATGTGTGTCACAGAAGCCAGCCCTTCATACATCCCACTGGTCTTCACAACCATGTCGCGAGGCCCTGTGATGGTACTTACACTGGCAGGTGAACGGCATCCTTCCAAGGCAGGGGGAGAGGTCTACACGGGAGTGGAGCAGTGAGGTTCGAGGTGGTGCATGACTGTGGTTTGTGGTCAACCTAGGAGTTTGCTGAGACCACAGCAGGGACCCCCTCCCAGCCGAGCTCCTGTGATTGTTCTTTGTTTTTCACTCTTTGTTTCCATGACTCAGCTGTGCTCTTCCCCTTGTCATTTCCAGGTGCCAATATCACAGCTGCTTTCGAAATCCAGAGGATAAGTGAGCCCAACGGACCCTTGGTGAGAACTGGGGCTGAGAGGTGGAGATAACTTTGGCTGTCACCAACTCATCGTGGTTGCCATGTGGGGTGGGGGTAGATCCTTGCTTTCTCTGGCTCAGGTTGGCAGTGGGATTGTAGGTCCTTAGCTCTCAGGCCATGCAGGTGATGCTGAGACCCCCGGGGGGGGGGGGGGGCAGAACCAAGGGCTAGCATGGGGGGCCTGATTAGCATCTCACCTGGACTCAGGGGGCGCTTTTATTATTGTTTCCATTTTCCAGGAGACTTGGGGAGCACAGCAGGGTTGTTCAGCCTGGAGGGACTGAACCAGGGTCTAAGTGCAGGAATTCAACTCCATCTTTTTCTTTTCTTATCTTTCTTTTTTAAGATTTCTTTATTCTTATTTAAAAGGCAGGATTACAAAGAGAAAAGTTTACTCCCCAAATAACCACAATGTCCGGAACTGGGCCAGTGCAATGCCAGGAGTCAGGAGTTTTTCCAGATCTCTGACGTGGGTGTGGGGGCCAAGGACTTGAACCATTCTCCACTGCTTTCCCAGGCCACAAGCAGGGAGCTGGATGGGAAGAGGAGCAGCCGGGACTCGAACCAGCACCCATATGGGATGCTGGTGCACTTGGAGGTGGAGGATTTCTTGAGGACAATTTGTGGCAGAGCCTCTCCAGCTGTAAAGCATTGGTGAATGTCGTGAAAATGCCAAAACTCGATCCCTGAGTCCCCAGTGTGGCCTGGGATTCTGCATTCCTGACAGGTAGCCAGGCGACAAAGAGGAGGTACTTTGTTTACCACACGTTGAGTTGCGGGTCTCTGCAGGTGTCAGTGCTGTGTCAGAGAGGGGTGGCACCCTCCAGGCAGGAGCAAACCGTGGTGAGCTCTCATCCCTCCCTGCTCACTTCTGCCATAGTAAGCGATTACTGTGATGGTTATTCAGCCCACCTGTCACTTCTTCACAGCATGCCACGTTGCTCCGCTGTCCACACATCCTTATTTGTTTATTATCTGCCCCGATTGCAGATAACCTTCTCTACTTAGTGAGCCATGCAGAGCCTGCGTTCCTAGACCCCGGTGGGGTTCCTTCCTGGAACCTGAAGCCAGGAGACCCTCACAGCTCTCTTCCCCTCTCAAGCAGGGAAGCGCCATAGAGAAACGGGGAGTGTTTGCCACCTGCCCAGCGGGACACATGGTCAAGTCTATCTCAACTTAAGTCAATCTGGGACCAGAAAGTCTATATCCAGCCCAGTGATGAGTTTTATATTTAAAAAGACATTTATTTTTATTGAAAAGGCAGATTTACAGAGAGGAGAGACACAGAGAGAAAGATCTTCCATCCACCGGAGCAGAGCTGAGCTGAGCCAAGGCCAGGAACTGGGAGCAGGAGCTTTCTCCAGGTCTCCCATGTGAGTGCAGGGTCCCAGGGCTTTGGGCCATCCTCTACTGCTTTCCCAGACCACAAGCAGAGAGCTGGTTGGGAAGCAGACTAGCCAGGACACAGACCAGTGCCCGTATGGGATCCCGGTGTTTGCAAGGGGAGGATTAGCCAATTGAGCCATCATGCCAGGTCCCAAAGGGTGAATCTGAAGCTGTTTATTTTATGGTTGTTTGGCTGTTCCAGTCTTTGACAGTTAAGCCTTTGCTGTTGTATCGAAACTGAGGATTTGTTTGCAAAATTGAAACCATTTAGCAGCATTGCCCCTTGCTGTTCATGCAGCTGTATGGAAATATTTGAATGCTCAGACCCTTATCTAAACAATGTAATACCTGTATGCTTTAACTCATCTCTTGATCACTTACAACACAATGTAAATGTAAGTAACTGGTATACTGTGTGTTTAGGAAATGATGACAAGAACAAAGAAGCCTGTGTTCAGTGCAGGCACTTTGTTTCCCAAATACTCCAGTCCATGGTTGGTTGAATCCAGTCCATGGTTGGTTAATGCTGCCCGTAGTGGCAGCGTCCATGTGGCCACTGGTTCAAATCCCAGCTGCTCCGCTGCTAATGCATCTGGGAAAGCAGTGGGAGATGGCCCAAGTGCTTGGGTCTCTGCACCCATGTGGGAGCTCAGAAGAAGCTCCTAGCTCATGGCCTTGGGCCAATCCAACTCCAGCTGTCACAGCCATTTGGGAAGTGAAACAGCTAATGGAAGAGATCTCTCTCTCCCTTTTTCTCTTTTTCTGTAACTCTGCCTTTCAGATATAGATATAGATGTATATATATGTGTGTGTGTGTGTGTGTGTATGTTAAAAAAAAACAAAAGAAGGGGTTGACTGGACTTGCACGATGTCAGGTGAGGTTCCTGCTTGGTGCCTGAGGGCTGTTGACTGCAGTCCTTGTTGCTCCCTCTGCTCTCAGTGAAACATCCGCTTCAACCTGCTTATTTACACAGTGGGTTGGATGGGGCATCCCAGGGATGCCCTAGTGTTTCAAGGTCCTCCGTGTGTCTTAAGCTATGTGTCCTTTTTTCCTTTTCAGGTCAATTCCGAGTTCTATACTGGCTGGTTGGACCACTGGGGTGAGAAGCACAATTCAGTGAAGAGTGCAGCGGTGGCTTCTGCCCTCCATGACATACTGTCCCGGGGAGCGAACGTGAACATGTGAGTCTTCTGTGTGTGTCGGGGGCTGGACGAGGGTCCCCACAATAGTCAGGAGGCTCCCAGTGCAGTATTATATCTGCTCTTGTTTCCTTGTAGGTACATGTTCATAGGTGGGACCAATTTTGGCTATTGGAATGGTAAGAACAATTTCATCTCTATTTGTGCAAACGATGCTACCGTGTTTCTAATGCTTGATTTGAGGGAATGGACCTAGACTGTTTTTGTTTTTAATTTTTGTCTGTCTTTCTTTCAGATATCTAATAGGGTAAGAGCCATATTGGAAACCATCTTTCTGTAAAAGTTTTTGGGAAGCTGTGACTAGAGAAATGTAGAAATCGTATAGTTTTCAATCAGGGTGTGAGAAGGTGGTTTCTTTGGCCACATCGTCTGGTGTGATCTTGTTTTTCTTTCAACGTTTTCTTTTGCGGAGGTGTCATTGACACGTGACGAGCAGAAATGAGTGGAAAAGATTCTTGTATCTTACACAAGAAAGAATTCACATGGGGGTGAGCACCATGGCGTAGCAGATAAAGTCCGCCCTTACAGCTCCACCATCCCATATAGATACGCCCAGGTTGTGTCCTGGCTGCTCCACTTTCAGTCCAGCTCCCTGCTAACGGCCTAGGAAGACAACCTGCACCCACATGGGAGTCCCAGAAGAAGCTTCTGGCTCCTGCCTTCAGACCCGGCCAGCTCCAGTCATTGTAGCTAGGGAGTAAACCAGCCGATGGAAGATCATCTTGCCTTCTCACTTGTAACTCTTTCCAAAAATTTTAAAGAAAAAATTGAAAAGAAAGAGTTCACTTTTACAGAGGAGTGACAAGGTAGCACACAAAACAGAGACTGCTGGTAGAACTGGAAGAGACTTATTCTTCCTGTCCATCCTGCCCCACCCCCAACCCCACAGGGGCCAGTTTCTCAGCCCACTTTCCCAAAAGCCGGGATGTCACATGTATTCAGGTCAACGTGGAGGTCCCTTTTGAGCGCCGGCTGCATGCTTGACTCTGGCTGACGACTTGGGGGGATTTGTGAGACACAGCCTGTGTGCCTGGGGTGCACGCAGAAAGGTGTGGGGGGAGACAGAAGAAGAGGCCACCTGGGGCACAGGCACAGCCACTGTCCCGGGAGAGATGGACAAGAGCTGCTCACAGCCATGGAGGTGCTATGGGTTCCCTTTGCAGCTCACGGAAGGGATGTTGTTTAACCTTCACTCCCTGGAGGCAGCTGACCTGCTGGCAGAGAGCCCCCACCTCTGGTTAATACGAAATGAGAGTAAGTGGCATGCTGGGGGGAACTCAGTGGGTTGAGTGGCCCAGTTCTCTCAACGTGGATTTTGTGCAGGGAATAAGAAAGCACTTGAGAGTGGACCTGATTCATAGCCTTGCTCTTCTGTCACATTTACCAGCCTAGTTCACTCAGGGCTGGCTGGTTTCACTGTTACTGAGCTGTGGCCAAGGAATTTATCCCAGGCCGAAGATCCTATTTTGTGCCTCACTTATTTACAAAGCAGGTTGGAAGGCAAGTTAATACGCAAGCCGCTTGGTTCTCACACGTTGCGTTGCAAACCGCTCTCTGAAGTAGAAGAGGAAGACGCAAAGCTGCTGGTCCACAGGTGGCAGCGCTGGCCTCACCTGAGAGCCACCCCCCACTCTCCAACCCCCACTCTCTACCCCCCAGTGTTTTGGGAATGCAGAGTCTCAGGTTCCTCCCAGGCCTGCTGAATCATGGGACTCTGGGATGCAGCCTGGGAGACTGTTTTTGATTTGCTTGTCTCTTAAGATTTATTTATGTATTTGAAAAAGTTACAGAGAGAGGAAAGGAGACAAAGAGAAATATCTTCCATCTGCTGGTTCACGCCCCCAATGGGTACAATGACAGGAGCTGAGCCAGGAACCAGGAGCTTTTCTGGGTCTCCCACATGGCTGCAGGGGCCTAAGTACTTTTGCCACCCTCTGCTGCCTTCCTAGGCTATAAGCAGACAGCTGGATCAGAAATGGAGCAGCCAGGACTCGAACCAATTCCCATAGGAGATGCCAGCATCACAGGGGGTGGCTTTACCCACTCTGCCACAATGGCAGCCCCTGGAGTCTGTGTTGTAACAAATTCTACACAAAGTCCTGCCCAGGGATACTGTCTCATGCCCACGAGCAGCCAGCCTCAGAGACAAAACTGGTCTTGGCTTTGCCCCTTGGACCATCCGTGCCAGAGACACTTGCTGTTTTATTCCTTTTGTGCATACAGTACCGGTGCCAATCATCTGTGTCTGTGGTAGATCATGGGCCACCAGCAGGGGAACAGACCTTAAGATGGCTAGGCCAAAGTGGAGTTGCTGTGTCTTCAGGAGCAATGCCTGGAGGGGGAGTCAGGAGATGCTGGGCTGTGGCAATCTCACCGGTGGCCCCAGGTGAACCTAGGGGAGCCCTGCAGTTGGGATAGCCCTTAAAGGTCTGGAGACTGGAATTTTCTGTCCTCATATGGGTCTGTGTCCAACGAGACAGCTCAGCCAAGGCCAGTGGCCAGAGAGGGACACCCCTGGGTAGGTGGGGGGTAGGCTGTCAGCAGCCTGTGTTCCTGGCCATGGATAGTGGGGAGGGTGATGAGTGAGCCTTGGTCCTGGAGGGGCATTCAAGAGGCTCCCCTGTTTGGTGTGCTTTGAGGCCATTCCCGTGTCCCCAGGGCTGCATGGGGACCTCCATGAGCTCACAGTGTGTGCAGTCATTGCCGGCCTAGACACAGTCCCACCAAGGTGTTCCCATCCCAGGCACTCACCTCCTCCCGGCCGTGCAGGTTGAGTGCTTGTGCAAAGATCAGGGGTCGCTGGGTGCGTGGTGAGATGGAGGCCATGTCGGAAGCCCTCTGTTTCCGGTTGAACGATGTTGGCAGTGTCCCAGGGAATTTCGGCTTATCTGATAGGGGCAACACCTGCTTAACTCAGAGCTTCCGCACAGAGAGCCAACGGGAAAAGCATTTTGTAAACCCTGAGACTCTCAGCCGGGGCCACCCATGGAAAGGAACTTCTTTCTATGACTCCTGCATCCCAGGGGCCTTTCTCTGTCTGCTCTTCCTGGGTGTTGCATGCATTTATTCTTCTGTCTGCAGTGCTGAGCCTGTGGGTTGCAATCCCTGGGAGAGACTCCCACTGGTAACTCCCTGGCACATTTTGCTTTTGCAGGAGCCAACATGCCCTACGTACCGCAGCCCACCAGCTACGACTATGACGCCCCTCTGAGTGAGGCAGGGGACCTCACGGAGAAGTATTATACTCTGCAAAAAGTCCTCAGGAAGGTAGGCGGGTGCTGCGGTGGGCTGGTCTGCAGCAGGGGCTGCCTGAAGCCTGGGGGCTCCTGGAATCCTGGCGTTTACAAGGACGGGTGAGGGCAGCCAGTCACCAGCAAGCCTCAGGCTGGAGGCTTGGGAGAGTCAGCATCAGAGGAGGCCGCTTTGTGGAGCTGCTCGCTTGTTACACTGGGCTGGCACAGCAAGCACCTGCTTGTGTTGTAAGGCCTCACAATCACGTATCTAAAGCAGGTAGACCCATCCCCAGCACCTCGATGTGCAGAGAGTGGGAGCTGAGACTACTAGGGCTACTAAAAGTGAGAGAACGTGTGTGCGCTCAAACGGCCGCCGTGTGTTGGAAATGTTCCGAGGAGGCCGTGAAGCGTGAGGCGGGTGGCAGCTGTGCAGAAGGGTGCTGCTGTGTCTTCCTGTTGGCTGCTTCCTGCTGGCCGGCACCTGAACTGCTTAGTCTTGCTTCTGAAGTACCTAACACACTCAGGTGGGGTTTCCTGTCTCCACTGTGTCAAGAAAAAAAAAAAAAACCCAAACCAAACCACAGTTTTTCTGCTCAGTCACCTGAGTTTTGAAGTTAAAACACAAAGATTTTTCTGCCTAATAGTATGACTTTTTCAAAACTGTGACGCAGGCACGGTTTTCACTGTTCATATATGTTTTATGAACTATCGCAAACATAGAAAAAAAATATATCGTCTAGACGTTGTCCAGCTCATCAGGGGTTTTCAAATGTGTGGTGGAAATGTGTCTCAGGTTATTCTTTCAGTATGAGTTTAATTTCTGCAGAAGTTACAGCATTGCCTCTGATCTCTCTTGCGTGTTGCTTCTGCTGCAGGGTTCAAGTCCCATGTTTGTTCGTTCCTCCCTTTATTTGAAGCTGAAGGTTTTGAAATTTTGTAAATTTTCAAAAAATAAAGGAGCTGAGCTGAGCTGAAGCCAAGAGTCAGGAGAATGCTCTGGATCTCCCACATGAGTGCAGGGGCTCAAGCACCTGGGCCGTCCTTCACTACCTATCAGTGCCTTAGCAGCAAGTTGATTCAGCAGCAGAGTAACTGGAACCTACATGATGCTGCAGTGGGTGAAACTGCTACCTGTGATGCCAGCATCCTATCTGGGCACTGTTTCATGTCCCAGCTGCTCCACTTCTCTTTCTTAAAGATTTATTTCTTTCTTATCGGAAAGGCAGATCAGATTTCCAGAGAGAAGGAGAGACACAAAGAAAGATCTTCCATCCACTGGTTCACTTCCCCGATGGCTGCAACGGCTGGAGCTGAGCCAACCTGAAGCTAAGAGCCAGGAGCTTCTTCTAGATTTCCCATGTGGTGCAGGGTCCCAAGGCTTTGGGCTGTCCTTTACTGCTTTCCCAGGCCACAAGCGAGGAGCTGATGGGAAGCGGAGCAGCCGGGACACGAACCGGCATACATAGGGGATGTTGATGCATTTTGAGGTGGAGGATTAGCCAGTTGAGTCATTGTACCAGTGTCTGTTGTTTGCTTCTAAATAAGTCCATTTTTAAAAAATTCTTTTTGGGGCCCAGCGCTATGGCGCAGTGGTTAAGGTCTTCGCCTTGCATGCCTGGGATCCCATATGGGTGCTGGTTCTAATCCCAGCAGCCCCGCTTCCCATCCAGCTCCCTGCCTGTGACCTGGGAAAGCAGTCAAGGATGGCCCAAAGCTTTGGGACCTTGCACCCATGTGGAAGACCCGGAAGGGGTTCCTGGCTTCGGATTGACATAGCATCGGCCGTTGCGCTCACTTGGGGAGTGAATCATCAGACAGAAGATCTTCCTCTCTGTCTCTCCTCTCTGTATATCTGCCTTTCCAATGAAAAAAATAAAATAAATCTTTAAAAAAAATTTTTTTTTTGATCCTTAAGATGTTCATAAGTGCTTGTCAGTTCTTACACATGAGTGTTTTTATAGTTCATTAATCCCTACTGTGTTTTGCATTCTCGTTGGAGAACAGGGTTTGTATGAATCCTATGCCATAATGTGGTTGTGCTTCACATACAGCAGAATAATAGATGCTCTGTGCGTTCTTGAAAGTAATGCATTTTTTATGGTTGTTGGCTATGGCCTTCTAAATATCCATTAGATTAAGTGTATTAATGGTGGCATTGAATCCGCTTGACGCGTCCACATTTTTTGGTCAGTCTGATTTATTAGCAGATTGTCCTTATAGATTTCTCTTTGTAATTCTGTCACTCTGCGGGGTTATGTTAATAGGAAAGTAAACTGAGAGTTCAAGTTTTCATTGCCATTCTGTGACCCTCTCTTGCTAACCACACTTTTTGCCGTCATGATTTTCGTCTTTGATGAAGTAATCGATCAAGCTCGCCTGCACTCTTGCTATTGGTAATTCCTTGGTGTGTTTTTTGTAATGCTTCAATTGGCCAGGGCTGCAGCAGGAGGCAAGACTCCATCCGGGTTTCTCATAGGTGACAGGGGGGCTCAAGCACTTGGACTGTCTTCCACTGCTTTGCCAGGAGCGTTAGCAGGCAGCTAGAGCAGAAGTGGAGCAGCCAGGGCTTCAACCAGTGCAACCATACAGCTTGCCAATATTGCAAGTGGCAGCTTAGCACACTGTACCACACCACCACCCCAAATGTCAACCTTTTTATAGCCTTTGTCTTTTTTTTTTTTTACCCATATCTTTGTAAACACAAGATAGCTGAATTTTTAAAAAAGATTTCTTTAGATACACAGGGAGATAGGGAGAGACAGGTTTTCCATCTGCTGATTCACTCCCTGGATGGCCACAATAGCCAGGGCTGGGCCAGGCCAAAGCCAGAAGCCAGATGTTCATCCGGGTCTCCCACATGAATGCCATCTGCTGCCTTCTCCAGGTGCGTTAGCAGGGAGCTAGATTGGAAGTGGAGAGGCCAGGACTTGAACCCATGCCCATATGGGATCCCGGAGTTGCAATTGAGTTGACCCACAGGACTGCAGTGCCAGCCCCAGACACCCTAGCGTGAAGTGTCTTTATTGTGTATTTATTCACTCTCATTCATTTTAATTATTGATGCATGTTGATTGCTTCAGCCACCTTATTTTATAACCCCCTGGCTGTCCACCTTTTTTCTCTTCCCTTTCATTGCTTTCTTTTGTATTGTCTGTGGCTTTTAGTTTTGTTTTTATTTTGTTCCCCTCAGCTCTAGTTTGGAAACTGCTTCTTTGCTGAGTAGTTATTCCTGGAAGTGTAATGTACAAACTTCCACGGAAGCACAGCCCGTGCTGGTATATAACTCACTGAGTCTGTGTTGAGTGAGCGTCACCCTGGAGCCCTGGGGAACCCAGACCCCTTTCTGCTGTCAGCACACATCACTTCCCCTACCAGACCCACTACTCTTTAAACCACGATCGATCACAGAGATTGGCTTTGCTTGTTTTCCGGCTTTCTATGAATGAGTTCCCATCATCCACACGCCCTCGTGGGGTCTGGCTGTCCGAAGCTTTAGCATTTAGTTCTAATTACAGCAGCTTAAAACTCATCAGTATCATCACTTCTCTGTACCCCTTTTCAACTCCAGTTTCCTCCCTCCTCTTGACTTCTGCCTAGTTACTGTCATATGTTTTAGTTCATTTTGGGTATTAGTCCTCTTTTAAAAAATATGATCCTAGAAGATATTACTATAAAGGTCTCAGTGTGACATATTTTCCCAAGTCTCCCCACTGTGGCAGGTGTATTTTTGTGGCTTGGTAATGTATGAGCCTCTTTGAACAGGTGAAGCTGGCACCGAGACGTGAGGGTGCTGAGAGAGCCCAGTGGGACCCACAGGCAAGGGCCTTCCAGCCAGAAATAGGCTAGTGAGAAGTTGGGGTGGGACAGGGCACTTTTAACGACTGGTGAGGAAGCCAGTGTGGCTGGATCCCGGGAATGGAAGAGGAGACAAACAGGAGGTGAGTTCAGGGAGGTGAATGGGGAACTGACCTCAAGCAGCCTTTTAGGCCACGCGTAGCTTTGGGTGGGAGGTAATTGTGGTTTGTGTGAGATGAAAGCATTAGAAACTAGTTAGGTTTGTACATATAAAAGTAGAACTGATAGGAGTGGGTATTTAGCCTAGTGGTTAGACCCCCCCAATTAAAGACACTTGGGGTCACAGCACAGTATCTGGGTTTATTCCTGACTCCAGCTTCCTGCCATGGCACACCTGGTGGCTCAACCTGGGTTGAGTTCCCAGCTTTCACCTTTGGCCAGGCCCAAACCTGGCTGTCTTAGGCATTTAAGAAGTGCATAAGCAGATGCGAACTAACTCTCTCCCTCCTCCTCTGCCTCTCCAATTATTTTGTAATTATTTATTTATTTATTTATTTACACTGCAGAATGACAGACAAGGAAGGTAGAGAATGAGATCTTCTGTCTGCTGCTTCACTTCCTCAGTGAAGCTCCAGGGAGAAGGATGTGGGGCAGGCACAGCTGCCAGGGTCGGGAGTAGACCCCGGGGAGGCTGAGTACTTGAGCAGAGCAAAGGGGAAAGGCACAGCAGGGTTCCTAAGCCTTTAACAAGTGGGCAGAGTAAGCGGAATTTGGAAGGGAAGCTCTTCCAGGTCTGTCCTGAGAAACCCACCTCCGAGGCAGCAGGAGACCAACCACCATTAGTCAAAAGATGGTCTGGAATCTGTATAATCTGTGATTCAGTTGCTTATGAATTAATGTGTCTTAACGAGTGGCCATCTCCCCCCCCCCACCTCACCTCCTCGTTCTTTTTTTTTGTCTTTCAAGTTTGGCAGAGAGAAATGAAACTATCTACAGAGATTCAGTGAGCCCGTTCTTTCCTTTTTTAAAAAAGCCCTTATTTAAACATGTTTTAAACAAACACATAAAAATAGGACTTACCTAAGGGGTAACGTATAATATTTTGTGCCACGTGTTATATGTGTAGCAGGATAAATATATCCATCTCTTGAATCTTCCAGCATTTTGTGTGTGTGGTGAGAAAATTCAAAATCCTATCTTCTGTGTCCTGTTTTATTTTGGAGAGAAAAATGTAATACTTAACCATTATGTATAGTCACTCTGCCGAGAACTGAAAGCCATTGAGTCGAGGCATGGCTTCCCTCCGCTCCATTCCTTCCCCCTGCCTTCCCCAGCCTCTGCTAGCCACTGGTGTATTTTGAACTTCTATGAGATTCCGCAGGTGAGCGAGCTCATGTGATATCTGTGTCTCTGTGTTTGGCTATTTCACTTAACCTCATAATCTCCTTTTTCTTCGATGTCATTGCAAATCACTTCATCCATTTTAGTATTCCACCGTGTGCACGCGCCGTGTTTTCTTTTTCTTTCTTTCCAAGCCCACCTGTATCTATCTGGCTTTATTAAAGATTCTTTCGTGCTCGCAATGATGGTGTTCGGTCAGAACAGGGGCAGCAGTTGGTGTTGGTATACATCAACTTTCAACTGCTTTCTCCAGTGGCCTGTCAAAGTCAGGAAGCCCCTGTAAAACCCATTGAGGTCTTTTATTCAGTGCTCCCAGAAGGGAGAGATTAGAGTGAGGCTTAACATCTCACATTTAGCATGTTGTTTAACAGCTTGTCACAAGGTGACCTTGACTTTCGGGAAATTGGAGTGAAAACAACAGAATGATCAACTGGTTGTTCTCTTCGTATGTACCGTGTTTCCTTTATGCATTCGTCAGTGGGTGGATGGATGGCTCCTTAGGTTCTTTCCATTTCTTGTCCATAGTGAATAGTACGGCAGGAAATAGGAGCAAGTTCATGGCTCTGAAGCAGGGTGCTTTCATTTCCGTAGGGTCTGTTCCCCAGAGTGAGATTGCTGAGCCACGGGAGCAGTTGTACTGTCAGTAGTTGGAGGGGCCTCCGCACTGTTCTCCACAGGGACTGTGATTCCTGACATTTCCGTCAACAAGGCACAAGGGTTTCCTTTTGTCCTCATCCTGGCCAGCACTTGTCACCTTTTGTCTTTCTGTCACTGGAGTGAGGCGACATCTCATTTATTTGCATTTCCGTGATCATTAGTGAGCAGTTTTTCCATGCCCCTGTTGGCTAGTGGTCTCTTTTCTTTTGAGACTTTGTGCACTTTCAGTTGCTGATTGTTGAAGTGGTTATTTAAAATATCTGCTTGTATCAGCAAAAAGAAGTTGAACAAGTAAATGCCCCTTCCTGTAGCTCTCTTTCCTTCACCAAAAGCTTCAGAAGTGGGATGTGTCTCCTCCTTAATCCATTTCCAGAATACAGGAGGTACTGGTGGCTGGCGTCATCCAGTGGCCTGGGCCCTTGGGAATGGTGACATCCCAGCAGGCTTATCCATGCCTGTGTCCCATGGCCAAGGCCTCAGTCAGGCATCCGTTGGCGTGCGATTCTTCAAGGCAGTCGAAGCTCATGACATTTGCATTTTCTAAGGTAACTTCTTTGGTGTGGGCAAGACTGAACCAGCATGGTTAACACTTTAACCTCGAGAAAGAGTCATCAAGGTCTCGGCCAGTGCCGCCTCTTCTAGGATGCCTCACAGGGGGCAGGGATGGACTTGTTCTAGGATAATTTTGGGACCCTTTTGGAGAGCTTTATTTCCATCTTTTCACAGGATTTTCTTCAAACATGATAAGTCCAGGAAGTCTTTTAGAGATGGATAACTGTGGAGATGGAATGGTAGGGGAAGGGGGCCTGGACCGAGGGTGGAAGAACAGAAATGGCAGAACAGCCACTTTCTGGGCCTGACCCAGGCTCAGGCTGCACTGGCTGATGGATTGTTCTTGTTGGCACCTGTAATGGCCTTGGCTCGGGGTAGACCCAAGCTCTCTGTCTCAGGCTACCCCTTTGCTGATGGTTGAAACATACACTGCTACATCGGATCATGAGAGATAAGAAAATGAATATTAATGAACAAATGTTAGGTAGCATTATTTTTAATATTTGTTTAGAAGGCAAAGTGGCAGAGAGAGAGAAAGAGAGAAATTGTCCACTGTTTTACTCCCCAAATGGCCACAACAGCCAGGGCTGGGCTAGGCTGAAGCTCCATCTGGGTCTCCCACCTAGGTGGCAGGGTCCCAAATACCTGGGTTATCATCCACTGGCTTTTCAGGTACATTAGCAGTGAACTAGATTGAAATTGGAGCAGCCAGGACTCAAACTAACACTTCCATATGGGATGTCAGTGTTGCAAGTAGTGACTCAATTCCACTGCATTACAGTGGCCCTTTTTAATTGGAAAGGTCGATATACAGAAAGGAGGAAGAAAGGTCTCCTAACCATTGATTCATTACCCAAGTGACCACAACTGCTAGAGCTGAACCAATCCAAAGCCAGGAGCCAAGAGACTGTTATGGGTCTCCTACATAAATGCAGGATCCCAAGGCATTGGGCATCCTTCAACTGCTTTCCCAGGCCATAAGCAGGAAGCTGGATAGGAAGCAGAGCAGCTGGGACACAAACAGGTGCCTATATGGGATACTGGCATTTGCAAGGTGAGGGTTTAGCCCATGAAGCTATTGCATTCTCTCCACCGGCTATAGTCTTAAAAAGCCATGTGTGCTGTCTGGCCCAGGCCTCCCCACTCACTGAGCTCGTCTAGTCCATCTTCTGGAGCTATTGCTCTAAAACAGCCATCTGGTAGGTATACCTTTTGTGACTTAACTTCCTGTTTTCCTCTAGAATCATCTTTCAATTCACCCCACCTTATTTTAATCTTTTTTCTCATAAACTATTTCATATACAGAAAAGTATGTTTTAAAAGTTTGATGAGCACACACAGATTCAATCATTTTTGACATTGTGTTTCTTCATGTGTAAATAAGTATATTTACATGCGTATTTGTCTTGCAAGCAGGGATATCCAACAAGATGTAGGATTCATATGGTGGGAAAATAAAAGTGTATTATTAAGTAACTGTATAATTCATTGACGGCAACATTGAGAACCCAATAGACCTAGTAATCTGATGTTCACACATTTCTGTAACATATACATATATCTTATGCCACATATGAGAGACAACAGGTGGAATTCATCTTTCTGTGTTTGACTTATTGCCCATAGCATAAGGATCTTCAGCCCTGCCCATTTTGTTGTAAATGTCAGTATTTACTTTTTATGGCTGAGTAATATCCCAGCACGTAATTATATCATGTTTTTTGTCCGGTCATCCATCTGTTGTTGGGCAGCCTAGATCCATGCTGTACTTTAGCTATTGTGAATTGTGCTGCAATCAACATGAAAAGTGTAGGTATTTTTGATATGTTGACTTCATTTTGTTTGGAGATATTCCCAGAAGTGGGATAGTTAAATCATACAGTAGACCTATTCTAATTTTTTAGCAAACTATCATACTGTTTTTGCATGGTGACTGGACTAATTGACATACTACCAGCAGGGTTTTAGAGTTCCCTTTTTTCCACATCCTTGACAACATTTGTTGTTTTTTGATTTTTGGATAGTAGCCATCTTAACAGGAGTAAGATGATACCTCATGATTGGTCTAAAAACCTGATGAAAGCAGAAAATATGTAGCTTTTATTTTATTTTATTTATCTGAAAGGCAGAGTGATGAAGCTAGAGGGAGAGACAGAGAGAGATTTTCTGTCTACTGGCTCACACCCCCATGGCTACAACAGCCAGCACTGGACCAGACCAAAGCCTGGAATTCCATCTGAGCCTCCCGCTAGGATGGCAGAGTCTCCAAGGCCTTGGACCATTTTCCACTGGAACTGAAGCAGCTGGAACTGTTGCTTAGATATAGGATATGGTGTCATAGGTGGTGGCTTACCCCACTGTGCCACAGCAGTAACCCCTAATGCAAAATTTATTGTGGAAAAATAAAGGTTCAGAATGTTTCCTTCTCTTCTTAGCTGGATAAGGAAATAGGATTCTGCAGCATGCCGAAACTATTATCCATGAGGGAAAAAATAATGCTAACACTAAAATTTAAAAAGTAGGGTAGATAGGTGGAAGCTGAACATCTTTATTATAGTAAGTTAGAACCATGGATTGGGGGCTGGTGCTGAGTCATAGTGGGTTAAGCCATTGACTGCCAGCACTGACCTATCAAGTCCTGCCTGTTCCACTTCTCATCCAGATCCCTGCCAATGCACCCAGGAGAGCAACAGAGGATTGCTCAAGCGCTTGGGCCCCCAAATCCATATATGAGACCCAGAAGAAGCTCCTGGTTCCCAGGTTTGACCTATCCAAGCCCTGGCCATTCATGACCATTTGGGAAGTGAACCAGAGGGTGGAGGACCTATCTCTCTCTGTTTCTCCCTGTCCCTTCATAGCTCTGCCTTTTAAATAATTTTCTTAAATGAATTAATATGTCAAGATACAAACAGATTAAAGGACATGAATAAGCATGAGTTTTTGATGGAAACTTGGGTTTATGCTATTTTGAGAGTCCTATACAATGCTCATCATCTGAAACCTACTCCTCATTTGGAAAAATATAAACATTTTTAAAGGGTAATGGCGTAGATGAATAGTTTCAATGCAGCATTATTTATAGCAAAAGTGGAAATAACTCAATGCCTAAAGAAAGACATTTGGGAAAAGTAGCAAAAAGACATGAAAGGGGGTAAATGGATTGAGAATCTGACATGTTCTTCAATTGTTAGAGAAAGAGTGAAGTTAAAAGCAGTTACAGTGTAGCAAGAGTATAATTTCAAGGTCAAGCACTAAAACAAAAATTGCAAAATCTTGAGCTTAAGTGCCCAAGGAGATAAAATGGAATAAAGTCAATACTTGGACAATACAAAAGAACAAAAGGAATGCAACAACTAATGGGACAGGAGGAGCCCACACATCTTCCTGAAGAAAAAGCTCCCAACGACCTGAGTGAAAAGTCAGTCATCCTCAAGAAAGGAAGGCTGAGCCCACTCTCCAAGTGAATGGGAGCTGGACTCAGTGACTTACTTCCAAGCAACACAGGAAAAACACAAATATCACAAAGACATTTGGGAAGCACAACTTTCCCCCAAAGACCGAGGCTGTTATCACTGGTTACTGGTTTTGGTTGATTTTGTGGAAATTTGATGTGTTCTTTTCCTGGGCTTTTAGCTCAAGACACTTTTGTTGTTACCACAGTGAAGGGGACTAGAAGGAGCCATGAAATGAGAAGTGGAGTCACGACTCACCTCCTGCCTAAGTCTTTTTTTAGTAATATTTATGTGTTTATTTTATCTGATGGACAGAGACACACTCACGTTCATGGGTTCACTCCCTAGAAATTCCCCAATACCCTGTCCCAAAGAAGCAAGGGTCTGAGCACTTAGTCCTGGTCCCCCCTGTGAGGAGCAGGGACCCAGCCGCTGGAGCCATCATATCCTGTCTCCCAGAGTGCACTCTCACCTCCCACCTGCTGTCTCCACTGCTGTGCCCGGCACCACCTCCAACTACAGTTGTGTTCAAGTATCTTAGTGATAGGCTGGTATGGGGACAGCTAAGGAAAGGGTCACATAGGATAAACTTCTCTTTAAAAAGGAGAATACATAGGATAATGTCCCATTTACTAGAACTAAGAGACATATGGATGCTAATTTTTTAAAGATATTTTTATTGCAAAGTCAGATTTACAGAGAAGAGACAGAAAGATCTTCCATCCACTGGTTCACTCCCCACGTGGCCACAGTGGCTGGAGCTCAGCCTATCCAAAGCCAGGAGCCAGAAGCTTCTTCCAGGTCTCCCACATGGGTGTAGGGTCCCAAGACTTTGGGCCATCCTTGACTGCTGTCCCAGGTCACAAGCAGGAGCTGGAAGGGAAGTAGAGTATCAGGGACATGAACCTGTGGCCTATGTGGGATCCTGGTATGTGCAAGACAAGGACCTCAGCCACTAGGATACCACACCAGGGTGCTATTTTAAAGGTACAAGAATATGGTAATATGATCATTTCACAATACAAGGAACTAATCTGGAGTTGGCGCCGTGATGTAGCAGGTTAATCCTCCACCCATGGCACCCTCGTTCCACATGGGTGCCAGTTCCTATGTCAGCTATGCCACTTCCAATCCCTGCTTATGGCCTGGGAAAGCAGCAGAGGATGGTCCAAAGCCTTGGGTTCCTGCTTGCATCTGGGAGATCGGAGAGAAACTCCTGGCTTCAAGTTGGCTCAACTCTAGCCATTGTGGGCATTTGGGGAGTGACTTGATGGATGGAAGATATCTCTCTGTGTCTCCGCCTCTGTCTCTCCTGCTCTCTGTAACTCTGACCTCCAAAAAACTAAATACAAATCTGGGATGGTGTTAGTGAGTTAAACTCATCTATTAAAGCAATTATAATATTTTAACTAGTCAAATTGGAAATAGCAGATTAGAGAAGTAAAAGTAGGAAGAATTAAATTATTTTTAAGTAGTTGCCTCTGGGCCCATCACTATAGCCTAAGAAGATAAATCCTCGCCTTGTGTGCACCAGGATCCCATATGGCACCAGTTCATGTTTCAGATGCTCCATTGCCATCCAGCTGCCTGCTTGTGGCCTGGAAAAACAATGGACGATGGTCCAGAGCCTTGGGACTCTGCATTTACGTGGGAGACCTGGAAGACACTTCTGGCTCTTGGCTTCAGATTAGCTCAGCTCTAGCCATTGTGGCCACTTGGGGAGTGAACCAGTGGATGGAAGATCTTTGTCTCTCCTCTCTGTAAAACTACCTTTCCAATTAAAAATAAATACATCGTAAAGAAAAATATTAACAGTTGCCTCTGCAGAATAGAACTAAGAGAGGGAGGCAGGCACTTGTCTGAGTAGCTGAGATGCCAGTCAGTATGCCCAAATTCCTCAGCAGGACACCTGGGTTCCATGCCCACGTCTGGTGCCTGGATGCATCTTGCTAATGCAGACATTGGAAGGTGGCAGTTGATGGTTCACTGACTGGGACGGCCTTCGTTGTGTTTGCAGCTCCACTCTGAAGCTCTGCCCAGCCCACCTGGGAAGTAAACAAGCTGATAGGAGGTCTGTCTTGCATGATTTCTCCCTTCCTCCCAAATTCTGAAAGCAAAATAAAACTAAGAGAAAAGTGAGACAAGAAGCGGCCTTTTGTCTTCTTTCTTAAACCAGTCATTGTTTTAGCTATTATTTTTAAAAGGGAAAAGCCAAAAAGGAAGGAATAGAGTGAAGTTCCCAGCTCCCAGATTCATCCTGGTACAGCCAAAGCTGTGACAGTCATTAGGGGTCCTCTGTCTCTCTACCTTTGAAATAAAAATAAATGATTTGCAAAAACAAAATATTCTAAAGAGGAAGAAATAAAAGAATCATGAGAGATCACGAAGAACCTACCTGGAGATGCCAAATGGCTGCAGGCTTTTCCAGGACGTGCAATTCACACACCTGAGTGTGTGTGTGAGTGTGTGTGTGAGAGAGACAGAGATTTACCATTTAATTTGGTTGTATATTTTAATCTATTTAATAACAGTTTCAAACTTACAGCAAAGTTACAAGAATAAGAAGAGCATTTCTATATTCCATGCCCGGATTTGCCTTTGTCCACGTTTGCTTCTACTGGCCTCCTCATTCGTGACATCCCTTCTTCTCCATCTTCCTGCTTCCCCCTCGTCTGCACCATGGTCCCCAACATGAAATACACCCCGTCAGTTAACATTTGTGAAGCAGTTCGTGAGTTGCAAATGGAACATACATATGGAACTTCAGTCTCTATTAAGATATGTAGAAAGACTCTCTTGGCTAAACACAGGAACTTTGCCAAGAACACGGCGGGTTCTTCTCCCTTGAGTAAGAAAGGCTGTTTTATCTTTCTCCCTCCCTTCCCCCCACTCCACCATCTACTTTTATTTACCTCCCTTCTCGCTATTTGTTTTTGCTCTTTTAAAGTTGTTTGTTCTAGAATGATCTGGATGATTCCTGGAACTGAAAAACACAAACACATGCACAGGATTCAAACCGCCAGGTGCTGTTTTGGAAGAAGTCCTTAGGTTCCTGTGCTTTCCAGAAATCACAAGCACTGTTGTTTGTGAGCTGTTTTGCTTTTGAAAATGAGTGTTAAGCGTTCGTTCCTGAGGTGTAACGGCTTTTCTCTTTTCCCTTCTGCTTGACAGTTTGTAAAAGTACCAGAAGGACCCATCCCTCCATCCACACCCAAGTTTGCGTATGGAACAGTGCCAATGAAAAGGGTAAGAAAACCAAGTGACAGAAACATTGAGACTGAGCTGGCACCAAGGAAGTGAGCGGCAGCATCAGGTTGGAGGCAGGTGGCGGGTGTGGGTTCGTAATTTTCTGTGTGTTTCTTTTCTGTACGGGGAAGGTGTGTGTGCGTGTTGGTGGGATGAACCCATGGCATGAAGCCTTGGAACCCGAGCAGGAGTGTGTGTCTCAGGCTGCCTGGTTACTTTGGGGTTCAGCGATCCTTTGTTGGTGACAGCTTAAGAACCTGCTAAACCATCCTTATTGTTCTGGCAGGCAAGGCTTTTCCATGATTTGCTTTTTTTTTTCCTTGAGTTTCCCCAAACCACTGGTTAATAGATCGTTATATACTCCCTCCCATTTCAAAATTGTGTCCTAATTTTTATGCCCATGGTGCATATGGTCCATAGGGCATTAGGGAAACGAGCCAGAAGTTACTCATGCATAGGAAAAAGAAGAGAGATCTCGTGTCCTAGAAGAAGGGGACATAAGCCAATTTGTTTTGACCCTTGGTGCGCTCAGGTTTTCCCCTTGTATAATCCCTAACTCCTACATGATTTCATTCACAAGAAACAGAAAAAAGCACTGTTACTTATTTCTTCAGAATCTTAAGATTCTAAAATAGCACCATAAGTTCTTATCTTCAAGCCAAATGCCGAACATAATGATTGAATTTTTTTTTTCCATTTGAGAAGCCCTTTGACGTTACGGTTCTTTGGTTGGGTCCTTGTAACATTTTCCACCTCACATCAGATACAGGGACCACACTCTACCAAAACTGTGGTTTCTGACTGATACGGATCTCTGTTGAGTTAATCAAACTTGAATCACAGTTGTAAAGGGAGCACCTTCTGTTTTCGTTGCCACAGCTACTTCAGAAAAAAAAAGTTGATTGGTTTTAGAGCGGGGAGAAGTTTTTTTCTTGGGGTTATAGAAGATGACTCCCAATATTTCAAATGACATTGTGCAAACAAGGCTGGTTTAGTACCAAAAGCATGTTCTGATTACATAATGGAGAATTGCATGAACAGAAAAAGGGTCCCCCTGTTAATAAAATGTTTTCTGTGTAAAAGAGGAAATCAGTGGGTAGCCAAGTTAAATGTATGCAGGGTATAAGTGTGGAGACTGACAGCCTTGACTGTGACCTGTGTCCCTTCACTTGTCTGGATGGGCACCCCTTTCTTTGAGTGGCTGTCTTGATGGAATTATTACTAAGATTTTGTTTGTTTCCTCGATGCTGCATACCCAGTAAGGGAACCACACAGTTTCCGTGCAATTCCTAACCAGTATCAAGCCCTGGACCGCACTGGACTTTGTAGCCAAACTGGAGATCTGGCTTTGTCATGCCCCCAAGTGAGCTCCTGAGTCACTATCTCAGCCCTACACCCCAGCACCTCCCTGCATGGTTGTGAGGCTTAACCGAGGTGGTGGTATGTGCCCTGTTGCACCTTGAGCAGGGGCACACCCTGGCTGGTGGCTGTTATTTGTCTTGTTACGGTTCTATCAGAGTAGATACCCTGGTTTACGAGGATACACAGTCTTTTGGCACACAAGGAGTATTTATCAATTGTCTACTGTGTGCTGGGCATTGAGTTTGAGCATAAGACATAGCTCACCCACGGCCGAGACAGACAGCTGATGAATTGACGAGGGCGGGGGGGCGGGTTTCTGCTGTGGACAAGGGTGAGGATGGGGGAGTAGCTGTGAAATGGTTCTAATAAGGAGATGTTGCAATAGCATCACTGATCTTGGTGTGATAACCTTTGCCTCCAGTTGCTTATGATGGCTACTTGGGAGCACTGGGGAAAAGCTTACCAGGGACAGTGACCCGTGAACTTGTTTCATTTTAAGGACATTTTTTGGGGTATCTCTGAGCAGGTGCATTTCCTAATGGAAATGCCTGGAACTTCCCGATGGCTGACGTCATTTATAGGTATTCTTTGCGACTCAGAGTGGGTTGAGGGGACAGGTAAAATTTGAAAGGTTTAAGTGTATTTAGGGGTTTACTCAAAACCCTCTGATGCCTGTGTGCTGCGGTTACCAGCACGGTGACAATGATTTCGCGTCTTTTCTGTCTTCAGTTAAAGGCGGTGGAGGCAGCTCTGGACGTTCTGTGTCCCTCTGGGCCCATCAACAGTGTTTATCCGCTCACATTTACTCAAGTGAAACAGGTAAGCTTGCCAAGGCAATGCCTCACCCTTTTCCTGCTAGCAAGAATCATGCTGACTGCACCTGCCTCTTGAGAGTGCCGTTTCTGTTTGCAGGGACCCTCGTGGTCAGCAGCTGAATCGGACCCCAGGTGCTGGACCAGTTCTCTCTCTCTTTTTATTTTTTTTTTGTAATGATTTTATTTTAATCTCTACATAGTTGATTAGGGCACAAAGGGTCAAGGGCTACAGGAAAGTGGGTAAAACCGTTTTTCCACATTATTATTATTTTTTTCTGAATCTGGGGAGGGGAGGCGAGATAAAGGGAGAAGCCCCACCCAGCCACCCACTCATCCCAGGTCCCCGATGTGAGGCATGCCCCGAGGGTCCTGCTCAAGTGGTTTTGATAGTTCAACAGTTTTGAATTGCTGCCAACCTCACCATTCCAAGCACAATGAAATCTCTCCAGAATCCATAGGCTGGCGTACTTCACTTTAGAGTCTCCATTGGCCCTGATTTTCATTGTCAACACATGGCTGGGGTAGTTGATTGATTGGTTCTGTCCTCTGTTGTGGTGCCTGGTGTCCTGTGCAGGTTCCGATGGACTACCACATGCACCTGGATATGCTGTCCACTGCTCCGTCTGAGCCGCTGGGGAGGCTCAGCTTTGATACATGCACTCCATGGTCAGACCATGGAATCTTCATGGTTGAGGTTCTGAGATCAGCAATTCAGTTGCAGGGAATCCCCAAAGAAACTTGGTCTAAGGTGATCCCAGACCTGATTCTTGTGTGTGCTTGCCAGTACAGGGTCCATGAGTCTGTTGCCCCAATCAGCTTATGCATATGTTGGAGGTTGCAATTGCTAGGTCAGTTCTGTTTCTAACCCTGTCTTCCAGACGAACCAGTGGGTGTTGCAGTCCAGCCTGATTCTGCCCAGCACACACTTGGCCCTCACACAAACCAGTGGAAACTGCAGCCTAGTCAAAGCCACCCACAATACCCCCCACCAGCCCTACACCCTGCCCTAGTTTCTGTGCTTGCCAGTGTGTATGGCAGACTGGTCCAGTCTGTCCCATATCCCATTCAGCTCTCATACATGTCAACGGGCATTGAAGCCTAGTTCAACCCAACCAGCTCCACTATCCAGCCCACACACATGCTGGGAGTTGCCGTTCTGTCCAGCCACCACTGCCCAAGTCCTGGTTTTCATGCTCTCCAGTGGGAGTGATAACCCAAGAGGGAGGTACCCACTATTTCACTACTGGGCCACTCCTACTCCTGGATCACGCAGTTTAACTTGACAACATTAGCGTCCAATGCCAGCTTCTGCCAGTTGGGCCTGGGCCCAGCTCACTGCATGGTCACAGTGGCTGTGGCCAGGGCCCCAAGCATGGAGTCCAATCCGGCCCAGGTCCTCCCAACAGCCAACAGGCTGCTGCTGGAAGTTCTCTTTCCGTTGAACCGTTCTGATCCATGAACATACATTGCCTTTTTTTCCCCTGAAGAGTTATTTATTTGAAAAACAGAGTTTACAGGAGAGACAAAAGGAGTAACAAAGGGAGAACTTCTGTCTACTGGTTTGCTCCCCAGTAGCTCGCCTTGGCCTGGGCTGGGACAGACTGCAGCCAGGAACAAGCAACTCAATCTGGATTTCCCACACAAGTTCAGGGGCATCAGCACTTGGAGCATCTCCTGCTGCCTTCCCAGGCACATTAGCAGGAAACCCAATCAGAAGTACAACAACCAGGGCATGAACCAGCTCCCGTGTGGAATGCTAACGTCACACGCAATGATTTAGCACGTCATGCCACAACGCCAGCCCCACACGTTGGATTCAGTTACAAAATCTCTTCAGTCTTCTTGTTAGCCTTTTTTTCATCTGAACCTGTTGTAGAGTTTGGACTGCTTGAAGACAGTCCCTCTCTAATTAGACTGAGGCATTTTGCCAAAAATGCAAAAAAAGGACATGTCCCCCTCAGGGTACTCAGAAGGTCAGCTGGTCCCCTTATTGTGAGGCCCTGCCTGACCACGTAGGATCTCAGCCCCATTGTGGGAAACAGAATATAAGACCTTTCTCTGCTCTTGTCTGCGGAGCTCATCTTCTGAAAGGAGCCTGACAGCATAACTACCTTCCAACGGCATAATGAAAAAAACTATGCACGAATCAAAAAGAAATGGCACAGAAATCATCTTTCAATTTCATTTTTCCATGAATTGTAAAGTGCCCCCCCCCCCCGTCTTGCCTCTCCAGTTGATGTGTTTGCCTTTTGAGTCTGTTGCAATGATTCTGTTGGATGATCCTTCAAAAGGCAACCCACTTGTTTCTTGGCATTGGGCTGGATTCTCTGGTCCCGGTGGGCCCTGGCTGTGTGTGTGTCCTCGCTGTGATGGTAGATCTTGCCTTCAGCCAGCATCACCACTGAGCAGCTCAGGCAAGACCAGGAGGCAGAGCGCTGGGAGCCTGGCCGTGGATCCCCCATGGAACCATTGGCGCTGTTGCCCTGTCTCACACCCCACCCACTCCTGATCTTTGGCCAAGCCCATATGCTTCAGTGGCGTGGCCTTCCTGAGTGTTGGGGAAAGCCCACAACACTCTTCTTTTTTTGTAATGTCTTTGAGAGGCAGAGAAAGAGAGAGAGAGAGCTCCTACCTGTTGGTTCATTCCCCAGAAGCCCACAACAGCAGGGGCCGGGCTTGGGCTGAATTCAGTCTTGGTCTCCCACCTGGGTGACAAGAATGGTTTTATCACATGAACCTCAAGTGTTGCCTCCCAGGGTGCACATTCGCAGGAAGCTGGACTGAGAAGCAGAGCCAACATTCACACCCAGGCACTCGGCTGTGCAATGCAGGTGTCTTAACGACCATGAAAATATTTCCAGGAAACTCCACAGAGGACACAGGCTACCAGGAAGGGGCCCATGTAGCTCCATGCCCCTGCAGCCTTGCCCTCCACCCACACCTTCACGTGGGGGTGCCACAGC
The DNA here is from genome assembly GCF_017591425.1 of Ochotona curzoniae. Taxonomy (NCBI): domain Eukaryota; kingdom Metazoa; phylum Chordata; class Mammalia; order Lagomorpha; family Ochotonidae; genus Ochotona; species Ochotona curzoniae. The sequence goes on along the minus strand of NW_024465035.1, from coordinate 15,674,827 downwards.
TGTCACTCAAGCTAACCCTTGCGGGAGACCCTTCAGCCTGAGTTAGTGTTTATCCCTTTGCTTACTAGGAGAGAGAGAGAGCAAAGGAGAGCAAGCTCAGGGGAGGTGTTTTGTGCATAGAGGTTTGGGTGGGGCTCCCAGCTGATCTTGGGCTCAGCCATGCAAATGGGTGGGTCTGTGTTCTAGTGGCTTCTTTCTCTTCCTGAGGCCTTCCCCTCAAGCCCCAGCGGCAGGGCGCCAGGTGCTCCGGGCTGGTACTCCTGTCTAGATTCTTTGCCATGGCTCAGCTTTCTGTGGCTGCAGGTGAATCAGCAGTCAGCCACTGTGGTGCTGTGGGTGCTGAGACTGAGCTGAAGCCTCCCTTTGGACCAGGGATGCTGTGGCCTATAGGAATGTTCTCTGACTTAGCGCTGCTTGCTCCCTGGTTCCTTAGCAATGCCATTTCCCCTGCTGCTTCGCTTTGGGTAGGGTGTGTGTGCACGCGCACACACACACAATTATGTATTTGAAAGGCATAGTTAGAGACAGGCACAAACAGAGGAAGCTTCCATCCACTGGCTCTCCCCACCCTCCCCAATGGAGTTCAGACTGAATGCTGGAGCCTCGTATTTCATCCATGTCCCTCCTAAGTGGGTAGCAGGGACCCAAGTACTTAGGCCATCTTCTGCTGCTTTTCCAAGCACATGATGGGGGAGCTGGATTGAAAGTGCAACAGCCACAGCTAGAACCAGCACTCCTAGGGGCTTGCAGGCCATGCAGGCAGAGGCGAAACCCACTGTGCCACACTGCCGTTTTCATTTCCGATGGACCCTTTCTCTGTGTGTGAGACAACCAAGGCATCTGGAGAGGGTTGCGGTGGCTTTCCGCTTGGCTGTGTTGTTGCCCGTTTGTCTTGCTTTCTTTGTTGTTTTCATTTTGCTTGGTTTGGTGTTTCCGCTTGAAGGTCAAAGGATTTTCAGTATATGAAGCTGCTTCAAAATGTTTGTGGAAAAATGAAATTCAAAGATCAGCTGATTTGGCTGCAAAAAAAAAAAATGAAATCAGTACTTTGTTTTCTCATAATAAGTGTTGCTGTGGCATTTAGAAGATTTGTGGCATGCATGGATTTCCGGGTTTTTTTCTAACTGAAGTGTATAAAAGAAGCCTAGTGTGTGTATGTATGTATGTGTATGTATATATATTGCTATAGTTTTGATCTTTAAAAAAAATTTGTTTATTTTTATTGGAAAGTAAGATATATACAGAGAGGAGGAGAGACAGAGATTCACTCCCCAAGTGGCCATCATAGCCAGAGCTGAGCTAATCAGCAGCTAGGAGCCAGGAACTTCTTCCAGGTCTCCCAAGTGGGTACAGGTTCCCAAGGTTTGGGGCTGTCCTTGACTACCTTCCCAGGTCACAAGCAGGGAGCTGGATGGTAAGCAGGGCCACTGGGACAGAAACCAGCACCTATATGGGTTTCTGGTGCAAGGTAAGGACTTTAGCCACTAGGCTACTGCACCGGATGCCTAGTACATGGTGTAATCCCTAAGATACCCCAAGCAAGGAGCTTAACCTCGCCTGGGGGTCAAGTTCCTCCTATAGAAAGGCATGTTTAAAAAGGCCCTCCCCAGGGCGCTGCAGGGTCCATGAGCCAGCTCCCTTCTCTCAGGTTGAGTGTTGCTGAGGGGCCACCCCGCCCTCCCTCCCAGTGTAGATCAGCAGTGACCAGTTCTCTTTGAGCTGTCCACCAACGGAATGCTCGTTTCTTGATTTGTTCTCTACTCAGTATTTCGGCTTCGTGCTCTATCGAACGACGCTGCCTCAGAACTGCAGTCAACCCACGCCCCTCTCCTCACCCCTCAGCGGAGTCCACGACCGGGCCTACGTGGCTGTGGATGGGGTAAGAGTGGACCCTGCCCCAGCGGGAGGACGTGTTCGGACACATGATCATGGCACTTGAGACTTCTGCCATCCCAGGCTTCCTGTTCCTGCTGCCTCCCGGCCCTCGCTGTGTCCCATCTGCCTGGGATGGGCCCCTGCCGACTTCACCCCCAAGGGCTGAACGCAGGCCTGGTTCTCACCAGTGTCTTCTAGCAGCCCCTAACGTGTTGACTCTCCTTTCTGTTCCTGAAACAGGATTCTTTAAAAAAAAAAAAAAAAGATGAATTTTTTTTTCAAAAGGGAGATTTTACGAAGAAAGAACGACAGGTCTTCTTCCACTGGTTCACTCCTCAGATGGCTACAACAGCTAAAACGGAGCTGATCTGAAGTCAGGAACCAGGAGCTTCCTCTGGGTCTCCCACATGAGTGCAGCGAGCTGTCCTCCACTGCTTTCCCAGGTCATAAGCAGAGCGAGATAAGAAGTGGAGCAGCCAGGATTTGAACCAGCATTCATATGGGACGCTGGCACTACCGGCTGAGGATTAGCTTGCTGCTAATCCTGTCTGTGCCAGCTTGGTCACAGTCCATTTCTAAATGACTTTTGTATATGGCACCATTGCACATCCATTGACCCTTGTGCCCATTCTTGTGCCCAAGGATCCCTTGCAGTCATAAAGGAAATTTGCCAAGAGTTCTATCTAGTTCGTGACAAAATGCCTTCTCAAAAGTACCACTTGTCACCCCAGACATGAAGCAGCTTATGCGAAGGTTTTGCCCAAGCAAGAAAACTTAAAGCTGTTTCCATCCTCTAGCCATCGCAGCCTCCATTACAGTGGGAACAAGTAGCCTAAGACCTTGGGCTCTCGTCTCTATTTTTTAAAGATTTGTTTATTTTTTATTAAAAAGCCAGATATACAGAGAGGAGGAAAGACAGAGAGGAAGATCTTCCATTGTTGATTCACTCCCCAAGCGGCCACAACAGCCAGCACTAAGCCAATCTAAAACCAGGAGCCAGGGCCCTCTTCAGGGTCTCCCACACGGGTGCAGGGTCCCAAGGCTTTGGGCCATCCTCGACTGCTTTCCCAGGCCACAGGCAGGAAGCTGGATGGGAAGTGGAGCAGCTGGGACATGAACCAGTGCCCATTTGGGATCCCAACACATGCAAGGAGGACTTTAGCTGCTAGGCTACCATGCCAGGCCCCTTGGGCTCTCTTCTTGATGACTGTATCTTACGTTTGTCACTTAGGAGTTGTCCTAGGGACTTGTGGTTAGAGTGGAGCCAGTCTTTAAAAATCCAGGCTTTTAAAATATTAGGAATATGCTGCTGGTAATATATATTTGTGCATATGCACTGTCTTTCAGTCGACTACGTAAGTGCTGTGGGCAATACATCTGATTCAGTGATTTGAGGTGAGACAGGTGCAGCTTCCCAGATTTTATCTCACCTCTCTGAAGTTGCATCATCTCCAACCCATTATTTAGAAGCTTTGTGAGAACGCAAAGCTGTCCCTCTGTTAGGAACCCTGCCTGTGAATTCTGTCCCTGCAGAATAGAAATAACATATGCATCCAAGCTCCCCAGGTCAAGGGTTGTCTGAGCTGTGGCTGCCGGTACTCCTGTGTGGGAAGCAGTGATGGGTGTACCTATGGCCACCCCCCAGGGACATGAGCTGAGGGCTGTCACCATGGTCCTCACCAGCCCGATGACATTGTAGGGTGACGATGTGCTTGAGCCTGCTGCCTCCCTTTGCCACTCTTCTTTCCTCCCCTGGTTCAGTCGTACTTGGCCTTGAATCCACAGGTCCCCCAGGGAGTGCTGGAGCGCAACAGCGTGATGACTCTGAACATCAAGGGCAAGGCTGGAGCCAGGCTCGACCTGCTGGTGGAGAACATGGGACGTGTGAACTATGGCGCGGGCATCAACGACTTTAAGGTAGGACAAGCCAAGGTGGACAAGGGGTTGACGGAGCCAGGTGGCCTGAGCAAGTTTTGCAGGGTCACTGGAAACTCTACAACCCATTAACATCGAAGTACATTCTAAATTTCCTTCAAGGTACACCACTTCATGCCTTGCTAGATAGATGGCTACATCGGAAAATGATCGCCACAGTCAAGCTGGATAACATCCTTTTTTTTTAAATTTTGAAGCTTTATTCATTTGAAAGTCAAGAGTTACAGAAAGAGGGAGAGACATAGAAAGAGATCTTCCATCTGCAGGTTTTCTCCCTAGATGGCCACAACAGCCAGGCCAAAGCCAGGAGCTTCTTCCAGGTTCCCCCACATGGCTGGCATGGACCTGAGTACTTGGGACTTCTCCTGGTGCTCTCCTCGGGCACGTTAGCAGGGAGCTGGGTCGGAAGTGGAGCAGCTGGGTTATACATCAGCGGCCCTGGTAAGACGCCGGCATTGCAGGCAGCAGCCTCACCTGCTTACCACAACTCATAGTCCTTTTGGGGGTTTTTTGTTTGTTTAAGATTTATTTATTTTTATTGGAAAGTCAGATATACAGAGAGGAGGAAAGATCTTCTGTCTGCTGATTAACTCCTCAAATGGCCACAATGGCCAGAGCTGAGCCAATCTGAAGCCAGGAGCCAGGAGCCTTTTCTGGGTCTCCCATGTGGATGTAGGATCCCAAGGGTTTGGGCGTCTTAAACTGCTTTCTCATACCACAAGCAGGGAACTGGAAAGGAAGCAGGGCCGCCAGGATACGAACCAGCACCCATATGGGATCCCGGCACATGCAAGGCCAAGACTTAAGCCACAAGGCTAACACATCAGGCTCCACATGGTCTTTTTTTTTTTTTTAACAAGTCTGATGAGTGAACCTGCCCTGATTTGTTCCACAGCCTGCAAATGGGGGTGCTTTGACAAGCCGAGTTCCTGTGCAAGTGATGAGAAAGTACAGCTTTGCAAATAGAACACCTCCTTTGTCTTTCCGCATGGTCATCCTGCAGAAAGAAGCAGGCAGAGGAAGCTACGCCACCGTGCTCTTCCTCAGCTCAGAACACCCACCCTGCTCAGGAGAGGCCCACCCTCGTCAGCGAAGCCAGCTGAGCGTTTGCTCTGCTCGCGCGTGGGCCTGGGTACCAGTGAAGGAGGGGGACTGTGGGACAGTGGCAAGCCCATCTTCTGCTACTGCTTCTCACCCGCCCTGGCGGCTTAGGGTCCACATCTGGTACAGATGTGCCTTCGGAAGAACGCCTGCAGAGCTTGCTTTAACACTTGGGAAACCAAAGTGCTCTGGGGCTGCAGGGGTGGGAGGGTGCAGGCTCCCCCGCTCCTTGGCTCTCATAGAGAAGACAAGGGTACCATGGCAACCAGGACAGGGCAGACAACTGGGGCTGTTTTTATTTTTGTTAAGATGTATGTAATTTACTTGAAACATAGAGTTGACAGACTCTTCCATTCCTTGGTTGACTCCCCAAATAACTGCAGTAGCCAGGCTGGGGCAGGCCAAAGCCTGGAGGAGCCAGGAGCTTCTTCTGGGTTCAGGAGCCCAAGCACTTGGGCCATCTTCTGCTCCTTTCCCAAGCACATCAGCAAGAAGCTGGACTCGAACCAGCACCCATATGGGATGCCAACATAATAAGCAGTGGCTTTGCCTGCGATACCCTAGCACAGGCCCTAGGGCTGTTTCTTGGCCCTCTTGGTGGCAGTTCAGAGGCCCAAGAACTGCACGAAAATAGCTGCCGTGTGTGGACCGCCTTCTCCTCTGAGGCACTTGACTCTCCCGCTGACCCTGTGCTCAGCCTGTCTTGAGTGGCCTTCTTGCCTGGCTGGCACAGACCACACTGAGTTTGGGGCTTGGCCAGCCCAAAGTGTCTCTGTTGTGTGGCCCGAGGGTCTCCAGGTTCCAGCAAGGAGTCTGCCACACCGCCAGCTGCTTCCTGTTGGGTGGCTCAGTCCATAGGCAGTGGAGGCTCCATGTCAGAAGGTACCCTGAGACTAATGGGAAGGAGGAGGCCCTCCTGTGAAAGACCCAGGAAGGGGGAGTTAAGAATCATGAGAGTTGCTATCTAGACAATGTTAATCTTTTTTTTCTAAGATTTATTTTAATTTTATTGAAAAATCAAATTTTACAGAAAGAAGGAAAGTCAGAGAGAAAGATCTTCCATCCACTGATTCACTCCCCAAGTGGCTGAAACAGCCAGAGCTGAGCTGATCCAAAGCCAGGAGATTCTTCTGGGTTTCCCATGTGGGTACAGGGTCCCAAGGACATGGGCCATCCTTTGCTGCTCTCCTAGTTCACAAGCAGGGAGCTGCATTCGAAGTGGAGCAGCTGGGACTCGGACTGGCATGCTTATGGGATCCCCGCGCTGCCCAGGCAGAGGATTTGCTTGTGGAGCCACTGCACCAGCTCTTTTCCTTTCTTTTTAGAAGATGCATATTGGGGGGCTTGGGGGGGCGTCTGATGCTCCAGCAGCACTACCTACTTCATTCCTTAGGTGCAGAAAATCTGGGCCTTGTGGGACAACATCCTGACCTCTAGAAGGAAGAGAGTGTGGAAAGTTGGCCTCTTCTAGCGCCCTAGGATTCAGCCTTCTGCTCGATCCATGTACTCTCCTGGGCCTGAGTCTTGTCCCCTGTTTTGGATGAGGAATGTAGGAATGCAGAAGTGGGGTGCAGAGACCCCCCCCACCCTGGGCTGTCCTCTGGTCCGCCCCCCTTCATTGTGTTGCTTTTGTTTCACAGGGCTTGATCTTCAACCTGACCCTGGGCTCCCGTATTCTCAGCAACTGGACCATCTTCCCCTTGGACATCGATGGGGCCATGAATGGCAGCCTGCAGGGCTGGATGGACCCCAAAAAGGACACCCATGCCTGCGGCTCACACAACTACACGCTGCCAGCCTTCTACACAGGGAGCTTCTCCATCCCCAGCGGGATCCCAGACTTGCCTCAAGACACCTTTATCAAGTTTCCCGGATGGACCAAGGTAAGTGTGGAAATGCTGATCTGTAATGTCAGAAACCCCAGAGGAGCTGCTGATGAGACCCTGAGAGATGGTTTGGGACACAAAGGGTTTTTTTAATTCTTATTTATTGAAGAGAGGGAAGATGGGTGAGGTCTTCCACTTGCTGGTTCACTCCCCAGATGGCTGCAATAACTGGGGCTAGACCAGACCAAAGCCAGGAGCCAGGGGCTTCATCTGGGTCCCCCCCACAGGTTCCAGGACCCAAGCACTTGGCCCTCCCTCCGCTGCTTTCCCAAGTGCATTAGCAGGAAGCTGGATCAGAGTAGAGCAGCCGGGACTTGAACCAGTGCCCACATGCCATGTCAGCGTTCTAAGTGGCAGCTTTACCTCCCATGCCAGAATATTGACCCTGCATAGAGAAGCTTCTGTGTGAGTTCATTCATTTCCCAGGAGCAAAATCATAACAGGGCCTCAAGGATTCGGAGGCCAACTTGATGGCATCACCATCAGTCCCATTTGCACTGGCTGCCAATCTCTGCTGGGGAGTGATGCCT